>NW_025334027.1:2244280-2912444 GCF_019186645.2 Phyllostomus hastatus
CACATCTAGCAGTTTCAAGTGCCTTAGGTTTTGAGAGCACTGTTAAAAAGAAAGGGGTGGTTGGGTTTGTTTATTGGGAGAAAATCAGATATTTATACACACTCTTATCTCTTTCAGGCGACTGGGAACTTGGCAGACACAGATTAGAGACACCCACCAGAGAGCCTCATTGTTGTCCTTCTGGGAACTCATTCCCATGAGGTAAATTTAACTAGGGGTCTGACCTCTTTGGGGGTGTCAGAGAAGATAGATATGCACTTGAATAAAACAGAGCAAGACTAGTTTTTGGTTTACAAAATTAATAGCCTACAAAATTTCTCAGTTAAATGTAGCTAGATGTTTTCATGTCTTTTCAACATTCTCTGTATGCTGTGTCTATAATCAGAAAACAAAAAAATGTAAAAGTAGTTTAAACAAAAGTTGAATTAGCTTTGAATGGATTCTTGTGTCTTTTAAAGGGCAAAGCATAAACTTCTGTTTCTCCACGGACCTTCTATTTCTGACTCCCTGGAGAAGTGAGGGGAGGTGTGAGGACGAGTTTTTCCACCTGGAACTCTGGATGCTTTCGAGAGACTTGATTCAAGAAATCTGGTCTTGATTATTCCTAATAGTGAATTACCACCATGGGAGATTCATTGCTGACTGTAAATCAGACTTTTGTGAATACTCTAGGATGGGAACATTAATTAAGAAATCCCCTGAAGTAGGGACATGCTAGTCATTTTTATGCTGTTTTACTCTTACTGAAATCATTCTTATAAATCACAATCCATTTAAGATGTGAGTAATTAGCTTCTAATTAATCAGTTTGGTATTTTCTCTTTTCAATGCAAATCCAAGGCACACCTGTACTCCAGGGCTAAAGATGAGCACTTCCCTTTAATTTACACCCTGATACCCCCCTGAAGCTTTTCCACCCCTTCCTGGGTTGACAGTGCCCACACAGTTCTCACAAGGACCCTGGGATGGAGGCCATCTCCCTGCCACACTCATTTTACGAGGTCAGGGTCATGTACACACAGTCCACTCCCCAGTGGAGAGCTCAGAAGCTTGGGGTACTTTATGTAGTGCCATGTCTCCCAGGATGTTTGTGAAACTGAAGAGGAAAAATTTTAATGTTTTCTTTATCCATTAGAGCAGAACCTCTGCGGAAGAAGAAGAAGGTAGATCCTAAAAAAGACCAAGCTGTGAGAGACCGTTTGAAAAAGAGGATCCGACGACTAGAAAAGGCTAGCCAGGAGCTAATTCCCATTGAAGATTTTATTACGCCTGTGAGGTTCTTGGATAAAGTGAGGTAAGGGTCCTCTAGGGTTGAAGTCCTGAGGGCAAAGGAGTTCATCGCCTAAAGGTGATTGTAACTGCAGTTCATGCCAGTGATGGGAAGGGGTTAGTGGGCTTGGGCTGACTTGGCCCTGGGCTGAGTCCTTTTCTCCTTGATTATGTCTCGCAGGAGTTGGAAAACATTCCTGGGTGGTGCTCTTGAATGGCTGAATGTGGGAAAGAAACTCAGAATAATTGTTTGATAAGCCAGACCAGAAACTTGAGTGAAGTTCTTATCAGCACTGCTCAAAAGTTCATAGTTGCTCTTCTGTCAGAGGTTGTAGCTGTGGCTGACGACTTGGGCCTTGGGTCTGCAGGCGCTGCCCATCCTGGTGGCATAACGCCCTTAGCCTTTTGCTTCGTGATGCACATGCTCACATTTGGGTTGTGTGTGCGCAGGATTACTGCCTTATAAAAGTGTGTGCTATCTGTAAAGTAGCAGCACCTTGCCACACAAGTGGGACACTGCAGGTGTCATTTGGTACTCTGGGGCTAATAATAGGCTCTTGACTCCCTGGGATTTTGGTGTCCGTTTTCATTATACAATTTCATTTTTCTCCAAAGTCACCTCTCACCAAAAGTAGTCTCTGCCTGGGAAAGAAGAAGAGCTATCCTAGTCTCCTCTGAGAATCAGTGACTCTTATCTGCAAGTAAAGCAAATGGCACTGGCTTGTAGCATCAGTTGCAGCTGCCACCACATTGAACATTCTATTTCTTAATTTGTCCCAAACTTTCACTTCCTTTCGTAAGTTCCATCTGTGTCTGGCAGGGAGGATGCATGGGCCATAAGCAGTCACCCAAACTCCCTGGTCAGTGCTGCCCAGCTCACACCTTTGGATTTGTGTGTTCCCAGACAGCGGCCTCAGGTAGAGCTCTCCTTTGAGGAGGCTGAGCGGAGAGCTCTGCTTCTGAAGAAATGGTCCCTGTACAAGCAGCAAGAGCATGAGATGGAGAGGGAAGCCATCAAGTCCATGCTTGAGGCCCAGCAGGAAGCTCTGCAAGAGCTGAAACTCATGTCCCAGGAGCTGCATGGGGAGGCCATCAAGCGGGACCCTAGTCTGTTCCCCTTTGAGAGAGAAGGGCCAACTTACACACCACCAATCTCCAACTACCAGCCCCCTGAAGGCAGGTACCACGACATCACCAAGGTATATACACAAGTGGAATTCAAGAGGTAGAGCTGGAGGCAGCCATCTGAACACTGTGCCCTTCAGAGCCAGAATGACCAGGGCTCAAGTCCACTTGTCACAGTATGAGGCATGCTGAGAATAAATGTAAGTGTAACCAAGTGTCTCTTTGTCTTATGTTAGGGTCAAAACTAATTCATCTGAGGATGGATAGGGGTGAGAGGTACTGTCCCTCCTCTCCAGGTACTGGGGAGAGGATGACCAAACCTTGACCACTGTCCCCCAATAAAAAGGAAGATTCCAGTTCTGTGGGGTGGATGCCCCCAGCAGGAGGCATAAAATGATCCCAAGAGACAGAGGTGAAGGATGTGCAGGCTGTGTGTGCTGTGCTGTCTGCATGGGTGGGCAGAGGAGAGGCAGGGCCTTCACGGGTGGGGCAGACAGGACACATGAAGTTCCTCACATCATCAGCAGCAGGGCCAGCTTCGCATTTTAAGCTGGGGAGGGAGGCTGAAGAGGGTGGAGCAGGCCAGGGACACACTAGTGAACAAAGCTGCTGTGTCCTGCAGGAGGGTGGGACCCCTGGGGCTGAGGACTCTTACTCGGGTACTGTCAGTCTGGAATGGTGGCTGTATTAGGGTGCTGGGGTTGCCAGGACAAAGTGCCAGCCTGCATGGCTGAAAAAGACATTCCTCACAGTTCTGGAAGCTACAACTCCCACGGCTGAGGCACCAGCAGGGTTGGTTTCTCTGAAGGCCTCTTGCCTCTAGATGGCTACCTTTGTGCTTTGTCCTCACATGGTCATCCCTCTCCAGCCATGCTGGATTGTCACGGCCGACCTTAATGACTTCATTGTAACACTGAGTATAACATCAGATGTGAAATTTAATAGTCCCAACAACTAAACTGTTGATTTAAAAGTTCAGCTTCTCTTTGAAATCTAATGTGTAAAATGGCCTTTGACATACTCCACATTTTCTAAAAATGACCAGGGGAAATGTTAAGTGGACCAAAATTCCAGGTTTGGGTTTCTTCAGCCAAGAATCCATGAACGCTTTTTATGCAAGGTGGTGTGTCCTTAGCTGTGTGCAGTTCTTAAAAACCAGAATCTCACCTCCTGTGAGCCTAGGGGGTGCAGCATGCCGGTCCAGAGGTCCACCCCACCTGTGTCTGCAGAGGACCTGAGCGAGCGGGCCACAGCCAAGTGTGGGCACAGTGGCTGGCCATGTGTGGTCCTCACCAAACCAGGGCCAGGTGAGGTGTTCTTGGCAGCACGACCATTTAGCTTCCTCATCCTGACCCCTCTATGTGTCCACAGGGGTCACAGCTACCACTTAAGACTTTACCTGAGAATTTTAGACCTCATGATGACCACCTGCTGTGCTGCTGTCCTGCTGGGAGGTCAGCAGGAGGAGCATGAGACAGCCCACCCTGCCTGCTTTCAGCAATCTGCAATGGTCCTTGGCTTCCTGGAAGCTGTGCAGTGGACAAAACTTCTTCCAGAGCAATGGCAGCAGGGGGGCACCCAGAACGCAGGTGAGGGCTGGGCAAGCAGCCCTGGGGGTGTGGTGCTCGGTGTTCCAAGCCAGGCAGAAGTTCCCAGGTACCTACTGGAACGCTTGGGTCAGTCAGAGTCCTTAGGGTCACATACAACAGCCCCACTTGAAACAGACCAGAGGAAGCTGTGCAGGGGTGCTTGTCACTTGTCTTCCTCCTCCTGTGGCAGAGGGAGATGCCATTCTGCAGGGGGGCTCTGCCTCGGGGTCCACACCAGGGTGTGCTTTTGTGCAGCCTGGACTCTCCTACGCTCGCTCTCACAGAGGGACCGCTGTACAAGGGAGACCCTGGTCACTTCACACCCCACATGCCCTTGTACCTCCCTCCCCATCAGCCACCTCCCAAACACAGACAAACAGAATGTTTGATACATACCACTCCAAAACTGCTTCCATCTAATGCACCCTGGCGATTGTTCCACACTAGCATGCACATAGCTAGATCCTACTTTGTCCTGCCCTACTGTGAGAAACTACAACTGACCCTTGAACATGGGGTAGGGGTGCCAACCTGCCACACAGTTGAAAATCTGTGTATATCTTCAGTTGGCCATCTGCATACACAGATTCCCAATTGTGGGTGGACACAATTGTGGGTCAACACAGTTGACCTCTGAACAACACAGGTTTGAACAGTGTGAGTCCACTAAAAAAATCCATAATAAGTGAACCCGTGCAGTTTGAACCCATGTTGTTCAAGGATCAACGGTACTGTGTAGATAGATCACCATCACTTGAAGAAACTTCACAAATATCTTCTCCCAGGCCTCAGGGCTTGATGCCTTTGGTTGACCTGATAAGATTCAGCTGCTAAGGCTACTTGGGAGCTGAGCTGGAAGAAAAGATAAGAGTCTGAAAGAGTAGCCCAGAGGAAGACCAGGCAAGATACACGTCCAGGTAGCCCTGGATGGGCGATGAAGAATCCAGACCACAGACGCCACTCTCCCCAAAGTAAACACACGTCACAACTGTGACAGGACCCCCTGGTTAGGTGCCA
Source organism: Phyllostomus hastatus (assembly GCF_019186645.2). Taxonomy (NCBI): domain Eukaryota; kingdom Metazoa; phylum Chordata; class Mammalia; order Chiroptera; family Phyllostomidae; genus Phyllostomus; species Phyllostomus hastatus. Next base: position 2,249,281 of record NW_025334027.1, read on the forward strand.
GGAGCTATGCTGGCCTCTATACATGTTAATTTCACAGTTTTCTTCTTAAGCTCTATTGTCTCAAATAGATGTTTTTGTTCCTGTTTAAAAAGTGATCAGAAACCCAAAGTAGAATATGAAACACTCCCAGACCTTCACCCCCCCCCACCCCCCCACCCCCCGAGGTGAAGTTAGCAGCTTCCCCCACACACTTTTAGGCCTAAATTTTAGAGCCATTACATGTTTCCCTAAAGAAGCAATAATCTTCTACTGGCCAGTGTATATTTTCTACTTTTTTCGCCGAGGCATCTTACTATGCTCGGATATGTTAGTAGCTATTGTTTTTAACCAGGACATGTTCCTACCTATACTTTAATGGCTATGTAATACTCCACTGTGTGGAAGAAGTTATTTGGTCAAATGTCTGTCAGTGTACTTTAGGACACTTTCAGTTTTTTCACTATCACAAACAGTGACAGAGTGGTCATTTTGAACTTTTACCTGTGCTGTTACCCAATTACTTCCCTAGTATAAACTTCTAGAAGTAAAGCGGGTCAAGAGGTATGCATTTGACTTTAGACAATTGGAACACTGGATGCCACCAATGCCGCACAAGGACTTCTGCCTCCCCAAACTCCTATGGACACTTCTGACATCGGCTGGGTAGAAACCACCCCCTCTCATTTCAACTGCTATGCCAGGTCATGGGGGCTTTCTTTTTGAATGAATGCTTTCTTTGTGTCCTCTGCCTACTTTTCTATTCTAAAATCACCTCCATTTTTCTTACTGATACGTAAGAGCTCCTACATATATAAAGGTTCCTAAATCTCTTGCCATACAGGCTGCAAGTTATCTTTTCCATTTTTTTGGACTTCTACTTACTATGGACTTGTCACATTTTCTTTTACACAGTAGCTTGGTTTCCACATCAGTTTGTGTGTTTCAATAATAAGATACACTTAACAACATTGAAGCAGCCACCAGTCCTTCAGGCTCCCCTTCCCCAGGCACCTCCCCATGCACCCTCACAGCTTTTCTCCATCTCCCTGCCCACAACAGCTCCGAGAAACTATTGTACGCTAGACTAGAATGTAGGTGCTAGAAGGGCAGGTGCTCTGTTCTCATCACTTCTGTATCCCTAAGAGTGCCCAACAGGATCAAATATCTGCTGAATGCACGGACAACTAAAACCACCTCCTTACTGGTCTCTGTGCCCTCCATCATGTACTCTCCCGCACTGGCAGCCAGACTGATATTTTAAAAGTACAAATCAAATCATGCTTCCCAGCACACATTTAGGCTAGAATCTAAGGGTGTCCAACCTTTTGGTGTCTCTGGGCCACACTAGAAGAAGAAAAGTTGTCTTGGGCCACACATTAAATATATTTCAACATGTAGTCACAAAAAAAATTCTTGTCATGTTGTAATTCAGTTTACGATTTTGTGTTGAGCTGCATTCATTGCCATCCTGAGCCTCATGAGGCCGGCAGGCCGCAGGTTAGACACCCCTGAACGCCCACCAGGTGTCTGGTACCTCCCCAGCCTCATGCCCTACCCTTCTACAGCCCACCCTCCTTCTGCTTCACGCACCTGGACCTTGTTCCTCAGCTTGATCCCCTGAGGCTGTAAGAGGGCTGCTAAGGCTGGTTGCTGGTCTTTCAGGACTCAGCAATATCAACACCTTTGCAGGTAAGCAGACAACCCTATCACTGTTAGGGGACCCTCCTCTCTTTTCCTTCAGTGTCTGAAAACCCAGTTGATAATTTTTGCTATTTCTCGAAAGTAAGAAAACACAAAAAGAGGGAGGTCCCCGACAGTGCTCTTTTCCAGAGTCCCGGGACCTGGGACGTGGCGGGATGGCCCGTGCACTAGGGCGTCCCTACGATCCGCCCAGGTGGCTCAGCGCCACCCCCAGCATCCTGGGCGCACCTGGGCCTTGGCGCTCCGGCGCTCCTCCCATTCGCGGCAGCTGTCCAGGTCGCGTCGCCATTGCTCGCAGGCCGGCCGCTCGCCGTGGACGTAGTAGTGGTGCAGGAAGTGCCCAGCGCTGCGGCAGAGCTTCCACTCGGCACGATAGGCTTCACAGGGGCGCGGCGGCTGCAGTGAGAGGTGCACCTAAGGCGGAAGCCGCTGTGCCGCCCACCCTGAACCCATCCCGGGAGAGAACTCAGTTAAGCCGGGTCACACGGTCCAACGAGGTCCCTGCAGGTCCCTGGCGCCCACCACACTTACCTGCCAGCCGGCACCCTCAGCCATGTCAAGGGGAGTACCGAACCCTCGCCTCCTCAGCCCGCTAGCCAATGAAAATTGATTAGGCCTGCACCACGTGAGAAAGCGAGGAACTCAGATATGACGATTAAAATCCTCGCCACCTCTTCGACACTCGCCAACAAACAGGACATTTGGGTGGGGCAGCCAATAACAGCTGGGGATGGTGGTGCACGCGAGGAGGGGCGGAGCCCCGGTGGATGGGGCATACCAGTGGAGTGAGAAAACTCGGCCAGGAGCCAGTGCAGACACGGTGCCAACAAAGGACGTCCACCCGCTGCTGGGCAGGTGTCCCGGCTGCACAGCCACGTTGCTGGCTGTTTCTGAAACCACACGGGCCAGTCCTTTTTAGTGGCTGTTATTTTCATAAATCTCAAAGATTGGATTTATTGTCGTAATCACACACTGTGCAGTATTTGTCGTGAACCTGCCAAGTCTACTGCTGTAGTGTCCGCCCAAGGACAGAGATGAACTCACAAAATAATCGGGGTTGGCTGGGGATGACATGTGTTGAGGGCTGAGTATCTAGGGTGTGGGATGACCTCTCGAGGGAACCCAGGATGGAAGTGTTGGCAAGAAGGGCTTTCTGAGCAAAGGAATGGAGGCTGTGCGGAGCATGAGATCCAAGTCCAGAGGTGGTGTGTATGGTTAGCAGCAAAAGCTTTACCAAGACAGGAGGCCCTGCAATAGCAATGCAATGGTTCTGACTTCTGCAAACCTAATCATGTGCTGGGCCATTGCTGGTCCCCCTCTAGGACTGAGACTGGGTCAGATGCCCTGCAAGTGGCCCAGGAAGTTGCAATTTTATCAGGACACCTGCCATGTTGGCTCACAGACCAAGGTTGGAGAAGACACTGTGTGACAATAAGGCTGCAGGCCAGAGTACAGCAGTAATGACCAGGACTTTTGCTCCAGGTGACCCCACTGTGTCACCAGATCCATCAACTGGGGTCCACCCCTGTCCCAGGCAGGAGAGTGCATCTCCAGCAAAAGAACAGTAGTGATTTCATTGCATATACAGACGATGCTTAGTTCAGACTAAAACCCAAGGCCAGCTTCTTTATTGTGCATAAAGGATAATGTGTCAGGCAATGAGACACTGGCACACTGACAGTAGAGGCTGCCTCCCCAGCATGGACTTCCATGTCTGTCGATGAAGCTGAGACCCCTTAAGTAAAGGGTCAGGTAGGTCACAGCAGCATTCCACATTCATCACCGGTTGCGTCATTTTGGGTTACAGGGCTTAGTTAGTCCTGGTCATCACAACAATCTTCGATGCTTATTCACTGAGGTTACATGGGTGGGCCCTGGGGTTCGTGTCCTAGAGTAGTGCATCCTCTCTTCTGAGTGCTGGGGGGAGCCCTGTGCAGAGGACCCTCTGTCTATAAGCAGGAGGAGACCTGGTACAAGGTGGAGACTCTGCTGGGCCTGACCATCCCCACCCCAGGGGCAGAGAGCCTCATTCCTCCTTACATTGTCCAGGAGAAGCCCCCCAGAACAGCTCTTTCCCAACAGCAAGATGGAATGAGGGGCACCTGCAAGCAGGCCTTCCTCCAACTCCTGGTCAGTGGCCCCACCATCAGTTCATGTTGGCACTTCATCAAACATTTAGAGGCAATCCTGGTTTTAGTCATTCCCTGTTTTTATTTGAAATTCTTGATTTAAAATTATTTTCAAGGGACAGAAAAGATTAATGTAACTGGATTAACGTCAAAAGGTCTCACTTTATAGAAAGTGAGGATCTGAGACCAATACAAAATAAAGACAGGCCAGCAGAACCTTGGATAACTTAGTACTTTAAACTGGGAGTGGGGGATAGGGAAGGAAAAAGAGGACTGTTATCTTTAGCTTTTATTTATTCTAATATTCACATTTGTCCTTCACCATGAAGGCTTCCTCTGCCATAGAACATATTTATTAAGGAGCTAGTTATTTCCAAATGCACTCTAAAAGTAGAAATGCTTTCAGATCAGTTTTTCCTTCTGAGGAATGGTTCTTCTGGGAAAAAACAATATATAAAATAAATACTTAGATTGCAGCCAGAGTAACGGAATAACCACTATTTATAGAGCACACATCTATTTAAACCACTTTTCTCTGGGCCAACAGCAATGTTTAAGCTACAGACCAACAAAAAAGGAAGGATGAAAAAGAGAAAGAACACCACAAGTTAGAGCAATTCAACCCCCTCCATTGATTTTTATCAGGAACGGGGGACTCTACTTCTGCTGAGGCAGTGGGAGTGCTCCCAGGGGCTGAAAGCAAGGAGTGGCAAGGAGGCCGCCTTTGGGACCTCACACACAGCTTCTCTTCCCCCAATTCAAGTACACAAAGTCCTGCTGTTCCACTTCCAGGTTAAACTCGACAATTCTTAGGTAACTCTAAACAAAGCTAAAGTGACAGAGCATTCTCTGCAATAAGTCTCATCCCTGTGAGAGCCAGTAACTAAAAGCCATTATGCTGCAATTGGTTATTTTATTTTCCAATCAGCTAACAGTCCCAACTTATGGCTTTCTTCCCTTTTTACGCAATGACTGCCCTTCTCCAGAGAAAGCGACGAATCTGCCTCCAGCTTCATCCTGTGTGAAGATAAAATACTATTTTCAGAAACTTCTTGGAAGTTTATAGAAAATGCTTTCTTCTGTTACTCATGTATTGTTCCATCCACCCATTTTCCTTACTTCTACATTATTCATAAGAAATGTCTTTGAAATATAAATACAAATCAAAATCAATTAAATTGAAAACAGAACCACACAATCACAACTGTGTCTACCATAGCCTTTATTCTCAGGTTGAATGTATATCCTTTTGAAGAAGTACCACATTTTTGATGTAAAAAATACACCTCCAAAAGAAAAATCACCTATAACTTTAGCACCCCAAAATAACATTTCTAGTCACTTTTCTGCACATGCTTTCATATATTATTTTCATACTTAATCCCCAAGCTTTAAGTCAGTGAATTTCTAATCCAGTGCATTCTAAAACCTACAGAGAATTTCATCACTTGAGAGAGGCAGTCCTCTACCATTGGATGTTATTCCCAGGTGTGCAGTATTTTAAACAGATGTAGTAAGTAGCTTAATGTGTTTGTACACAGCTGTTATTAGACTCCTCAGCAAGTTCTTCTCCAACCAGCAAAAAGGCGGCGGATTTTTTCTGAACCCTCAAAAACAGCAGATATCTTTTATGTGTTTGTATTGTTAGTCATTGCTAGAAAATAAAACTCATTACCCGTGAAGTATACTCACCTCTTCGACCTTTTTGATTAGTGGACGTGAATTTCTGATGAAAGTGATTTTACCAAGTTTAAATTCATAATTGGGAATTCCTCTGTTAAGAAGACAGAAGATGAGAAATGTCAGTTCCAGGAGAAAAGGACTCAAGTTCGCTTTTGACAATCAAAGAGGAAGGCAAGCCAAAGAGATGACGAGTATCCTCCTGGCGATTCTCATTCTGGGGTATGTGGCTGTACTGCACCCTGGCCTTGGGCCAGCCCTCCAGGAGAGAACCAGCAGGCAACTGGGTCAGGGGCCTGGCCTGCAGCAAGGGGCCACCTGGAGGATTGGAAGGCCCTCATCAAATCTGTCCTCTAGCCTCATGGATCACCCTGGAAGGGGTACACTTGCACTAAGCTCATTTCACTCCTTCAGACAGTGGGTAAAAAACCAATTTCTAGCATTTTTCTTCTGTTCTAACACATAGTAGACAGGGGGTATATTTCATCCCTGCCACCATCATGACAGCCACCAGGCAGGGAATCGGCTCTGAGTCCCTGGATCAAACAATACTCAAGCACATCTCACAGAGGCAGCTCCTGCCTCCTGCTTGAGGGAAGTTAAGGTACTGTGACTTGATGAAGTCACAAAACAGAAAAATAGATTACTAGTCCCCCAAGGAGAGCAGGTTAGGGTGAGGAATGCGGGGGGGGGGGTGGGGGGGGGTGGGGGTGGGGGGGTGGGGGGGTGGAAGGGATTCATCTACCCAGTCAGTCTCTTTGATTCAGACTTTCTCTCTAGAGCTGGAGTGCTCCTGCCCACCCCAGAGGTCTGGCACAGACCCTCCCTAGATGGTGATAAAGCATTAGGCTGGAGCAGAGACAGGGCAGACCCACCTTTTAATGTCTCCAGGCTTGATTGGGGAGGGGCTGGGCTCTACACCTTTTTTCTTCCCATCCAGTCTATTCCCGGAGCCGGAGAAGGCCTAGACAGGCAAGCAGGAGAGTGTGGGTACACTGAGCCCCAAGAGTGAGCACATGCATGCTCTTTGCTGAGACCACTGCAGGGGGATGTCACCTAGTACCTCAGCATGGGCAGCTGAGCGCTCTAGGCTGTGAGCAGCCCCTCAACTGCTGTGAGCTGAAGGGAGCCTCCTGGCCCAAGAGCAGCCATCCCCCAGAGGCAGCCAGTAGCCAGTGACAAGCGGAAAGGTCTGACTCTGCCCTTTGCAGGGCCACCCAGTTTGGGGCCCCGAGGTGGACTACGGCCTTTGTTGCAACTGCCCTGCAGCTCAGCTTTCCAATCCTGCCTCCTCCACTGCCTCCCAGTGCGCCCGTGCCCTCACACTGGCCATCCCCACTTTTTCCCCAGGGAGACTGGCTGGTGGCAGCGCTGAGAGGTCATGTTACAATTTACCTTTAAACAGTGCAGGCGAAAAGAGGACATGTTCTTAGAGATAAAGCAAACGCAGTCACAATGGTGAATCTAAGTGAAGGGGGTATGTGTGTCCACTATACTATTTTAACCTTTGGGTAGGTTAGAATGTTCAAAAAAGTTGTGGTTGCCTTACAGATTTGTTAGGATTCCATAAGAAAGCGGATGTCAAGTGCCATGTAACTGACCAAGTGGCAGATACATGTGTGTACAGACACCCAGAGGCCCAATCCCTGCTGAGGTCCCTGGGGCGTTACAGAGTGCCTGGGAGGAGCAAATGGCACAGCAGTAGCACAGGAAGTAAAACACATGTGCTGGTACTTACTCGGAAGCCCAGCTCTCCGGCATAGCCGCTATGGTCAGCTTCTCCTTCCTGCCAAGGACAGAAAAATAGGAGATAAGCTTCCCGGCAGGGACAGCCCAACTTTTCCCTAGGGCCCCTCATTTGTATTGCTGTCTCTGCACCCAAACAGCTGGGACATATCCTGGGAGCAGAGCTGGAAGAAAAACAGGGAATGTGGCTGCAATGGCACCAGTAGAGGCCAGACACGGGCTAGCAGTCACGACAGACAGACCAGGGCACATTCCCAAGCCCGATTACTAAAGAGGACACCAAACCTGCCAGGCTGAGCAGGGAAGGTGGGGAGAGAAACAACTTACAGTTGATTCCTCATGCTGGACTTGTCTTTCGGGTTCTTTGTAGCCCAGTGGAGCATCAAAATCCACCTGCGTTCCCAAGATGAAAGTAAAATTGTGAGACATGGGGGTGCTCAGACTTCCCTAGCTGGTCTGTTTGTAACTGCGACGACAGATTTAGGTGCAGTTGTAAGAAATAACACAGAAAGATGCCCTGTATACTTTTCCCAGTTTTCCCAATGGTGACATTTTTATAAAATTATAGCATAGTATCACCACCAGGATATTGACATCTACACTATTCGGAATTCCTGTTTTACAAGAACTCCTTTTGCAAGTGCTCATAATTTATCACCAGTGTAGTTCCGTGCATTCTTGCCCACAGTCAAGATACTGAACAGGATAACCCCTTCAAGTTATACTTCTATATCTACACCCAAACCTTTGCTGGTGGCCCTCTCCAGCACCCAAAGCCCCTTGCAACCACTACGCTGTCCTCCCTTTCTGAAGTGTTGTCATTTCAAAATGTTATAAAAATGGAGTCAGGGTGAACCATTGGGGATTGGCTTTCTTCCCCTCAGCATCATTCTCTGGAAAGCCAGTAGGCTGTTGTGTGTCAACAGTTCCTTCCTCCTCAGGAGCTGAGTAGCCTTTCTTAGTTGTTTTTGTTGTTGTTTTTCAATTGAGAGCTTCCTTAGCTTTTAAGAAGATCCATTCCTTGGCAGGTCTGAGATGCCAGTGGATTTAGCCATCTCAGAACTAGAGGCAACTCTGCCACCTCCACTGGCCCTGAGAAGGATCACAAGGTCAGCAGCCTCCTCATGATGTTCTGGCAGCATTTTCCTCCTCGCTTACCCAAACAGTCCCTGGGGCGATGTGACAGTGATACCCCTCTGGGGCATTGGCCTGCAGGGCCTACCAAATACTCATTTCCCCCAGGCCTGAATGCACTATAAGCAGCAAAACCACTCACATTCATGTCACACTCGATGATGGACACGGCCTTGTCAGGCTTGGTCTCCATCACCCGTAGTTCATAGATCTGTGGGAAGAACACAGAAATCAGATGGACGGTTTCACGGCTGCCCTGGGAGCTGTGCAGCATTCACATCACTGTGGCTCCCTACCCGGTGCTTGCAGACAGATGCATTGTTCACCTCCACAACACCCTCCTCAGCCACACCTCCTGCTGTGACAATGAGCCTATGGGGGTGGACTCCCTTCGTGCCTGCCCATCACTCAACAGAAGTTATTTCCCAAAAGTGGTTCAAATCAGGCAAGGGAATTATGAATCAAATTGCAAAAGACATTTATAACCTTTATCCCAGAAAGAACCATATTTTTTCAGACTATAAGACGCACCCCCCGCCATTTGGGAGGAAAAGGGGGTGCGTCTTATAGTCCAAATGTAGCTTACCTGGCTCACTATGGGGCGAGGGGGTGATGGCCTATGTTATTAAATATTTTACCACATTTTTCTTCCTATTTTCCTCCTCTAAAACCTAGGTGCGTCTTACAGTCTGAAAAATTCAGTACACTCCTAGGAATTTATTTATTTTTCCTTAATCCTCACCCAAGAATATGTTTTACTTAAATTTTAGAAAGGGGGGGGGAGAGAGAGAAGAGAAATATCAATGGGTTGTCTCCCATACGTGCTCCAAGCAGCCAGTGAACCCGCAACCTTGGTTTATGCCCTTATTCCACAACATTTTGGTGTGTGGCACAACGCTCCACCCAACTGAGCCACCTAGCCAGGGCAGGAATTTATTCTAAGTAAATAATTAGCTTAATACACAGAGAGAAAATTCTAAGGGTGCTCACTCCAACACTGCTAAGAGTAATAATATATGGCCAAAATTTAGTCATATATATATAAGTTATAGTCACCAGCGGAATACAATGCAGCCAAAAGAAAATAAATTAAAAAACCAGTTATGGTGCTATGTGTCTAGGATAATATCATGTTTGTAAAAACATACATTAAAAACATCCAGAGGACAGGAACTAAAAGTACCTAAATCTGTTTTTTTCAACACCACTTTAAGTTATTTCTTTTGACCCAGAGTATGCCTTGTTTTTGTAATGAACAGTCCAGATACTCCCATCATTTAAAAAACGTAAACACTGGGGGGAAGCCACCAAAGTGAAGTGAGAAGGCTCAATGTGCCACGTCTGTTCTTAAAAGCTTCTCCATAATTGCCCAGAGATTCTTGAAAACTTCCTGTGTTTCTCGTGAGCCCACCAATACATTAACAACCTAGGTTTTATCCTGATTTAACTGGGTTCCACCAAAGGGCCCTTTAGAGTATCCAGTCTCCATGCTTCCATGTAGCATGTAATTTATTTTTCCCGTTCAGTCCAAAAATATAATCAATTTAGTTATATTTAGCATTACTACCTCAATATTAAGAACAATAACATTAAGACTACCTGTAATTAACTATGAAAGCTTATAAAATCAGTTCAAGTAGACAAGATCTAAACTGTTCCCCACAAAGCTAAAGGCAACAGGATCACTTCTTAGTTTTAGAGAAAAGTGTGATTCCAACCCCAAAACTTGAAAGTGAAGATTCTCAGTATCAGGTGCTGCAAAGAGAAGGAGCCGCTGGAGAACACACCGGATCCTTGCTCTGACACCAGGGGAGTGACTGTCTTCTCCATCCTGGAGGAAGGGACTGGCTGAACCACAGGCCCCTGATTCATGGCCATGAGGGCCCCAGCCCCAAGGGGATGGGGCTAAGAGTGTGTGAAGGAGCTAAGAACTGGCCTCAGAGAAAAGGCATGCCAGGGCCATTGTCACTCCTGAGCACTAGGCAGTCCAACCTGACAGCAACTCTGTGAGGGTCAATCATGGTCACTGGCACAGTGGACAAGGGATACCCATATCACTGCTCCATGCCTGTTAGGATGGCCTATCAGTAGGACTAACAACTATTACACCCTCCCTCAGACAAGCTGCCACAGAAAATGAGTAAGTGGATGCTCACTGTCTTAAATTTGTGGGAAATCATCTGTCACTATGAATGAAATGAATGAGAAATGGAGGATGAAACAGTATTTCACTTTCCAGCTAAATTGTCTAGATGCAGACACCTAACAAGAATGGAATCATGGATGAACAAAAGTGTTGTTCAGACCTGAAAAACTTGTGTCAAGATGGACAAGCCCAAAGAACCCAAGAGAAAAAAGGAAAAGGACGTGGGATCCCATGAGGAGAGGCGACTTCAGGTGGCACCATCACTCAGTGATCCTGCTTCCAGGTGGCCCACAGCACCAGAGGCGCACTGCATGGAAAGCTCCGGGAGGGCCTACATACGTCCAGGGGAGGAAATCACAAGGACAAGGCCTCAGATTGGATCATTTCTGTGTCGTAACAGCCTTGCAAAGCTCATCTCAGATTTTAGGAGCAATGTAGAACCTTCTAACTGGGGCACAATTGGCAGGCTTGCCACCATGATACAGAGACTGATTAATGAGTATGACAGTGTTCAGCTCATTCACCTATAAATGTAATCAATCAATCATTAAAACACAGTTGCTGAATGATTAGTAAAGGTCTCTAAAAAGCAAACAACAGGCAGCAATTAGTTGACAAAAACCAGGTACCACAGATGGATGCTTCTCTCTCTCCAGGCTCTGCCGGCCACATGGCTGACACACTCACCTTCTCATTGTAGTTGATGGCAATCACATCCCCAGTGGTCAGACAGGCAAAGTTTCTCAATGCGTTTTCTAATCTGCAGACACACTGTCAAGGCATAAACATAAACCGTGGCTCCAGAATCTGCCACTGTGACATGGCACATCCCAGAGAAGATCTTAAGAGTCTGAGGGAGAGGCCAAGCTGTCTAGGTTCACTTCTCTTGGTCACGCAGCCTTCCATGGAGACAGCAACCTTGTAAAAAGGGCCTTGTGTGGACTGTTGCCTTCATTCCTTATTTGAAATGCACACTGCAGGACTGCCCTGTCCTCGACTCCTCCTGATGACCCCTGAGCTGTCAAATCCAATCCACTAAGTCTCTGAGGTTGAAAACAGCCCCCATATCACTGCTCTGTGCACCTTCCACATTCTCTGTTCTATGCTGACTGCATTTATCCAGGCTGTCAGCTAGACCAGGGAGCACTGGGTTGACTCTGATGATGAAAGTAATGCCCTTCCTCTGTAGACTAACAAGTTAACTACAAGAGAAATTGCTTTTGAAGGCAATCTAGTAAGAACGAAACTCATGTAAAAATTCAGAGAAAATCATGAGGGGCTATGATCACGGAGGAAGGCCCTGCTCCTTGATGCTGACAGCTAGACAACCACCTCCAAGCAAAGCTCTGAAGGACAAGGTAATGAGACTTAGCCACAGGACACTGTCCTGCCTGTAGGATGGGAAGCCCCTACCACTGACTGCCGTGAGCAGAGCCCAGCACCCTTGCATGTCTAGGATCTGGCTGCAGGGGGTCAACACGCCACTCCACAGACACATTCAGTGGATGGCTTGACATGACCCACCCATATCTCACACATGGCTGGAAGCAGGCTGCTCCTGAGCTCCTGCCTGGGGAGAGGGGGCGGGGTGCAAGTGGGGGCAGGTGGAGGCAGCTTTTCTTTTACTATCGACTTATCTGTGTTTTTTTTCAACGTGCATTTTTAAAAACAAATAGGTGATAGAGTGGCTACGCTATAACATAATCTCAACAAGCCAAACTGGGGGTTCTAAGTTATTGTAGTCCACACACAGCTCGTCCCTTACCCACAGTGGTCACTCATTAAATTATAAACACACACATATGGCTTATGTTTAGAGGAGAACCTACCAAAAACCCAATCACTAGAACCTAAAACATTTGCTCTCCTGTTGCTGTAAGGAAACTTACTAAATCACTGCTCCCCACTGGTTTCGAATGAAAAGCCTAAGCCTGGGTAAAAGGGGAGGCTGAGTGGCAAGTTCATATCGACACCAGTGACTCACAGGGGTTGGGGGCTGAGAGGCAGACCAGTTGGCCCCCTTCTATCGGGACATACTGGGCTTTGTGCTAGGTGTCCCTGTCCACCTGAAGGAAAGGTTCCGGTTTGCCCATGAGAAAATACACAGAGAGAATACAGAAGAGGCCCACAGAGCATCTAGCGCACTTATCAGGCCCAGGTCCACGAGTTGTGGCAAATGTGTGGCTGAATGTCATTATTCTCCAATCACAGTAAATATGTGCTCCCCAAAGTAGGCACACATTCAAAAAAGCCCTGTTTTTTACTGACTGCCAGTATACCCCTCTTTTGTTCACAACCCTTCTCATCTCAAAAGGATACACTGCTTTAGGGTTGGTGATGTCTAGGAAGTCAGGACTCTGGGGCTGAAACTTGGAGTAAGTGGCCACTTGAAGGTTGACACTTTCCACCTGAACCAGGCCCCCTTCTTCCAACAGCAAATTCTGCATCATCTAGAGGAAAAAGAAGGATACATGAGTCTCCTGGAAATCAAATGGCCAGCAGGACTATCACCGATCCATACACTGGGTAGGCTGAAGCCTGACATACAGGTGGCTTCTTCCTTGGGAACCTATTCTGGACTGACACCCTGAGGAAGCCCAGGAGCCTAACGTGGAGAGGAGCCTGCCAATCAGCCAATAGAATGCTGCTTATTCACGGGTGTTGACTCAGTGGCAGCAGCTGAGAAATCCCAGGCAATCACCTACTCTTGCTGAGAGCTGGAAGGCCAGCTCAGAAAGAGGTGAGCCAGCAGCTTGCTGCTACATAAAAACAAGCACCCAAGGGATGTGATGTTTCTCAACAAAAAGGATTCAGTTAGTTTCCTGGTCCAAAATGGTCTAAGAACCTAGACAAAGGGCTATCAAGTCTATGGGTTGGAGAGATAACCTTTGAGGTCCAGAGTACCCCAGTATCACCCTTCCTCTCTCACCTCTAAAGAGGGGCCACGCAGGGGTCTCTGCAGATCCAGAGTGGCCTAAGAAGTTGTCACTGCCCAATACTTCGGCCACTCACAGTGCTCTACTGGATGAACTGAAGGCCTCCAACCCAGGAGGGGGACCTCCAGACACACAAGAGAACGATGCACCGAGAGGCAAGTGCTGGGGAGGGCAAATAAGCAAGAAAGCAAGTTCGGTCTGGGCTCTGAGATGTAAGAGATCCCAGTGGGATTGAGACTGGGAAACATCACAACAGAGGCCAGGCAGCAGGTGTGATGGAGTGGAGGCCTCCTGTGGGGAGAGGCTGGCCCTGCCCCACACTCCAGGACAAGTGCTCTAGAGAGGGGTTGTTTCTATGGCAACAAAGTGTGTACTTTTAAAAAGGTTCAGTTATAAGCAAAACAGTAAACACACACTCCTGGCAACAGAACTGGGGGAGAAACTACTAAAAATGAGGAGAAAATGTATAAAAGTCTAAAATTCTGTACTTAGACCATTTAAAAAATGCTCCTGCTTCATTATCTTTTAAAGCCTTACCCAGAAGATCGCAGGTAAGTGGCATGGATATGGTGTCTAGTCTACCAGCTGAGTAACTATCAAAGAAAGGGCTATTCGGAATGCCCTCCCTCACTCGTTCTGAGGGAAAGCCACTTGCATATGCTTGGGGGATGTGGGGGTGGCCCCTGCCTGAGGTTCCAGCCCCAAGACAGATTCACAGACTCTCCAGAGACCAGGACGGCCCCACTCACCCAGTGTGGCAGGTAGCAGATACCCTCGTCAGCGACAAATTCCAGCACACCGCAGTGCGTCATGCGGTCCGAGTTCTTGTTGGTCAGTTTGAACAGCATGGGGTAAGTAATGTTGAGTCGGCCTGAAAACAAGAAAGGCTATGTGACAAGGCTTCTGCAAGGGAGAGAAACTCTGTTCCCCCAACACGCTCCCCTAGAAAGCAGTCTCCTGGGCACCCACTGTGGATATACACAGCCTTGTCCCACCAGAGCAGGCACTCGGACCCTCATGGTGCTTAGTCTGTCTGTGCCTGCCCACCACCACACCCCACGTTCCCTGTGAGATTACAGGACCTGGCCCAGAACTCAGAAAAGTTCAGTGACTCAGGTTCTCAGCAGCAGCTTACACTTGTGATTTCCTGAAATTCCAATTTTAAAAGGTGGTGTGTTCACTCATTTGCAAATAATTCAAATGCCAATCACGTGCTAGACAAAACTGTCACTTTCAAAGGTTTTTAGTGAGCAAGCTGAGAAAAAAACAAGTGCAGTGGTGCTGTGGGAAGGGTGGGGCAGGAGGAACAGGGCTCTTCTTGGAGGATGTCCTTCGGTCAAATAAGGGTGGGAAGGCCAGGAAGGGAATTCCAGGAAGAGTAAGCAGCCTGAGCAACGGCACAGAGGGCAGGGGAGCCCAGCGGAGCCCAGCGAGTTCAGGAATGGCTGACAATTAGGTGAGACTGGGGCACAGGGACAGGGTATGAAGCCATCAGAAGGGGAGGCTGGGTGGAACACCACGTAGGATGACTGACAGTAGTCAGCAGTGTGGACTCTCAGCAGGGTCATGACACAGTACATTCCCTCAGAGGATGAGGCCACAGAGGGCCATAGGCAGGCAAACAGGACTGCTGGCATGCTGACTCAGAAGTGCAGGGGACACAAAAAGGAGGAGCTAGCAATGGGGAGCAGGACCCAGGAGAGTCCAGGATTGGGACAGACCAACACAGCGAAAGGCCCTCACTCAGTCGTCCCATTACCCCTTTTATCTACAGAGAACTAAAGCACACAGGTTCAGCAATCCCCAGGATCCACGGCCCAGAAGTGGTGACACTGGGACTCAACCCAGGCTACTGGCCAAGTCCGGGGCTTAAATCCCTAGAAGCCCACTTTGGCCTGTTGATTTAGGCAAACATGGCAACAGAAGCTTCATTCTGCAGTCAGGGTGGTGTGGCAGACTCCATTCGGGACCCTCTACAAATTCTGGTAAAGCAGACCAAGAAACAAGCTTGGGCATGACACCACTGGTAGCAGAGGAGAGCCTCCAGAAGTGGCTCCTCACTGCACAGGCAGTGGTGAGCTTGGGCGTTTCCCCATCACAAAGGGCTCTTGAATGCCGATAGTAGGTGGACAAGGGCCCACAAGCCAGGCTTTCCGGCCCTGGGGCACCTCCCTGCTGCAGAGCCATGGGAAGGAAATGAAGTCAGACAGGGTAAATTGGATCAGGCTTCAGCCAAGGGTTCAGAATTCTTGTAGTTGGAAGAAAACCCTGTGTTCCCCAGTCTGTTGGTTTTCAAAGTACATTTTGTGATTCAGAGAAATGCCTTGGGGCTCCCAAGTAGTCTGTTCTCACTCACTTACTCCAGCCTGAGCAGCAACCCTTTTTATAAATTTTGTAAGATTTGGACAGGTTCTCCCATAACTTAAAAGGTTTGAACAACACTGATCTAAATTCCACTGTCCCAATCCCTGAGTCTTGTGCAAAGGGTCACACTGGTACTGAGCTCCTGGGTCAGCTCAAATGGAAAGACAGGTTCTCTGGGGGCCTTCACCCCTCCTGTTATTACAGGGACCTGTCTGAGGGATGTGAACCCCTCAACTCTACCCACCCACTGGCTGAGCTGAAGCTGGGATTAAAGGTTTCCACTGGGTGTGGCGACTGCTGCTGTTGGCATCGGTGAAGCTCTGACGGCTAAAGGAACAGCTACCACGTTATGCCTTCTGGCAGATGTTACATGGGTTCAGGCTGTTTATAAACACACCCCAGGGCAGCATCTAGGAGGACGTACTCCTGCCACATAGCAACTCTGAGGGACAGGGGCTGTGTGTTCCTGTTTAAAGATGAGGTCACTGAAGTTCAGGTAGGCCAAGTCACTAGTCTAAAGCCAGGCTGTGCAAGGTGCAAAGTCCAAGCCAGAGTGACATCAGAGTTGGCACCCTTTTTCTAGATGTACTGAACACCAAGTATGGGCCCTCCTGCTGGGGCCCTCCACATTTCCTGCTCCAAATGGGAGGAATTCACCCAGAAAAACCACCGACTCTCAAAAGGCAATGGCTGCAACTGTGGTCAGGGTTTTCTGTGTCCAGGTGGAGTAGGGCTAGGGCATGAGGACTCCAAATTGCTCTCAAGGCATGAGGAGGTCAGGGACAGAGGCAGGAGCCAGTAAGAGGGACACCTTCTGGGGCAGAAGACTGTTTTTGACAGGCTGCAGATGTACTAGGGCAGAAGGGGAAGAAATAAGGGCCTGGACTGAGGAAAGATGCTTGGGGAGGAGAAGAGAGCCTGCGATACAGCATCTTCTTGGGAGCGAACCATCGCCCTCTAAGAGAAGACCTACTAAACCTAGCCAACAGCATCTGCTGCCCAGGCCGTGTGGTGAGCACTGGTGCTCGAGAATTCCTTTAGTACTGATGGGATCAGAGACATGGGGTCCAGGGAGATCCCCTCCCAGAGGAGGGATCTGGATCTGAATACTCATGGCCCCCAGGGCCACCTCACAGGGGCATCTATGGCCTCAGCCCTCACAGCCCAGCATGGATATTCCAGGGACAACTCCCAGCCAGACGTGACACCCATCTTTATATTACCTTGATGCTCAAGTCATGTAGAAAATACTTACTGAGTTGATCGAGGGCTGAGGGTGGCATAATTACTGTGGAAAGAACATTTTAAAAATATTAGAAAATAAAAATAAAGAGGATAGAATAAAAGCCAAAATGTAGTTTTCTGTTACATCTTTAAAAAGTATGAAAAAGTACTTATATGGTAGCCAGAATTAATAATAATCTTTCAAAAAGAATTTCACTTGCTGTAATTTATTTTTGGGAACCAAATGGCTACTAGTCATAAATCTAATCTAATCATAATCTGGACCCCCCCATCCCGACCCCAGCAAATCTGGGTCAAGCAATATTTTCACTGTAAGTAGCTACTGTTACACATGCTAAATAAGGACTGTTGAAGATTATAAGCACTGTAGGTTGAGGGCAGGAAAAATTACTATTCAAAGTAAAAACAAGCACATACTCTTCCCGCCTTTCTCCACATCTGACCTGTCATTAGGCCCTGCAAGCATGGACACGGAGAAGCAGCGATACTGCGTGGAGAACCGGTTCTGGAAGACCCGGGGAATTGGGTGGTCAAACATGTTGAAAGAGAACTAGAAGGAGAAAAGAGATGCCAGAGTTAGAACAAACAAAGGTACATCTTGTCTCATCAAAAGCCAAAACAGGTCAGAGTAGTTAAGGCTGCTAAACACTGTAAAGAACAAGATGCAGCGAACTCCTGGAGGACCACAGCGGCCTGCCTGAAGCCCTTTTTGGTAGCACAGTGAACCTCAAATCTGTTTCCACCCTTTGTGCCATGCTCAGTCTGTCCTCTGATCTAGTCTTCACCATTTTTAGATGGTATGATCTTACTAAAATAACTGGGCACAAAGCCTGTTCTTAACCTCTTTCAGCCATGCCCTCCCTCCCCCTATATACATACTGCGATCTAGGTAGGACTTCCACACACCTCTGGGACAGGTTACTGAAGGCCCCACAATCTCTCACACCTGCCATCTCCTCATCCCCCCACACCCCCACCACTGGTCTGATTCCTCTGCCTGGTACACTTCTCCTCTCGTTAATTAAAAAAGCATCTATTTATTGAGTGCCCACTATCTCCCAGACTCTGATCTAAGCACTAGGGGAACTTCACTCCAGGGATGTCTGTTTACTAACAAAACAGGTACAATCTCTGCCCTGGAAGAGCTGACATTCAAGACAAGGGAAACATGCAGAAGAAAACGCTTGCTGTCAGGAGGTGATAAATGCTCTGAGGACAACAGAAGTTAAAGAACAAAGAGTTCCTGGGAATGCTATTTTAAATGTGTGGTCAGGAAGGTACCCTACAGAGTCTGGAATGCCCGGAGAGGGAGCCAAGCAGAAAAACAGGGAATGGCATCCAGACAGTGGGAAGAGTGGCATCCAGTGTTTTCATCTCTTCCCCTTTCCTTTCTCCAGGAAACTTCCCTGCTCTGCCCAGGGTCAGGGCTGGTGCCCCTCCAGTGTGCCCTCAAGTTGTGCTACCCCCTGGCACTCTTTCCCTCCTGGGACATGGTGCCATCAAGAAGGTTAAGATCCCAACTCTTAAAGCTGTGCCTTATGATGAAGCTTAGAAAACATATTACACAGCAACCTGGGGACTTCTCAAAGTACTTCACTTATGACATTTCCAAAAAAAAAAAAAAAAAGAATATAATAGTACAACAGGGTCTATATCCAAAAGAACTGAAAGCAGGGTCTTGAAGAGATATTTGCACACCTATGTTCACAGCAGCGCTGTTCACAATAGTGAAGAGGTACAAACAACAGAAGCGTCCATTGATGGATAAGTGGATAAAGAAAATGTGGTGTATACATACAATGGAATAGTGTTCAGCCCTAAGAAGGAAGGAAATTCTGCATATGTCATGTGGATAAACCTTGGGGACATTATACTACACGAAATAAGCTGAACGCAAAAAGCTGGGCGATTCCCCTTATATGAGTTCCCTAGAGTGGTCAAATTCAGAGAGACAAAAAGTAGAATGTTGGTTTTGAGGGGCTGAGGGATGGGGAAATGGAGGATTGTTTAGTGGGTACATAGCTTCAGTTTTGCAAGATGAGAAAGCTCATGTAAACATTATTCAACTGTACACTTAAAAATTGTTTTTTTACCATAAGTTTTTTAATAAAACCCAAAATGACAAATATGTCTTGACTTGATTCCAAAAATACATTAAGTAGAGGGAAAGCCATCTACTGATGAGTTTACTAGCAGTTCCAAAATTAGCAAGCTGAATCAGTCATCTTCTAAAAATGCAACTACAGCACACTCCTGCTTAAAATCTCAAATGGTTCTTCACTCCCTGTGTTCTAGCAGTTTTCAAGCCTTTGACTCTCTTCTTTTAACCAACAGAACTCTGTTCAACACCATCTTGGCCAGAAGCAGAACAAATGAAAGTGTTTCTGGATGAAAGAAGGAAGAAGAGTAGGGGCCTTCCTGAGTCCCTCTCACTACCCCACCCCATCTAAACCATTTCTTCTCTGCTAAACGAAAGAGGAAGATAGGCAAAGTACTTAATACCCATATCAACCTGCCTTCAACCCACCCAGACACCTGACTTTCTGCCCCTCCCTGCTGTTCCCCACACTAAACCCTCTTTTCCTTTATAATAAGCCCAATGCTTAGCATATTGCCTTCCACGTATCCAGTATTCAATGTCTGTTAAGTGGATAAACTTGAGAATAGAAGTATGATTCCACACCGACACGCTCAGGATAAAATCTAATAATCACTCCTTGTTTTTACAAAAATGAACAGGCGACACGGAGGCAATGCTGTGTACAGGAGTAATTAGACTGAGCTTCGCAGACAGACAGGCTGGGTTTCAAATTTCCAGTCCCCATTTTTGGGACCTAAACTATCTACCTCTTTGAACTTCAGTTTTCTCATGGTTAAAACAATAATTATCACTCTTGCCTCCAAGGGCACCGTAGGCTTTACATGAGGTACGGTGTAACGAGGGACTGTTTTTTTGTTGTTGTTGTTTTGTTTTTAAAGAGCCGTGTAAAATGAAAAGCGCCAGCAAATATTAGCTATTACTGCTACCTTTACTGAATCGCTTAAACAGCTGGAGACATGCTTACTACCCAGGCAGACCCAGGAGGTACTGGGCTAGTCAAGGATCTGGGGCAAGAGCGGAGTGTTCCTGCTCACAGGGACATTCCCCCCACGCAGTCTTCCTGAGCAGCCCCTGATTCTGCTCCTCACCCCAACCACCTTTCAATTAATTTGGTGTTTATGGAAATCTGTTCCGTGTCTACCACTTGCGAAACCCGTGGGCGGAGGCAAACACGGAAGGAGCTCAAGTCCAGCTGAGAAGAAACGCGAACTACGTCTCCAACTAGCGGGGATGACCCACGACCGTTCGTGGTCAAGAGTTCGGCTCTGGCCCGATGCTCCCCGGACCCGCAGACGGGCCTGACTCAGGCCCGGGTGACTCGGCATCTCCCCAGCCGTCACGTCCAACCCGCAGGGTCCCAATCCCAGCCCCAGCTCCCGAGCCCTGTCCCGCCGCGCTCACCATGATGGCGCCTCTGACTCGCGGATGCCGCTAGGTCCAGAAAACGTTAAGACCAGGAGCGGCCAACTTGCACCCCTCACAGCCGCTGCCGCTGCCGCCTCAGTTTGGAAGTCCTGGGAGGCTCACCGGAAGTGCCGGACTTGAGATCCGGGGGGAGGAGCCGAGGACACGGCTCGGTGGCCAAAAAGAAAAAGACAGGCAAAGGAACCTGGGTTTAAAGTTTTCCCGGGATGAACATTGAAGTATCTTTTCGAACTTGTGTCCACTTTAGATGAATTCAAAACATTATTTAAAATTACATTTTGATAGTATCCCCCTCTAGGCGAATTTACTAGGGCCCATTTTCGTTACTGACTACATTACCCAAGATGCACTAGACCTTGTGGTCTTTGCTGCAGCCTTGGAGGACTCGAGCGGAAGTAAGCTACGTGTCCGCCTTCGAAATAGACCAAGAGCCTATTGCAATTAGGAACTGATGCCTTCGTTCGATGTATAAATATATTTAACTTTTTCTGGAGTTCCAGTGGGGGAGTAATAGACTTCTGTACCCAAAGGAAAGATGTCCACAGACCTTGGGGTTTCTGGGTAAACGAGAGTCAGAGTGGCAGTGTTTTCGTCCGGCTGGTTGATGATGCGCCGTGGGGGAGGGACAGAGTTTTCCAGCAGTCAATGGCGGAGCCTTACAGCTGCCGCAATGTGGACCAATCAT
The DNA here is from genome assembly GCF_019186645.2 of Phyllostomus hastatus. Classification (NCBI taxonomy): domain Eukaryota; kingdom Metazoa; phylum Chordata; class Mammalia; order Chiroptera; family Phyllostomidae; genus Phyllostomus; species Phyllostomus hastatus. Next base: position 2,270,552 of record NW_025334027.1, read on the forward strand.
AAAGGAAGAAAGGCGGGAATTAAGTAGCTATTGGTTGGCCCCTGGGCCAATTGGCAAAACCCTGATTTGGCGGGAGTCTTGACCCCAGCCGGGGCTCTAGGTGACTAAGTTTGAGCTCTGAGTGTCTGGCCGCCGTGGTCATGTTCGTGTCCGATTTCCGCAAAGAGTTCTACGAGGTGGTCCAGAACCAGGTGACCCCCCCTTTCTTGGGCCCCAAGGCTTTTCGCGGGGAAGGGATGAAAGGGAGCGGCCGTGGGAGAACGGGAAGGGCCCGGGTTAGGGGCTCTGCGCTCAGCTCTCCCTCTCTTCACCTGACAGAGGGTCCTTCTCTTCGTGGCTTCGGACGTGGATGCTCTGTGCGCTTGCAAGATCCTTCAGGTGAGCACTGAGGACCCTGGGAGGGTGGGACTGGGAGAGATGTGAGGGTGCAAGGTGGGCATGGGCGGGAGGTGGGGGGCGTAGAGTCTGGAGGGAACTTGGTAGGGTGGGGAACGGGAAGGGAGGTAAGGAGCAAGGGAAGGAACCCCTTCCTAGGTGAGAGCCCTGGTTGGATGGGGCCTGGAGCAACAACTGAAAGCTGGGGAGAGGGACTTTTGAGAGGTAGCTTCCCTGGGGCAGTATTGAGTGGGTTAGGAAAAGATTAGGCAAAAGTCAGGGAAAATAGGTAGTAGTTTTGCATAAACTAGGCAAAAAATGACTGCGTTAGAGAGACCTGTACACCTGTAGTGGCTTCTGAAATGTGGGGTTTGAGACAGAAGAATCTGTGACAGTTTAGGGCATAGTGGTATCATAAGCAATACTGGAAATGCAGGATAGCCTATTATGGAAGGAAGGTCATTGGTTCGGCTTTGAATATGGTGTGATGGATATTTACGTGAGCTGTGATGAGGCCCTTGCTTCAGGAACTACTTCCAAGCAGACCTAAAAAGCTCTGACCAGTGTGGCTTGGTTGGTGTCATCCTGCAAAGCAAAAGGTCGTCAGTTCCATTCCCCATCAGGGCACATGCCTGGGCTGCAGGATCCTCGGGTCAGGGTGCTGATCAGGAGCAACCAGTTGATGTTTCTCTCTCATTGATGTTTCTCTCCTTCTCTTTCTTCCTCCCTTCCCCTCTCTCTAGGAATAAATAGATAAAATCTTTTTTTAAAAAAAGGACCTAGAAATAAGATCACCTTTTCTCCCAATGTTTTTCTTTGATAATTTTCAAAAGTTCGACAAAGTTTACAGAATAGCATAGTAAACACTCACATCCCCATCACCTAGTTTTTCCCATTAATATTTTACTAACCTTTGTCATGTGAGATTTGTCCCTCGACGAATCTTATTTATTTTTAAGTGCATTTCAAGGTAAATTAAAGACATTCCAAATGTGATAGGCCTTGAAATGCTCTCTCTCCAGGCCCTGTTCCAGTGTGACCACGTACAGTATACACTGGTTCCTGTCTCTGGGTGGCAAGAACTTGAAACTGCATTTCTAGAACATAAAGAGCAGGTATGCAAAACATACTTTGGAATAATTAGGCTTTTTTTAACTCAATTACAACTTGTTATTTTAGTATCAAATATATTAGGCAATATGGAGGAGAAAAACAAGCTTTATGTCTGGGTTACGTATCTTCAAGAACAACAAAAAAGGTAATGAATATGGATAGCCTCTATGAACTTGTGTTGCAGACATTTCACTATAAGGTAATTGGAATTTAGCAGTTTGTTTTAGATATGGCCTAGTTAAAAATTATTGATATTTTAGATTAAGCTACTATTTTACATTATCTCTCCAAGAAGATGTGTTCTAGTTTCCAACTTGGAATCCAGAACGTAATTTAAACAATAGAGGTCAGGATTCGTCTCACCTCTGTATGGGGCTATAATGAGAGTCGGAACATCCGAGACCCCATGGGGAGGAGACTGGGGTGTGGAAGAGGGCCCCTGCAGCCTCCAGCCGGCTGTATCTAGGACTGCCTGGCAGACATAAATCCTGACCTGGAGCTCCTGTCGTCATGGGAGGGGCCTCAGCCAGTTCTGTATTTATAAGGAAAGGGTTTTCTATAGTGATGGGTTGTAATAAAAACTTAATGTTTAGGTGTCCATTAAGTATGGGCTACCCGAGATTTGCTAAAGTTTTAAATGTATAGAATACTATTAGCATGGGGAGACAGCTCATCACAGTAGAGCAATTGAGATCTGGAGAGGCCCAGTTACACGTTTGAGGTCTTGGTCTGTTCCTTATTGAATTCTTGACCCTCGTCAAATTCTGGGTCCCAAATGCATGAGACCCAGGTGTGCTGAGCCTCTCTGCATGCTCTACAGTGAAGCGGGGACAACCATGGGACCCCTCACAGTGTTGTTATGGAAATGAAATAGTATATGGAATATGTCAAAGCACTGAGCACAGGCCAGCTCTGGCCCTGTTTGGAGCCCCTCGCCATCAGGCCTTGCCAGGTGTTAGGGGTCTGATGTGTCTCAGTAGGACTCAGAGGCCTAGTGCGCTGAAGAAGGTAAAGGGACCCTCTCCATGTACTTAACTTCATTCATGATATCTCTTTTTTTTCCCAGTTCCGTTATTTTATCCTCATTAACTGTGGAGCTAATGCAGACCTATTGGATATCCTCCAACCTGATGAAGATGCTGTATTTTTTGTGTGTGACACCCATAGGCCAGTCAATGTTGTGAATGTGTACAATGACACCCAGGTAACTAGGCCTTTGGGGCCCATCCGTCTCCTGTATTCTCCCATCTATCTGTCTGTTCCCTTGTATGCCAATGACAGCATTGTACCCGGTGTCCTAGCAAGACAAGAGCCTCATTTTGTGCATCTTTGTTGAGAAATGTGACATCTAACCCTTGGAGTTGCTCAGAGTGCATTTGTAAGATTTGCTTGACTGGAAAGGTATAGGGATCAGAACCCTGCACCGAGTCTGCCCTCAGAACTCAGACACGGCCAGCCTCATTAAATATCAAGGGACCTCAGAGGCGTCTGCCCTGCCCATCCAAGGGGCGGCATGAGGACCAGCAAAACAGTGGTGGAAAAGGCCATTGTTAGCCTAAAATGCTTCTGCTGCACTTACTCTTTGAACTCCTGAGCAGCAAGCAGGGAGCCTGGCGCACAGCAGCCACCTAACTTTTGTCTGAGTTGATCTTCTCCCACCCACGTTAATGAAGTGTCAGCCTCGGAATTCTCACGTGAAAGGCTTCTCCCAGAGGAATCAGCCTGTTTGGAGCGGCTTTTAGAGGCAGGTGTTGTCCTCACTTTGGAGTCGTCCATCTTCGTGTCCTTTGGCAGGCCAAAGGGGATGTTCATTTTGTTGGCTTGGTGTGTTGGCGTAAGAGGGAGTTTTTCCCTAGTGGCTGTGGATAGTTCTCAAGGTTTTGTAATTTCTGCATACAGTGTGGTGCAACTCCAGCACCTCACTTAATGGAAATGAAAATTTTTAAATACGTGAAAGTTTTAAATACCAGGAAAGTTTTAAATTACAAACAGGTAGCTGCTTGTATGTACAGAAAAGTTATGAGCCAGCCAATTAAGAAATAAGATTCTTCAAGAGATAAACACGATGAATAGTTTTTTTGTCAAAAGAGAGGAGAGACCTGATTGTTCTTTGTTTTATTCTTAGATCAAACTACTCATTAAACAAGATGACGACCTTGAAGTTCCTGCCTACGATGACATCTTCAGGGACGAAGAGGAGGATGAAGAGCATTCGGAAAATGAAAAAGATGATGGACCAGAGCCTTCTGAGAAGCGCACACGGTTAGAAGGGTTAGAAGAGGTGCGTTTGGGCTTCTCACCAGTCTTAAGAAACTTAAGTCTCTCCCAGAGGTCAGAGGTCGGTCCGGAGCCCCCTGGGCCTAGACTTAGATGGGAGGCAGCTGGTGTGAGTGCTATGTTCTGGCTGCATGGCAGAGTGCTGGACTTCCCTGAGGCACAGTGTTCTTATCTGTACAGTAGAGTCCCATCAGATGAAATGAAACTGAGAACAGCTCAGCTGTACATGTGGACAGCAAACATTTATAAAAAGTGATACAGAGAAACAATAAATTGCCTAAGTGTCACCTGCCTTCCCCAACCCCTTCCAGAATTGCTTCCTGTGCAGTCACCATGGAGTAGCAGCATGGGTTTGTGGCCCTCGGCCAGGCTTGGTCTCAGATGGTCACTGCAAGGGAAGCACCTGTGTGCAAAGACATGAGTGGCTTGTGCCTCATGAACCTTGGGTCTGAGCCACTTACTAGACTAGATCTGGGGCCTGGCCAGTGTTAGTGGCTTCTGTGAGATGTAGAATTCCAGGTGGGAGGCAGTTGTTCCTCTAACACAGAGGCTGTGCTTTATTCTAGCGCTTAGTGTTGACGAGCTGATGCTCTCTGGCTCCTGATCCATGGTGTACAGGCTGAAATTGCCTCTGGAATGTTCTAGGGCCTGGCATCTCTTAATATCACGCTTTCGCAGAGCCCTTATGAGCCATATTTGGGACACTGTGCATCTGGGGAGGGCTTGTCCTGCAAAGCTAGGAATGTCTCACCTTGCTTTCCTCCCCTTTGCCCGCTCCTTTCTCTCAAGTTTTGAGTGATGTGATGGGGACGGTCAGACCCACTCTGAGATTTTTCTTCCTCTTTCCCAGCTTTTTATCTGTTCTACTTTCTGGCAGACCTTTGGTCTTTATCTTTGAATCTTTGATTTCTGTGAGCCCTATTTGTCCTCTGACTGCTTCTTTTTTATAGTGTTCTTTTAATTGTTTCATAGGACCCCAAGTGTCATTTTCATTTACTCTGTGCCCCATACTGGTCAGGCTCTGGGATACTGAGGGGCAAAACAAGTTCTACGTTCACGAAACTTCCTTTCTAGTGGGTGGGGACAGATAAGAACGTGTAAATGAGTGTAAGCAGAGCATGTTTTCAGGATGAGATATTATGAGGAAAAATACAGCAAGGTAAGGGGCTAGACAGGGAGTGGCTTGGCACTGTATGAAGGTGGCTATGGACACTTGATGGGGGAAGCGGGCAGATGAGAACGGAGCCGCGGGTTTAGCACCTCGGAGAAGGTCAGTGGTCTTGATGAGATGCCAGAGCACACTGGAGCTTTCGCGTATTGGCCAAAAGTAAATAAACAGCAACTTCATAGGCAAAAGGGAAAAAAGAAACCTTTTATCTTTTGCCTTTTTAACCATACTGTACAAACCAAGTATTTACAGTACAGCTAAGTAAAACAAAAAAACTTATTGGAATGCTCAGAATAAGATTTTTTTAAACAAGGTTTTTGTTCCCTTTGAGATTGTAATGAATTTGGTCACCACCACAGGTAAAGTCAGAAGTAAGGCAGGGAAACACTCCTAAGGCTGGTTTGGTCATCCTGAGTTTATTAAAAGTGGCTGATATTTTGTTTTGTTTTGTTTTGCCTGTACTTGGTGTTAATAGGTTACCAGCTTCTTCAGCTCCAAGTTTGGGATATATGAGCCAAAAATAAACCCAGAGAATTTATCAGTGCGTCATTCCTTAGGTCCTGGGGCTCTGGGGTCCCTAGTTGGTGAGCCTTTCTCTCTACCTTTCAAAGTCTTATTTTGTATTATATATGATATCGGGGGTTTTAGTTAGTGGACATACAGGGAAAAATATGTTTATTGCATCTTTGTAGAAGCAGAAGTCTCAGGACTGTGACGTTTAAAACTGCCACACTACCTCACTCCTTGGCTGTGAGAACTAAATGAGGTTGTGCTTATAAAACTAGAATAGTCACTGACGTGTGGTGGGATGTAAGAAACTTTAGCTCTTACTAACCTGGTGGGGAAGCTGGTGTGAGGTGGCTGTGCGCTTATCCCAGATCCCATGGTGGTGGGGGCGATGGAAAGCTGAGGCAGACAGAATGTGGCCTGAGCAGATGCTGTGGAAGCATCCACTCTTGTCAGCGTCTTCAGCGCTGATGGGCTAGAGGGGTCCCATTCATCCCCGAGGTATCTCCCTTCTGCAGAAGCAGGTTGTACTCGGGGCCTGGGAGTGTCCCATGTTCTGGATCTGGGACCAATGGCTTCTGTCAAATTAGAATATTCTTGGGCTGTGGGAATAAAGTCCTGGTTTATTTGCTTACCCTATTCTTTGTTCCTGTATCAGGAGATAGTAGCACGAACCATGAAAAGGAGGGAGCGAAGAGAGTGGGAAGCCCGGAGGTGAGTGTGCATTTCAAGCAGCACCCCATTGTCCCTGAGGGTCTATGGGGTCACTGACACCTGTTTTTTCACTGGGAGCTGCATGCATTTTTTTCCATTTGAGGATGATTTGTTCAGTGTAGAACCGCTGGGCCAGTGGCGCCTCTAGTGAGCATGCAGTCCCTGCTTGGAGAACTCTGGGTCCTTTTTGTAGTGGTCCTGGTCCCATGAGTGACAGGACCAGGCCCAAGGTTCTCCCAAATACATGCCATCTGTTAAGGGTGACAGCCCTGGTTCTTTTATTTTTTATTACTTTCTAGATGTGGATAACTTTTATTTACAAGTTTTTACAAATGAGTTAGATGCCAATTGAGTAAAACTTTTCAAAGGAACAAAAATATGAAAAGAAAACGAAGTTATCCATAATCCCTTTTCACGTTGCAAATTTAAAAACTGAAGTGCTCTAAAATAAAAATATTGGATAAGTTATTCTAACTTGAAGTGAACATGCAGCAATGCCGCTAGGCTGGAAATTCCTTGCTGGATCCAGTTGTTCAAGGTCAGGCTGCTGTGCCCTGCTGTTCCTTGTGGAAAGACAATGTAAAACTATTTCAGGAAGTGTAAGAAAAGTGAACATAATCTGTTTTCACTAAAGGGAAGAGATTCTGGCTTTGGATTGATCTTCCTGGATTATTTATACTTGCACATATTTTACATAATCATAACAGGCACCTAATTGTGCTTTTTTTCCCACCTAATATACCCTTTTAGATAGTTCCAAACAGCCTTTCAGAACCACACAATACTTAATTGGCCGTTCTCCTCCATTTTGAACTGTGTGTTACTTCAGTATTCTGCCATGACAAGGAGGGCCACGGTGAACAACCTCGTGCACATAGCAAGTTTGGTCTTGCTGGTTCCTTTGAATGGTTGTCTTGGGATAATTCCTCGGCAGTGGGGTTCTGGTACTGTGCTATTGTACATCTTCCATTGTCACAAGCGGTTTGTGTTCATATTGCTCCCTTCCCAGCCTTGTGCCTGTACACTGCAAGGAAGAGTCAGTGAGTGAAAACAAAGGCACCGTGACTTTACTTGCATTTCCTTGAGTGCTGTCAAATTTTAGCATTTTTTCCACGTCTTCGGCTTCCTGAACTTTCTGGCGAAGACCCATGTTTTATGTTGCACTTTATTTTGTTACAGAAGAGACATCCTCTTTGACTATGAGCAGTATGAATATCATGGGACATCGGTAAGTATGGATAGGTAGAATTCACTACAGAGTTCCGACTGGGGCGGGATCAGGGTCCTGCAACATGAGGAATGAGCATAGGTTTCAGGGCTACAAAAGTCTCATTTGAATCTGAGCCCTATGGTTTCCTGCTGTGTGACCTTGGGAAGGTGGTATAGCCTTTCTGAGCCTTAAATTCCTCCTTCACTAAAGAAAGAGAACAATCTTCATTTCAGCAGCAGTTGTTAGGATGACCCCTCGCACCCAGTATGTGCCCAAAGAACATCAGTGATAATTTTTTTTTCATAATTAAAAATATAGAACTAGTCTGTATTAGCCTTGTGCAAGAAGATAAAGCTGCAGACTTATAAAGGCCCCTCTGTGTGCGTTATGGAGCAGAATTTCTTATAGAGAAGCACTCTGTTGGTCCAGGAGTCCTGAGCAGAGCTCAGGGCCTTCAGGAGGCCTGGAAAATAAGTTCCCAGTGGAATATGCCATATTTGGTCTTTGCATCTGGCCCTGAGGCCTTGAACTCTGAACATCTCTCCAATGTCCCTTTTATGTCAAGGTCCCATTGTCCTTCGAAGGATTGTCCTTTTGCCCTCTCTGCTTTGCCCAGGCCAATGGAGAAGTCTAAGCAGTGGGTAGATGGGTGATGCTCACTCTGAGAAGGTGCAGATGGGGCAGCGGGTGCCTGGGTCCCTCTAGATAGGTGGGTGTTCCCTTGGAAATCCTCCCTAGAAAGAGGCCCAGTCTCTCACAGCTTAGGGGACTTTAGTGTCTTCTAGTCAGACACTGAGCTGCCTTCATTGCCTCCTACCAAAACACAGACCCTGTGCTCACAGGGAGCTGTATGCTTCCGTCCATGGCCAGTCTGTTACAAAGACCTGCCTCACAAGGGGTCCTAAAGGCCCCCTCCCTCTTTAACATCCAGGTAACTGGAACCAAGGCCCTGCCTCACAGCCTTCCCTGAAATGTGTTAGAGGCCGCCAGCCAGGCAAGAAGAGCTTGTGGACAAAGGGTCATGAGGATGATGAGGTCCCTGACCTCCCCAATTAAGTGCCTCCCTTGGGTAACACCAGGGAACTCAAGGAAATGTGTAGAGGCCCCAGCACATGCTGTACCTGGCTGCCTTCCCTAGCTGGATGAAGTGTGTGGGTAGCAATGACTTCAGTAAGCAGAGGAGACAGTTCAGGTCACTTGAGTGACTCTGTCTTCCTCAGTTTAGCCTAGAATCCACACACACCGTGGTCAGGCAGACCCTTGATCTGCAGGGGTTTGGCTGGGCTCTGGGCAGCTCAGGTCTGGCCCCAGCGGACACCCCCTCCATAGGTGTGGCTACCTCTGGACTCAGGCTTCTCTTTTTCTTGCAGTCAGCCATGGTGATGTTCGACCTGGCATGGATGATGTCCAAAGATCTGAATGACATGCTGTGGTATGTAGCCTTTAGTTAAGGTCAGTGCCACATGTGGCTTCCTTCTCCTAGCAGCCCTGTCCTCCCACAGTGAGGGCAGGGTCTGGAGGAGGATGTCACCATATGCACCTCCTCTGTCCCTGCCGGGAACATCAAATGCAGCTCCCTTTCTGGGGATGTGCATGGCTCTGGCTTTCTATCTAACTATGAGGCTCTCAGGTCATGTGTGGAGGAAACATAGCCAGTGCAGAGGGTCGGACAATGGGTCCTGTGTACAGCTCCTCCCTTCCCACCTTACCACTGAGGCTTGCTGCCCAGGAAATTCAGGTTACAGAAGGAGTGTGAGATTTGAACAAGGCAGCCCATGCTCAGCATCCTTGCAACCCTGGCATGTGGTGAAATCTGATTCAGGAAAAATTGTCCTGCTACCTCTGAGTTTGCTTCAAGCAGGAGCTCTTGGCACACTGGAGTGGAAAAATCAGGAGGCGGGGTTGGTCTCAGGGATGACAGTCCAGGTGGCATTTTCCAAAGAGGTCCCTGTGAGGTGGGGGCATGCTGCACTAAGAGATGGGGTGGGTGCTCCAGTGACTGGCTTCCCACCCCCAGGGCCTCTCCTGCCTCACTCTGTGCCTGTGTCCTTAGCTGTGGGCCTGGAGGGGTGTCTTGAAGGCTACTGCCTGGGATCAGCAGATGGCATGTACCTGGGGTCCTGGTCCCTGCTGCTGTGAGAGCTGCCTGTGACCCCAGGGAGGTCAGGCCAGCCTAGAACTCCGTTATCTAATCCACAAAAGATAAGCTTGGAGAAGGAAATTTGGAAGGTTATTAAGGGACATAAATGCTCTTACTCTACATCCCATCATTTTACTCCAGAAGGACAGAGAACCGTGGATGTGACAAGGATCTGCTTTTCTGTGGGCATATCGCAGAAAGGGGGAACCTGAGGGTCTCAGAGAGGCAGAGTGAGGCGCCAGAGGCCTGAGTGTAGGTGTCTGCTGCAGTCTTGCACTGGCAGGGAGAAGGCGAGATTGGCGGGCCAGCCAGGATACAGGGAGCAGCTCCCCGTGTCCTTGTCCTCGATCTCCTTGTGCACCAAGAGTTTCTGCAGTGAAGACATGGAACCAGGGGCCCTCAGTCTCCCCCCGTCATCTGTCCACCCTGAAGAGGGGGACTGCCTGTCTGAGGGTGGGCCTGGGTCTGGTCACAATGGCAGGACGCTCCTGCCTGCCCTTCTCTGTTCACTGCTTCATCGTCCTCCCCTTCCAGGTGGGCCATCGTTGGACTAACGGACCAGTGGGTACAGGACAAGATCACCCAGTAAGGACGTACTCCCTCGGGCTGGTTGAGTTGGCCTGTGCCGTGATGATGTGCACAGCCTGGCCTCAGCCTCTGAGTTTGTGCTGGGGAGACGGGTGGCAGCACCACTGTGGAGCCCCACTGAGGATGGGCTGGCCTTGGGCCTGGGTCCTTGTCACCAAGGAAGGGCTTAGTGCCGGGAACTCTGTCAGAATAGCATTTGGCCTTATTGTGGATGTGTTGTCTATCCTTGGGAAGCCCAGCAGGTGGAGCCAGAGGTGAGAGGATGGAGCCCCAAGTCCCAGCTCTGCGTGCTGTTTGTGCCCTGTGCTATGAGCATGGTCGAGTGTAGAGGTGTGGCCCATGCACAACAGACAGGGCATGAGGAGGTCAGGGCCCCAGGAGTCCTGCCAGGGAGGGAGGGTGTGATCTCAAAAGGCAAACGGAAGGCTCGAGAGGATTGTGGGGACGACTGTCATAGAAAGAATTGTTTTGCCCCTTGGTGGGCAGACTTTGCTTCTTGCTATCAGAGTCAGATAGATAAGCTGAAAGGCCACCCCAGAATGTAGGTGCCAGAGAGGGGTAGGCTGCCAGAGCCCTGACTCATCCCCACTCTGGTGGCTGTCAGATGGGGACTCCAAGGGAATCAGAAACCTTGGCTTCAAGACGCTAACCCTTTCCTGGGGGATCTGAGTCTGTCACCTGGCATCACCCCTGGCCCAGCCTCCTTGTAGTTTGCAGAGGTCCCCATGCTTCCTATTTTTTTGCCTCCTCCACCTGTCTAGGTCCGGTAGTGTGGCCCAGGGAGTGGGAGGGTCCTGAAACTCAGGGAGGCCTGGGGCACTTCCTGGATCTGTCATTTTGGCCCAGCCTGCCGCCTTGATGGGCCTCCCTCCTCCCCCGCAAAGGAGAGCATGGGATGTGTGCAGCACCAGGCACCGTCCCTGGCCTGTGACCTCCCCTCTGGAGAGGCCATGCTGTCACCACCCTGCTCAGTGGCCACCTGGACTTGGGTCTGCCCTTTCCTACTGTGCTTATAAGCACTTCCTATGCTTGGTCCACACCCTTTGCTGTGGATCACTGTCACTCATGGGGATATGTCCACTCGATTGTAGCTAGTGGGCAGGGCTGTGGCCTTCTGCAGTGCCCACTCCCAGGAGGCCTCAAATAAGTAACGACAGTGCAGCTGATGCCCAGAGGAGTGTGGGTTGGGGAGGCCAGAGCTCACCTCTTCCAGCTCCGTCTACTCAGCTCCCCTTGCTGCCTATCCTTGCTACCCCTTTGCCATGATGGTTTCTACACAGAGGTGGTGAGAAGCAACCTGAACAGTGGGCTGGCCCCTGATCCTGGGAAGGGAAACCCTGAAGGAGAGGGGGAAGCTATGGCAGGCTGCATGTGAGGAGAGGAGGGAGCCCACCCAAGCCAGCGGTGCTTCCTTCCCAGGATGAAGTACGTGACAGATATTGGCATCCTGCAGCGGCACGTGTCCCGGCACAACCACCGGGACGAGGACGAAGAGAACGCCCTCTCTGTGGACTGTATGCGCATCTCCTTTGAGTATGAGTATCCTTGTGGCTCATGCATTCGGGGTGTAGGCAGCTCCCCTGCCCTCAGACACTTTGCTCTGTTGTGTGCTATTCGTTTGTCACCTCTGCACACCCCAGCTCACGTACTCTGTGTGTGACACTCTTGAGAGCTGCAGAGCTGCAGGTTGTGTGGCCGTGGCTGCCATGTCCCCAAGACAGACAGCAGATGGGATAAGAGGCTTGAAGAAGGGGGACCCCATGTGCCCTGGGCTGGGCAGAGCACCAGGTACTGAGGATCAGGTTCTGCCTCACCTTTTCTGTGTGGCTTTGGCTCCTAGACACCACAGCTCTTTTTAGACACCTCACGTATCTTTTTAGAACTCATTCTAGGCCTGGTGCTAGAGGGCATGTGGGGCTGCCTGTGTGGTGTAGGCAGTTCAGTGACATTGCAGACTCCTGTCAAGTCAGGAAAAAAGTCAGCCAGCATGTGATTACAGAGTGGCATTTCATGAGATCATGTGGGGTTTGATGGAGTTAACCAAAGAGCAATGGGACCACGTTGCTCGGGAAAGTCCTTGGAGAGGCCATTGCCCAGGCTGAGATTCAGCTATGCTCCGTGGGAGGGAGAGTGGTCTGGGCAGAGGTTGTTGGCCATGCAGAGGCCCTCAGGTGAGCCCCAGGAAGGGGCTAGAGAGACAGGCAGGGTTTGGGAGTTGGAGAAGCCAAAGCAGGTAGCGCTGTGAGCCCAGCAGTGACTGAGTTCAGTTCTTGGTGTTTAAAAGGTCCCTGGACTGCCTATTTGAGGAAAGGAGACTGGATGGTGGCTTGGGTCAGACCACAGCAGTGAGCATGAGGCATGCTGGGGCTGCTTCAGCAGTGGACAGAATAAGGACAAGGACTGCCTCTCTTTCCTTGTGCTGGGTTGGCTGGGGGTGAATAACATGGGTTTGGACAGGTCATATGGGAGGTGTAGGAAGAGGTGCTGGGTGTGGGGCATCTGAGTTCCTGGGAGAGGGGCCACACTGTGCAGGAGCCGGGTCCAGACGTGGCATCAGGAACCACAGCTTGTCTGGGGTGTGGGCAGAGAGGATAGTGGCTGTGAAGCTTAGTCCTCTGGAGGGGCAGCAAAGAAGACACAGAGGCTGGTCAGGGCAGGTGTGTTGGCAGGAGCAGTGGCCCTTAGATGCAGGCAGGTCCAGCCTGGCATCCTGCCTGAGACCCTCCAGTGTGAGAGGAGAGGCCTTGGGAGATGGGCCCGTCCTCATACACAGCCTCATTATTGACCCCATGAGCAGTGAGGGTGGGAGCCAGCAGGGATAGGTGGGGCGGAGGGCAGGGTCAGGTAGAGGACACAGGGAGCCACAGGGGCTCTCTGACCACAGTATACAGGCTGTCAGAGCTCCTTTACCTCAGTTTCCCTGTCTGTCACACAGAGATAATGGTGTACACCCACCACCTCACAAACTTTCTGTGTGAGTCAGATTAAGCTAAGAAAGTTAAAGAGCTCCAGTTTATCCAGTTGGTAACTGGTCGTGCCCTGGTGGGTGAAGCAGGCCATCTGCTGGAGCATCAAAAGTGGGCCGTTACAGGGTGGGTGGAACCCCAGGTCACGGCAGCCTCCTTGACTACGGGCCCAGCCTCCGCCTGGTGCTCTACCAGCACTGGTCCCTCCACGACAGCCTGTGCAACACGTGCTACACTGCAGCCAGGTTCAAGCTGTGGTCTGTGCACGGGCAGAAGCGGCTCCAGGAGTTTCTCGCGGACATGGGGTGAGTGACTGCCTTGGCCTGGAGTCCCCCACCTGCAGCCCCTAAGGGAAAAGCCCCTCCCCTTTGTTGTCACTGACTTGGTAATATTTAGCTGCTGCCTGTTTCTGCCATAAATTCCTCTCTCTGAATTGACCATAGTGTAATCTGAAGGCCCCCACAGATGTCCTTTGTTTACAAACACTGGGACCCCTTGTGGGGTTCTCTCCATCCCTTTGGTGTTTCAGCATTCTCTATTTGAAGCCAGGTTGCTTGTGTGCCTAATGTTTACCATCTTTCCAGTCTCCCCCTGAAACAGGTGAAGCAGAAGTTTCAGTCTATGGACAGCTCCTTGAAGGAGAATTTGCGGGAGATGATTGAAGAATCTGCAAATAAATTTGGGTAAACACCTGTTTTTCTGTATGAAGCTTCCTTAAGGCTTCAGCTTTAACCACATTCCTAAAATAGTGCAAAACCCAGGAATGCACAAATAAGCATGACCTGTGGAGTCTTTCCTGAAGTTGTGAGTTCTCTTTGGGTTAAAAGTAGGGCTTTGTAAAGTTCCCAGAAGATACAGAATCCTCAGATCCTGGAGCAGAGGAGTGGATGTTTGAGGTCAACCCAGTGCATCCCTCACTGAAGGGCCCACTGGGGCAGGTTCAGGCCAGCTCTTTCCGACCAGGTTCTCTAGCACAGCTGGAGGAGCTGTGCCTGGCTGATCTTGGCCTCCTAGGGCGTGGGAGAGGACCACACACAACCTGGCCTGGCAGCTAGTTATTGTTCTGCCCCTAACCAGCTGAGCAGCTTTGGACAAGGTGCTTGGTGCCCTAGGTTACAGGGCTCTATGTCAGGCCTTCTAACACCCTCCATTCTCATACTGCCATTGTGTGTTAGGGGACGGGGGGCGGGCAACAGCAGCATATTCTGCTGTCCTGGCCTAGTGGTGAGAGCCCATCCACACGTGAGGACTCTGCCATGTGACATCCACATCACTTCCTCCTGTTGCAGGATGAAGGACATGCGTGTGCAGACTTTCAGCATTCATTTTGGCTTCAAGCATAAGTTCCTGGCCAGTGATGTGGTCTTTGCTACCATGTCACTGATGGAGAGACCTGAGAAGGACAGCTCAGGGACAGATAACTTCATCCAGGCTCTGGACAGTCTCTCCAGGTAGTGGACATGGCCATGGCCTCTAGCCCCCTGGGCCACCTTCTCCCCTCAACTTCACACTGTCCAAGGAGGCAGGTCTCAGGGACTCGGGGTGTGGGGGTGACTGGCCCGCAGAAATTGTTCAAGTGCAAATTGGAGTCACAGTGGACTGGAGGCAAGCAGGTGGGAGGGGCACTCATGATTCGTTTCCTGCCCATCTTCTCTGTTTGTCACTTTCTCTTGAAATTTTTTTTTTCCTTTTGCTTTCTAAAATTTTCTTCTTTTTTGCCTCTTAAGGCATTATTTGTGGTGTTTATTCATTCTTATGTTTCTTCTAATTTAGTCTTCATTTTTCATTCTTCATTTTTCTTTCATTTCTAGTTTTTTTTTTTTTTAATTTTTATTTATTTGTTTTTAGAGAGGGAAGGGAGGGAGATAGAGAGAGAGAGAGAAACATCAATGTGCGGTTGCTGGGGGTCATGGCCTGCAACCCAGGCATGTGCCCTGACTGGGGATCGAACCTGGGACACTTTGGTTCCCAGCCCGCGCTCAATCCACTGAGCTATGCCAGCCAGGGCTCATTTCTAGTTTTTTTTTCTTACCTTACTTCCTGAGATGTCTTACAGTATTTTTCATACCTTTAGCTTGGGTTGAAATAGGGTGTAACATTACAGTTTAGGTCATTGGAAGGCATGTCTCTAATGCACTCACTGCCGACAGGGATGCTATTCTCCTTAGCCTCTTTTTTCTAATAGCTACTTAGAGGATTTGGGCTTGATGCTCATCTGCTGCTTGTTTTCTTTATGAATTTAGTTGCTCTGGCTTTTAAGGAGGAGGCACGATTCAGAACTTTCTAACTTCAGATAGCTGTCGCTTTTGTGCAGTGTTTAAAAACAGGGTCCTGCTCCCAGCAGACTTTTTAAAAATAGCTTCACCAAGCTATAATTCACACATCATATACTTCATCCATTTAAAGTATACAGTTTAATGCCTTTTAATCTCGTCATAAGGTTGTGCAATTATCACTCTCTAATTTGAGAGCCTTTTTTTTTTACCTCCCCCCCAAAAACCCTGCTTCCCTTAGCCATCACTTTCCAAATCCCCCATCTCTCTCAGCTCTAGGCAACCACTGATCTACTTTCTGTCTCTGTGGACTTGCTATTCTGGATGCTTCATGTCATTTGATCAGACACTGTGTGGTCCTTTACGGAGTGGCTTTCACTTAGAGTGTTTTCAAGGTTCATCCCTTTTGTAGCAGCAATAGGGATTTTCTTCCTTTTTATTGCAAATAATTTTCTATTATAGGGATATACCACATTTTATTAATCCATTCATCAGTTAGACATTTGGGTAATTTCCACCTTTTGACTGTTATGAATAATACTGCCATAAACATACACGTGTACATCGTGTGGAAATCTCTTTTCATTTCTCTTGGGTATATGCCTAGCAATGGGCTTTCTGCGTTATATGCTAACCCTGCGTCTAACCTTTTAAGGAACTAATCGCCAGACTTTCCCAAAACAACTGCACCATTTTATCTTCTCATTGTCCGGGAATGAGTATTTGAATTTTCCACATCCTTGCCAACATTTGTTTCTGTCTGTCTTTTCTGAGCAAACCGTGCTAGTGGGTGTGAAGTGGCATCTCATTGTGGTTTGGGCCTGCATTTCCTGTTCCTAAGGATGTCAAACAGCTTTTCACGTGTTTATGGGCCATTTGTATGTCTTGTTTGGAGAATTGTTTATTCAAGTCCTTTGTCCATTTTTCAGTTGGGTTCTATTTGTTATTGAGTTGTAAGGATTGTTTTATATATTCTAAATATACATCCATTATCAGATACACAATTTGCAACCTTTTTTTTTCATCCTATGGGTTGTCTTTTTATTCTCTTGATATTCTTTGAAGCACAGAATTTTTAATTTTGATGGTTAAGTTATCTGTTTTTTCTTTTTGTTTCTTGTGTTTTTGGTGTCATATCTAAGAAAGCATTGCCCACTTCAAAGTCATGAAGATTTACACTTGTTTTCTGTAAGAGAAATTGAATTATTTTGGCAACTGATGTTACAAATCAGTTGACTGTAAATGGGGAGATTTATTTCTAGATTCTCAATTCTAGTCCATCAATATGTCCATACTTATCACAGTACCACACTGTTTTGATTACTGTAGCTTTGCAGTAAATTTTGGCTCTTTTGTGTTCCTTGGATTTCCATGAATCTTAGGATCAGTTTGTCATTTCTGCAAAGACGTCAGATTGCACTGAACCTATAGATCAATTTGAAGAGTACTGCTATCTTACCAATATTAAGTCTTCTAACTGATGAACATGGGATGGTTTTTCAGTTACTTAGATCCTCTTTAGTTTTTTTCAACAATGTTTTATACTTTTTAGAGAATAAATTTTACTCTTGTTAAATTTATTCCTAAATAGTTTATTCTTTTTGATGCCATTGTAAATGGACTTGTTTTCTTTCTTCCATGTTCTCATTGCTGCTTGTGTAGAAATAGTTGATTTTTGCAAATTGATCTTGAATCCTGCAGTGTTGCTTAATTCGTTTATTAGTTCCATCAGTTTTTCCATGGATTCCTTAGGGTTTTCTTTTTTTTTTTTTAATCATTGTTCAAGTACAGTTTTCTCCCTTTTACTTCCAATCCAGCCCACCCACCCAACCCTCCCCACTTCCCTCCCATTACCACCCTCCCCCTAGTTTTTGTCCATGTGTCCTTTAAATTTGTTCCTGTAAACCCTTCTTCCCATTGTCCCCTGAAATTCCCTCTTCTCTCCTCTGTGGTCACTGTCAGCCTGTCCTCTATTTCAGTGTCTTTGGTTATATTTTGCTTGTTTCTTTGTTTTGTTGTTTAGGTTCCTGTTAAAGGTGAGATCATATGGTATTTGTCTTTCACTGCCTGGCTTGTTTCGCTTAGCATAATGCTTCCCAGCTCCATCCAAGCTGTTGCAAAGGGTAGGAGCTCCTTTCTTTCTGCTGCATAGAATTCCATGATTCCTTAGGGTTTTCTGTGTGCAAGACCATGTCATTGCAAACAGATAGTTTTGCTGCTTCCCTTCCAATCTGCTTTTTATTTCATTTTACTGCCTGATTGTGCTGGCTAGCGCCTTCATTAAATCCCCACGTGTTTTTATCTGTACCTTCTCTTTCCTTTTTTGTATTGTCACTATCTTGCTCAATTTTGATTCTGTTCTCAGTAGTTTCTCCTTAGTGAGGGGCCCAGTGTGGAAGGGATCTCTTGCCTGTCAGGTGGGACTCCCAGGGTTAGACTGCTCCGGCCCCCTAGTCTTTACCATGCCCCTTGTACTTTAACAAGTCTCTTCCCACTCTCCTGCCTGGATAGTGCAAAAGCCCTCTTAGTGTTCCCCAGCTGCCTGTAGTTTTCACATTCTTAAGTCTTGTGCCTCTCTGCGACCTCCCACATTGACACTGGCAATATACGAATCTCGTGGCCAGGTGGTGGTCTGTTCTACTGGCTTATGTTCAGGGGTTTGTACTGTAGATGTGGGTCTGGTTTTGAATTGCTCTATTTTTATTTGGAAATATGGGAATATCCAAAAACTACTACTATCAACTGCTACCCTCATCCCAGGATTGATGTCAGTTTCAGACATTGTCTGCTAATGTCCTGCTATGACAAAAGAGCATTTTCCTATTTTTGTGCTCCTTCCCTCCTGTTGTTATAGTCTGCCACTATTTTTAGCTACTTTGTAACTTCAGCATACGTGTTATTCTGTCACTAGGGTCTCTTGTCTCTGTTTTCTGTTAAAAAAAAAAATGGGTGTCAGCATCCCTACTTTTATCCTTCTGCATACCTCTCAGTTCCTGAAATCTATGCTTTTTGCATTTTAAAGATTGAGAACCCTTAATCTTGAGTTAGAGAATAGAATGTGAGTCATCTCATTTTTGGCTAAGGTTGATTTGAAAAGATGAAAACAGTAAATAGTGTTACTTCATTGTGCTATTAAAATATTTCAAAGTTGTCCTGGCCAGTGTGGCTCAGTTGGTTAAGCTTCGTTCTGCAAAGTTAATGGTTGCTGGTTCAATTCCCAGTCAGGACACGTACAGAAGGCAGCTGATGGATGTTTCTCTCTCACATTGACTTTTCTTTCCCTTTCCTTCTTTCTCCCTTTCCTTCTAAAATAAAAAATTTTTAAAGAGTAAAATTTATTTTTAAAAAATTTCAGAGTCAATAATGACCAGTGATTACCGTATTTTCTGGTATAGCTCTTTGTTTTTCCTGGACCTCTTCATCACCTTTTATTGTATCCATTTTTTTCTCAGCTCTCCGTTCAGCAGGTATTCCCTAAGCCCCTTTGTCTGTGAGGGCCTTGGATTCTGGCTTTTGACTTTAGGCTGGACCTGCAGCCCCTGTGCCTGCTGCTGCTGCCGTCATGGATGGCCCTTTGACTGCGCCCCTGGTTTGGGGCCAGCATTTTTTGGGATCCTCATGTTTTGTCTCTCTCTTTTTTTTTTTAACTCCCTCTTTTTGCTAGAGCACAATTCTAGTGTAACTTTTAAAGAGTGTGTGTGAAGTATAAACATTCTGAATTCTTGCACAGGTCTGACAATACTTGTTCTACCCTCATCTGATTGCTGATTTAGCTCATACAGAATTCGAGGTGGAAGGTAATTTGTTGTTGATTATGGATTCCACTGCTCCCCTGTCTTCAGCAGCCAGTGGTGCTAATGAGAAGTCTGAGCTATTTTGGCTCCATTTCTTTTTATAAATTTGTCCCCATCCTTTGTGAAGACGCTTACAGGATCTTTTCTTCTATTCTCAGTGTTCTAGAATTTCATGGTATGTTTGGCGTTATTTCTTTACTACTCCCCCAATAGACATACTTATACATACCAGTGATTTTTAGTTTCTTTCCACACTTCCTAGAACAGTTCTGTTTCTTATTTTTGCCTTATATCCTCATGGTTTTGTCTTGTTATTGATGTTAAGGAAGCTTTTCTTGACTCTGTCCTCTTGCCTTCGAAAGAGAATTCTTTATCTTTTGCAATGATTTTACTTTCCACAGACAATTTCTAGTTTCAGATGGTTCCTTTTTCATAGCATCCAGTTCTTGATTTATGAACAGATTAGCTGCTCAAGTCTCTCTGAAGATACTAGAGTTCACTTTCCGTTTTCTTTTGTCCTTCACATTACTTCGATGTCCTCTAGGGTTGTTTTTTCAGGCCCCAGGAGTTTCTCAAATGCCTGGTGGTTTTCTCAGTCAAGTTGGGGTGTGCCGCCCTGGGTCTCTGGGCACAGCCTGCCAGCCAGAAGGCACCACTTCGTCTTGATGGGTGGGAGTCAGTGTGACACTTGGGGAAACTTAACTCCCGAGGGCAGGGGGCTTTGCTTGCAGACCTCACTTCTCCATGAGGGCTCATTTTAATGCACTTGGAGGGGAACCCTCCTTGTTGCGGGGAAGTGTAAAAACCCATTTGTCAGTTGCTGGGGTCCCTTGGTCCTTCCCCTAACCCTTGCCCATGCTGTTCCTGTAGGAACCCTCCAGGCACCTTCCAGGGCCTGCTGGGCAGGATCTTCTCCCCGGCTTTTGGATTTTAGTCTCCAGTCTTCTGATGCCAACACCCCTTCCCACCTCTCATGTCCATCACTATGGGTTTACACATTGTTTATTCCTTCCTTACACGCGAAGGGGAACTCAGGAGGGTGAGAAATCAACCGTCATCCCCACATCCCTTCCTGACCCAGGAACCGAGCGTTCTGTTTGACTCTGTGCCGAAGTCGTGTGTCTGCTGTGTTACAGGGGTAACCTGGACAAGCTGTACCATGGCTTGGAGCTTGCCAAGAAGCAGCTGCTAGCTACACAGCAGACCATCGCCAGCTGCCTCTGCACCAACCTCGTCATCTCCCAGGGCCCTTTCCTCTACTGCTCCCTCATGGAGGTCAGGCTTCCTAGGACTACGGGTGGACACAGGGCCACATCTGCTGCTGGCCCCCCTGACCGTCTGTCTTCTCCCCACAGGGCACTCCAGACGTTGCACTGTTCTCCAAGCCAGCGTCCCTGAGTCTGCTCAGCAGACACCTGCTCAAGTCCTTTGTGTATTCGGTGAGCAGCTGGGCGGGAGGATGCTGGAAGGCAGGCCACTCTAGCGGTGCTCAGAGGAGCCGGCAAAGCCGGCCTTGGGTGCCAGTGGCTGTCCACCCGCTGCAGGGTCGGGGTAGACCCCTCTGTTTTTCTGAGCCGTGTTTTCCTCAGCTGACCCCTAGGAGCCTCCTGGTCCTTACAAGCTCTGACTTTGTCACTGGCCATCCTGGTCTCTGCTGTGTGGGGAGGGGCCTCAGAGAGTGAGTGGGAGCAGGGTGTGTGTCCCACTGTTGCACATCAAGGGAAGATGAGGTTGGTTGGAGCAGACTTGCTTCCCTGCAAGAGTCTGTTTTCTGGGCTGACTTTCCCTTTTCTGTGTGTGGTTCTGTCTTCCCTATGGCCTAACACCCTTCTTTGCCTTGGTCTGGGACACCCCCCCACTGAGCTGTCAGTTGGGCAGGGACCCTACCCCAATAACATGATCTCCTTCCCAGGTGTGGTCAAGGAAAAGATGGTCCTGCGCGTTTCAGCTGTCAGTCTGCTTCCAGGATGAGGGCTTACTCTGGGGGCTACTTTACACAGATGTTGGATAGAAGGTTGAGATTATCTCACGCCACCGAACTGACCAATAAAAGTACTTGAATACAGTCAAGTCATGACAAAAGTCTACTAGGGACCAATCATGAGTTCTGAAGTCCTCTAGGCTGTTTGAATCTCAGCCTCTTCATTTACCAATTGTGTGACGTGAGGTCTGTTATTTGACCTGAACCTCTGTTTCCCTATCTGTAGAATGGGTGAGTGAATACCCACTGCACAGATCCGTTTGTGTGTCAGACATTTATTAAACATCCACTACCTGCTGGACTCCGACATCGTAGGGTGACCAGCCAACCATATAGGTTAACGTCCCAGAACACCCCTCAGGCCCAGACAGATCAGGACAGTTGGTCACCTTTGTTTTGGAGTGTGGGTATCGTGGACATAGCAGTGAAGGAAACACGAGTCTCCTTGCTGAGGAAGTACACATGCCAGTGAAGGGACAGACGAGGACTGAGTGTGTGCAGTGTCGGGTGGTGGCACACGCGTGGGGAACCTTTTTCTCTACAGGGCAGGATGAGGGAGAAGGGCTTGGTTAGGGAGGACTTCCTGGAGGAGGTGATAACTGTGTCAGGACCCGAAGGAAGTAAGGGAAAGAACCGGTAGCACAAAAGAAAGATGGAGCAGCCCATGCTTGAGCCTCTCTTCTGGTCATATGAGGCCCCTGGAGGCTTTTGGGGAGTGAGCAGTTGGCTCCATCAAGGTCTTGGGCGCTGAGTGCTGCACTCACCCTGTGGGGCCACGGGTGAGGGTGTATTTTGCCTCCACAGACGAAGAACCGGCGCTGCAAGCTGCTGCCCTTGGTGATGGCTGCCCCACTGAATGCGGAGCAGGGCACAGTGACGGTGGTGGGCATCCCTCCGGAGACCGACAGCTCAGACAGAAAGAAGTGAGCCTTGTTCCACATGTCTGGGGAGCTTAGCGGGGGCTCGGGGGCATCACTGGCTCGTGGGTCCTTTGGAGTTGGGGGAAGTTTCCCCTCAGTGCCACACCAGAGGAGACCCTTTCCTCCATGTGGCAGGCCTGTGAGGCTTTGGTCCGTGGGCAGCAGGTTACCCCTCCTGTTGGACATTCATGCTGTTTCCACCTCTTTGTTGTTAGTGACTGACCAGTGGGTGTATGAATATACAGGCTCATCTTCTTGCACTTCTGAGAAGCCTTTCCCACAACTTCTAGTTATCTTTCTGGCCCTTCCCTGCATCTTCAGCACCGAGTTCTTGTCCTCCTCTTGCATTAGGTTTGGGTTTCCTCCTGCCCAGTCCTTCCAGACCAGGTGCTGACCAGCAGGCAGGGCCAAGGGTCTTTCTGGCACTCCCTGCTGTTCCTCCGTGCTCTGCAAACTGGAGAACCTGGTGGCTAATCCCAGGGGCTGCCTGTCACCATCCTTAGGTGTCTTTGCCTCCCAGGTGCAGTCAGTGCCCAGGGTCTAGTGCTCCCTAGCAAGTCCCATAAGGCCACTCTGGATAGATGCCTAGTGACAGCAGGTAGCAGGAAGATGCCACACAGCTTCCTGGTAGGACAATTTGGGGCACTGAGGATCGATGAGTGTCCTGTGTCCCTCATTTTTACCAGCTAGCCTTTTGGGGCCTCTACCATGGAGGACACTGGTCGTTGATCCAGATTAGTCCTGTCCCCACTGTTGTGAGCTTTGACCTGTGTCTGCAAAGACCATTTAGTAGGAAATTGGGAGAGATGCTGGACTTTTTAAAGGTAAGTGCTTCTCTGTGTCTAGGCTGCTCTTCAAAGTCACTTCACGGGTCTCCAGTTCATGATCACACAGCTCGTAGCTGTCCAGGTGCTCCTGGCCTGCATTCCCAAGGTGACCAGCAAGCACTTCACCTGTGGGTCATCACAGCCACCTGCATCCTTCCTCTAGCTGTCACTTTGTCATTGTATGTCATATATGTAACCATGCTTAGTGTTAGCTCTGACTGATGTGCACAGTCCCTGTGAGAGTTGCCATGGAAGCCCGAAGTGCATGCCCCTCTTGCCTGTCTCTGTGGTGGGTCCAAGAGCCTCTTACCCACAACTCACTCCTGCTGTCAGCCATTTTCTGCCCAGGGGGTGGGTCCGTGCTCTAGGCTGTCTCCCTGCTGCCCTGTGCTCTCAGCAGCTCAGGGTACTCCTGCCCCCTTCCCTTGCTGGGCCAAGTCCCAGTTGCTTGCCACAGCCCAGCCCTGTAGCCTCCTCCTAGTCCTAGTCTACTGTGTGAGACCTGGTCTCATCTCAGACCCCCCATCCCAGCACAGCTTCCACTGAGCATCTGCCTCTCACCTGCCCCAGCTGCCAGCACAGTGCCACATCTGAGGCAGGCTGCAGCTAGAACCCTGGGCGTGAAGTCCTGACGTTTGCTCCTTGAGGGCTAAGGTCTCAGCTGGGTATAGATGGGAAGCAGCAGTGAGAGGCAGTGACAGTCCTGTGAGTGGTGGTGAGAACTCAGAGGGCAGTGGCCCAGGAAGGGGCGTGAGTGCTGATGGGCAGAACCAGCAGCCGGGGGAGGGGAGGGGTCTGGGCCGACGCCAGCGTGTTCCAGGGGTGTGGGAAGGGTCTGTCACAATGGCCAGACCCTTCATGTGCCTCTTACATGTCTGCAGCTTTTTTGGGCGGGCATTCGAGAAAGCAGCAGAGGGTACTAACTCCCGGACACTGCACAACTACTTTGACCTGTCAGGTAAGAATCTGATGGATGGGGGCCCCTCACTGAAGGTCAGGGCTGGCCTTGGCCCAGGGGAGCTGGCATCACCAGAGGTACCCTGCCAGCGGCCCTCTCGGCCCATTGGAACTAGCCCTGTGCTGGCTTCTGTAGGCAGCTTCGGGAGCTCTGGCATGCCTCGGGCCTTGCACCTCCTGTGGGCCTGACAGGCTCACAGGAGATGCTACCTAGGTGTTGCCTAGGCCCTTGAGACCTGCTCACCAACAAGCCTGGAAGACTAGCCACCAGAGCCTCCAGGACCCGACCTAACTTATCAGGGTCACCTGCCCCGTCTATGTGTCATAGGAACAGCAGGGCCTGAGCTCTCGGGGCTATCGATCAAGATGGCAACAGAGGTAAACGTATTATTCACATCCTCCTATGATCACATCAGAATTACAACTAAACTCCAGACCAGTCATTACTGAGAACCATCCGAAGTCTAGCTGAACAGATGTAGTACAACTAAGGATATAAAGGAGAAGCCGTGGGGAGACTGGTAGGAGTGGAGACGTGGAATGGGTTGGTCCCATACCCACCCGTGGTGGTTACCATTCAGGAGAAATATCTTAGCTGTGAAGGTTCCCTGAGGAATGAGGAGTCCTAGCTCCACACCAGACTTCCCGGCCCAGGGTTCCAGTGCCGGAGAGAGAAGTCCCCATAACTTCTGGATGTGAACACCAGCAGGTTGTGGCTGAGTGAGACGGAGGGCTTCCGGAGTCCCTGGTGTTCTTCCTGAAGGGGAGGGCCGAGTATGGGCTTCCTGGGACTCAGCCGCTCTATGCTCCAGCGCTGGGGTGGCAGCTCAAAAGGCACCAGAGACATAAGGGGAGGAACTAAATTGTCTGGCTTTGGGACAGGGGCTGGTGGGCCGCCTTGTCTCAGACAGAAGTGCTGTCATAGCGACTGTTCCTTTGCTGTGCCCCTCTCTGGGCAGGTAGGCTCAGGCAGATACTGTATCCAAATCTGCATCAACCTGGCTGATACCAGCAGTTCGCCCTGCTGACTCCCTGAGACCCTGCCCCACCCAACTTGCAGGCCCACCCGAGCCACTTCCAGTGCAGTTTTTCTGGGGTTTATTTTTTAAGATTTTATTTATATTATTTTTAGGAAGAGAGGGGAAGGCAGAGAGAAAAGAGGAACATTGATTTTGAGAGAGAAACACCAATTAGTTGCCTCTTGTACATGCTCTCTCTGGAGACTGAATCCGCAATCCAGGCATGTGCCCTAACTGGGATTTGAACCAGCCACCTTTCACTCTGCCAGATGGTGCCCAACCAACTGAGCTGCATCAGTCAGGACTTAGCCTGGCTTGGCTCATGCTACAGACTTGCCTAAAAATCTCAAAAGGTCAAGTCCCAAACAAGTAGCATCTGGCCTTGGCATGCCCTGTGCCTTGGGCTACCTCTAGCCCAAACATCGTCACTAGTGGCATCCAGCCTTGGTTTGTGGCTTCGCTTTTCCTGGGCACCTCTAAGCCCAGCAAACGTAGCAACCATCTGCAGATCACTTTGTAGCTCATGCCAGGTGGCCTCAGGCAGGATACAGACAGCAACTGACCTTGGCCTGCATCTCCCAGGAGGCCCCAGAGCCAGTGTACCCAGTAGGCAGATTTACACTACACCAGCATACCACCCCACCACCTCCATGAGTGACACTGAAGGGGCACATTCGGCAGGCACCCGAGCCCTGCCAAAATGAGTCCTGCTCCATGGGGTCGGCCTACTGTGGTCACAGCAACAAATGGGGAAGAAGCCAAAATGAGGAGACAAAGAAACATGTTCCAAATGAAGGAACAGGACAAAACTCCAGAAAAAAAGAACTAAAAATGAAGACAAGCATACTCCCGATGCAGAGTTCAAAATGCTGGTTATAAATAAGGATGCATAGTGGACTTAGGGGAAGAATAGACAACTTAGAATGTCAGCAAAAAGGAAACAAAAATGGAGACAGAACACATCAAAAAGGACCAGTCAGAAAAGAATACACTAGAAGTGGTTAACTTTAGAGTAAATAAATGAAACAGGATTTAATCAGTGGTTTGGCAGATGAGGTAGCAGAAAACACCCAATCAGAACAGCAAAAAGAAGAAAATCCAAAAAATGATACTTTAAGGGGCCTCTGGGACAGTATCAAGCGTACCAACATGCACATCACGGGGGTGCCAGAAGAAGAGAATGAGAAATTGAAAGCCTCTGAAGAAACAAGGACAGAAGACTTCACCTGACGATCACTGCAATCGGGACCCAGTCTTCGTCCCAGCCGCCTCAGTGTCGAGAGCCGACTTCTTCACCTTGAGCCCGCTCAGGCTGTGACTGTGTTGGGTAGTTTCACTTTTATGTCCAAGAGGTGGGAGAGGTTGGTGCTAGCTGGCCTGCAGGATGTCCTGGGCCCACTTGGGGAGGGTTTGTGGGCAGGAGCTGCTTGGCTTCCCCTGTGGGTGGAGATCGTGGGTGAGAGGCTAAGGGAGCCATGGCCTTTACTACCTGGGCAAGCGGAGCCTGGGCTCCTAGAGCTGTGACCCACGGCACAGACAGCTTTCAGGGCTAGGCCAGCTCAGTTAGCCATATGAAGGGGGCCCATGTGTTTGTCTGAGCCTGATGGCCCCCCCAGAGATGGAGGCAATTTGCATCGTGTACCCCTTCCGCGGAAGAGGACACTGAAGCTGAGGGAGCTGAAGGTTGCCAGAGCAAGGTGGAAGGTTGGCCTCCTGCCTGACAGACCTAGGGCCTCCTGCAGCCCACTGTGGGGCGGGCGGCACTCTGTCCAGCAGGGTGGGGCGGCCCCTCTCAGCCCAGGGCTGTGGTGCTCTAAGCCATCAACGTCCCCCGTGTTCCCTCCTTTGCCTGTCAGTGCTCTTCCCCCGGCTGCCTGGGGGGTCCTCCCTGCAGACCACAACCCCAGCCTACCAACAGGACAGCCGGAAGTTTCTGAAGATGAAATACAGAGGGATGGAAAAGTATAACTTCTTAGTCCAGAATATTCCAGGCCACCAAGGAGCCAAGTCCATTTTGGAATGTGCTGGAGGACTCCAGTCCTGGCTGGGTGGGAAGAGGAAGTTAATGTGCTCTGACTTGTTTTTCTCACTTCTCCCTCACTCCCGTCCCAACTCCTCCCGTCTCACTAGATGTTTTTCTTTCATTACTGCAGTAATTGAACTGAAAGCGGAGGATCGGAGCAAGTTTTTAGATGCGCTTGTTTCCCTTCTGTCCTGAGGGTGAGTGTGGGGGTGGGGGTGGGGCCACCACAAAGCCAGTGCTGCTAATGGCCCCTCCTGATTCCTGCTGTGGTTTCCCCACTCTCTTCCTCCGCAAGCCAGGCTTCTACTTGGGTTTCAAACCAGAGTGGGGCTCCTGAGATTTGGGGGCAGCACATTTTTCCCCAGAATGTACTGGTGGCAGTGCCACAATGGGGCGTTTTGGGGAACTAATTGCTTTAAGTTCCTGGGGCCTCTTCAGAAACAGTTGGCATTTGCTCTCTTCCCAAACACACTCACTGTGGGCTGAACAGCAGCCAGGGACACGCAGGCCCTTTGGCACTGCTGGCAACGAGGGCGCCCCTAGGGGGCCACCTGGAGCCTTTTTGCCCCTCCAGCCTGGCTTCAGGCCCTGGGCTGGAGCCCACAAGGGCCTCTATCTAGGCCCTCATGTGCTTGACTTTTGGGAAAGCCACATTGTTGTCAGCCATTCAGCTGAGAATCAGAAAATGTCGGCTCTCCGCAGGCCTGCGCCGGCATGTGGCTGTAACGGACAGGCCTCCTTCTTGAGGGGCTCCTGAGGAAATGGGCCACAGTTGAGCAGGCCACGGGGGCTGTTCTGTGTCCAGTGACCACTTCTCAGCACAGAATGCCGGCACCCCCTACACAGTGCATGCCCACACCCAGCCCTGCCTTTTCCTGAACCTGCACTGGGGCCACTGCTGTGGCTGTCTGGCCCGTCAAGGCTCTGATGTCCGGGCTCCCCTCGTGCCAGCCCAGGCTTCTCCTGCTTCCCTGTCCATGGTGAGCTGGAAGCTGTGAGAGTGGGTGCCCTTCCCCTGTTGGGGCCCAGTGGGCACTACTGAGAATGGCATAGGGGGCCTGAGGGACCCCACAGTCCCTCTGTCAGGTTGGGCTGGGGTACACATGTTTTGTGTTGGGGAGGAGCCCTGGGGTCAGACCCTTAGGGTGTTTATTAAGATCCATTGGGTACTTTACCTGTTTCTTCATCCAAAATGGGGCTGATACCCCTTGGACAAGTGCTGAGCCTCAGCACAGGGCCTTAGGGTGGGGCAGAGGTATAAGTTTATGACCTAATCAAAGGTTACAAGTGGGGCTCTCAGGCAGTGAGGCTGGTGTTCGAGGCGGCCCTTCCCCTGCAGTCTACTCAGTGATGATGCCAGCGCTGCTGTGTGTCCTGCCACCAAGACACGGTGCAGGGTGGGCCACCCAGGAAGGGTGAGGAGCAGTGTGCTGGGGGGTGGCAGGGAAATGCTCCCAGCAAGGGGAGGGTCACCGTGGGGATGAAGCTGGACACACCACAGGAAGGCTCTGCAAGGAAAGAAGGTACTGGGAGTCCAGGTCTTCAGGGGTTGTCAAGCAAATGACAGCCTAGACCTGGCCAGGAGGGTGCAGTGAGGACGGCAGGGTCAGGCGCCTTGGTAGTTCTGGGATGGCCCTCGCCGGTGGGTGGCGGAGGCTGCTCAGAAGCAGCAGCCTGGCATGCAGCAGAGGGCAGGTTGGGGCAATGTGTTCACTTTGGGGAGACATCAGAATTGTCTGAAATGTCTTTCTTTTTTTCTTTTCTAGGGTTGGATTTCTTCAGAAATGATCTCCTTCTCCTTATTTATATTAATAGGCTTTTATTTAGATTGTAAGTTATGGACATAGTTTTAAACATAGGAACAGTGGTTTTAAATGGAATAAAATGCTTATTTTAGTTTCAGTGCCCCATCCTTCGCTCCGGTCACAGGGCCAGCACTTATTTGTGCCCTGAGCCTTCTGTGGGTTCATAGGAGCCTTGTTCTTGTGCCCTGAACGCCCTCAGGCCCTGCAGGAAATCAGCATGGGTGGGGGTTCTCAGGATAGCCGTGGGCAGAGGCCAGGCCCCTGAGCACATGGATGTCTACCCAGCACCTGCGCTGACTACTTCCCAGCGGTGTCAACCAGAACCTGGCTCTGTCCACCCTCTCGCCACTTCCTCCTGTCCTCCTAGCCTTGGCAGCATCTCAAGTTCAACTTCTTGATCATGAACCACTCCCAGGACTGTCATCTTACCCCCCAGCACCTACCTGTCCATACACCACTGGCCCCACAGGCATACAGTGAGGCCCCAAGCCAGGAAGGGTGGGGCTGGCTGAGTGCCCCCTGCCCTGATGGAGACACGGTGACCCCAAGGTCAGCTTCAGCTTGTGTCTTGGTCACAGAATGTCCAGGCTGGACAGGAGCACGGCAACCTCCTAAGTTTTCAGAACAGGAATAATTCTCAAGGGAGCCATGGGGTCAGCTGGTCTCACTATCCCAGATGTCTCTGGAGGCGAGGATGCTCCCTGCTCCCATCCATTCCTGCCCTTTGGGAGGTCTTGTCTGGTATCTCACCTGTTTCAGGGGAGGAGAGAGCTGTTCATACAAGTCACTGACAACAGGCTGGAAGGACATGGCCACCTGGGTGCAGTTCCTGGGATTGAGGGCTGGTGGAGGCAGAGTGGTTTGGCCGGGGGGCTCTAAGTTGTGGGGAGGGGTTGGTGGGGAGCCTGGAAACAGTGGCCTGGAATTGAGGGTGTGGGTAGATGTGCCCAGGTCTCAAGGCAGCCCTTGGGGAGGGGGAGTTGGCAGTGAGGTTGGCGGCAGTGATGGCCACCTTCTCCTGACCCTTGGCAGTGGAGTTTGCCCCTGTTCTTCCTGGCATGGGCTCTCCAGGCTGCCCTCAAGCTGTGTGTGCCCCACCTTGCCTGTGTGCAAAATCTGAGGCTGTGCAGCTGCCCTTCAGATTGCCAGCTGGTGCCTGGCGCCTGAAAAAGTCGGAGAGCTATGGGCTTGTATGGGATACAGACCGCTCCTGGCCAAATACCCTGTAGCTGGTATTAGCTGGTCCCAGCAGGCAGGAGAGGCCTTGCAAGGACCAGGATGACAGACTCCTGTACTTGGGAGCTATCCTTGATCCCCACTGCACAGGCCAGGTGGGACTGCCCTGGGGTGCTGCTGAGGTCCTCTGCTGGGGGAGCTCAGGCCACCAGGTGTTTCAGTCTCCCTGGAAGTCCCACTCACTGGCTCTGCTGTGGCCTCTCTGACTCCATGTCCTCGAGTTCTCCCTGCCCCCCCCCCCCAAGAAGCCTAACCAAGCCTGGGGAGACTCCTTGCCGCTGGATGGACATGGCCCAGACACTTCTGGATAGAGTCCCTGAGGCCGGTGTTGGGGACAGATGCCAAGCCTCCCTGCTGGCCAGGCTTAGAATGCCTCCCTTGCTCCCATCCACTGCTCTTTTCTGCCTTAGCCTTTGACAGAAGGTAAAAATACATTGATTTCAAATGCCTAGAACAGGGCTGGAAGCTGTGAGCTCAGGTGCTAACAGCTCTGGTTCTGCTCTCCTGGGACCCCCACCCCCAGGTACCTGACTGGGGCCAGGTGGTTCCCAGGGGTCCCACCCACCAGAGGAAGGTCACACGGTACTCCTAGCAGATGCTGATGGCTGGCATGAGTCTGGGATGGCCATCAGGTTGGGCACAGCTGCACAGAAAACTGGCAGAAGAGTCCAGACAGAGGGGCTGGAGCTGAGCCTGGGCACTCTCCAGGCAATTGGCCCTGGGGCCTCCTCCCCATGGCAACATGCTTGCCAACCTGCAGCTAGCCCTGCTGGAGCCCAGCACACATCCTGGATTTGCCCGTTGTCATTGCACACGGGGAGAAAGGGTTCCGTTTGCATTGTGCAGATGCCTGTGGCCATTTGATGTGACCCAGAGTTAGGCAAGCCCTGAGAGGGCAGGTGGAACCCCCCCACCCCTGTGGAGCCCAGCCTCTTCTAAGCAAGGCCAGCAGCCTAGCAACTCACCCTCAGCACTTCCTACACCCCAAAGCCCACCACACACTGGCTTGGGGAGGAGGGGGTCCAACCCACATCCTCTGCTGGGGTCTCCATCCTCTCCCAGGTCCCATGACTCTGGATCTGGCTACAGCACCTTCCTGGGTAGAAAACAGCCACAGCTGTTTCCTACCCAATATGATCAGGTGGCAAGGAGGACCCAACAAAAGGCTGCAGGGAGGAGGGTCTTATGGATTCCAGAGCCAGCAGTGGGAGGTCCTCACAAGAGCCTTTGAGGGATGAGACCGTGGGTGGGTGGGTGAATGGGAGCTGCTGGGCACAGGTGGTGACTGGATGGACAGACAACAGAACACGGTGGGAAAGTATTCAAACCATTTACTAAACAAATTCTCACCCTCCCCCAAACTGTGAAGGAGAGCAGTGCCCCAGCCCCACGCTCAGATCTTGTGCGCTTGGAGAGCTGCAGGGTTGAGGGAGGCAGACCCAAACCAAATCTCTTGGACCCCTGGGCTCAGGCCCTGTTGATGGGGTAAAGGCCAGCTGTAAACGACCTTCAGGCACCCCCGTCCCTCTGGAATCAGCAGAAGCTGCTGGAAAGTACAGCGGTGTCCAAGACCATGAGGAATAGGGAGAAAAGTGGCATCTTTAGTCCAGTGCCCACACAGCCAAGGAACCCGCACCCTAACCTCGTCGGAGCCAGCACTTCCCACAGAAAAGAAACTGAGCAAGTCCTCCCAAGTGCGCGTTGCCTGTTCAGGGCAGGGCACCGCCTAGTGCCCAGCAAGTGACGGTCGGACGACGGGCTGCGGGCCCGAGCAGGGTCCCGTTGTTGGGATGCGTTCCGTGTAACCAGTACGCGGCGCGGCCCGGCCCAACGGAGGCCTCCATCCATGCAGGGCTCCCTGGCCAGTCCTCCAGCCTGTGGGCGCGGCTGGCACGAGGGGCTCCTCCGTCCCAGCGCCCTCAGACATAGTTTTTCTTGTCGTAGTCGCCGCTAGTCGTGGGCCGCCGCGGCGCTGAGTACTTGACAGGGAAGCTGAGGTCGGGACGACCGGTGCAGACCCAGGCTCCACAGCACACGAGGCCGCCGCCGCACATGAGCAGCGCTGAGGCTGCCCAGCCGATGTACAGCGCGGCACCCAGTTCGTACTTGTTCGACACTGGAACGTTTGGGTCGTAGAATTCGCGGACCACGATGTTGGCAAACCAGCAGAGCGGCACGAGCGCCAGCAGCCCGCAGAGCGCATACAGCGCGCCACCCGTGAGAGCCACGCGCGCCTTGATGGGACCCGGGGCCACGCAGGTGGTGCACTGAGCGCCCGCCAGGGTCAGGAAGAGCGCTACGAGCGCAAGCAGTACGGCGCTCACCGTGAGCGCCCGCGCCGCCTGCACCTCGGCGCTCAGTGCCAGCACCGAGTCGTAGACCTTGCATTGCATATGCCCGGTGCTCTGCACCACGCACGACATCCACAGCCCCTTCCAGGTGGTCTGCGCCGTCACGATGTTGTGTTCCAGGAAAGCGGTCACCTGCCACATTGGCAGCCCGCATGCCAGAATCAGGCCCACCCAGCCTACCAGGCACAGCACCAAGCCGAGGATCTCCAGCGCTACTGACCCCATGTCTGGAGGTGAGACGCGCGCCCGACGGCCCCGGAACCTCCGCAGGGGGCTCGGCAGTGGCTGCGCTGAGCAGGCGGGCGCCGCGTGTGGATCCTGCTACCTTTGAGCCCGCGCGACCCGCTCACCGCGCTCCGCCAGACCGCCCCAGTCGCCGGCAGCACAGTTTCGCGTCTGCCGGGACCTGCCGCGGTCGTACTTATTTGAAGGTTCGGAGGGCGGACTCCGGCTCGGCCGCCGAGTCCAAGCAGCCAATCGGAGCACGAGCCATCGGCCTGCAGCCAATCGTGGCGCCCCAGAGCATCCGGCAGGTAGGAAAATAACTGCGCGTGGGGATAGGGGAGGATGCCGGAACCACGCCCCG
Source organism: Phyllostomus hastatus (assembly GCF_019186645.2). Lineage (NCBI taxonomy): Eukaryota > Metazoa > Chordata > Mammalia > Chiroptera > Phyllostomidae > Phyllostomus > Phyllostomus hastatus. The sequence continues at coordinate 2,303,382 of NW_025334027.1, forward strand.
CGCGGCTGCGGCCACCGATCCCTCGTCTACGATTTTCTAGTTGAGGCCGAGCATGTTCCGAGTCGGCCAGGGGCGGCTCCACTCGCGCTGCTCGGGCCACCTCCATGCCCGTCCCTGCCTCGCATTTCAGGAGCTACATGATCCCCAATTTTCCCTCCGCTTCCCGAACGAGCGTGATGGCCTCTACCCCTGGGCCTGCTCCACTCTTCCTTGGCCAACTTCTGCGGGAGTCCCTACATCACCACTATGCAGAGGCCTGCGTGGGGGACTCTCGCGGCCCAGCACAGCTCGCCCCGTTCCTTCAGGAAGCTCGCACTAGAGTCGAAGCCCGACCCAGACTCTTTAACCTCATCCTAACTGCTACGCGTCCCTCTAAGACTTGGCGCTGTCTCTCTCGCAGGCTGAAAGACCAGGCAGGATTGTGCAAGTCACGCTGGTCTCCTGCCTCATGCAAGGTCCTGCCCAGCACCACTGCCCACTGGCTCACAGTCCCCAACACGGAGCAGGCGGCACAGACATGGTCTCTCTCAGAAGACCCCGACTCTGCGCCTGCCGCAGAGACTTTCCAGACCTCCCAACCTTCGTTCTGACCGCTCCTCTTCCTGAGATGCTTCCCATTCCCCCATCCTGGGAGGCCCAGCTCAGGCGACACCACTTGAGAAAGTCCCCAGTGTTCCCCAATGACCCAGTACACAGGCTGTACTCTCAGGAGCAGCTGGTGGCCCACTCTGGCCCTCAGACAGGGGAGACACAAAGGGACAGAGGGTGTGTGCTCTGCCCTCCCACCAGCGGTAACCCTGGCACTCCAGCCCCCAGACCGCCCTCCAGAAGTCAATTTGGAGTTTCCTGGCCAGGAGGAAGAGCCCCCATCCTCGCTGGAGGAGGGAGGTGCGGGATTTCCGGGCATTCTTCTGCACAATGGCCCAGCAGTTTCTCGAAAGGCCCAATGGGCTGAATACTGGGGCCCCCCTAGGCTCAGGTGGGGCACCAGGCCCTGTAGCCCACAACCCCATGGGGTCAACAGCCCCATTCTGGCAGCCCCCTCCCACTCTCTGTCAGCCCCTTTGTTTCTAGCAAAGTCTACTTGGTCCTGGACTGGGGCCCCTGGTAGGCCTGTGCTTTCCTAAGGTCCAATGTGCCCCTCCACAGAGAAGACCTAGTGTGTTGAGGCCAGCCACAGCCTGGGAGCTTTGACAAAGCTGTCCCTTCTCCTTCCTCAAGTGGCTCTAAGATAAGGCCACTATCCTGTTCCCCAGCATGGGGAGGGTAGACAAGTTTGCTGGCCCTGTGGGCAGGAGTCGGATGTGGGGGAAGTTTCACCCCCTTCCTTATCCCCACCTCACCTCCCAGCACCAAGAACCACTACATCCTCCTAGTTATCAACTCACTGGCTGCTATGCTCCTGCTACAAACCGTCGGACACTCCCCCTTCACCCTGTAGACCCTCCTGGACATCTCCTCTCCCATCTATTGCACCTGTATCACCTACCCCACCCTCTCAATCCTGCTCCCCACCAGCCCAAATTTTGGGACCTTGCCCAGGGTGCCCCTACCACCCTCCACACTGCCTTCTTCCGAGGATAACTGCCCTGCCCCAAAACCAGGATGAGGCTGTCTGGGCCCCACCCTTGCCCTCTGGGTCTGTTCTCCTCAGGGCAGCTGGGCCACCCCAGCGGGCTCCTCCCCTGACTCACACTCTGTCTCAAACCCTCCATGGCTTTCACTGCCCATGGACAAAGTGCTGACTTTTGGGAGTGGCCCAAGGTGCCATCTGCCTGGCTACGCTGGGCCTGATCAGTCCAGCAGCACACACTCCCTGTTCTACCCAGGCTCACCTCCCTCGAGGCCCCAGGCTGGTCTGTCTCTCACCCACAGCAGCTTCTGCCCTTGGCTTGGGGCCTGCTCATCTGTCTACATTTTGTTGCCGAGGTCACTTCCTCTTAGAGGCCTCTCTGCCCCATCTCCTAACCTTGCTCCAGAGGCCCAAGCTGGAACTGTCCATCTGCTTATTGGTTTTCCCCACTAGTATTCAGGAATGAATCTCAACACAGTGGCCATATTCATGCACCTATACCTGGTAGGGGGCTGCCTGCTGCCCCTCCAGCCAGCTTGCTAGACAGGACCCTCCACAGATGCATGAGGCTCTCCCCCTTTGCCTGCCCACCTTCCTTCCTCTCTCTACCACTTTGGGGTCCATTGTGGGGCCCACCTCCTGCCTGGCATCCCATGGTACCCCCAGTGATCCCACAACTCTTTGGGGACAGCCTCACAGTATCTTGGGGGCCACAGTATCTTGGGGGTGCCAGGTTCCACCTATCACAATCTGATTTCTACCTCAGTACCACTGAACTGGTTGTGGCTCTGGCCCACCGTGGAACCAGAGCCTCCACAGAGAGGCTTAGCCCATCCCAGACCTGGGGGTGGGGTTGGGGAAGGGGGCGTGGGGAGAGGAGGCATGAAGACAGCCCACCCTTCCTTCCACTCAAGAGGATCTCCTGGCTACTTATTTGTGCACCGTGCACATTCTCTAGTGGAGCACAACCCAGGGAGCTTTCACCCTCAAGCGGTAACTGGGTAAGGCCCTTGCAGGTGTGCTGTGGCCTTGGGAAAGAGAGAGCCGTGTGGTGTAGAGTGAAGGCTTCTCTGAGGAGCTGACAGTTCAGCCAAGACGCAGAGGTAGGAAGGGGCGGAGCCCCATGGGACAGATGAGGCGGGCTCGGCTGGGGCTGCACAGTGGACCAGGACCTGCAAACTGAGTTCCTCGGGGGCCTGGGGGCTGGGTAAGGGACGTCAGTCCCTGATCTGTGGCAATGGCTCGGACCAGCCAAGGCCACCTGCTCATCTACAGCCATTGTTCTCTTCCCCAGGGGAAGTGCAGCAGGATCTCATTAATTGTGTGAGGGAAAGGCCTGAGTCAGCAGAAAAGCAAAGTTATCTTGAACAGCTGCTGGCTGACCCTGAGCTGCGGTTATCCGGTGACCTTCCAAGGACAATCTAAATTTAGGGTCCAATTCTTTGGGATTGGGGTTTGGGAAGCTTCTAGTTAAGGGATTTCATTACAGGGGAAGGGAAAAACAACTTTCCTTCTATCTTTCGGCTTTGACACACTTAAGGATGTTTTCCTTCAATGCAGCAGATGTTTCTTGGAACAAGACAGTGCTGCAACAGGTAGCTCTGGTTCCGGGTGTCACCCTGCCCTGCTCTGGGAACCTGAGGCACTCTGCGTGGGAGGGGTGCCACCTGCACTCATGCGCAGAGCACCTTTGACAAACAACCTGTGAATTCACAATTCAGACTAGTGAGTTAGCCTCTCCTTGTCTTAGTTTCACCATTGGTTACGAAGTCCTCTGTGGTGGAGGCTGTGAGATTGGAGAAGAGGCCACTGCTGATCCTGGGTCCTCTGCTGCCATTCCTGAGTGCCCTTCAGGTTCCTGAGACATCCTTCCTGGCTCCCTTGACCTTCAGAACTCATCTGATTTCAGTTCTGTCCCTGAAAGCTGGTGCCACTGGCTGTTTTGTCAGCATTGGAGGGCATTGTGGCCTTACCGTCCCCCATGGGGCAGGGAGCTCTGGTTGACAGGCACCCGTGTGCCTGCACCACTACACCAGATGGTGGTCTCTGTGTGGTCCATCCCCCACTGCAGAAGGTTGGGAGAGGCCAGCCAAGGCTCTGTGAAATAGCAGCGGTGCCCTCACCCCGCACCCCGCACCCTTGCCTGCACTACCGCCATGGCCTCTCTCTCTCAACCTTTTCCTTCTCAGAGTCCTTCCTTCTCTGCATTTTGCAACAATTTGCACTCTTTCCACTTAAAACCGTACAGTGCTTCTGGGTCCTCCTTTTTCATTTATCATCATATTGTAAACATGTCCCTACTTTGTTAAATACATCCTCTTGATTGTTGTTGTTTTTAACTGCCTACAAGGTGGCCTTGGGAGCTGGATGGAGCCAGGATGGAAATGTCTGTCTCCACCACTCCCGGGGTGGGGCGGGGCGGGGTGTGGTGAGGGCTGTCTGTCCTGAGGTTCTGTAAAATGGGTGTGATAATGGATTTGACGTAAAAGGATTGTCTGGGGGCTTGGTGAACTGTACTTTTTGGCTCAAGGTCTCTGGGTTGACCTTGACGATGATTGTTTTGGTTATGCAACCCTCCCTCAAGACAGTTTTATAAATGACAATTTTTATTATAACTAATGCTGCTATGAATATCATTTTTCATAAGCCTTGGTATTTTGAATGATTTCCTCGGGAAAAGTTCCTTGAAGTAAAATGTCTGGCTCACATCCAGGAGGCTGTGTCACTAGACCCCTGAGCTGAGTGTGTGTGTTTATTCTCGTCACCAGTGATGGGTGTTCAGTTTTAAAAGCTGACTAAGTGAATAGGTAGAAAATGTCAACTTTAATTTGCCTTTATTTGGATAGTAATGAGTTTAAATTTGAAAAAATTTTACAGTTGACATTCAGTATTCTTTTATATTAGTTTTAGGTGTTAAATGTTCTTTTCCAATTTGTATCACTCATTTTAATTTCCTCTTTAATAAACTGTCTATGTACCCACATAGAACATTGATGTTTTTCTCACTTTTTACGTTAGGGACATTACTTGCTATCATATATATGGTGTATCCTTTTACCATTTGCTACCTAATCTACAGTATTAATGATTTTTTTCAGAATGTTATAGATGTCTATTTTTGAGTATTTAAATCTGTTGAGGCTTCCCCTGTGTGATTTCTATCTTTATTTTTATCTATCAAAAAGTTCTCCCACAACCACTATGGAAAGCAGTATGGAACTTCCTCAGAAAACTAAAAATGGACCTGCTTTTTGACCCTGCAATTCCACTGCTGGGACTATATCCTAAGAACACTAAAACACCAATACAAAAGAACCTTTGCACCCCGATGCTCATAGCAGCACAATTTACAATAGCTAGGTGCTGGAAGCAACCTAGATGCCCATCAGTAAATGAATGGATCAAAAAACTATGGTACATTTACACAATGGAATTCTATGCAGCAGAAAGAAAGAAGGAGCTCCTACCCTTTGCGACAGCGTGGATGGAGCTGGAAAACATTATGCTAAGCGAAACAAGCCAGGCAGTGAAAGACAAATACCATATGATCTCACCTTTAACAGGAACCTAAACAACAAAACAAAGAAACAAGCAAAATATAACCAAAGACACTGAAATAGAGGCCAGGGTGACAGTGCCCACAGAAGAGAGTAGAGGGAATTTCAGGGGACAGTGGGAAGGGTTCACAGGAACAAACTTAAAGGACACATGGTCATAACCTAAAGGGAGGGTGGTAATGGGAGGGAAGTGGGGAGGGTGAGAGGGGGGACTGGATTGGGAGTAAAAAGGAGAAAACTGTATTTGAACAATGATTAAAAGAAAAAAAAAGTCCTCCTATATCCAGAAGATACAAATTAGGTTATATTTTCTTATAGTTTTCCTCATGCCAAAGAAAGCTTCTGATTCTGGCCAAAGTGGATGGGACTAACAGCAGTTTAGAGTTTTGCTCAACCTTGAAATGGGGGGAGAGCAGAGGAAATAATCAGGAAATTTGAAGATAGAACAATAGGGTTATCACATCGCAACAAGACAGAGAGTGTGGACAGAAAACAACGACAACAACAACCCCAGAGCCTCAGGAAATGCGAGGTCATAACAGAAGATCTAACATCCATGTCATTGGAATTCCAAAAGGAGAGGACAAAGAGAGTGGGGAAAAAGTACTCAAAGAAATAATAGCTAGAAATGTCCTAGATTTAGCAAATGTAAATGAAAAAAACCTACAGATTCAAGATGCTGCCCAAGCCCCAAAGAGGATAAACCCAAAGAAATCCACACCAAGATACATCACTGAAAACTAAAGATAAATATTGAAAGGCGCCAGATAAAAAAAGGACACTTCACAAATCAAACAACTGAGGATTTTTCATCAGAACAAGGAGAACAGCGAAAGTAGCAGTTTTTTTTTTTAAGGGCTAGAAGGAAAAAATGTCAACCCAGAGTTTGTTATCTAGTGCATATATTTTTCAGGAATGAAGGGAAAATAAATATGTCCTCAGATGAAGGAAAACTAAGTGAATTTGTCATCGGCAGATGCGCTCTGAAAGACGTTCTTTAAACAGAAAGGAAATGGTAGAAGGAGGAAGCTCGGAACATCAGGAAGGAAGGAAGAATGTGATAAGCCAAATCTTGGCAAGTACAATAGACTTTTCTTCTCCTCTTGAGTTTTCTAAATTATGTTTGATGATTGCAGCAAAAATTATTATACTGCCTAAAGCTGTTATTTGTGTACAGTATGTAGAGGAAATATCTAAGACAACTATAAAGTAAATAGAGGAAGGTAACGGGACATAAAGAGAGGTGAGCTTTCTACGCTTCATTCCAAATGGTAAAATGTTGACACCAGCAGACTTTGATGAATTTTGTTTGTGTAATGTAATCCAAGAGCAACCACTGAAAAGCTATGCAAAGGGTACACTTAAACATACTGTAGGTAACTCAGCCCTGGCTTGTGTGGCTCAGTGGACTGAGCATCAGCCAGCAAATCAAATGGTTGCTGGTTTGACTTCCAGTTGGGGTACATGCCTGGTTTGCGGACCAGGTCCCTGATGGGGGCTTCCAATTGATGTTGATATATATATATATAAAATCTTTAAAAATTACTTTCTTTAAAATTTTTTTCTTTAAAAAAACATACTATAGATAATTCAAAATGGAATTCTAAAAGATGTCCGAGCAAACCATATGAAGTCAGGAAAAGTTAAACAGTGGAACAAGAAAAGAGAGAACAAACAAACAAACAGTAAATAGAAATAAAACTGCAGGTGTAAGCCTTACCATATCAATAAATACATTAAATGTAAATAATTTGAATACAATAATTAAACAATAGAGATTGATAGAGTAAATAAAAAACATGACCCAAATACACACTATTTAAAAGAGACTCACTCAAATACAATGGCATGTGTAGGTTGAGAGGATAGGGAAAGATATACTATGCAAGCATTAGTTCAATAAATGCAGGAATGGCTATTTTGATGCCAGATGAAGCAGACTCCATGAAGAAAGTTACCAGGGACAGAGAAAGACATAATGATAAAAGGGTCAACCCACCAAGAAGAAAGGGCAATCCTAAATGTGTGTGCACCAAACAGCAGAGCTGGAAAATATGTGAAGCAAAAACTGATCACTCTGAATGGGAAAATTAGGCAAATTGACAATTATAGTTGAAGTTTCAACACTTCTTTCTCAACAATTGATAGAAGTAGACAAAAATAAGCAAGAAGATAGAAAAACTCAATAACACCATTAAACAACAGGATCTAATCAACGTTTATATAACACTACCCTACAACAGCAGAATACACATTCCTTTCAAGTGCCCAGTGAACCGATGCCAAGATAAACTCTGTTCTGGGCCACTAAAAAACTCCAAAATCCATGCAAGCTAATGTTGGCTCTTTGAAAGGTCAACAAAATTAACAAACCTTTATCTAAATTGACCTTTCAAAAAGGGAGGAGACAAATTAATGAAATCAGGAATGAAATATGAGCTATCAACTAATGATATTTTCCTAATAATAGAAGTGATGATAAGGGGATACTGTGAACAATTTTTTTGCCAATAAAGTAGATAACCTAGGTGAAATGGGCAAATTCTTAGAAACACAAACTACCAAACCTGACTCAGGGAGAATCAGGAAATGTGAATGGGTCTGTACGTGAAGAGATTGAGTTAGTCATGTTAGTCAAGTTTTAAAAACTTCCGACGAAGAAAAGTCCAGGACCAGATGGCTTCACTAATAAGTTCTACCAGATGTTAAAAGAAGCACTAACATCAATTAATTGTAAACTCTTACAGAAAACAGAAGAAGGGGGAATGCTTCCTAACTCTATGAGGCCAGAACTGCCCCTGTCTCAAAGCCAGACAAAGATGTCACAAGAACACTGTAACCAATGATCTTATAAATAGAGATGCAAAAAGACTCAACATATTAGCAAAGTGAGTCCAGCAACATATACAAAAGACTACAGAACATGACCAAATGACATTTATTCCAGGAATGCAGAGTTGTTTTAACATCCAAATATCAGCTAATATAGTACACCATATTGACAGCACCAAGAAGAAAAACAATGTGATCATCTTGATAGACACAGATAAAGCATTTGACAAATCCAGCACCCTTTCTTGATAAAACACACGGCTCTAGGAATAGCAGGGCTCTCCTTCCATCTAATAAAGGGCATCTACAGCGAGGAAAGACTGAACACCTTCTGCCTAAGGTCAGGAGCAAGACAAAGATGTCTGCTCTTACCACTCTATTTGATTGTACTGGAGGTTTTAAACAAGTCAGTTAGGCCAGGACTGTAAAGGAAGAAGTAAAACTATCACTATTTATAGATGAAATAATATTGCATATAGGAAATACTGAACAATCCACTAAAATATTATTAGAATTAACAAACAAGTTTAGCAAGGATGCAGGGTACAAAAAACAATTGTGTTTCTATTCACTTGCAATGAACAATGTGAAAACAAAATTAAGAAAACAATTACAATAGTATTCAAAAGAATAAGATACTTAAAAGAATAAAGCAAAAATTAGAAATTTAACAAACTAAGAGAAAAACTTATATTTTGAAAACTACATAGTTGAAAGACATTAAATATGACCAAAACAAATGGAAATATATTTCGTGTTCATACATCAGAACACTAAGATGGCAAAACTCCCCAAACTGATCTACAGATTCAACAAAATCCCCGTCAAAATCCCAGATGGCTTTTTTTGCAGAAGTTGACAAGATGACCTTAAAATTCATATTGAAATGGAAGGGATCCAAAATAACCAAAATGATCTTGAAGAAGAAACACGAAGTTCTGGAACTCACAACCGATTTCAAAACTTGCTACAAAGTTACAGTAATCCAAACAGCGTGGTGTTGATATTAGGACAGACATATAGACAGAGAGGATAGAATTAAGAGTCCAGGGGAAAGATAACTCTCACATTATTGTCCAGCAGATTTTGGGCAAGGGTACTAAGCAATTCAACAAGGAAAGGAATAACAAAAAAGGTGCTGGGAAAATTGGATGTCCACGTGCGAATGAATGAAGTCGGACCTCTTTCTGTCACCATACATGAAATTTAACTGCAGATGGATCATGTACCTAACTCTTAGAAGAAAACATAGGAGTAAATATATGTGCTGTTTGGTTAGGTAAACACTTCTTAGATAAAACACCAAAGACATGAGTGCCAAAAGAAAACAACTAACTGAATTGTACTTAATCAAGATTTATAACTCCTGTGCTAAACAAGATAGCATCAAGAAAGTGTAAAGACAACCCTTATAACAGGACAAGTATAGGCAATACATCTGATAAGAAACTTGTATCTAGAATATTTTAAAAACCCTTGTAGTTCAATAATAAAAAACAGATAACCCAATTTTTAAAATAGTCAAAGATCTGAATAGATAGTTCTCCATACAAAATACACAAATGGCCAATGAGCAAGGGAAGAGGCTCAACATCATTAGTCATTAGGGAAATGCACATTGAAACCACAATCTGATACAATTTCACAGCCATTAGGATGATTGTGATAAGAAACAGAAAATAACAAGTATGGATGAAGATGTGAGGAAATTGGAACCCTTGTACATTGCTGGTTGAGATATAATCTGATGAAGCCACTTTGGATAACAGTCTGGCAATTCCTCAAAAGATTAAACAACATAAAGTTACCATATGTCCAAGCAGTTCCATCCTAGGTGTATACTCAAGAGAAATGAAAACACATATCCACATGAAAACTTGTATACAACTATTCATAGCAGCATTATTCATAATAGCCAGAGTGGAAACAAACCAAATATCCAGCAATTGATGAATGGACAAATAAAATGTGGTATATCCACACAAGGAGTATTATTCAGCCATGAAAAAGATTTAAGCACTGATACAGGCTGCAACATGGATGGACCTAGAAAATATGCTAAGTAAAAAGCTGGGTGCAAAGACATACTTATTATTTGGTTCCATTTATAGGGAATGTGCAGAAGAGCTCATCTGTATAAAGATAACTAAATTTAGAGGCTAGCCTAGGACTTGGAGGGAGTGGAGGGGAAATCGGAAGTGACTGGAAAGTGACTGATAGTGAGTACAAAGTTTCTTTTTGGGGTGAGAACAATGTTCCAAAATTGTGGCACCGGATGTGAGTAGGCTAAAAAACACTTCACTGTGTACTTTAAATGGGTGACTTGTATGGTATGTAAAGTACATCTCAAGAAAGCTGTTTAATAAAGATTGAGTAGACTAGCTATGTCTATCTTAATCATGAAAAAAAATCCATCAACAAAGCCCTGGCTGGCGTAGCTCAGTGGATTGAGCGTGGGCTGTGAGTCAAAGTGTCGCAGGTTCGATTCCCAGTCAGGGTACATTCTTGGGTTGCAGGCCATGACCCCCAGCAACCGCACATTGATGTTTCTCTCTCTCTCTCTTTCTCCCTCCCTAAAAATAAATACATAAAATCTTTAAAAAATTATTATTCTAAAAAAAATCCCTCAACAAATTTAAAAGAAATGTAATGATACATTAAATACAAAGTCTATTCTATACACAGGAAATCAGTCACTAAAAAATTGAACAAACAGAACAAAGAGTAGCTAATAAGTGAACAATGGGGGTGAAATGGATTAAAGTGCCAGAGTAATAATGGCAATAAGAAGTGTCACAGCTGTTATTTTTATTATATGATAGGGTTACGCTTTTATTAGATTTATTCCAGGAGTCTTTATATTTTTGTTGCTATTTTAGACAATATCTCTTAAAAACTGCAATCTTTTGGCTTTTGCTAATGTATAGAATGCAAATGAACTTCAATTTGAATCCAGCACCCTTAGTAAATTCTAACAATTTTTTTTGTAATTGCCTTTGGGTTTTCCTTATAATCATATTGTCTACAAATAATGAGGGTTTTGTGTTTTTCTTTCTGAATCCTGTACCTTTTATTCCCTTTTTTGTTTGTTTGTTTTTTGTTTTACTGCACTGGCTAGGATGTCCAGCGGAGCACATCATGTAGAAGTCTCAGGCTGGCAGTGATAATTCATTGTTATGTTGTCTGCTATAGCTTCTTAGTAGATGCCTCTATTCTGTTAGCTTTTATTCCTATTTTTGTTCTCTATTTTATTATGAATGAATTGAATTATTGGATAGGGTTTTCTTTTGCCACTATTGAAATAATACTGTGGTTTTCTTCCTTTATTCTATTAATATAGTGATTCACATTATGTAATTTTGGGGGGGGCATTATGTAATTTTATGCTACACTAACCTTGCGTTCTGTGGATAAATCCAACTTGGCTGTGACAATGGCCTTTCTGACACATTATTGGATTCGGTTTGCATCAATGTTCATGAGTGAGATTTACTAGTAATTTTATTTTCTGTTCTGTTCTCATTCAGTTTGCATATCAAGATCATATTAGCCTTGTAAAAAATGACGTGTTTCCTATTTTTCTATTCTCTGAGATAAGTTGTACAAGATTGGAACAATCTGTTTCTTGAAAGGTAGAATTTGTTAGCAAAGCTATTTGAACATGGGGGAAGGGCAGATTTCAAATTACTGCTTTCTTTTATTGTAAGACAATTCAAAGTTTTACATTTCTTTTGGACTCCATTCTGGAAAACAAAGTTTCTCTGTTTGGTATCAAGTTGACTAATAATAGCCTCTTTTATTTCTGTTTGCTTGCTGGTGCATCTATGGTTAAATCTACTTTGTTTTCCTGGTGTTTTTATTTGTGCCTCCTTTTTTCCTGTTAATATTGCCAGAAGTTTTGTTTTATATTTGTATTTCCAACAGGTCAATTTTGAGTTTTGCTGCCTCAAACTGTGTTTCACGTGATACTAACAGAGCCCACAAGTTCACTCTTGGTTAGCCTTTGCACGGTGTATCTTTCTCTCCCTTGGCCTTCAATGTTGTGGGTTTTAAAAAAACTTTGTAGGAGGGTCCCCCATCATTTCAGAAAGCCAGCTTTCCCCTCTACAACATGACGATCTTTCCCCATATCCAGAGCATTTGGTCCCCTTACATTTTCTGTGACTACAGGTCTATTAGAATTTATATGTAACAGATTCTGTCCAATCTCCCCTTGCCCACTCCTCCTTTTTGTCTTCCTTTGGATTAATTAAAAAATTTTTTTCTTATTCTCTTTTTTTTTTCCTTTTATCTGTTTGGAAATGGTACCTTCTGTGCCTATTTCAGTGGCCACCTAAAAGGTAATAATCTCTAACGTTGACATCTTTGCCTTCCTTCCCTGAAACACCAAAACTTTATGTTTTAACCCTGTCACCTGCTGGCAGTGTGCAGGGTGCATCGGAGAGGACCCCCGCACCTCCCCCTCCTCAGACGGCAGCCGCACCCAGCCCTCCAGACCGAGGGCCAGGACAGGAAGCAGCTGTAAACACACGCCAGGCACCCACACTGTTCCCACGGCTGGTCCTCAGATCCTATCTCTGCTCAACCTGCCTTTGTTAAACCCCCGGGACTTGGCACCCAGGCCAGGGTTTGCCCAAACAAGGAGTGAGTCAGAGCTGGACATCCAGGGCCACGCTGACCATGCCACGGATGTGAGGACGCATGCTGTCCTGGCCCTCAGCCCTTCCCAGAATCAGGAGGATGTCGTACCTCCCGACCCTAGTGTTTGCCCAGGGAGACTGGCAGGCTCGGAGTGTGCAAACTCACCCCTCAACTGTCCTTGTTCACCCCTTCTCTTCATACTTTCATCAGGGAGACAGAGCCGGGATGCCCTTGTGACCGGCCTTGGCTGGGCCTGATGGCTAATAGCACACGCTGGCCCAGCAAACACCCACAAGGATGCTGCCTCAGACCGCGTCTTCTGCTCTCATGCCAGACCCCTCGGACTGAGTGACCAGGTGAAGAGGGGCTGGGAAGATAGGAAAGTGCCACCTTCCCAGGATACTGGGAGGTTGTAAAGAGGAGTCCCCTTACAGTGGGTTTAGAGGAGTGACTGAGAGTTCACCAGGAGAAAGGTGGGAATAGACATTCCTGGAACGGGGAGATGCTGGACAAGAATGATAACAGCGCTGGTGTGGTTGGAGGGAGGGAGGGGACACAACAGTAGAACAACTGAAGCCCCACCCTCACCCTCAGACGCTGGTTGATGCCTGGAAGAGATCTCATAGGAACAAAGCCCAGGTTTCCAGGAAGCTGACGTTTACCAGAAGCCACCATTCCACAGTAGTCACATGGTCACATCTAGCTGTCAGGACAGGTGAAATGCAGTCTTTCAGCTGGGTGGCCACAGACTCAGAAGTCAAGGGGCCTCCCATTCGTAGGAAAAAAGATCATCCCCTGCCGTGTGCTGGGCTCCGAGGGCCCGTGGAACTCAGGACCAGAGGGGCAGGGGTGAGTCAGAGACCTCGGGCCAGAGACGGGGTTCAAGACCTCAGACAGAACCCATCTACGGCGCTCCCCTCCCTCCTGCTAGAGCAGGGATGTCAAACTCATTTTCACTGGAGGCTATGTCAGCCTTGAGGTTGCCTTCAAAGGGCCGAATGTGACTTTAGGACTGTATAAATGTAACTGCTGCTTAACAGTTAAGCGAGAGCTCAACTGTTAAGAGAGCAGTACTGCCGCTGGATAGAAACAAGGTGCGGGGCTGAATAAAACAGGGTGGAGGCCTGGATTCTGCCTGCAGGCCTTGTGTTTGCCACCTGTGTTCTAAGGCAAAACCCAGGGAGTGGCTACATGAATAATTGCTTTATTAGAATCTGTGAAACTGTATGTTTATATTGAATGTTATCTTCCACAATAAAAACTGTTAAGAGAATGTGTGATAGGAGATATCTCTGGATATTTCTGTGTCTGTGACATTTTTGGAAAATACAGCCTGCCACAGAGTCACACATACATACAGTCTGGCATCTTATATTGCTTACCCGGCATCGCATCTGTGAAATCCCCACCAATGTGTGTTGCTCCACTTTGCTCATTTTCACAGTGCCTAGTGTAGGGCACTCTGGGTTTAGGTGCTGCGGTGCGCCTTATGCCAGCAGCCCCTGCCAGCAGCCCCCACGTGCATAGTACGGAGAAGCCTGGCCTTGGACAGGACCGCCGCTTCCCATAGCTACCTTCTCACTAAGGGCCCAACCCCCTGGGAGCAGCAGGCCAGTGTGACCAAGAGAGAAAGTCACGCCAGCCACCATGATGACTATTCAGCCAACCATGAAGTCCCAGGTGGAAGCCAGCTAACGAGAGAACAGAGGTCAACGTTAGAAACCTTGAAAACATGAACAATAGTAAAGCCCTGGCAACCACTAATCTACTTTCTGTCTCTCTGAATTTGCCCGTTCTGCACATTTCATGTAAGTGGCATCATATAACATGTGGCCTTTTGTGTTCGGTTTCTTTCCCCTGGCGCAGTATTTCCTAGGTCCATCTGTGTGGTAGCCTGTGTGAGTCCTTCTGTCCTTTTTGTGGCTGAATAGCAGCACTCCGTTGCAAGGACATACCACATTTTATCTTTTTATTGGCTGATGGACATTTGGGTTGTTTCACATTATGATGAATAAAGCTGCTGTGAACATTTGTGTACAAACTTTTGTGTGGACATATATTTTCATTTCTCTTGAGCACTTAGGTGTGGAATTGCTGGGTCATATGGTTGGTCTATGTTTAAGGAACTTCTGGGGGAACTGGCAAACTTTTCTACAGCGGTTATACTATTTTACACTCCAACCAGCAATGTACGAGAGTGCCAATTTCTTCACATCCTTATCAACACTTGTTCTATCAAGTTTTTAAATTAAACACATCCCAATGGATGTGAAGTGGCATCTCATTATAGTGTTGAACTGCATTTCCCTAATGACCAATAAATAATGTTGAACATCTTTTCATGTGCTTGTTAGCTATTTGTATATCTTCTTTGGGGAACTGCCTATTCAACTACTTTACCCATTTTTATTTATTTATTTTAAAAGATTTTATTTATTTATTTACTTTAGAGAGGGGATGGGAGGGAGAAAGAAAGGGAGAGAAACATCAACATGTGGTTGCCCCTCGCACGCCCCCCACCAGGGACCTGGCCTGCAACCCAGGCACATGCCCTGACTGGAAATTGAATAGGCAACCCTTTGCTTCACAGTCTGGTCCCAACCCACTGAGCCATACCAGCGAAAGCCAAATACCTTATCCATTTTTAAATTCGGTTGTCTTATTTTGTTTTGTTTTTTTGGTTGTCAAATGATCTTTCATTGAACTATTTTCCTTTATAGTTCCTAACTAGCCAGGCATTCCATGTACCACTGTGGATGGCATCTGTGATGTCATGAGGATGGCGGCCATCAACACAGCAGCCCACAGACTGGGCAGTCCCCAGATCTCTTTAATGGTTCCAGAGAGTTCTCTAGCTAAAGATCAGTGCCGCATTTGTTGGGCAATGTTGACAGTTTCATCAAAAGTGATATTTCCACTGTGCTTAATTTTTTTTCTTCTTTCTGCCTTGTGGCCGTTCTTTAAGAGCTTTAATGATCAAGGCAGAGGCAGGAGGCGCTACCTCAATCTGGCTTGTCTGTGCTGAATGGTCAGTTTCACCGTAACCCTCAGACCCTTCCAATCACTGGTTGCTTTAGCGATGTCATCACCAGCCTTTTCTGGAGACAGGCCCAAGGGGGCCGATCTAGGGGCCTGGGCAGATGTGGCACAGACTCCTGTGCCAGGTGCATGTTGATCTCGTTGGGGTCAAACTTTGGTGGCACAGTGGAAGCAGCTGGTGCCGGGTGAACCCTGATTCAGGATGACTGAAGAAAGTTGCACCTTTGCCTCCTCCGAGCTGAAAGCTACTTTGGGTTGTCTTTTTATTGCTGAGTTGTAAGGATTCTTTCTATATTCTGTATACTCGACCCTTATCAGATACGTAATTTGCAAATATTTCCCATTTGTGAGTTGTCTTTTACTTTCTTGATAATGTCCATTGATGAACGAAAGATTTTATTTTTGGCAAAGCCTAATTTTTTTATTTTTCTCTCAACTGTCTGTGCTTTTGGAGGCATCGGTAAGGAAACATTGCCTAATCTCAGGTCATTTGGATTTTCACATATGTTTTCTTCTAAGAGCATTATAGTTTTAGTTTTACAATAAGGTAGCCCATTTTCAGTTAATTTTCATAGATGGTATAAGGTAAGGGCCCAAGTTCATTCTTTGGTGTATGGATATCCAGTTGTCTCAGCACCATTTGTTGAAAAAGATTATTCCCCCCCCCCCCCATTGAATGGTCTGTCAGCCATATCAAAATCAATTGACTACAAATGTATGGATTTATTTTTGGACTTTCAGTTCTATTCTGTTGGCCTATGTGTCTATTCTAATACCAGTGCCACATGGTCTTGATTACCATAGTTTTGTATTAAGTTTTGAAATTGGAAAATGTGAATCTTCTAACATTGTTCTTTTTCAAGACTGTTCCAGCCCTTCTGTATCCTTTGCAATTCCATGTGAATTTTAGAATCATTTTTTTTTAAGACAGACTTTGGATAGGGAATGCATTGAATCTGAAGATCAGTTTGGGAAGTATTGACCATCTTGATATCGCCCAGGTTGCTGCAAGCTTTCGGTTAATTTTCAGAGTTCCAAACAAGTTGATCTTGACAATTTTTGCCTATGTTTTCATTGTTTTTATGGAGGGGTGGAATGAGGAGTTCTTCTCTCTTCCATTTTTGCTGACATCCCTCCTGTGATTTCTGATAGAGCAGACAAAACCATCCCAACTGAAAAGAGAGTTGTTTCGGTATGAAGGGAGGCATTAGGATGGCGGTTCTTACACTGTAGTATACATATGAATGAACTAGAGGTGATGATTATAAGCTCATATTCCTAGGTCTCACCACAGATTCTGATCATTTTGCCTGGGGCCAGGGAACCTGCATTTGGGGAAGATGCTCAGAGGGCCCTCTTTGGAAGCACTGGACTAAAAGTAACAACAAACCAGTTGGGCGGTTGAGAGGAAGAGAGGTCACACAAATGTGTTCACTTCACATTTTTCGTAAAAGGAGCCAAAAGAAACTATCTGTGGTTGAGAAATCAGGACATGGGGTATACACTTTAGAGTCACAGAGGTAAACATAATAAGAACTGGAACCGGAAATGATGAAGAGAGGTGACCTCCAGGGAGGAGTTAGAGTGAGATGGGGCAACTTCGACTTTTTCCATTGATAGTTTAAACTTTCTTGCTCAGATGCAGCTGTTATCTTTATAATAAAACAAACGCAGACAAAAGTAATGGGGAAGTCAGTAGGTGGAGGCTACTGGCCAACAACCCTGCCTTGTCTCCTTGGTGCCTTGGCCAGCCTGGCCCCACCTCCCAACATCCACCAGCCCCTCCGGAAGGGTGACACCGACCAGGGCTCCTCTCCTTTAGCTCGGACCTCACCCTCACCACCTCCCTCCAGAGAGGCAGGACTTGGCAACTGAGTGCCAACAAGATGAAAACGCTATAACCCAAGGAAGCCAAGAGATGCAACCTGGAGTCAAAGAGGCTGTGAGAATCTTCCTAAGGTCATGGAGTGACCCGCTCCTTCCCAGAACCGGTAGTCTTTGGGGCTTAAAAACATAAGCATAAGATCAAAAGCAAACTTTGATTTTGCTTGGAAGCTGGCTGTGGGCCGTTGGCTTAGCTCACACCGGGGATTCATCAGTCAGCTGTTTCAGAGGCCTGGGCAGGGGGCCGCCTGACAGGATGTGCTGGGGGCCCAGAGGGGTGGCTGCTTTGGGGGAGGGATGGGCGATGACAGCCATGCCCCTGGATGGCGGAGAGATGTGGCTCCCCCACCCTGTCCTCCCGCTCTTCAGGGCTGTGTTTGGGTGAAGGTTATCTGGACTGTGCAGCCTAACGCCCTCTGGTCCAAAGCAAATGCCAGAGGTTCATTGTCCTTTCCACAGTGGAGGTACTTCTCCTTTTCCCAAACATCCTGTGCAAGCATGGGAAATGCCTCCAAACAGAAAAGTCGGTAAAGCTCCCTTTCTCCACAGAGTCCAGAATCCATACCAGGGGAGGAAGGGATCGGTAGATGGTGGGGTGTTGGGGCTCAGCCTTCTGACATCCCAGGTAGGGTGACACTATGCTCAGATGACCTGAGCAAAGGACTTGGGGAGTTAGTGTTGGGGGTTTTTCAGGGCTGTGAGTGCCACGGGAGCAAGAGGAAGAAACAGCACGTGAACTCGGCCTGGCGCTGGGCAAGCTTTGGATGCAGGAAGGCAGAGGAATGCCTCTGACTCACTCTAATGGGCAGGAAGTTGCGGTGACAACCCATCACTCAGGCTAACCTTGCCTCTTGCTCTTTAGGCCTCCTGAAATGAGCTCTGGGAGGTGGGGGAACCCCACAGGTAATACCAGATATGACCCCGACTGGAGGCCCCTGCCAGCTCATTGTCCACAAGTAAATGCTATGCTTTTTAGAAAGAATTTATACCTTTGTTAGTGTAAGTTCTTCTGCTTTCACCTCTGGCTTCAGGAATGGTGAGAACCAGCTCTGTTCTTTCTTGGTTCTCACCAGGTGTGGTCAGCATCTCCTACCTTTAGCTTCTTTACCTACCTGCTAAATGGAGGAATAGATGTGTCCCAGGTGGCATCAGCACAGTGATAAAACCCATTCAAGCTGACCAGTCGGTAATGTAAGAACAGCAGCAGCAAACGTACTCACCTGGCACCTGTGGTGTGCCTCGCACTATTCAGAGTGATGGACATATTCAACTCTCCAGTTCCGCTCATTTCTGATGTGTGGGATTTCCCCACCACCACCGAGCAGTTCTGGGACACCAGCTGGTGTCCTACAATTTAATTCAATTCTGACACCATCTGCCTGTAAACAGCATTGAATTTCACAGCGTGAGGGCTCAGTCCCACAAGACTATCCCCACTTCAGATGCCAACCACGAGTCCAGGTGGTAATCTTTGGCCCTGACCAACTGGCTATAAATCAGAGGTTCCCACAACTTGCTCCTTGAGTTTGATTAATTTGCTAGATTGAGTGGCTCTCAGAACTCAGAGAAACATTTTGCTTTCTAGATCACTGGTTTATCATAAAAGGATATAACTGAAGAACAGTCAGATAGAAGAGATGCAGAGGGCAAGGTATTGGGAAAGCGTGTGGAGCTTCCATGCCCTCTGAGCACATCACTGTCCTGAAATCCCCCTGTTCACCAAGCCAGAAGCTCTCCTGACCCTGCCCTTTTGGATTTTTATGAAGGCCTTACTACATCAGCATGACTGATTAAATCAATGGTCTCTGATGATTGAACTCAATCTCCAGGTCTTCTCCAGCCGCTCCCCAGAGGTGAGAGAAGGGTCTGAAAGTTCCAACCCTGTAATCACAAGGTTGGTTCTCCTGGCAACCCGCCTGCATCAAAAGACAGACCTCTTTAGTTCTCTTCTCACTTAGGAAATTCTAAGGGTGTTAGGATTTCTCTGCCAGGAGCAGGGAGAAAGATCAAATACATAGTTTTTATTATAAAACACAAAATCACAGAGTATAACCCTTGGCCTTAGTCATCAGTACACCCACTGTGGAGGGGAGGACACTGTGACACATCACGGGGCTAGGAGTGGGCAGCGTCAGGATCTAACCAGCCCTTCGCTCTTGACCACTTACTGCCCTGCTCTGCCATTAGGCCCAGAGAATGGGACTAGTCATCTTTATAGCCTTGGGGTCCAGGGAAGCACCATATACTTATCCTCAGTGTTTGCCAAACCAAAAGTATTAAAATGTACCCATAAACCTCCAGCACATAAAATGGACTGTTATTATAATTGTGGGGGGGGATATGAGTGAAAATTGAGTGAAATTCATAGAAGGGGACATGTCCTCAAGATCCACAATTAAAACAGCTGTTGACAAGTGCTTGAGTCAGTGTGACCAACAACAGCTGTCACGTCATAACAGTTGGGGGTCCAAATGAAGATGGGAGACATTTGGAAAAAGCATGGGCACTCAAAACTGCCGCCGGTTTTGAGCTTCGGGTGTCACAAGACTAAAATCGAGATGTTGGCGGGGCCACGCTGTTTTCTGTGAAATCTGAGGATGAATCCACTTCCACACTCCTTCAGGTAGTTGGCAAAATTCAGTTCTACACAGTTGCAGAACTGAGGTCCCTGCTTTTTCTCACTGGCTGTCAACTGAAAGTTACTCTCAGTGCCCATAGTCTGCCGAGTTCCCCGGCTCATGGCCCCCTTAAAGCCCATGATGGCAGGCCGAGCTCTTTGCACTCTTCAGCCTGCGCTGGCCCGCTCTGTCTCCTCCCTCCCAATCCATCTCTGACCCTCTGCCTTCTGCTGCTGCTTCTGAGGGCTCACGTGATTCCACTGTGCCCACCCAGGTCCTCCAGGGTGAGCTCTCTCATTTAAGGTTGGTTAATCATAACCTTCATTGTGCCTCGCTGACATTCTCTTTACCTTCATGAGCTTGTCTCCTTATTTCCAAAATGGGGATGTTTACTGAAAATATTGACTGAGCACCTCCCGGTGTTCTAGGTGTGGGGGATACAGCTGGGTTTGACTAGTCAGCCCATCCGGGACCCACAGGTAGGCCAGCAGGTCTGGCTGTGCTCAGAATTAGAGCCAGGCTTCCAATTTCCCCATTTCTTGAAAAGCTCATTTGTAATGTCCACAACACGGCACTATCTTGGGTCTTCTTTCTCGCTTGACATCTCCACTCTCATTCTCGTTCCCAAAGGACTGTGAGGGCTTTCTTACAACAATGCTCCCTTGCACACCAAGGACTCCTTTCACAGACATGGCTTTGTGTTTCCCTAATAAAAGATGGTTGAGCGTCCTTCATGTACTTATTTGTCATTTGTAAACCTTCTTTGGTGAAGTATCGGCTCTGTCTGAAGTTTTACTGTATGGTTGAGTAAGTTCTTTATGTACTTTGAAGAGAAGTCTTTTATCAGATATGTGTTTTGACTTCCTCCCATTTTGTGGCTTGTTTTTCACTTTCTTAATGGGGTCCTTTTAAAATTTAATTTTCTTCAGGTTTATTGAGGTATAATTTACATAGGTAACATTCACCCTCTTTAGGTGCGGAACTCTATGTAGTCTACCACCACGATCAAGATAGGAAATATTCCCATCTTCTTCCCCAAATTCCCCCATAATCTCTTCTGGCAGGTCTGGTTCTGCAGCTTTTTAATATGTCAAGGATCCTCTTTACTGGGTAGAACATTAAATGCTTCTATGTCAGCTTTGTGCCCTGACTCATAAATTCCAGGGTAACAGGAAAAGACCCATTAAACATTCCAGTACACACAGCTCTAATAAAAACAGTAATAATAACACCAAACCCTCATATAGTGCTTTCCAGCCCTCTTTCTCACCCTCTACTAATAATATTAATTCATTTGATCTTCACAATAATACTCCCCGTGAGGTGCGATCACAAACCCCAGTTTCCAGCTGAGGAAACCAAGGCACAGAAGAGGTATGCCGCCCGAGCTCTCAGGACTAGCGAGCCACGGAGCTGTAATCCTAACTCAGGGGGTCTGGCTCCGGTGCACACTGCCAGGCACCATGTAGGAGAGACAGACGAAAACTACCACAAGGCCGTCGTCTCCTCTGCGTGTCTGGTTGAAATTTATATGAATAAGAAAGACAACAAGGAGAAGATACAAATCGCGGCTGCCATCTCTGACTCCCCAGAGCGGGCTCACCCTCTATTTGACCGAGGGGAGGAGGGGGAGCCCGCGCATCCCTACCTCCCAGGCACTGGGTACACTTGGCCCCCGCAGCACGCATTCCGCCAGCGGCTTTTCCTGCACGGCCGCAGGAGGGGCGCGGCAGCGCCACACCCTATTGCTGGTACGTGGGCCTCTGGCCCTCGGGACCATAGCCTCCCGCTCCGGATGCACAGTGACAGCACGCATGGCGGGGGAGGGGGGCAGCCAGCCCTGGCCTCTGGGTCTCCAATGAGGAGCCTGCAGCCAGGGGCTCCGCTATTTTCCATGCCGGGGGTGCCCAGTTCTCCATGCGGTCGGCTGCGCCAGGGCTGGAAGCCGCGGGCGCGGGGCCGGGGCGCGTGCCGGAGCGGGGCTGTGCAGACGCGCGGCGCTGGCCTGGCGCTGTGTGCACTGGGCTCGCGGCGGCCGGCGCGCCTGTGGCCGGGCGCTCCGGAGGCTGGAGGCGCGGCCGGCTCGGGTGAGCGGCGCTGCCAGCCCGCCCTGGGCTTCTGCAGGCGTGGACCGGTACACGGCAGCGTTCCCCCCTTCTCGTGTGGGACAGGAAAGGACAGAATAGTTCCCTTCAGCCCAGTGTGGAAGGAGCGGTCCACGTCTCCGTGGCGGGAAAGCGCAAATAGACCGACTTGAGCCCTCACGGACTCAAGGGCCCCGGTGCCCAACAGCGGGCTCCCACTCCTAAGCCCCCCGTGTATCTTACCGTCCACCGTCGCCGCTTTAAGTGTGGGGTTTTGTTTCACGTTGGCAAATAAGATTTCTAATTAGGGTGGTCAAGGTCCCAGCTGTACCCAACACAGTGGCTTTGGGCCAGACACGTCATATTCCTGGAGCTCTTTATTCCCATTGTTAAAATGAGGAGGGTGCGCAACTGTTCAACCCTGCAAATTATTAAATTGAAGGAAATGGGATGACTGCTTGACTAACTCACGCACACGCTTGCATTGGGTGTGGTAGCGTGTGCCTGGCCTGGCTCACCTGCAGGGATTGTGTGAGGGACACTGAGGAGACAAAGTAGCCAGGACTTCACCCCCAGACCTCATGGTGAAATGACTAGTGTTGCTAGTGCTGTAGAAGACAGAGTGGAAGCCAGGCGTGAGTGACTTCTGCATGGGAGCCGGGAGGGTCAGTGCAGGCTCCACCCAGGAGATAACCTCTGAACTGGGCCTGGAAGGATGAGATGGAACTGGGGTGCTCTTGGCCATGGGAATGGCTGAAAGCCTGCACTGGCCATTGATGTGTCTGGAGAGTTCTGGGAATGGCTGTCAGGCTAGTGCTGGGCATGTGGGGAGGCAATTGTTAGGCTTGGTGTGGGTTGGGGTGAAAGATCGGGGAGGATCTTGAGAGCCTCAGCAGACGATGAAAAGCTGCAGAGGGTCTTCAGGCATGGAACTAATATCAGATGTGTGTTTAAGTAAAGTAGTTCTGTCAGGAACCAGACAGGAAG
Source organism: Phyllostomus hastatus (assembly GCF_019186645.2). Taxonomy (NCBI): domain Eukaryota; kingdom Metazoa; phylum Chordata; class Mammalia; order Chiroptera; family Phyllostomidae; genus Phyllostomus; species Phyllostomus hastatus. The sequence goes on from NW_025334027.1 coordinate 2,326,597, forward strand.
TAGTGTAATTGTACGAAGGGGATGTTGGAGGAAGGAAGTTAATCTCATAGTCCCTGGAGTGATGAGGGCCTGAGTGCAGTGGGGCTGGGGATGCAAGCAGGATTTCACAGAGATTTTGGAGATAATAACGGACAGACGTAACTGGCTCCCCATCACAGCTGGACCTAGATGACTCCTGGGTCTGGAAAACCCTGGGGGATTGAATCATTAAGACATTTGATTTTCTGCAGAGTACAGACCTTGTGCAAGGCACTGGGATCAGAAGATAAAAGTTTTCCTCTCTACCCTGAAGGTGTTTCAGTTGAATAGAGGAGATGGACACATAACTAGAAGATTATACCTTTATCTATGTGCTTAGCATTACAATTGCCCCTCCTGAGTGTGGGGCGGGGGCGGGTGCAGGCAGGGAAGTCTTCTGAGGGAGGAAAGGTGTGAGTTTCAGGGAAAAGGGAGTTCCTAGCAAAGTGGGCATCCAAGCTGCATGAGCAGGAAGGCCAGGCCATTTGTGATCTGCTCAGAGCACTAGAAATAGATGCTGGAAGGTAAATGACCTGGTAGAACCAGATGCTGTCATGTGAAATGGAGGTGGAGCTTTAGTTTAATTCTCAAGGGGAGGAGGAGCCATGGAAGGACCTACCTTGGAGGATCAGGGATCATTCAGATTTGACTTGGGACTGCTTACCCTCGGTGCATCACGGAGAACAGTTGCAGAGGGGAGAAGCTGCAGGGAGAGGTGGTAGCAGGAAGTGCTGGTGTGAGAGAGTGGGGGCTGGCACTGGGCCACGGTGGCAGGAGCAGGGCTTGCATGGGTTTGGGAGGTTCAGGAAGAAGAGTGGTGCGGGGGAAGTTGGGGGGAAGTAGAGGATGAGGGGGAAGGGCGCACGGGGCCCTGAGGACATTCTAGTGGAGAAACCTAACCGGCAGTTTGCTAGCTAAGCGGAATGGCAGTTCTCCCAGCCCTGGTGAGCCGGTCTCACATGCACAGTGGGGACTGCAATACCGACCTCATGATGTTGGGGCGATTCACTGCACCTTCCCAAGTTCTAGGTGCCAGGGATTCAGGTGGACTGCTGCTGTGTAAAGTACACAGAAAATACAGGGGAAGCTAAAAATAAAGGGCCCAATTAGAGGTGTAGATTCGGCTGTCATCCACATTAAGATGCCAGAAGAGTCAGATGAGCACTGAGTGAGCGAGAATCCCCCCACTGGAGGGCAAGATGGAGCTGCCTGGTGACGGTCAGCTGGCTGGCAGAGAACAGAGCACTAGTGTGTGTCTGAGCAGCCTTGGCAAGGCCATGTTCAACATTATTGTTCAGGACCGGACCATCTCAAGGCTCCTTCCTGGTGTTAAAACTTCTGGTGATTACCCGTGAGCTTCCATTTCTGCGTGTAGAGGGAGCTGACTCTCAGTTTAGCTACATGGATCCAAGAACCGGAGGGTCTCTGGGAGGCCCCCAGGCCTGTGGAGCTCTGCCAGGAGCCCGCCTTTTCTCAACACAGAGTGGGTGTTTTCAAAGTACAGTCATATCTTGGTACTTGTTGGCTTCAGAACTCGTCAAACCCTGTACCTGCATTTTGATGAGAAAAAAATGTTTCAGCACTCAGAGCTTGCTTAGGACACGTCGCATTCACTAGGACTTGTATGAGTCACGATGCTGCCCCAGAAGAGAAAATGCTTCATTGTTGGTTACTTGTCTGTTTCGGCAGTCATCGTGAGTTCCAGAACGAATTAACGACAGTGCCGAGGTACCACCATATCATGTATTTGTTGGGTGCGTGAGAGCAGGACAGAGGCTTTTATCATTTTTATCACCATTCTTCAGAGTAAACTAATTGTCACCTCATTCTGTAGCTGAGCAGATTAAGGTGTGATGATATCAGGTGTCTTGCTGGAGGCTATAGTTATCTGAAGAACTTTTTCTTATCCTTCATTGTAACCCAGAATGTCAATAACAAATTAATGTTTTTGTAGAAAGGAAGTAATAATAACAATTTATCCAAAGGCAACTCATACAGAACCTTGGAATTTTTAATCATAAATTTTTAAAAGGATTTCACTTATTTAATTTTAGAGAGAGGGGCAGGGAGGGAGAGAAACGTTGACTGGTTGCCTGTTGCACGTGCCCTGACTGGGCACTGAACCCACAAACCAGGCATGTGCCCTGACCGGAATCGAACTGGTGGCCTTTCCCTTGGCAGAATGATGCCCAACCAACTGAGCTGCACCAGTCACGGGTGAGAATTTTTAACTAAATTAAAAAACTTCAAAGGCTAATGAAAATTATTGATAATATTAATTGAGTGCTTCCGAAACACAGTACTTCATAGTCAAGCGGAGTAACCTGGGAGTTGGGTGGAGTGAGACTGGAGTGAGGTGCACTAAAGTGGAGTGAGGTCGGGGGACGGTTGGTGTGAAGTAGAAGAGAGTTGGAGAGGGGTGGAATGAGGTTGGGGTGAAATGGGGTGAGGTTGGGGGAGGAGGAATGAGGTGGGGGCGAGGTGGGACAGCTGGTCCAGCATCACTTGGTCGGTGAGAGGCAGAACCCAACTTTGAACTCAGTAGGTTAGGCCCAGAATCTCAGCTCTTGACTACTAGGCACATCGCCCCTTATCTGATTTGTCTTTGAAATCTTACCACGAACAGATGGTAATTCAACAGCCAAAATTAACTTTTAAGTGTTGACACCCTTAAAGGGTTGCAAACCTTCTCTTACCTTTCTCGTTCAAGCCAAATAAGGAGCTTGAACTTGACATAATTGGGATGGGGATTTGCTGGGGGAGTTGAGGACCCACCAGACTGTGCAGCCTTGGGTTTGTCTACACCGAGGTAGCGAGTAGCCTTGGCCTCTGAGCTGGGCCGGGGGGAGGGGGGGCCCCGGAAACTGAGATGGCCTCCCCAGGTGGGCCGTGGCTTGGTTCAGGCAATGCTGTTGGACTGAAAACTCACCACTCAGGGAGGACGATTTGGCATGTACACAGAAGATCACTCTCCTAAACTCAGTTTTGTTTTTCTGAAAAATAAGATACAGTGACCCAAACACCTCTGAGTTTCTCAAATCCTGGCTTAATCCAGGAAGGCTGAGGCCCACCTGTCTTCCATGACCTCATCTTATGCAGCTCCTGTCGCTTCCCAGGCGTGGCTCTTAGGTGTGATGGCAGTGGAGATGGAGCACAGGGAGCGATCAGGGAGTCCGGGACAGCACTTGGAGGAGGGATCAGGGTGGGGGGGCGGAGTCGGGGGCAGGGGTAGCTGGTTCAGTGTGGGTCACAGGAGAGGGACAGACTCGTCTACCTGGTTCCCTGTCATCCATGCAGCACCCTGCTCGCTGCATCTGGACAAGAGCGTTACTCGGAAGCCGTCATGCAATCGGGAGTGATAAATGGGTAAGGCATTGGCGCTAATAAATCTCTGAATTTATTGAGGCTCTTAAACCTTTCCATGTGCTTCTAGATGTTGACTATTAAAAAATCTCATTACTTAGAACTATTTTTTTCCTTCAGACAAAGATGAGCCTTTGGCGTGTGGGATTTCCGCCTGCGGTGATGATGGAGATCTGTGCCCTGAGCCCTCTCCCCTCCGAAGTGTGGTTGCCAAAACTAACAGCTGTGGAATTATTTGTAACTCTTAGGGATAAACATATTTATCCCTTCTCATTGTATGTTCAGCAAGTGCTAGCAGTAACTGTGATTTACTCTCCCTATTGTATTTTTTTAGGCTAGCAGTGGACCCAGAAACCATGGCATCGTTTGTTTTCTTTGGGACCTGGGTTATGAGTTTGGGCCCCATTTTCGGACAGACCTTGGCTTCTCAGACTCCGCAAGATCGGGCCTTCCTGTTTTTGTCATTCTCGGTGTATTTCGTAGGCAAGCTTTGTATAATGGAGAAAAATACCCACGAAGGAAGCTTCCCGGAGGGTGACCAGGTGCACAGTTCAGCCAAGTAGGTGACTCTGTGGGACGCTTCTCTTTGTGTTTGTTCGTGTCGGGAAGGGTGTGACAGTGTGCCGGGAGAGACTCGGCTCACAGCCAAATAACTTTACCACCTGAGGTTCAAGGCGCCTGTTCTGAGGGGTCCAGCCTTGGCTGCTTGAGAACCCAAGCTTGTGGAAAGCACATGACCCTGACGACGTGATGATCTCTCCCTGTAGGTGCTTCTCTGAGCGGATACTCGGTGCTCCTTCCCGTATGCATTTATGTGTCTAAAAGTGTATCTGTGCACGTGCTGAGGTTTTTGTGAGAAGAACAATAAGAACAAGAAAGGGAAAAGGTTTGAGGGGTGGATAGAAAAATGGCAGCACAGGGATAGCTATTGAAACTGGATGATGGCCACATGGGGGTTCATGATAGTCTTCTCTTTGCTTTCATGCATATTTGAAAATTGCAGAATGAAAAGGTTCAAACGTACGTGTAGCACAGACACATTTGTTTAAATATCCGATCCAGGCACTTCCCCCGGCACCCCAGCTTGGCTGCATCCGCCGCGCTGGGCGTGCGGGTGCTGTGATGTTCCTCTGTGTTCACGGCACTCGGAGCTGGCACGGGATGCGCATTCACCCAACATCACACCAACCCTGAATTTCAAACAGAGAGGAATTCTTTGAAGCATGGGGACGGGTATTATGAAAACCTTGAACAGTGGAAACCGTTTGGGGGGGTGGTCAGAAGAAGCTTCATAGAAGGATTGAGGCCTGAGCTGAGGGTTGGAGCATGACTAAGAATTAACTGGGCGCCATGGGGTAGGGGGAGAAGAGAGTTCCAGAAGGTGGGACTCGCCTGTGTAGTCTCTGGGACCTGCAGTGAGTCAGGGTGATGGCTGGGCGGTGGGTGGCGGGTATGCCCGGCCATCACATGACAAAATTGTCCTTGTCCTGGGAGCCGGGCACAGGCAGTGAAGAGTCGAAGCAGGAAGGGCCTGAGAGCTGGCTTTCCTTCTGAGGTTGCCATTTTGGCTCCAGCGTGGAAGGTGAAACCGCATGGGAGAAGGCAGAGGTGGTACAGCGGTGTCTGAGAGAGATTTAGGACTTGGTGCCAGTCTGGATGTGGGCCAGGGAGAGGGACTGTCAGCATCACGGCAGTGGGCTGCCCTGTGCTAAGATGGGAAACCAGAAGGAAGGGCGCGGTGTGGCAGAGAAGTCCTGCGTTTGATTTGGTGGAGCTGGAGGGAGGGTTGCCAAGGTGATTGGTCACATGGAGTTGGGGCTCAGAGCAGGGATCAGGGAGCTGGGGGACCCCTCACAGGCAGGTGATGGTGGGAGCCAGAGATGCTGCTTGGAGAGAGGCCCCAGGTGGCGGGAAACCAGGACAGGGCAGCACTGGCCAGCTCCAGCCTAGCCTGGGTTGTTTCCTTCTTCAGATTAAACTGGTTTTGCTTCAGCATGCTTATGGTAAAACTGTCAGACCACAGTACTGACCTGTACGGTTCCGTTGGTTGGGCGTCATCCTGCAAGGTGAGGGGTTGCGGTTTCGATTCCCAGTCGGGGCACATGCCTGGGTTGTGGGTTCCATCCCTGGTCGGGGTGCGTGCGAGAGGCAACTGATCAATGTTTCTCTCCCTCTCTCTCTCCCTCCCTTTCACTCTCTCTAAAAAAATAATGAGTAAAATCTTCAAAAAATGTTAAGTCACAGCAAGAACATACAGATACATTCCCTTGTAGACCCTTTTCTGTACAGTTAATGTATGTATGTACATATACATGGCTTTACATTCTACCTAAACAGGTCCACGCCTTCACCTCAGGAACTCGTTTCCTGTGATGATTTTTTCCTGATTTTTCTGTGTTATAACATAATACAAAGTTGTAATGAAAGTGTCCTCCTAAAACCCCATCCTCCAGATGGCATCACTATTAGCATGTTCCTTTGACTTTTCCTCCTTAACTTGTATAGTGTCTTGTACGGGTGCATCATTATTTGTGGAATTGTTCCTCTGTTGGAAGACATCTGGATGTCTATAGATTTCTGCTGTTCAGAACACCGCAGCAGTGAACGTCCCCGAGGGCGTGTATTCATCTGCGTGCTTTTGTGAACGTTCTTACAGGCTGGAGTCCTGCAGCTGGGTCAAAGAGTTTGCGTATCTCAGAGTTTTAACAGATGTTTCCCAGTTGCTCCAAGATGGCCTATTTCCCTGTACTTTCACCAGCTCTGGATTTCATCGTCCTTAGGTTTGTCCTAATTTGTTGGGTAAAAAAGCTTGTATTTGATACTTTAATTTACATTCCATCAATTTGTTGCAAGTTTAAGCATCTCTTAAAACGTATTGGCTATAGTCAACTTTCATGAGGAAATTGTATCTTTTGCCCATTTTTCTTTGAGGTTGCTTTCCTTTTCCTTTATTGTAACAGGTTTTTTTTTATATGACATGGATATTAATTATTAGGAGCTTCTTAAGCCTAAGGATGTGCCCAAATTTAGACAGTAGTCTGAGACATTGCCCTCCTTTCGTGTCACCCCCAGTGCTCCACATCAGTCATCACCAGACTCTGCTTGTTTTCCTTTGAAACATCGTGACAGCCCTGCTGGGGACACAAAACAGAGCACCCCCTGCAGTGTTCCCCCAGAGTAAGTGACACGCCCAGGCCTCACGCTGAGGATGGAACCCTGGTCTCTGCATCTGCGACAGCTTTGAGTGACACAACATTGCGTGTTGGGCCTAGAAGGCCTCCCGGGTCCACTTCACCTGAGCTGTCACTGGTGAGCATCTCAGGAACCCTTCAAGCTGCTGTGACAAGCCTCACCCCTGCCTGCCCCGAGCAGTCAGTTTCCTAGGGGACCAGTGGGGGATGAGAGTGACTGTCAGCCTCTCACAAAGACGTTCTTCTTGAAAATGCAGCCTGCAGTTTTGGGAACGTGTGGGCTCCTGCTTTCCTCAGTGTTGTGGGATCCTGCGTGATTCATGCAGATCGGGCACAGGGTGTGAGCACGCTGATTCAGGGAGGTATGAGTCCTTACTAGAAGGTTCTTAGTGTGTTGTGCTGTGCTTGCTGATTTCACAGTGGGGAGACCAAGACTGGGGGTGATTTTCCTGACTGTGTCTTCCCTCTGGGTTTTGTTGGGGAGGGGGTGTCTGGGGCCCAGGCCACCACCAGAACCTTGGTGAGCTGGTTTCTCACCACATGATCCTGCCAAACACCCCACAGTCCAGGCTGAAAGCCCACAGAGCCCTGTGGGGTGACAAGGCCACCTGCCTTCTGCCCACTTGGGCATCTGTCTTGATGTGGTCCCCCTGCCTCCTGTCCTCCATAGCCAGTTCCCAGGACATGCATAGACCGGTCTGGTTCTGGATCTTGGGGGTGCCAGCCTCTTCTTCTTCAATTTGTTTTGTAGCAGCCTCATTGAGATATAATTCACAGACCCTACACTTCGTGCACCCATCGCTACAAACAAGCTTAGAGCATGTGAATCACTCCAAAGAGAAGCTCTACATCCATTAAGCAGTTACTCCTACTTCTCCCCACTCCCCCCAACCCCTGGCAACCACTGATCTTTCTGTGTCTATTAATTTTCTTGGACATTTCATATCAGAAGAATCAGACAATTTGTGTCCACTTGTTTATAAAGTTGTAAGCAGAGGCCAAGCTGCTGAACATCCAAACTGAGAGCTCTGGGCTGGTGACAGGCGAGTTAGTCCTATCTGGCAGGCCCATGAGCTGGGATCCCAGGGCCAGGTGTCTGGGGCAGGACCCCCAGCAGAGGAGACCTAATGAGTCACAGCCACTTCAGAGCTCAGGTCTGGGCCAGGTGGGAGGGAACTGGGCAGCAGATGGCAACGGTCAGAGACGGGAGCTCGTGTATCCTGTAACCCTGAGTCCGGTAACCCTGAGAGACCTGGAACTTGAGCTCTCCTGTCCATGTCCGTACTGGACCCTGGGCACCTTCCTTCTTTGATGTGACATGCAGCCTGACATTTATTCTGCTAGAAATTTTACCAGTTGGATGCTGGGTGCATAAGCACCTTCTTAAGCTTTTTGGGAGGGTTTTGACACTTGTTTTCATTAATTCACATCTTAGGGTCAATTATTTTTAATTCAGTCACTTTCTCCTTAACACCTTGTAGAAATTAGTTTAATGTGCTTAGAAATCCTAAGGCACCTTAGTCTGATAATTGGCCTCCGAATGTAGTGAGAACAGTGAGTCTCTCAGTGGTCATGTCAGGGGCTGTGCTAGGGAAACCCCATGGGAAATGTGAGCCAAGTCTGACCAACCTTTCATCCCAGGACCTTCTCTTCAATCGTGCGGGAGATAAGCCAGGACCCTGGGATCGCATTGCTCTTTGCGTTGCTCTGGCCCACATTCACTCCGTAACAGTCAAGAGCCCTATGGGGGCCATGGCTTTTGTGTCCTACTGCTCTCCCAGTCCCACTGGCCACCTTCATCCTTGGCCGGCCAGGCATGCTCCGGCCAGGTATGCTCTGGCCTTGGGGCCTTTGCGTGGTGCGGGCTGTTTCTGCAGTCTGGAATGGGCCCCGTGCCCTGCTTGCTTCCCTTCAGTCTGCTTACGTGTTGCTTTCTCAGTTCCCAGCACAGGGCCTGCTGGTGGTAGGTACCCAGGAAGTATCTGTTGGAAGAAGAAGTGAACGACTCCAGTGCGAGTGTGGAAAGTCAGGGCCCTAGTGAAAGAGTTGCTGGTCTTATTGTGTGTCAGGTTGCTGTCGCCAAGAGGACTGCTTGGCTTCTTCATGCACCTGACAGTGCCAACACTGCTAGAGTTTGGGAGAAGTGGGACCTCTGCCTCCTGGAGCGGCTGGGAGGTGTGAGCCTTGTGCATGGAGCTGGAGGCTCAGGGCCCTCCTCTCTGGTGCAGCCCATGCTGTTACTTCCTTGGGCTGGTCACTTGGTACCTGTTGCGTGCCAGCCTGTGGAGAGATCTCCAGCTAGGTTCTTTCAGTTCACCAGTTGGGGCCCCAAGGCCCCAGTTAGGTGGGGTCTCTTTTTATTGGCCAAATAGCAACTGTGGTTAGAATGTACTTAGTGCTTAGTCAGGCCCGTGTGAGGGCAGGCGTCCATGTCTCTCAGGTGCAAACCGAAGTCTGTCTAAAGCCTGCAAGGTTTCCTGCCCAGCCTGGCCCAGCTCCTGAGCCCCACCCTCCCGCAGCCCCGCTCTCTGCTCTGCCAACACCTTGTGCCCCTGCCTCTCTCCCATAGGACACCTGCTTCCTACTGCTTCTGGGTCACAGAAGAGGACCTGGTACAGCATAGTTTCCCAGTAAATATATGTTGAATAAGCAAATGTATAGAGTTCATTTGTAAGGTTTTTTTCTGGCTTAGTTCAGCTAGAATAGGGTTGAGTCAATTCTGCTGAAATAATCACTGTTGTTTTTGTTTAGAGAGCATTATCATCATTTGGATGTATAGAAAATACCAAGGCAAAAAAGAGGACCTTTTAAAAAAAAGACTTTATTATAGAAAAATGGAAATGTAGAATAGTATAGTCACTCCCCATGAGCCATTCCCAGCCCCACCAGGTCCCGGTTCACACCCATCCTGTTCGTCCAGCCCCCTTGCCCTCACTCTGGATTAACTAGAAGCAAACCCCAGACAGCATATCATGTCATCTGTGAGTATTTCAGTTTGTATCCAAAACAAGCCTTCTAGAAAGAGAGACTGAGGGGGAGGTGCAACTGGGGAGCCTGAGCTCTGCTGGCCTGGGCAGGACCGCGCCCGTATGCTGTCTGTTACCCCCCAAGTGGGTGTGTGAGCTGTTTGCATGGAATCCGAAAGGGGCAAGCTTGGCCCCAGCCACTGCGCAGGTGTCTCCATGGTCATTTCCTTCCTGTGCTGGTCAGCAGACCATCACCAGCCTGCAAATGCTGAGGTGTTTTCCCTTTTCCCATTTCCTGTCACTGTTTTGAGACCCAGAGGAGAGTTACCTCGATTTGATAACTGCTCATTTACTAGCAGAGTTGGTGCCACCTATTTATAAGAAAATGTGATCAAAATCATGAAGATCAGCAATCTGAGGAGTGCTGATGTTCCAGTAGGGTAGGAAGAAGCAGATTTTCATTTGTGGTTATGTAAAAGTTGTTTTCTGCCTTGTTGCTGAATGTGAATTATTGCATGAATGATGGAACAAAATAATAACTGAAATCAATGAAATAGAAAACAGACAAATAGGTAAAAATCAATAAAACCGACAACTGGTTCTCTAAAAAAATTTTTTTAGACTTATTTATTTTTAGAGAAAGAGAGGGAGAAAAACATAGATCAGTTGCTTCTCACATACCCCCAATTGGGGACCTGGCTGCAACCAAGACATGTGTGGCAACCTCTGAGTTCGCAGGTCAGCACTCAGTCCACTGAGCCACAGCAGCCAAGGCAACAGCTGATTCTTTAAAAAGATCAATACAACTGATAAACCTCTAGTTAGACTGATTAAGAAAAAGGTCTCTCAAATTATCAGCAAGGGCAGTGGTATAAGAAATAGCGAAATAGATTCCACAAACATTAAAAGGAAAATAGGGGAACATTATGAACAACTTTATGCCCAAAACTTTGATGAAATAAACTACCTGAAATACTCAAATTACCAAAATGGACTCAAGAATGAAGAGAAAGTCTGAGTAACCCTCCATGTATTAAGGAAATTAAATTCACATTTAAAAACCTTCCCACAGGGAAAATTCCAAGCCCAGGTGGCTTCACTGTTGAGCTCTACCCAACATTTATGAAAGAGACGATGCCAATTATATATAAAATCTTTCAGAAAATAGAAAAAGAAGGAATACTTCCCAACACATTCTATAAGCCAGCACTACCCTAACACCAAAACCTGACAAAAATATTACAAGAAACCTACAACTGGTATCTCTCATGAAGAAAGACATAAACAATTCTTTAAAAATATTACCCAATTGAATCCAGCAACATATGAAAAAGGATGATAAACCACAGATAAGTGGAGTTTATCCCAGTAATGCAAGATTGGTTTGACATTCAAAAATCAATGTAATTCATCATATTAACAGAAAGAAAAAGAAAACACATAGTCATCTCAATAGATGCAAGAAAATAAAATAAAAAGCATATTGAAAAATTCAACACCTATTCATGATTTAAAAAACAAAAACTAAAAACCTCTCAGCAAACCAAGAAGGGAAAAGAATTTCCATGACCTCATACAGGGCAAATACCGAAAACCTAGAACTAATACCATATTTAAAGATGAAAGACTAAGTGAACATTTCTCACCTGAGGTCAGTAAAAGGTAAGGATGTCTGCTCTTACTGTATTCATTCAACATCTTAGTGGCAGTCTTAGCTAGAGGAATAAGGCAAGAAAAATGCATTTATATTGGAAAGAAATAAAACTGCCTTTATTCACAGGGGAATGTCTATTTTAGGACATGGTCATATTCCATGAAAACTGCAAGAACTCTACAAAAAAAAACATTGAAACTTAGTGAATTTAGCAAGGTCACATGATAAAGAGTTAATATTCAAGAATCAATCGTATTTTAGAATGTTGGCAAGAAGCAATTGGAAATTGAAGTTTTAAAAATGCCATGTACAATAACACCAAAAATCATAAAATGCTTAGGTATAAATATAACAAAATATGTATAAGAAATGTACACTAAAAACTATGAAACACTGCTGAGAGAAATTAAAGACCTAAATAAATGAAAAAGTATGCCAGGTTCATGAATCAGGAAACTTAATATCATTGAAATCTTAATCCCCCCAAATTGATTTGTAGATTCAAAATGGTTCCAAATAGCAATCTTTATGCAGAAAATTACAAGTTGATTCTAAAATTTAGTGGAAATGCAAAGGACTGAAGCCAAGTTAAAAAGAAGTCAAAATTTTAAAAATAAAAAATAGAGTTGAAAGACATACACTGCCTGATTTCAAAACTTACTACAAAGCAATAGTAGTCAAGACACTGTGGTGCTGGTATAAAGCAGACATACGGGTCAGTGGGACAGAACAGAGAGTCCTGAAATAAACCCACAGATATGTAGTCAATTAATTTTGAGGAAGGTCCCAAAGGAGTTCAATGGTATAAGGATAGGCTTTTCAAAACACAATGCTAGGACTATTGGATATCCACAAAGGGAGAAATGAATCTTGAGCCAAACCTGATACTATGTATGAAAATTAACTTGAAATGGATTATAAACCTAAACATAGCCCCCGCTCCATTGGCCACAGATGAGAATAAGTCTACCAAGACAAGATCTGCTTGGGGAGGAAAGGTAGCCAATCTCTCAAAGGAGAAGGGCCTTGAGCCTGTTCCTCAGTGGGCTTTTATTGGGTTTAATTTGCACAGGAATACAGGTAAAGCTCATCAGTCATTGTCAGGCAATAATGATCAAACAATAGATAACATTCAAAGAATCATGAGGGCTTATTCTGAGTCAGTGTCAGATGGCTAAAGGGCCATAAAACTTTGGGAAACAAACTCATTTTATGCTTGGACCCTTACCATTTAAATTGAGGTTATTATCAAAGCAGTTTTCACAGGATTTTATGCCTTCATTCTTAGGCCTGGTCACCCCAGGGAACTGCCCATTCCAGCACAGGGCCACACCCACATTATTTTAGGCTTAAGTCAGGTAGAGGATGTGGTCAGCCAAGAGATTAGAACACTCCTTACAGACAGAATGAGGACTCAGGCTATGTCAAAGCCAAGGTGTGAAGGTCCATTACTCCCTTTTTCTATAGTCCCCCAAGTCCTTCCCTGATGGCTCCTTCTCAACCTCACCTGTCTTAGGTCATCCCTCCCTTGAGGAATCTTACTCATCATTGGCTAACTAGTCATCCGCCCCTGCCTGGAAGATAAGCTTTGTCTCCTTAATGGCTTATGGTCCTAAGGTCTTTTACTCAGCCTAAGCCATGGGGGGTGGGGGGTTACAGCGTCTGAAACCAGGCAGGGCAGCTCCCAACACATAAACCTTGAATTAAAAATCATGGAAGAAAATATTGGCTACCTTGGCAAAGATTTATTAGAACACAAATATAAACCATAAAAAAAAATTGATTAAACTTCATCAAAATTTAAAAGTTCTCTTATTTTAAAAACACTCTTAAGAAAAAGAAAGATAAGTCACAAGCTATATATGTGACAAAGGACTTTTATACAGGAGACAAATAAAACCTCATTTAGATTTAGGCAAAAATTTGAGCAGACATTTCACAGAAGATATAAGAATGGCCAATGAGCATATGAAAAGATGTTCAATATCTCTAGCTATAAGGGGAGGGCAAATTAAAACTGTAGAGAGATACCACCAGATACCCATTAAAATGACCAAAATTAAAAAGACTGCAAAATATTCATTGTTGCCTAGGAGACAGAGCACTAGAACTTTCATACAGCATTTGGTGGGAATGCAAAATGGTACAAGTCTGGAAAAGATGGGCAGTTTTCTTTACTCTTAAGTGTTCATTTACTATTTACAACTGGCAATTCCACTGTTAGATCATGTGCATGAGAAACATGTCCAGTAAGACTCATACAGGGAAGTTCACACAGCGTCAGCTTCATTTTTTTAAGGATTTTATTTATTTATTTTTAGACAGAGGGGAAGGGAGAGTGAAAGAGAGGGAAAGAAACATCAATGTGTGGTTGCCTCTCATACACCCGCCACCAGGGACCTGGCCTGCAACCCAGCCACATGCCCTGACTGGGAATTGAACCAGTGACCCCTTGCTTCACAGTCCGGAGCTCAATACACTGAGCCACACCAGCATTAGCTTCACTTAATAACACTGCAGACAACTTAAATGTCCATCAACATGGGATAAACGAATGTGGTGTAGTCATACAGTGGAAGACCATCAGCAAAAAGAATGAGAGTTGTAACAAATGGATGAATCTCACAGACGTGTTGAATGAAAGAAATGAAACAAATGAGTACATCTGTGTGATCCCATTTATACAAAACTCAAGAAAGGACAAATCTACTCTACAGTGACAGAGAACCCTGGGCTCTGCTGTGTGCGTGCAGTGGGGGCATTGACTAGGAGGAGTCACTACTTTTTTGGGTGGCAGAAATGTTCTGTGTCTTGACTGTGACAGTGGCTACTTCCACAGGTTCAGACATTTGTCAAAATGCATTGAGCTGTACACTTGAAATGAATGTACTGTTTTATACATAAACTTTACCTCAAAAAGTTGATTTCTAAAAACCCTTTATATAACCAAAATAAAAAAACCCTTATATACAGATTCTTATTCTGTATTTTCTAAAATAATTATAGTTTATATCAGAAAAAAAGAATGGGGAAGTATTGGAGTTTCAGAATGGCACATACAGATTGCTACCATTTTAAAACCCTAGTTGTGCATATACTTATAAATCAATACATACAATATTTTTGTGAAGACCCATAATCACTCCTGCGATGGGGGATAGATGGAGTGGGAGAGAGACTGGAATTCTTCATCACGTGCACCCATTTCCTAACAGCAATGAGAACTTCTGATCTACAGTTGGTCACACTGAAAAGGTATAATTCAGCCTGGGACAGGCAAGAGAGTTAATGGAAGTCATGCTAAGAAACCAAAGTGCCGGTAGAGCAATCGTAGATGTCAAGTCTGTGAAGGGGGTGCGCTCTGACTGACGGAGGCGAGTTGGGAGTGGACCTCTGAGCACAGCCCCAGAGGCCAGGGCCAGTGTCTGTCCTGGCATTGCCACCAACAGGCTGTGTGGCCCTGGCCAGTGCCTTATCAGTCCCATCCACACTTTCCTAAACACACCCAAGTCACAGCAAAAATCCAGTTCATTTGAGAATGAAGGTTAAATATAAGGATGTATATGGGAGCAGAGGCTGTGTGCGTCCAAAGCAAAATGCTGAATTTTTCCCCTTAGATTGCTGGCTGCAATGCAGTAATTCCAGTGTACGATCTCTGGTATGATTTAAAGTTACAATGATCCAAGAAATGAAATTCTGATGACTTCATGAAGAGTAAAGTTGAACTTATTTTAGTAAATAAGTTGTAAAGAAAATATCACAGACTTAAAGCTACATACATTCATTTTTAAAACCTTGAACTTGCTCTTTTGATTAACAGCTTCAAAAAGTAGGAATCCATGTGACTATGAAGATTTGTTATTTCAGCAGTTCAAGCCCATGAACTACTTTAGGATAACCCCTCCTTCAAAGAAAGAATGAATTTATCTAAAGTTCTGATTTTCTTTTTAAAAGTTCTGATCGTTCTTTTTAAAGTCAAATTTATTTTAAGTACAATTGACATACAATAAAATATATTCATTTTAAGTACACTGGTCAATGTAACTACAATTACCATCAAAATAGAGAATATTTCATCAGCCCAGTAAGTTTCCTTGTACCCCATTCTCCCTCAGTCTTCTCATTCACAGCTCCAGGCAAACACTGATCAAATTTCTGTCACTAGGGACTAGATTTGTCTTCTAGAGCTTCATATAAGTGGAGTCATTCAATATATACCATTTCTAGTCTGGCACCTTTTGTTCAGCACAGTATTTGTCAGATTTATCTACGTTGTTAAATGCATTAGACATTTATTCCCCTTGATTGCTGAGTAGTATTTCTCAAATGACCTTTAAAAATTATTACTTGCTTCCTCATGACCTGCTAATAATTCCTGGAAAAGTGATGAATGAGAGATTCTAAGCTGCTGAATAATTAAATCACTGAGCAAAGCAGCCCTCTCTATCCAGCTGACCAAGCCAGAAACCTGGGGATTACTTTCAATTCTTCCTTCCACTTCTTTCCAAATCCAATAACCACCAAATTCTGTCCATTTAAATCCCCTGATGATTCGTAAATCGATCTCTTAAGCCAGTACTCTAAGCAAGTCTTCATCCCTTCTCACCCGCATTACGGCAAGAACCCATTTTTCTTTAGTTTTGTTCCCCCACCAATCTATTATCCATCTTCAAACCAGAATGATCTTAGCCCTGGCTGGGTGGCTTGGTTGGTTAGTGTGCCATCCCGATAAACCAAGCTTGTGGGTTTGATCCCCGGTCAAGGCATGTGCAAGAATCAACCAGTGAATGCATAAATAAATGGAAAACAAATCGGTTTCTCTCTCTCAAAATCAATCAGTGAAACAAACAAAAAACCAGAATGATCTTACTGAAATGCTCTTATTGAAAGGAGAATGACTGAAGCATTCAATATATATTTCAATTGTTTGAAGTTGAACTTTGAACTTATGTAAACTTCCTAGGTTTTTACATCATCCCAGCTGAAATTCTCTAGCCATTGAATAAATCACTCTTCATTCCCTTCTCCCAAGCCCCTGGTAACCTGTGTTCTACTTTCTATCTCTATGAATTTGCCCATTTTAAGTCCCTCATATAAATTGAATCATACAGTACTTGTCCTTTTGTGACTGGTTTACATCACTTAGCTCATTTCCAAAGTTCTTCATGATGTAGCATGTGTTAGGATTTCCTTCCTTTCATGGCTGAATAATGTTCCATTGTGTGACTAGACCACATTTTGTATATCTATTATCTGTTGATGGACA
Source organism: Phyllostomus hastatus (assembly GCF_019186645.2). NCBI lineage: Eukaryota > Metazoa > Chordata > Mammalia > Chiroptera > Phyllostomidae > Phyllostomus > Phyllostomus hastatus. Next base: position 2,343,055 of record NW_025334027.1, read on the forward strand.
TTTTGGTTATTTCCACCTTGGCTATTGTGAATAATGCTGCTGTGAACACGGGTGTCTAAGCATCTGTTCGAGTCCCTGCTTTCAGTTCGAGTTGACACCTAGGAGTGGAATTATTGGATCATAATTCTATGTTTGACCTTTTGAGGAAGCACCAAACTGTTTTCCACAGTAGCTGAACCCTTTTATATTCCCACCAGCAGTGCACCAAGGATCCAATTTCTCCGTAATCTCTGATGTGGTGAACAACAATTTTGGGCAACTTTGGTTCTCTGTGCCTCAGTTTTCTCATCTCTTGAATGCAGATAATGATAATATTAGCATCCTTAAGGTGGTTGTGAAGTTTAAATGAGCAGATATGTGTAAATGACTTAGCAAAGTCCCGGCAAATGGGAGTGCTGCAATGAGCGCCAGCTGCCTGCACTGTTGAGGCCACCAGGCATCAGCATGTCTGAAGCCTGCACGCTTCGCAGCCCATGCCTCTCCATGCCTGTGTGTCCCAGGGCTCCGCAGGGCTGCAGTAGGAAGGCAGCCCAGTGAGTCAGCGGCCTGGAGTCCCAGGAGATGTGCGCAGCAAACGGATGGGAGGTGTGAGAAGTGTGGAAGAGGGCACGTAGTTCAGGGGAATGGCAGCTCGTCCCTTCCCCTTAGCAGGCAGGAAGGGGAGGCTCACAAAGGCTGAGTGAACCCTTCAGCTCGCACATCCTGTGACGGCATTGCCGGGGGTTCACGCACCTAGTTTTCTTCAGGGTTGTTTTCAGGGTAAGTTTACTGTGGTCGCAGGATGTGCACATTGTCTCAGGGACAGAGTCTGGCCCAATGTGAATGCTCTGAGGTGCCGTCACCTGATCGTCACTGCTATTTCTATGGGGTGGTTCAAGTGAGGGTTTGCGGCCTGTTGGTATGATGCAGAAAGCCCTGAAATGGTCCTCTGACAAGTCCATGGCCGCATAGACAGTCACTCTCTGAAAACTGGCACTTACAAGGAGAAGCTGTGTGTGTGTGTGTATGTGTGTGTGTGTGTGTGTGTGTGTGTGGTAGGGGTGGGCTCTGGGCAGTACGTGGCAGCTCTATATTCCCAGCTCATCTGCTGTCCTTCCCAGCTCCACCTGAGCCCACGGGTGGCACGGGCTTTGCGGGGCTGGGCGCACAGGAAGTCTGCCAAGCAGGGCTCTGCTCTGGCCCTTACGGGAGTTGGTGGGTCACTTCCTGGTTCTTTCCTATTCTTATTGTTTGTTAAGTTTGGGTAGTACTGATAGCTGGGCATTAGGTAGTTTTTCTAAAACCTTTTTAATTATAAAAGGTTCAGTACAACAACATTTTTTAAAATAAGAAAAAACATTTCACTTTTATTCTCACCATCCCAGCCGGTATAATAGCTGCTTTCACTTCCCCAGACTTTCTTCTGGTCTCTAATGATGCAGACACAGATTTTACCTTGTGATCGCCATACCCAGGCAATTTAGGTCCCCTCTGCTCAGCTTTGCTCATAAACATCTTTTACATGTCATTCGTTTTTAGTAGCCATATGACAATCTGTCAGGTTACTATATCATAGTTTATTTAGACATTCGTCCATAATTGGCATTGAATTTTTCCCAATGTTTCACCATTGTGAATTTTATCCTTGATTTCAGTTTGTAAAAAATATAGATTTGGGTTTATATAGTTAAAACTGTAATTAAAATGAGCCCTAGACTCAATCTGAACGACTGAAATGATTCTATTGACATCTGTTTTTGTATAAAGAAACACATTTTTTCACAATTTATTCCTCAGAACTTTTCCAGGTCAGAAGTCTAGACTGGCCGTTGCAGTCCTTCTTCCGCCCTCCTACATCAGACTCCCAGGGAGAGCTGCCGGCAGGAAGCGCCCCCGCAGTGGTGTTCTGGAACGACAGGCCCCTTTAGCGAGGGCCACCCTCAGACCTGGACACGTGGCTCTCTGGGGTGGTGTCTGTCACGAGGTGGGTCAAGCACAAGTGCTCAGCTGGACTGTTCTGGGGTGGACAATACCAAGGCCAAGTCAACGGGATGGGGTAACTGTGCAGCACGTACCCTGCTGCTCTGAGGAACCAGAAACCTGACAAAGTATGGGGCTGGGCAAACGCAGGTTTACGTCCATGAATCCATGAAACACAGGGCTTATTCTTGTATTATCACTTATTTATTTATTATTGTATTTATTGTCATTATTATTAACCTACTTTTGCCCACCCCTGTGTGTGAGTCAACTCCTTTCAGGTATTGGTCACAGAGCTGTGTCTCTGAGAAAAGGGACACAAGACAGGCAAGGGCTGCAGTGGCCCTGGACTCCGCCTGGCTGCACTTTGAGGACCTCAGCTTGGGGAACAAGGGCCCGAGCAGTGTCTGGTGGCTTTGCTGCACTGAGGAGAAGAGAAGGGACTCTGGGACTCAGCTGTGATTTGTAGGGCAGAATCCTGGAGAGGATGGATCTCCGCAGAGAAGGAGATCCAGAAATCCTCAGAGTGCCCTGAGCGTTTTCGGGTTACTGATCTGAGCATGTGCCGTGTGAGACGGGCCAAGAACAACTGCCAGGGAGTTGCAAGGAGGCCAGTCCCAAGAGCTCAGCCACAGCGGACAGCTCCTGCTGACTCCCGGGTATGTTGCAGAGACCCCCAAAGGGTCCCGCCCTGGTAGTAGTGGTGTAAACAAGCCCTAGAGTGAGGGTACGTTAGATTCTTCTCAACACAACTTAAAAACAAGCCTTGAAAGGATCAAGTTAGCTCTGACTGGGTGGCTCAGTTGGTTGGAGCATCATCCTGTAGACCAAAAGTTTGAGGGCTCAATCCCCGGTCAGGGCACATGCCTAGGTTGCAGGTTCAATCTCCAGTGGGAACATATACAGGAGGCAACAAATCTGTGTTTCTTTCTCACATAGATGTTTTTTTTCCCTCTCTCTCCCTTTCTCTCTCTTTAAAATCAATAAACATATCCTCTGGTGAGGATTTAGAAAAAAAAGAAAGAAAGAAAGGATCGAGTTAATCCGCAAGTAACTGAAACCCCTGCCTAAACAGACTTAGAGGAAGGGAAAGCTACAGACCCAGGTCCTTCACGAATACAGGTGTGAAAATCCGCAACAAGATTGCATCAAACCCAATTCAGCCCTGTGTCAGAAAGATAGCACATCACACTCAGCAGAGTTTATCCCTGGAACAAAAGGTTGGTCCATATCTGAAAGCCAATCAACGCAATTCTTCATATCAGACTCAAGAAGGAAAACATTGTAATCACCTAAATAGATCCAGAACAGCATTTCACAAAATCTGACATCTATTTGTAATAACAACAATAATAAAAACCCTCAGCAAACCACGATTTAAAGAGATTTTCCTTAACCTCATGAAAGCATCCACAAAGCCCCTTCAGCCTCAGGTTGAAGAGTGACCGACTGAATGCTTTTCCTCTTTAGATGAGGAACCAGGCAAAGATGTGCAAAATCACTTATTTGCCATTGTACCAGAGACTCTAACAGATGCAAAAGGTAAGAAAAATAAATAAAAGGCCTAGTTATTGGGAAGGAAGGAATAAAACATCTTTATTAGTAGATGATATGATTTTCTACAGGGAAAAGCCAATGGAGTCACACACAAGCGAAGACTAACAAGTGAATTTAGCTGTATACTAGCAAAGAACTATTGGAAGTTGAAATTTAAAACATTTTCATTCACAATAGCATCAAAAACCATGCAATACTTAGGCATAAATCCTACAAAATATGTGCCAGTTCTGTTGGCTGAAACCAGACTGCAACGAGCACCAGCAGGACCAGGCCGGAGAAGGGACCAGCGGCGCTCTCCCTGTCCTGGGAGCCAGCAGTGTCATCGGAGTGGTGAGGGCGGAAGTAAGTAAGCAACCTAGAGCTAAAGAGGTGGAGGCAGGTGAGCGCGCACTGCACCCTGGAAACAACGTGAGCACTTGCAGTCCAGACAGCAGCTATTCTAAATGCTTCATAACTCTTAAATCACTTCACCCTCACAACTCCCTGCAGTAGGCACTATTAGCCTCATTTCGCAGATGAGGAAACTGAGGCCAAGTTCTTACCACTTGCCAGTAGAGGCTTTGAGCCTACACCCTTCCCGACCACACTTTGCTGCTCTGGCTCAGGGTGATGAGGGCAATGACTCAGGAGACCTCAGAATGTTTGCACGTTGTGCCTGCTTCTCAGGACACCATTCGAAGCCACGCACCTGAGACAGGTAGACCCGCAGCCAGCATGGACTGATGATGAGCCTTTGCCTCACAGACCAAGTGCAGGAGGGGTCGACACACTCCAGCCTCCGGTCTCCTGTCCTCGCTCCGTGCTGCCCGCCTCCTCACTTCTCAGAAACAGGTCCCCCCACCCCTTGGCCCCTGCAGGGAAGCCCTTGGAGACTAGACCCTGGCACTGTGTGGCCGCCCGCCTTCTGAGCTCTGCCTCCAGCACCAAACTTGTTCCTCCTTGGGCAGGTTCTGAAACAGCAAGGTCTAGCAGAGAAGGCGCTGGTTCAGCAACATTAAGTATAGGTTTGGATTTGAAAGGAGAAGTAAAGACTCAATTCTAAAATGCTCTAAAAACGATTCTAAAATTTATTTGAATTCTCTTCAATCTGACAGAAACCCAGAGTTATTTCCAAGTTCCTTCGAACAGCGGTAATCTCTGTAAAATTTGTGCGTGCAAGGCCTTCAAGCCTGTATAAAGGACCACTATTTGGGGAGCTTTGCCTGTGAAGAGACCGGCTCCTCATTTCAGCCACCTGGTATTTTTGGTCTTCTGTACCTTCCACTGAATAAGAGGAAATATGGTTGCCAGTTGTGTTTAATTTATTTTAAACAAATCAAAGCCCTGATTTCTACTTCCTGTCTGTGTAATTCTTGAACTGCAGGAGGCTTCAAAGGGCAGAATAACTGTGTTCCTGAGTGATAGTGCATCTGTGATATTGTTGTAAACAGTTCAAAGCTCCACATTGTATAGGGGCGACTGGTACAACACTGAGACACCATTTTCTGTGTGAGAGGCTCCGGAGTGGCCCTTTGATTTGTCTTGTGCTAATTAATAGATTAAATTTAGATTTTGATAGAATACATATTTATGTAAAGACTCCGAGTTTACTTTTCCTGTTTTCTCTAAAACTGCCTGTTCTCCGAAATGTTTGTCACAAATGGCAGGATGTTGCAAAGGGTCATGGAGAGAAAACTAAATACTTAGAGCATGGGTTTCTTGCAGGCACATTGGGTTTAGGAAACTCCACCTAGATTAGCAACTTGTTTCGTATGGGCCTCTTCCCTAGAACTACATTTATGGGGCCACAGGCGTGGGGCCTCAGAATCCAGGGTCCCAGAGCAGCACAAGGCAGACCCCTGCCACTCGGATTGTTACAGCAAAGGCGTTACCATCTCCAGATTCCTGAAGCAAGTTACCTTGTTTTGAAAACAGTCCCCTGAAGTTCTGCTGGGGCCGCTCAGCCTCTCCATCCGGCCTCTGCTGCCACCCTGTCTCTTCCGGGCCTGGGCAGACGCTGGTCATCACCAGAGGTACAGGACACAGGCATACCATGCCTCCTGGCTGGATGCCTCTGAGGAGGAGGTCGGGGATTGTCGCTGTTAACCCCGCTGGGTGTGCAGCCTCAGGGAGTGTGTGTGGCGTTCCCCTCTCAGGAGCTGGCTTGCAGACTCTTGGGAGGGGGCTGCCCTCTGACCTGACAGGAGTTGGTGAGAGGCTGTATGACCCCTGGGAGAAGGCTGCAACCCCCATACTCTGATCTGGGACCTGAGGGGCTGGGTGAGTCCTGGCTCCAGATGGGGAGGGCGGAGGCAAGTCTGCCGGGAAGCAGGCTGGCAGGCTGCGGTGGGTGCTGGACACTTTAATCTTTGCTCGGTGGCTCTGGGAGCACCAATTCCCGGTTTTCATGGCTTTGGAAGTGCTGATAAGATGGGAATAAATCAAATGCAAAGTTACATGTTTCCTGGTTTAGGAAGCAAAAATCTAAGTATGACCTTGGAAGTGCTCCCGTACACTATTCTTTTTAAATTTTTTTCCACAAAGTGATTTTTCCTTGTTGTTTTTTCTTGCGATAAAATACACACAACATAAATTGACCATTTTACCATTTCTAGTGCAATGCTCAGTGGCTTTAGGCACCTTGACATGGTTGTGCAGCCGTCACCACCGTCTTCTCCAGAAGTTTCATCTTCCCCAACAGAAAGGCTGCACCCAACACCCACTGACTCTCCGTCCCCATGCTTCTCTCAGAGCTGCCTGTGGGTTACCCGGGAAGTGCAGCTTCAGTGGAGCCCCCACCTCCCCGGGCGCCATCTTGGGGGGCATGCAAAGGAGCCAGGTGGGCTCTGGGTGTCCTGGCCCCTCGGTGCTCCTGGCCTGGGCTGGGCGGTGATGCCTGGGCCAGCTGCCACCTGGGCCTGGATGGAACTGTCTGAGGACAGCTGTTCTTGTTTAAAGGAAGGGGATCTGTCAGAGGTCAGGCTTGGTAGTGGCCACAGCTGACACTGATTGAGTGCCTGCGTGCCAAGTGCTGTCCTAAAGCCCGCTGCCTGCAGTTCTTGTTGTTCGGTCGCCTTTCGTCCGGTCTGTACAGAATGAGTGTGGCAGGGAGTCAGTTCAACTAACTGGGGCAGGGTGGGGGTTCTCCAAAGCTGGGCTTTTTTTAATATAGTTTTGTCCCAATCCCTGCAACGACTTGTGAGTGGCAGGGATTTTCCACTCCCATTTTTTCAGTGGAGAAACAAGCACAGAGAAGCTAAGTATAAAGTGTGTTTCTGGATCCTGACCTGGAAAAGGGACAGAGAGGAAATTCCACCACACTCGACCATACGTGTGCGAGCTGGGAGCCCATGGCAGCAGCGTGGCCCTGGGGTCCTGCTGAACCTGCTGCAGGTATGCACAGGTGGCAGGAGGGGAGACAGGACAGGGCTGTGTGCCCACGCATGGCGCTGCAGTGTCTTAGCCCTTGGCACTCCTGTGTCACCGGGGCTGGGATGCAGTCTGTGTGTGCACCTGCATCAAAGCCCAGAGTGAGCGTTGAGTGTGGCTTTACCTCCTTGGGGACAGTGACTGGCTTGTACCATGTCTGGGTTAATTTTCTAGTATAAAGATTCCACTACAGGTCTGCAGGGATGTGACTTGGTTTGCAAGTGTTTTCTGAGCAGCTTTGGGAAGAGAAAGAGTGATGTTAAAGATCTTGGAGACTGCATGGATCTCAGAGAGATTACATCAGTGCCGGGCACAGATCCAGGCCACTGGGTACGTGGGCTTTGACCTTCTGGCCCTGCTCTCTCTGTGTTTATTCACGCTGCTTCCTCTGCAGCTGATGTCATTGTGGCTTCATATTTTGCCCCAGGCTGATCCCTGGGGAGAGCAGTGGTAAGGGCCACCTGCAGGACCCCTGTCACCGGAGCCTACCACACACCTGAACTCCTGGCTCAGGAGCTCAAAATAGTTGTTGCCTTCTTAAATGGTTGCGGGGAAAGATCAAAAAGAAAAAGATTTCATGACCTGTGACAAGTATATGAAATTCCAATTTCCGTGTCCATAAAAAAAAGCTTTCTTGGAAGGTAGTCACACACATGCATTTGCATGTTGTCTGTGTCTGATTTCACGATACTACTGAGACCGTGCGGCCTGCAGAGCTGAAAATGTTGACTCTCTGGCCCTCAGGCAGAGTGCTCCTTCCTGCGATGACAGAGATTCAGGTTGTAGTAATATTTCACGTGGTCAGCTTAAACCTTTGGCTTTTAACCAGTGTGGCAGAAGACGTGCGCAGGGAGTGACCAGCGTGATTCCTAGAGAGAGGTCACACTGGTGACTGACTGTTTTGCACCTGTGGCTGCTCGGCGTCTGAGAGCTCTTAGGAGTCACCTGTATTTCACTGAGGGGACTAGGGTCTGCTGTGGGCCCCTGGCAGGCAGTCAGGCCTCTCTCCAGAGGACACAGGATGCTTCTCAAAGGGACACTGATTGGGGACAGTTTTCCCTGTGTTGCCAGAGCGATCCCAAGAGAGAGCTGCCTGTGCTGGCCCATCTGTGTGTAGCAGCCTGTGTGTGTGTGTGTGTGTGTGTGTGTGAGAGAGAGAGAGAGAGAGAGAGAGAGAGAGAGAGAGAGAGAGAGAGAACAGTGCATCTGTGTGATGATGGTACCTGGCCTTCCTCAGCACCGTTCTGCTCCAAGGGTAGCAGTTCTACCCTGGCTCTGGGAAGTGACCTTTTGAGACAGCGGGAGGAGTTGAGAGGTCATTAAAGGGCTGGGCAAGGCCCTGCAGGCCTGGGGTTGGTCTTCAGTGACTTGCAGGTCTCTAGCTCACAGCTGGCGTTTCCTGTGAAAATGAGCTCAGAGAAAAGGGCCAGGACAATGTGGCATTTGGGTGAAAAGCCAGGTTGAGGTCATTATGGGCTTTGCAAAGGTCCTTTGCTTCTCACTGTGTGGCTTTAAAAAAATTGTGATAAAATACATCTAACATAAAACTTACCATCTTAGCCATTTTTCCCTTTGACAAATGTTTATCAAATACCTACTGTACACCAAGTACTATGTTAGACATGAGAAATACAAAGAGAAATAACACCTTTCATATGACATAGAAATTCTACAGTCAACCAAAAAATAACTACTAAATGCTTACTCTTATAAAGTTGGTGTGGGGGGAGTCTGGGATCTACTAGTCTGTAGTTCTGAAAACCTAGAAATGCATGTCTGAAATCTTAACTATAATTTTAAAAACCGTGATGCAAATGTATTAATTAACAGGGAGAACCTAGATTTGTGTGGAATTAGCTGCTCAGGAGGAAAGTCTACTTGGAAGTCAAATTACTACCAGAGGTTGCAACGGTGGCTTCCTGCGTTCGAGTGCACACTCGTACAGGGTCTGGCCAGAAATCCAGTCACGTGCTCAAGCTTCTCCGTCTCTCTGCCCAGACACTACCCTATTCAAATATCCTTTCCTCAAAAATGTTTTATTTACACAAACACTGTTGTTTGTGAGGCCACACACCAGCCGCAGAGCTGGCCATCCGCGCTGCTCACAGACGTCTGTTTGCTCTCACGGCACTTTTCTTTCTTTGTTTTTGATTTTTAAAAATTGGAGTAAAATATATATCATATAAAATGTACCCTCTTAAACATTTTTAAGTGCACAGCTCAGTGGCATAAGTACATTCCCATAGTTATACAACCATCACCACCATCCGCCTCCAGAAGTTTTTCATCTTCCCAAACTGAAGCTCTGCCCCCATTAAATAAGAGCTCCCCATTCCCCACTCTCCCGGTTTCCTCGGAAACCACGATTCTCACTTCTGTCTCTGAGTTTGACGACCCTAAGTGCCCCCGTAAGTGGATTATACAATGTGTGTAAGTGCACGTGTGTGACTGGCTTCTTTCACTTAGCACAATATCCTCCAGGTTCATCCATTTTGTAACATGTGTCAGTATTTCCCTCCTTTTTAAGGCTGATAATATTCCACTGTACGTATACTTTACGTATTACGTTGCCACATTCTGCTTCTTCATTCACCCATCAATAGACACTTGGGTTACTTCCCTCTCTTGGATATTGTGAATAATAGTGGTATGAACACAGATGTAAAATACCTCTTCGAGACCCTGCTTTCATTTATTTTGGGGATACACCCACAAATGGAGTTGCTGGATCATATGCTAGTTCTATTTTTAGTTTTTGAGGAACCACCGTACAGTTTTCCGTAGCAGCTGCACCATTTTATCTTCTCACCAACAATGCACAAGGGTTCCATGTTCTCCACACCCTCACTAATGCTTGTCATTTAAAAAAAATTATAGCTTTTCAGCCAGAACCACCATCTTCCAGTAATTTGCCGAAGTGACTGACACAAAGGGGAAGAGGGAAGCCTGCCCCACCCCCTGGCCATATGTTCTCCAGGCATTTCAGTAAACTTGGAGTGGTTCCTTTGGCCACATGCATGTGAATCTACAAGAAAGGTGATATTGTAGACATCAAGGGAATGGGCACTGACCCAAAAGGACTGCCCCACAGATGTTCCCAGGGTGAAACTGGAAGAGTCTACAATGTCACCTGGCATGCTGTGGGCAGTGTTGTGAACAAACAAGTTAAGGGCAAGATTCCTGCCAAGAGAATTCATGTGTATATTGAGCATATTAAGCACTTTAAGAGCCGAGATAGCTTCCTGAAATGAGTGAAGGAACATGATCAGGAAAGAAGGAAGCCAAAGAGAGAGGTACCTGGTCCAACCGAAGCGCCACCCGCTCTGCCCAGAGACGCACGTGGTGTGAGAGTCAACGGAAAGGAGCCTGGGCTGCTGGAGCCCGTGCCTTATGACTTCATTACACTACGAGTGTGAAGAAATAAAAGACCTCTGTACGGTTAAAAAAATTATAGTAGACATCCTAATGGGTGTGGGGTGGTTTGACTTTGTTTTGTTTCTAAATAAGGCACAATGTTTGCCCAATGAAATGCATAGATCTTGGTTTCCATTAGAGGAGTTTTGACAGATGGATACCCTCATGAAACCCACATCCCATTAAGAGGCAGAACATTGCCAGCCCTCTGGAAAGTTCTCTCATGACCTTTCCCATCAGTCCCACCCACCCTGCCAACAGATTGCCATCACCACGGGAGAGTCGTGCCTGTCCTTGCACTGATGTAGCTGGACCCACACAGTGGGGATGGTGGGTCTGAGTTGGCCTGCCGACGCCCACTGAGGTCTGGGCCCCTCTCCCCACTGGGGAACAAGATGCCATTGTGTTGTCAGGAGCGAGGAGAGGCTCTTTGTCTGCAGCCTGCAGAGTTTCTCTTGGCATGGAGCTGTGACCCCCGTGTCCACGCTCCTGGCCTCTCCTGGAGCTGTGCTGTGTTTGCTTTCGGAGGACGCAGCACAGGATGCACCGTCCTCCACTGGATGACAGGAGAGTGATGTCAGTCCAGGTGCTTCCTGGGCAGGGCTGGGGGAAGGTTCCTGAGAAGAGGGCTGGGACGCTGAGCCAACGATGCGTCAGCAATGCCTACAATAGCTGTTCCCCAAATATGTTCAACTTTAAAAAAGAAATAGTTTATTTATTTATTTTTAGAGACAGAGCAAGGCAGGGAGAAAGAGTAGGAGGAGAAACATCCATCAGTTGCCTGTTCTATGTGCCCCTACCGAGGAATGAACCCACAACACAGGCGTGTGCCCTGATCAAGAATCAAACCAGCTACCTTTTGCTTTGTGGGATGACACCCAACCAACTGAGGCACATCAGTTAGGGCCAAATATGCTAAACTTTGAAACAGTGCCATTTTAAGGAGCAGCAGGTTCCTGAAAAGCTCCTATCCCCCAAATCCACGCCAGTGTTCTAAGGGCCTGTCCTGGGGAGTGGGGGGTGGGGTGTGCTGAATTTCACCTTTAGCGTGGGTTGGCTGAGGGACAGTGCATGAGTCTTTTCATTCTTCCAGGCTTTGCTTTTTCATTTGTCCTTCAACAGGTGATCACTTCTGCCGGGCACTTGGGTACGGAACCAAGTAGGCCAGATGGCGGGGGAGAGGGACTTGAGTGATAACCCACTACATAATATCACCTGGTGATAGCCCACTACATAAATACTTACCTAGGTGAAGGGGCTGCATTCAGATTGGGGGCCATTGGGAAAGGGTCCCTTTGAGGAAGTCACACTGGAAAGATTGGTAGGATTCACCAGAGACATAAGCCTAGGCTCAGGATGCAGCCGTCTCCATGGTGATGTGTGTGACAGCCACCTGACAGCCAGGGACAGCCTAGGGAGGGGTGTGCCAGCCCTGAGCTAACTGCTCCTGGGAGAGGGGGAGGGTGCAGGTACCTGGTGGCCTGGGATGGGGCTCCTGGGGGCAGTGACATGGCCCTGAACCAGAATCTCCTTTTAAGCCTCAGTGACTGGGATTCCAGGGCCTTTTGGTGGCTTGGGCAGGAAGAGACTAAAATTTCTATTTCAATTCTCTTCCCCAAACCAGCTTTTCTAACACTGGCTTTGATGGTTATGTTGGGTTTTATGGCTCTTTTACTCCCAAGATGTCAGGGTAGACTCGAGTCCAGCCCTTTGAGGGGCTGGGGTCAGGGGCTCTGGGCAGTGCCCACACACGAGTCGGCAGTGGACCTTGCTGGGGAACTTTGTCCCCACGCTGACTGGCTGTGTGTTCACACGGCCGTGCTGTCCCTTTCACCCTGTCACATAGTGTCCCTTCAGGGCTGAGGCACCTCCTGGCCCATCTCTGTGGCCACTTTGTGCCTCCAGATGACGACTGGCGACCACTTCACATATTCCTCAGAGATCTCGTTTTTAAAGCGAGGGTCAGTACATCCAAGTGAGCTGGAGCCCACCAAAATGGGAGAGAGTGCAGAAAACAAACTGGCTTCTCAGAGCTCTGCTTTCAATCTCAGGCATCCCCAGCTTTTTTTCTCTTTAATTACGGTTAAACAGATATAACACAAAATTTACCATCACAACCATGTTTCAGTGTGTGCAGTTTAGTAGCAGTGCTAATTATACTCGCATTGATGTGCAGCTGATCTCCGGAACTCTTTTTATCTTACATGAATGTTAGGCATCTTTTAAGAAATAAACAAAGTATTCTTTCTTCAAATATCAACTGCCAGAAGCTGGCTTTATTCTCTTCTGTCACCGCCTCGCCCCAGTCACTTCCCGCCCCTCCTCGTGTGCTCGGTGCCGGCCTGTCATGGCGCTGGGGCTTCCATGGGGCCAAGGACACAGCCGGGAGGTTGCTGCCCAGGTCGGTCTGTTTAGGGGCTGTTCCCCATTGCCCGCGTGCCTGTAAGTCGCTGACTGCCTCGTAACTATTACGAAGCCAGGGTGACAGGAGGGACATGGCATCCACACGGCCTCCGTAGGCCCCAGCACTGTGGGGAGGCTCAGTCTTTGGGGGGACCCTCCACACTGCACCACCAGTGGAGCCTCGCCCCACTTCCGGTTCTTAACACGTCTCTCACTCTGAATTCTGTTCCGCAGTGAGCTATACGCTCAGTTTAGGCTGCTGAGCATGAACGACTGGAGCCCTTTGTGTATCGGGAGTATCAGCACTTTTCATTTTGTGGTTTTCCATTCATCATAAAAACAAGAGGGGGAAATGCAATAAAACAGTAGCTTTTGGTTTGTTTTGATAGTAGTAAAACCCTTTCTTTTAATGAAGTATCCCCTAGTAATGGTGTTGTAAGAGAAACCAGCAAAATTTTTCTGGTAAAGCGAGCTGGGGCCCACGCACCTGAGGTCCCTCCTCTGACCCACGAGAATCCACTTATCAGTCCCTTTCGGACTCCCACACCCTTCAGTTGATTACTGACATGGCCTAGGGTCTTTATTCACTGTCGTGGTGTGAAGTAGGGGGAGGGCAGGGATAGGATACAGCAGAAACTGAAAAATAATAAGAGGGCGCTACACACAGCTGTGTGCTAATACATTTGAACGTTTCATTGAAATGGACAATTTCCCAGGAAAAATAAAATGTTCAAAACCTGGATCTAAAAGAAACAGGTCTACTTTTTATTGTTTCTTTTACAATTATTTTCATCATGTCTGTTCCCCTTTTATAAGGGACAATAATGTAGGGTCGCAAAAGAAAAAAAAAAGGAATTCAGTGGCTCACGCCCTGGAGTGACGCATCTCCAATTATAGCCTGAGCCCAGGGCCCCAGCAGGAACTCCTGAGCCACAGAGGTCACCAGCCCTGCGGTGGAAGAGCAGACAGCGAGCGGGCGGCCTGAGTCTAACCCTGGTCAAAGCTTTTTTTTTTCACTTTTTAAAACATGGGTCCCTCTAGCTCTTTCCATTTTAGTTTCACTCTGAGTGAAGTTATCTTTTGACCCGAGAAAAGTCAGTCAGCAGCAGCAGCAGCAGCGTCTTCTCACGTGTCCTCTCGTGTCATTTAATAAGGCAGGTGTGTGGGGTGGGGTGTCGGGGGAGTGTGTGTTCAGGCCTGGAAGGTAGTGCTTGCAGTTTCCCTAGGTGTTTGCTGCCCTCTTTTCTCTTCCCTGCTCTGGGCCAGGAGAGAAGTGGGTGGTGCAGGCACCCTTTCTTGTCCCCTGCGGGCCCGGCACCATCCTTTCAGGCGTCACGGGCAGCGTTAGCAGCATCCTCAGGGTGAGGCTGAACAGGCTCTGCATCCTGGACTGCAGGCCCACGGAGGCTGGGCGGGAGGTGGGCAAGGGAGTTAGTGTGTTGGGTGTGGGGCACTGCTTGGGCTTGTGTGAGCAGAATGCCTGATACCACTGTAAGCTTCAGTTGAAAGGTAGGCATTCCCAAGCTGCCAGGTGGCCACTTGGTCACAGTGGTTTGGGGATGAACACTTCTGTTGACTTTGTCCGCATTGCCAGAGCAGCATGATATCATCTGGGAGAAATTGGTATGGTCATATCACCTGAAAGCAGAAAAGAGCTGGGCTGTCGTGTGGGCATTGGACTGGGTGGGTGCGTGATCACTGAGGTTTGAGTTTTGTGTGGGGGTAAAAATATGATAAAATGTATCACCTTAATAATTTTGAAGTATATAGTAGTTCAGTAGTGTTAAGTATATTCACATCGTTGTGAAATACTCTGCCAGAACTTTTTCATCTTGTAGAACTGGAACTCTGTCCCTGCTCCCTGCTCCCCCAAACCTCTGCAACCGCTGTTTCACTTTCTGTGAATCTAATGACTCTGGGAACCTCATACAAGTGAAATCACACAGTAATTGTCCTTTTCTGACTAGATTATTTCACTTAGCATAAGGTCTTCAAGATTCATGCATGCTGTAGTATGCACTTGAATTTCCTTCCTGTTCAGGGCCCAATAATATTCCATTGTCTGGTATACTGCATTTTGCTTATTCACCGACAAACACTTGGGTCGTTTCCATCTTTTGGCTATTGTGACTAATGCAGCTGTGGACATGGGGGTACAGATTTCTCTTGATGACTCCCTACTTTTTGTTCTTTGGGTATATACTCAGAAGTGGGATTGCTGGATCATATGGTAATTCTATTTTTAATTTTTTCGGGAACCTCCATCCTGTTTTTCATAGTGGCTGCACCATTTTACATTCCTGCCAATGGTGCACAAGGGTTCCAGTTCCTTAACGTCCCACCAACACTAGTTCTTTTCTGTGTTTTGACAGCGGGCATCTTCATGGGTGGGAGGTGGTATCTCACTGTGGTTTGGATTAGCACTCCCTGGTGATGAGTGATGTGGAGCATATTTTCATGTGCTTGTGGGTCATTTGCATATCCTCTTTGGAAGAGTGTCTATTTACGTCCTTTGCCCATTTCTTAATTAGACTATTTTTTATGTTTTTTTTTTATTGTTGAGTTGTAGTTCTTTATATATTCTGAACACTAAGCCCTTATCAGACGCAGGATTTGCACATACAGTACTCCTCCACAAGTTAGCTTCTGCTAAGTATATGTCCACGAGGACCAGACATCTGTAGGAGGCTCTCTTAATTCCGGTGATACATTGCTGAGCTGCAACATTCTCTGGTCACATTTGATCAACTTTTCTTGGTTTCCCTCCTGCTGGAAGCTCTTAAATGTAGAATTTGTGAAAGTTCTTAATGGCAAAGTGTCTTTGGCATTTGCCACAGCTGATGCCCTTGCCTGAAGGAGAGCGGGGGACTCCAGCGTGGGGTGGGCAGCTGGACCTGGATGCCTTCCTTTGGGGTCCACGTGCGATATGCAGAGAGAAACAGATCCTAGTGTCAAATCCAAAATGAACAAAACCCCTTGAAAGAGTAAGCATTATTGGTTTGCTAAAAATAAAAAGTAAAAACAAGAAGTTCTGACTAGTCAGAGAGAACATCTCCTGAGTTTGCCAATGGTCTTTGTGCGCACTTGGAGCTCTGGGTAGCAAGGGGGGTGGGGTTTGCAGAGGGTTGGAGCGGGTAAGGGAGAGGGGATGGGTGTGGGGGGCATGCTACTGCCTTTGCAGCTTATATCAGGACCTCCCCTGACCACCACCACCACCACACACACAGGTCTGGCCTCCAACTTCAGGCCACTCCCTCTGCCTCAGCAAGAAACAGCACAAACGCAAAACCACTCACAGCCCCGCATCCAGCCTGTGTGGACAGGCTCAGCCGTGGAGGGGCTGGTGGGGGTGGATCTTGGAGGCAGACCTCCCTCCCTACACTCCCTCCTACCTGTGGTCCAAGTCAGGCCCCACGGCTGTGCTGAAGTGGGACACACTGCAGGGAATCACGTATTGTCTATTCTTTCCCTTTCTTCCTCTCCAATGCCTTCTGCAACAGCAAAAAGGTGCCAGCATCCTTCTGTGCCCAATTACGGGCTGAACTGTGACACCCTAAAATCCATATTTGAAGCCCTAACCCTCAGTACTTCAGGATGTGACTGTATTCGAAGATGAAGGTCTTTAACGAGGTGAATAAGTTAAAAATGAGATTTTTTAGGGTGGACCTTAATCCAATTTGACTGCTATTCCTGTAAGGACACAGACGATTAGGACACAGACAAACACAGAGGGAGGACAGGGTGACAATGGTCTTCTACAAGCCGAGGACAGAGGCCTCAGAAGAATCCATCTATCTGAACACTGTGATGTTGAACTTCCAGCTTCCAAAACTGAAAGAAAGTGCGTTTCTCCTGTTTAAGCACCCCCGGACTTCGGGGCTTTGTTGCGAGGCCTCAGCACACAGACCCACCCGCCCATTTCTCCCAATAGAACAGCGTGAGTCCCCCTTTTAACTCCCGCAGCAGTAGGTCATGTCTTTGTTCGTGAGAAACTCCCAAGACGTACTTGTACTACTGGCAAGAGCTTGCAAGCCGTGCCCAGCATCCTGTTATAAATGGGTACGTCCCTTATTAAAATGCCACTTGTAGCCCTCTGTTTCCCAGCGCTCTTGGCAACAGCCCAACTCTGTGTTCCAAATAGGAAAAGGTGGGTTGATTTAGAGACTCAGCCCTCGTTAGGCGTTACCGTGATTTATGTAAAAATAATACGAACGAGGCGAGCAACAATGGCTTCCGTTCACCTGCGGCCCACGAAGTTAATAAAAGGGCACATTAATCTCTATTGCGATGACATCGATTTGTACCAGCAGTTCTTCCAAGTGAAGAAACGTGTCATCTTGTTCCAAATGTACGTTTAGTTGGTTCAGGACTGTGTTAAGTGGTTCCAAAAAATGAACGTGTGTTATTTTCTCTAGGGAACCGCTTGTGTATTATTTCAGCGCAAAACATTTCTGGAACACAATTGCTAATCAGGAATAAAAATCAGCATTTCTCCTGCTGGCCCCACTAGAGGGTCCCTTGCTAAGACGCGGTTGCCCCGGGGGTGGCCCCTCCGGGCGCGCAGAAGGAGCTCCTGCCTGGCTTCAGAAGGAAGCCCCGCCGGGGGCAGTTCCTGTTTGCTCTTGCTGGAACTCAAAGGTACCTCTAAGCCTTTACCCCCACTTGAGTTGAGAGGGTCTGGAACGCAGTTTCACAAGCTCTGCCGTGTAGAAGTTCTGAGGAAAACTGCTCAAAAGAATGACTTCATGAGAAGGAAACTAATATTTGCCGTTTCTTTTCTCCCAAGGGAGGGCTAATCTTTAGAAACATAGAATCTCTGGAGGCCAATAGTGCTGAGTGCAAGAAGCGAGATTATTTCATTGTCGCCACCATGAAATAGAGTTTGTTTTTATTGCATTTCTTTTTCCCTTCAGGAAAGCGCTGGGTAAGAGTCCTGATAGATTATTCTTGCACCCCCTGGTTCTGACTTTCCCCCCATTGTTCCAGTTGCCTTTTTTTTAATCACTGAGATCTCTGTCAAGTTCAATGTTCTTGTTTCATGTACTTGTTCCCACCACTGGGCTGCCTGCCTGCCTCTGCCCAGGGTTCCCAAGGGTGATGATGGCATGCAGCCCTGTTACCACCCTTTCACGTCGCAAACTGCTCGAGAGCCCCTGAAGCTAGCTCAGGGTGTTGGCAGGACAGCAGCATGGTGCCCTTCAACTGGACTGCCCACTCAGCGTTTCCCGGCCCAGCAGCGGGCAGTCGGGCTTCTGCTTGGATCCAATGCTTCTCTCTGCACTTGCAGGTGCCTCGGTGGTGGGGTTAAGCGAGGAGGTGGCCTGCTGTGAGCAGTTGGGCTGGGGGCTGTATGTCCGGTCATGAGAAGTATTTACGCATGGAAACATGTAACCAGGCATAGAGGTAACATCGAACAGCTAGGCGGGGCACTACTCTGAACTCCAAGTCAGGGGCTGGGGACCGAAAGCGTTGGGCGTGGAGGTGAAGTGCTTTCACGTGCAGCGCGGCTATTAATGTGTGGAACTCCCACTGTCGGGGTGAAGATCAGACAGTGAAGGAGTTTAGGCAAGGAAAAGGGGTTAGGGGCTGGACCTGGGGGGTCCTCCCCTCTCCAGCTCCCAGATGGTGCCCTCCAGGTACCTTAAGGGGGCAGGGACTGACCCTTGAGCCCTTTGCCCTAATATTACCTGAGCGTTAGCTGAGGGTGTTTTACCTTCTGCTTCCTGAGGCCTGGGGAGATTAGAATTCTGAACCAGAGCATGATGACCTCTGACACAGAGGGCTGGCTGAATAACTTTTGGGGACTCAGCATCTGAATCCCTCTGTGACCTCCCAGAAATAGTCATGCAGGGGTGCCTGGGCCCTCCATGGACAAGGACCCCAGAAAGCTCAGACATTCCCAGACTTGCCCTTGTGTATGTCTACACCTCACCCCCAGACCTCCCGAGATGGCTCTGGGCAGCTCCACCTGCCATCTGTCCCCGAGTCCACGCTAACACGCTCTCCAAAGAGTGTGGGAAGTTCAGCTCCTCTGGAAGGGACGTTTTTTTGCATGAAAATGCTGTCCTTGTTTGTGGTAGTTTCACTGGTTGGCAATACCCTGCTTTTGTTTTGAGATTGCCTTTCAATCCTTGGCGGGGAAGAAGGATGTTGAGTCCCTCCCCAGCTGTCAGCTGGGACGTAGACCTGCTGCAGTGTTACCTGTCACTTGGGAGGCCGGAGGGCAGGGCAGGACACCGGGCCTGGGGAGTGTGGCTACAGAGCTCCAGGAACCGCATCAGGAGTGTTTGTCGCCTGAGGTTCGCGGCACAGTTGGAAGCATCACTTCGGGCAACCTTGTCCCAACTGTTTACCCCCAGGATACCGAACCACTGCCCCGGGGGAAGGCCAGGGTCGCCTCCTGTCAGCTCTGGTCACGATGTTTCCCTTTACTGATGAGCACACAGCCTAAGTGCGTGTCTGTTAAAACATACCGTGTTGACTCCACATTGTTGGTTCATTAACATTGCGGCCTCGGCCAACAGCGCTAACTTAGGCTGAACAAAGCTCATCTAACACATGTATTTTCTCCCTAAGACGTATCCCAGCCCTTCCTGTGTTTAGGAGCACCAGTCAGCATTTTGGGGCCTTGCCTGCAAAGTGCAGATAGAAGTTGATGGCCCAAGGCCAAAAGAGATGGCTGTGTGTGGAGGCAGCAGCAGGTGCCCCAGGGCCACCTGGGCCCACACCAAGCCAGGCCTGGCACTCAGGTGCTACCAGGCCCCTGCACCAGAGGACTCGAGTTTGTGTGTTGGGGGGCCCTCCAGGCAGCATTCACAGGGCTCTGCTGCCACAGCCTCTGTACCTGGCCCCAAAGCCAGGAGCCTGGACGTCACACCACTGGCCTGGGCTCGGCAGACACATCTCCCTGTGAGGGTATGGCTGCTTCTATCCTTATCAGGCCAGGTAACACGTAGATAAGGGTCCCAAAGGGAAGGCTGTGGTTTGGTGTCCACTTCTATTCACCTTTTAAAAATTCAGTGCATGGCCCTAGCTGGTGTGGCTCAGTGGATTGAGCACCAGCCTGCAAGCCAAAGGGTCACTGGTTCAATTTCCAGTCAGGGCATATGCTTGGGTTTCAGGCCAGGTCCCCAGTAGGGGGCAAGCGAGAGGCAACCACACACTGATGTTTCTCTCCCTCTCTTTCTCCGTCCCTTCCCCTCTGCCTAAAAGTAAAATAAACAAAATGGGCTTGTAGCCTCCAAGACTGTGACCAGCAGTGGAGCATGCTGGGGTCTTGCCATGACCCTCTGGGGCTTTCTGGGAGAGCTGGCCTCAGAGGGGCTGCACCTCCTCCCTGCCCACCTGTCTCTCTCCCCTCCTGCCTGCTGAACCCGGGCCAGAGTATCAGAGAGAGGCTCTGTACAACCACTGGGCATGCTGAGCAGCCAGGAGAGGTTCCCATTGCTGAGGGCAACTCCTGCCCCCATCCCTGATAAAGTCGCCTTCACTGTCACACGTAATGCAGATGAGCCATCATACTTGCTGCCATACCCACCATCTGGGCTTCCTCTTCTCCTCGGCCCCATGGCTTGAGTAGGGGTGCATTTACAGGAAGAGGGGCCTCTTGACCTGGGAGCAGACTCCCACCTGGTGTGCAGCCCCACCCTCCCTGGAGGTTGCTGAACAGCCTCCTGGTTCCCTGAAAATGCTGAGGACATAATAGTCCTTAACCTCCTTAGGGACCACAGACCCCTTAAATAACTTGGTAAGCCCTGTGGACCCCTAAAACTATCATCAGTTGCCTACATTCATAGACGGATGCTAAATCTTAGAGGTTAATGAAAATCCTCATTTTTTTCCATCCAAGTTTATGGATGCCCTGAAAGAACTCTTGCACGGGGCCCTTACGGATCATGGGCCCAGCTAAGAAGCCCTGGGGCGGGATGTATATACACAGACTCATGGTCCAGCGTTGTACACAGCCGTCCAGGAGGTATTTGCAAAAGTGTAGGCTCTGCAAACGGGCACGCCTCCTCCATCCCTCAAGCCCACCCCCCGAGACCCTGCCTGACAGGGGTGGGGCGGGACCCCAGATAGCAGAATGAGCTCTGTCAAGATTTCACGGCTAGTAGAGGGCAGAGTCTGTGTCAGGATTAAGTCCACTCATGATGTTGTGCGACCATCCTCCGAACTTTTTCATCTTTCCCAGCTGAAAAACTCTGTCCCCCTCATTAAACAACAAATACTCATTTCCTGCTCCCCTCAACCTTTGGCAGCCACTATTGTGTTCCTATGAATCCAAAAGCTCTTTAAGTACCGCATGTGAGTGGAGCCATGCATTATTTGTCTTACGGTGACTGTTATTTCACTTAGTGTGATTTCCTCCGGGTTCATCCACATTGTAGCAGGGGTCAGAGTTTCCTTCCTCACAGAGAGGGCACGGGACTGGACAGCGTTCCCTTGTACACATCCACCACCGTTTGTCATCCACTCATTCGTCGGTGGCCACTGGGTTGCTCCCCGCTTTGGCTGTGGCGAACTGTGCTGCTGTGCACAGGAATACAAGGAAGGGCACTTTTTAGGAGTTTAAAAGGTTCCTACCTTTGTGAATGTTAGCATTTTAGACGTCTTACACTTGAAAGAAGATTGGCAGTAATACAAAGTTGTTTTAGCTATGGGCTCCATTTCATTTTCCACACCTCCCAGCACATGTGGCTACCTGGGGCACCGACATGGTGACCTGCTACCTCTGTGCTCACTCGGGCCAGTGCTCCATCTGCGGCCATGTGCTCCCATTAGCTCATGAGGCAAAGGCCAGACTGGGGGCACCATGTGGAGGCCCTAAACCCCAAACCCTGCAAGAGCACATAAAACCAGCCTGGAATTCTCTTCCTGTGGGGGGAGTGTGCTCCAAAGAAGGGTGTAAAGTGGCCTCTTGTGGAAAACTAGGATTACATGCAGCTCTGCCCAGCCCCAAAGTCACCACTGGGCAGCGGTCATCCTTGACTGCACAGCAGAAAATGTGTGGTCATTGAAAGAGAGGGGGCATCCAGGAGGCCTGGGTCAGAGAGGGAAGGGTGGCCCAAGAGCTAGGACAGGAGGGTGAAGAGATGACAGAGAGGCCTCCTCCTCACTCGATTGCTGGGGCTTGCTAGTCACTGACAGCACTGCTTGAATTCACTGCCTTCTCTGATTCTTTCTAGAATCTGTCCCGAGTCTCAAGTTCCTACTGTCCAGCTATAGGACACCATGGCTCTCCTGCAGGTGGTATGTACAGAAGACGATCTTACAAGAGAAGGAGCCTGGGAAGAGATGATTCTCTCTCCTCACTGAGACCAAAGGAGGAGCACAAGCCCATTTTAAAGCTTCTGGGTCTGTAGGGACCTTCAGTCATGTCAGCAGGACACAGAAAGGAAAAGAAACTGGGAAACCATTGCAAGCCAGGAAGGTCCTGGGCTCTGCATTAGTGAGCGCTCACTGCCCTCTAGTGGTGACATGAACAAGGAACATGCAGGGTTTCATAACGTTGACCAGGAAAAGACAAAGACGCTGAGTGATCTCACTCCCAAGCACTGTGATCGCTGAGAGGCGCACTGGTTTAGTGCACCTTAAGTATCGGGTGCTACAGGCAGATGAGATGAACACACAGGGTTCACGCTGAATTGTGTCCTCTGGAAATTCATATGTCCTAAACTCCGGTACCTGAGAATGTGACTCTATTTGGAGATGGGACTTTAGAGAGGTAATTACATTCTTCTCAAGTTCACATGAAAATTTCTCCAGGAAAGATGGTATATTATGCTATAAAACAAGTCTCAATGAATTTTAAAGGGTTGAAATCATACAAATTATCTTCTATAACTGAATGGAATAAAATTAGAAATTAAAAACAGAAGGAAATTTGTGAAATTCACAAATATGTGGAAATTAAACAACACGGTACTAAATAATCAATGAATCAGAGAAGAAATCATAAAGGAAATTAGAAAATACTTTGAGAGGCATGAAAACACAAAAACACAACACACCAAAAAACATATGAAATAGAGCTAAAACAGTGCTCAGAGAGAAACTTAAAGCTATAAGCACCTATATTAGGGAAGAAGAAAAACTTCAAATCAATAACATAAATTTCCACCTTCCTTAAGAAACTGGCAAAGTAAGAACAAACTAAACCTAATGCAAACAGAAGGAAGGAAATAATAGGTTAAAATGGAGGTAAATCAGCACTGATCTGTGTGGCTCAGTTGGTAGGGCATAATCCCATTGAATAAAGGGCCGCTGGCTTGGTGCCCAGTTAGGGCACAGGCCTGGGTTGTGGGTTCGGTTCCCAGATGGGGCATGTGCAAGAGGGAACTGATCAATGATTCTTTCTCACATCCATGTTTCTCTCCCTCTCTTTCTCCCTCCCTTGCTTTCCCTCTAAAAATAAATAAAAATTGTAAAATTAAAAAAATAAAATTTCTTATCTTTTAATGTCTCCTAGAATATTTAGGAATAAAATGTGTCTGGGCTAGGCTGGAAAATATTTTAGCAAAGAAAAAAAAGAGGTAAAGCAGATATGGCAAAATGTTAATAATTTTAAGATCTAGCTAATGGGTATATAGGGGGTCCACTTAATATTTTCTCAGATATAAAGATAGATAGCTAGGTATCTCTACAGAGATAGATAGGTATTTCTCTATATCTCTCTCTCTGTCTATCCAAAGAATTTCCATTTAAAAAGTGGCTGAGTGGAAGCATACATTCAAAGGTGTTTTCTCCACTTTTATCTCAGAGGGAGATAATTCACTTTTATCATTTTGTTCTCTTTGTACAGAAATACAGGATATTGCAATGTTGTAATGTTAGAAATGAAATAGAATAATGCGATTTGTAAACACTATACATTATTAGGATGAATACAAACATAAGATCAGAGCAAAACTGCTCCAGCATCATGTCCAGCGGCCAGGGCGCTAGCCTGGGCTCATAACTGGCTTGTGAATGAGGGTGTTCACTATTGGATCAGCCACCATGGCCTTGGAAACCTAACACCTTTCAGAAGGGGACTGGCTGAATCCCTCCGCTCCCCTCCCTCCCCTGCTTCCTTTGCTCCTGGCCTTTCACCCTCTGACCTCGCTCCACCCTGCGTTGGAGTAAGGACTTCCTTGGTAAGTGGCCTCCGCCCTGTGAAGACAGGTCCAGCAGGTCGCTGGGTAGCTGAGCCCCAGAACATGCCCATTAGGCTGGAAGCTCATTTATTTCTTTAATGAGTGAAGGGTCAGGGAGTCACCAGTGGTTTTAATTTTATCTTTTAAGTTTTCTGTTTGGTTTTCAAGTTTTCTACAAAGAAGATTTTTTTTTGCTACACCCCCATAACTGTTGCTTTAAAATGTAAGTGTGTGTGAAGCAACAGGAACTCTCATTCATTGCTGATGGGAGTGTAAACTGGTACAGCCACTTAGGAAGACAGTTTGATAGTTTCTTACAAAACTAACCATACTCCTGACATGTGATCCAGCCATCATCCTCTTTGGTATTTACCCAATGGAGCCAAAAACGTATGTCCAAACAAAAAACCTGTGTAAGATGAATACTGCAGCTTTATTTGTAATTGCCAAAACTTGGAAGCAACTAAGACCTCCTTCAGTAGGTGAATTGGATAAATAAACTGTGGTATATCTAGCTAATGGAATATTGTTTAGCACTAAAAAGAAATGAGCTATCAAGCTATGATAGGACAGGGAGTGATCTTAAATACGTATTGCTAAATCAAAGAAGCCAGTAAGAAAGGGTGCATGCTGTATGATTCCAACTGTATGCTGTTCTGGAAAAAGCAAAACTACGGGGACAATAAAATGATCGGTGGTTGCCAGCAGTGGAGGGGGAAGAGATGATGGAGCGCAGAGACTTCAGGCCAGTGAGACCAGCCTGCACGCCATCAGGATGATGTGTACACGTCACTAAACACCTGCCCAAACCCGCAGGATGTCCAGCACCAAGAAGGAACCCTAAGGTGAGTGCTGGACTCTGGGTGACGATGACGTGTCGCTGTAGGTTCATCAATTGCAGCCGATGTCCCACTCCAGTGGGGGATGTTGGTAGTGGGGAGTCTGTGTGTGTGTGGAGACAGGGAGGATGTGGGAAATCTCTGTACTTTGTGCTCAAGTTTGCTCTGATCCTAAAACTGCTCTAAAAATAAAGGCTCTTCAAACATTTTTTTAAAAAGTAGATGTGAGGCTCAGAGAAGCTAGATCGCAGCGTGGGGCTGGCTGCAGTGGTTCCGGCACATGCTGCCTCCCCGTGCGCGGGAAGGAGCAGGTGAGCTGACCCGAGGGGGCCCGGCTCGGAGTCCGCAGAGAGTCATCCGTGAGAATGTGGGTGTGCAGGCTGTGCCTGCTGGTCCCTGTGCATGCCCTTTGCTGCCTCACCCAGGCTCTCTAATGAGGTCACCTCAGGTCACAAGGCAGGCACATTCTTTGCTGTAGATCAGTAGGAGATCCAAACCGAAATTGGGGGTTGACTGGCAGGAGGAAGGCCCAGGCAGAAGTTCTCCCTCTGAAAGGCTCTGCTCCTTTCCTGCAGGACACATTCCCTCAGGAGCTTTGGCTGGGCAGTGCCCCCGGGTCACTGGGCAAGGAAGAAGCCCTGAGCATGAAGACCCCACCAGAGCAAGGAGAGGCTGCTGTGGACAGCGGGAGGGAGGGCACAGCCAGTGGTCTGGCCACCACCCTGCAGTGGCACAGCCTGCCTGGACAACCTTGGAGCCTCAGGCTCTCCTGTCTGAGAGACGGGCTCAGAATCTCCTTCACCGAGTTCTGTAGAGTCAAAGCCGAGGATTGTACGTGAAAGTCACAACCAGCCCACAGGCCATCTTGTCCCTTGGAGCAATCTGTGTTCTGAGCCTGTGAGCCTGCGGTCTCCCCACCCCGTAACCAGTGTGGGATGGGTGAGAGTGGGGAGCAGCCACTCTGGAGCGGTGCTTTGCTTCCTTCTCTCGGTGTGAAGTCCAGGGGCCCACCCTGTGCTCTGTGTGATCCTGGTGCCTGGATGAGGCATAGAACAGCCCACTGGGGCTGCAGTTCATGGCATGGAGGGTACGGGCCCTCCAAGAAGCCCCAGGAGGCACCTGAACCTGGAAGAGGTGAGCCTGTTTCCAGAGAGGAGCTGGCTCTGCTGTCTGGATGCAGGGCAGGGCAGGGCACACAGCCTGCAGGGCCAGTCTGGCCTGCAGGGCCGCAGCGTGCTCCTCTTGTTGGTGGGAATCCCTCTCTTTCAGCTATACATTGTGTTTGACTTGCTGTGTTTTTCTTGGCTTTAGTGAACAGGATTTGTTGCACTCTTTGTAATTTTTGGAATTGAAGGTATTTTTAACAAATGCAGCCGGTATCGTGGGAACATCCTGAAGTTGCTGGCGTGTCTGTAGTCTAAAATCAACCCTGTCCCACCCCCAACCTTCCTCCTTAAAGAGTCTAAGTCACTCAATGGGATGTCTATTTTTGTTCATTTAGGTTTCAAACTAAAGTGTGGATAGAACTGAGGAAATTCCCCTACGATTACTTCTTTCTCCTGCTCCTTGTCTGTGAAAGCAAAGTGGAAGGTAAAAAGAGCCAGAGCACATGGCATGTTCTAGGCAAGGCAAGTGGGGTTGGGGGGCCCTGCCTCTGCCAGTCCGATGGTGATTCCCACCCTCACACCCCACCATCATGTTAACTGCATGCCCCAGTTGGGAGTAAGGAAAACAAAAGTGAAATACATGAGCAATCATTGAATCAGGAAGGTGTATCAGTGACTTACTGCTGCCTAACAAATTACCTCAAACGTAGTGGCTTAAAACAGCACACGATGATGACCTCACAGTTTCTGTGGGTCAGGAATTTGGGCACGGCTTAGCTGGGTCCTCTGATCAGTGTCTCTCAGGAGGCTGCAGTCAAGGTGTTGGCCGGGGTTGGGGTCTCATCTGAAGGCTCCACTGGGTGGTGTCCCCTTCCTAACTCACTCATAAGGCTGTTGGAAGGACCTGGTTCCTGTGGGCTGTTGGACAAGGCTGCCCTCAGTTCCTGGTCATGTGGGCCTCCTCCACACAGTAACCTGCTGTCAGTCAGGCAGCCAGCAAGGGGCAGAGGCTGAGCCTTTGTCGTCTAATTCCAGAGTGACATCCTCAACGTTGCCGCATGCTGTTGGTTTGAAGAAAGTTACTCAAGGATGGGGGATCACATGGGGCATGCATTCCAGGAGGTGGACCATGGTCCATCGTAGACACCACCCACCGCCAAAGACGTGGAATCGATCGTGCCTGTTGCTGCTGTGCACACCCGTCTCACAGGTGTGGGGAGTGGCACACGCTTTTCAGGAAGTGCTTTGGCTCCCCGTCCCCAGGGGGAGCTTCCGGGGGAAGTCCTGACTTAGGACCCTCCAGCGGCCCACTTAACCCCTCTCACCTGCAGTCTCCCCCTCTTTAAAAAATTTCATGGTGACTTTGGTGCCATTTTGTGATGTTTTGGGATTAGATGTGATAAGTATTAAAGAGCTGGTCAAAGCAGCTTACTCAGAGCAGGCACCCAGAAATTCTTATTGAATGAATAAGATTCCTATTGACACAGTGAGGGCAAAGTCCGTTTTGGAGATTTTGGTAACAAAGAAATAATGGAAATTCCTTCAGAATATTTGCATTGCTGAAGAAGTGAAACCTACCCCAGACCCTGGGGAGTAGGAGCAGATCAGGGCCCCCAGCCTGGATCTGGGCCTTTTCTGTTAGGGAATGAAGATGCATTCTGGCTGGTGCGACTGATGACAAAAGTAGTGCTAGCTGAAGGCAAATTCTAAAGGAGGAGCTAGCAACCATGGTCCCGCTGCCCCCAGGCGTGTGTGTCAGAATTGTGGGCTGGGGGTGCACTTCCCCAAGGCATAGCCGGGCTCACCCCCTCGTGTCACATAGGAACCTCAGGGGGCAGGACTGGGCAGGAGGGGGCTGAGAAGCTAGTGGGCGATTCCAGCGTCCACCTTGGTCACTCACGAAGCCTCCAAATGCATCATCTTCCCTAGGTGAGGCCATACCCTGGGTGCATCTTCTGCATCTGCTTTGCCCCAGGGGACTATGTCAAAACATTTTTCAATAACATTGAGTGCTGACAGCCCAGTGCCCCTTAGCTGGCATCATCAGATTACTGCGTGGTGTTCTTGGCCATTTTCTCTGTTTTTCTGTACTCTTATATTAAACAACAATATACTTTGGATTTTTTCTTAATTACGTAAATGACATCACAGCACACATGTCATCCTGTGGCTTCCCAGTTTTTTCCTTGGTAATATGTCTCAATATTTTCCATGATTGGCCATGTCTCTGAGGTCCATTCTTTTCATTGCTTCCTGATGTTCCGGGCTATAGACATACTATTTTTCATTGGCCTCCATCTGTTCGCTGACATTCGGATTTCACGTAGAGAGGTTTTGCTCTTGCACGCAGTGCTGCTGCAGCTGGTGTTCTTCCTTACTTGCACGAGGGAGTGTGCCTGGAGGATGGTGGTCCCAGCTGGTGCGCTGAGGCACAGCTGGACCTGACTGTTCAGTCAGGGGACTGACCTCTGTTCCCTCAGATTGTCAAATAACAAAATGACAACAGCCAACACAACAATAGCCATCTGGTGTGCATGAATCAAAATCATACTTTTTTTGTCAGACCAGCAAAAAATGTATGTAGGGGAAAGGTTGAAGACAATTATACTTTAAACCGAGGAGGGTGCAGAGGTATAAAGAGAGGTGCGGTTTCTGTACTTCGCTCAAACTGGTAAAGGGACAACAGCAGCAGACGGCGATAGGTCGTGTGTAATGTAGAGCAACTACTACAAAACTACACAAGGAGAGACACTCAAAACTGAGAATTCTAAAAAAAATGTTTAACTCACATAAAGCTAAGAGAAAGAACGCAAAAAAAACAAACAAACAAAAGTGCTCGCTTCGGCAGCACATATACTAAACAAACAAACAAAAAAAACAAACAAAATAACAGGATAAAATGGCAGACTTATATCCTAACATACCAATAATTGGATTAAATGTAAATTATCTAAATTTTCCAATTAAAAGACTGAGATTGGTGGAATGAATTTAAAACCATGCTTCAACTAAGTGTTTTGTACAAGAAATTTGTTTCAATATATTTCATACAAACATTAATCAAAGGAAAGCATGAATGCTATATTATATCAGATAAGGTAGACTTCAAGAGAAGAAAAATTACTTGGGAAAAGCAGTTAATGTTATGTAATAATTAAAGGGTAAATCCGTTGTAGGCAGTTAGAGGAGCAGAGCTAGGACCATGAGCCAAGAACAGGGCAGAAAGCAAGGGCAAAACTGGGACAACAAGGACTTCTCCCCCAGGGGAATGTTTTCTCCCCTAGCATATCCGCTGGTCAGGCAGTTTAGACCCCCTGACTCTTCCTCCCTGGAGATAACATCTAGGTCTCAGTTGTACTTCAGCTCCAGGCCAGAAAAGCAGCAAAACCAGACAAGTGAAGCCTGGCTGCCTGGGGACCAGCTGCACTGACTAATGAGACCCTGCCTGGCACCCACCAATCAGTGGAGACCACAACCCCCAAAGCTGATGAATATTCTATTAAGATCCTCCAAGGAGACCTTCCCTAAGATCCCTGCCTGCAAGAGAGAGATAAAACCCTCCAGACAAAGGAGGCAGCACGTGCTCTCCTTCTGGGGAGCATGCCTGGGCCTTTCCCCTCCCCCTCCTCTTCGAGCTCCAAGGGTCCCCACCAGACTTGCAGTCAGGCAGCAATGGGCAGCAGCAGCTCATCCACATTAACCCCCTGACCCTGTCCTCAAAGCTCCCTTTTCTCTGACTTTCCAGTGAGCTAAAGAAGCCCAGCCTAAGCTCTCCTGTGGCTTCTTCCTTGCTAAGCCCTTCCTTGTTTCACTGTTCCCAGCTTTAATAATTGCCCCATCTGAGTGTGCTTTTGCTGCGGCCAACAAATTCTTGCTTGCTTTCCTATACTTTGTCTCTTGACTGAAATCCTTCCTTCAAGAAGACAAGAACTGAGGTCTCGTCTGGCCGGTAACAAATCCACCAAGAATACATAGCAATCCTAAATGTGTATGTCCAGAATCACAGAGCTGCAAAATATGTAAAACAAAACTGATAGAACTAAAAGGAGATATAGACAAATCCACAATTGTAGTTGGAGACTTCAACACTCTTTCAACAGTTGATATAACTAGACAGAAAATCAGCAAGGAAATAGCAGAACTAGACACCACCACCAACCAACAGGAGCTGACTGACATTTATTGAACATTCTGTCTCAACAACAGCAGAATATATATTCTTAGCAAGTGCCCATAGAACATACACCAATATAAACCACATCGTGGGCCACAAAACAATTTTCTAAAAATTGAAATTATACAGAATCAGTCCTTCAACCACAATGGATTTAAACTAGAAATCAATAGCAGAAAGAAAATAGGAAAATCTTAAACACTTGGAAACTAACACACTTATAAATCACCCATGGGGGAACAAGAAATATCAAGGGAACTTAAAAAAAATACATAGAACTGAATGAAAATGAAATACAGCATGTCAAAACTTCTGGACTGATAAAGCAGCACTGAAAGGGAAAATTTATAGCACTATATGCATGCATTGGAAAACAGGAAAACTCTCACCCTGGCCAGTGTAGCTCAGTTGGAGTGTCATCCCATAAACTGAAAGGTCATGGGTTTGATTCCCAGTGAGAGACGTGCCTAGCTTGCAAGTTCAGTCCCCAGTTGAGGCGTGTGTGAGAGGCAACCGATTGATGTTTCTCTCCCTCTCTCTCCCTCCCTTCTCTCTCTCTAAAATTAATAAGCATGCCCTTGGGTAAGGATTTAAAAAAGAAGACGAATAGAGGAAAAGTCTCAAATCAATAATCCAAGCTCACCCTGGTTGGTGTGGCTCAGTGGATTGAGCGCGGGCTGTGAACCAAAGGGTCGCCAGTTCGATTCCCAGTCAGAGCACATGCCTGGGTTGCAGGCCAGCTCCCTAGTGGGGGCCACATGAGAGGCAACCACACATTGATGTTTCTCTTCCTCTCTTTCTCCCTCCCTTCCCCTCTCTCTAAAAATAAATAAAATATTTAAAAAATAATCTAAACTCAAACCTCAAGATACTAGGAAAAGAAAAACAAATTAAACCCAATATAAGCAGAAGGAAGAAAATAATGAAGGCAAGAGCAGAAATCAATGAAATTGAAAACAAAAATAATAGAATAAATTTAAGAAAGAGATTTTTTTTGAAAAGATCAATAAAATTGACAAAGTTCTAGCAGCACTGACAAAGAAAAGAAAACACAAACTACCAATATCAGAAGTGAAAGGGGGGACATTATTAGGGTCCCGCAGACATCAAAGGGATAATGCAAGAATGCTACAAACAGCTCTATATCCATAAACTTGATGGTTAGATTAAATGAACCAATTCTTTGAAAAACATAAACTACCACAACTTATCCAATATGAAATATATAAGTTGAATAGTTCTATTAAGGAAATTGAATTCGTAATTTTAAACTCCCCCTAAAAGAAATCTCCAGGCCCATGGAGTTTCAATGGAGAATTAAAAAAAAAACTTTAAAGAATAATTGACACAACTTCTATACAATTTCTTTCAGAAAATTGGAGAGGAGCACTTCTCAGTTTGTTTCATGCTCTTAGAATTACTCTGATACTGAGATCAGACACAGACAATACAAGAAAGAAAATCACAGACCATGATCTCTCATGGATATAGACATGCAGATTCTCAATAAAATATTAGCAAGTAGAATATAGCAACATATAACAATAAGCATACACCATGACCAACTGGGTTTTACTCCTGGGAAGTCAGGCTGCTTCAACATTCAAAGAGCAATCAAAGCAATGTACATGTTGACAGGCAAAAAAGGAAAAACCACAAGGTCATATCAGTTGTGCAGAAAAAGCACTTACCAAATTTCAACAGTCACTAATGATAAGAATTCTAAAAATAAGAATAAAGGTGGGACCTTCCCCAACGTAATGAGAAGCATTATGAAATACCTGCAGCTAACATACTTGTTAGTGAAAAACTAAACACTCTCCTCCGAGATTGGGAAGAAGGCAAGGACATTTGCTCTCACCACTCTTATTCAGTATAGTGCCAGAATTTCTAGCCAGTGCAGTAAGGAAATAAGTGGCATGCAGTGAGCAAAGGAAGAAATAAAGTGGCCCTATTTGCACAGGACATGATTACCTACATAGAATCACAATGACTCTACCAAAAAACCCCTGCTAGAACTAATACATGAGTTGAGAAAAGTCATAGGATATAAGATAAATATTTAAAAAAATTAATTGTATTTCTGTGTGCTAACAAACATATAGGTGCTCAAATTAAAAATACAGTACTGTTTAAAATTGCTCACAAAAGTAAACACTTAGATGTAAATCTGACAAAGTGTATACAGATTTCGTACACATAAAACTACATAATGCTGATGGAAGAACAAAGAAATGAGTTTTTTGTGAGTATAACAAACTGGATGAATTTCCAAATAATTACAAGTGAAAAAATCCAAACCCCAAAGTTTACATGCTATGTAATTCCAGTTCCATTTCTATAACATTGCTGAAATGACAAAATTATAAAAATGGACCACAGATTGGTGGTTGCCAGGAGTTAAGGAGGAGGTGGGGGCCAGAGGGAAGTGGGCGTGGCTATGAAAGCGCCACAGGAGGGGTCCTTGTGGGGACGGATGTGTCCTGTGCCTTGACCACACCAACACTGGTGTCCTGGTTGTGATGTGGCACTGCAGTTTCGCAAAATGCTGCCACTGCAGGGGACTGGGTAAAGGGTGCAAGGGACCTCTCTCTGTTATTTCTTACTACTGCATATGAATCTACAATTACTGTATCTGAAAAATACAATGTTTAATTCTTTACAAAAAGTACACAACAGGTAGTAATGTGTCATTTGGATCACACAGAACAAAATCAAATCATGCAGACTGTGAGGCTGGTGTTTGAATGCGCATCTGGCAGTAAGCCAGTATCTGCGTTTCACGAGAATGGGAGTCGGGGTCACCCGCAGAGACCCCATCAGGAATCTAGGGCAGAACCAGACATTGTGTTTTTAAACTTTTAAGCTGCACTCTGGGGAATGGTCTCGGGTGTGCACTCCTTAGTGCTCAGTCCTCGTTCCTCCCTCCCTGTGGCCACCTGCCTACAGCCACCTCAAGGCTCTGCTCTCTGCCCACTCCTCTCTGGCCACTCCATGCCCCCAAAGAGCTCAGCCTCTCCTTCCTCAGGCTCCCCTCACAGCACTGACCTGAGGGCAAGGGCCTGCCCTTTACTGTGGGGCCTACAGTGCCCCTCGTGATGGCATGGTCCCTGGGTTCCTCATGGGGGCCTAATGATCACCCTCCTCCTCTGACAGGGACTTCCTAGCCAAGGAGCCTGTTTATCATCTGCTCTCAATTCAGGCCAGGCTCCCTCAGGGTCAAAGTTGCTAAAGAAATGAATTGCAACACAGCTCTTCGTGTTTCTACACATCTGGGAAGGGCCGCTGGCCCTCAGCCACAGGAACCTGCTGGGGAGGCTGGCAGGTGCCTCTCTGCATCCCAGGCCTGCATGCATTGCAACAGGCCACCTCCACGGGCAGGCCCGCCTTTGGCCCGGCCTTGGAATCCCTGTCACACCCCATGCAGGGAGTGACCCTGCCCTCGCACGTGGAGCTGGGTGGAAGTTGTGCACAGGAGGGGCACCTCTGCTAGGACCTAATGGGTGGAGTGGCATCAGGCAGGAGGTTGGAGGAGTGGCATGTCACAGCCACGGTGTGCTTGTCCTAGAGTCTGCAGTTTGCTTTTTAGTTGTGGTCACAGTGAGTGTGGAAACCCCAGAAGGACCAGTTTGATTGGAGCGGGCTGCTAGAGTTGCTTCACTGCTGTGTCCTCACTGCATCTCGCCATCCATCCCTGCCCTCGCTCCCTCCCTGCTAACTGGCCCCTTGAGCCCCACACCCTACACCTCCACATTACCCCCCCTTAAACACCGGTCTGCCCATGCCACTTCCCCTGAGAAATGCCCTGGTCCTTCTCCCCAAAAGTTGCAGCAGAGGTCCTTAACCTCCTCAGCCCCCGCCCCCACACCAGGTGCTCTGTCTGTTTTGCTCCTAACCACTGCTTCTGGAAACTTCCCCATCTTTTAGGCTTCTGTGTTAGACCCAGAGCCCTTCCCTGGTGGCTCCTCCAGACCAGCCTCAGCCTCCTCTGGCTGGGAGACAGGGTCTGCTGGCCACTCAGAGTCCCCCCAGCCTTGTAGCCACCACACTGTGCTTGCTGGCACCCTTCACCTCAACTTCCCAATTGCTAACAATTCCTCTCTCACTCACTTTTTGTATAAATATGCGTGGTGTCACTGCTGTAATTATTAGGAATAAAAGACCATTCCTAAAATGGTCTTTTACTAGACTATTTAGGAATGTCCTAGTTCTTTACCCCCAAAACTCACCATATTTCACCTAAGAACAAGGACACTCAGCTCAACTATTCAAGTCAGAAATTTAACGTTGATGCAACACTGTCCATATTCAAACTTTGCCAGTTGTAGCAATAATGTCCTTTCCAGCCATTTCTGCCCCCATCCAAGACCACAGCTTGTTTTGTGATCTGGTATCTGGAGTGGCTGCTGGGCCCTGTCCATGTCTCTGACTTGTGTGTCTGTGAACATGGGCCCCTGCTCTGCAGCACGTCCCTTGCTGGGAGGTGTGTTTCTTCCAGGTGAGACACTCGTGGCCCCACGTTAAGAGTGACACCGAGTCCTTCTCTAGAGGCCTGTGATGCTCCTGGAGCGTCCGTCCGTGACGTGAGTGTTCCCACCCACGTCAGTGATAAGGGGCCTGTTGGAGGAACTCTGAGTGAACATCTTTCGCCAGGAATCTCTTGCCTGACAGTTTCCTAGCTTGTTGGCCATTCTTGCCTGAGCCAGTTAACACTGCGGTGGTTGCAAGATAATGACTCTGTGACTCCTCCCCTTTCCCTCCGTCACCATTTGGCGTGCTACTGGGAGGAAGAACTGTCCAGTCTCCCGTCCCACTCTCTGTCAGGAGTTCGAGCTTATGGCTCTTCACTCTACTCAGGGACGTGTAACCCGTTCCTGTCACTGCTCATTCCGATGCTGTCGGCTGGCTCCTGTGTTCTCTGATGCATCCCTGCCAGGTCTGAGCCCTTTCTTGCTTTTTGGCACTATTTTTCACTGCCCTGGCCCTGGTGCCAGCCATTTCTCACGGAGCCCAGGTTCCCTTAGAGCAGAATGTTTCTCTGACACCAAGATCTAGGAAGCAGGCATGCTCATCTTCTCCAGATGCCATCCAGGTCTTAGGAAGATGTATGATGAATAATATTGTGAGTTCACTTGGTCACTTCCAGTCCCACCCCAGCAATGCAGGCCTTTCCTTGTGTCTGCCAGTCCGTGTCTGCGTCTCCTGCTCCCACAGGAGAGCCCTGGCCTCTGACACTGTCACTATATCTTTCACCTAGTTAGTCCTCTGAACACACAGGCCCACCCACCACAAGCGGCAAACACACAGAGCCTTGTCCAAAATTCTTTGTCTTTTTTCCCCTTAAGATTACTTATTTATTTAGGCAGAGAGGAAGGGAGGGAGAGAGAAAGGGAGAGAAATATTGATGTGTGTTTGCCTCTTGCATGCCCCTCACTGGGGACCTGGCCTGCAACCCAGGTATGAGCTCTGACTGGGAATCGAACCAGTGACCCTTTGGTTCGCAGGCCGGCACTCAATCCACTGAGCCATGTTCTTTTTATCTTTAGATTGAGTCTATAGTCAGAGCATTGTGTTCAGGAATTAATTGGGTTCGCTTTTCGTTTTCTTCTCTGTGGTTGTGCTACGCATTTGAAACACGGTTGGTGTGGTTTTCTGTTCGTGTTCATTTTTAGCGTTCCCTCTCCAGTGCTCTTGACTGAATTTTATTTGTGACTACAGGAAACACTGAGATTGTGCTGCCCTTCCCTCCTGTCGGCCTCCTGCACCCTGCCGGACACCTGATGTCATTTTGGTTCTCTCTCCTGGTTTCTTTTGCACATATCAGGAAACAAATGCATTTGCATGTATTGTTACTTTTCTTTTTCACATAAAAAGTAGCATACCTTGTGTGCCCTTTGTGTGTGTGTGTGTGTGTGTGTGTATTCCCCCCCCCCCCACACACACACATAAAAGTAGCCTGGAACTCTGGAGGCTCTCCCCTGCGTGGCTGCTGCTTTGCAGTTCTGGGTTGCTCTCATATCTGTAATGGCCAGAACTGAGTATGTTTGTTTCCAGGCATCTTCGTGCAGTATGCAGCGCGTCTTCAGGGCATATTCCCAGGGGAGGGGTCACAGGCCCAAGGGTAAAGGCAAACACAGTCCCATTAGTCACCTCCTCATCACACTTTGGCTTGAGGCATCGAGAAGCCCAGGAGGGAGGCACGCCTGTCCCCGCAGCCTGTGCCTGCAGGGCAGCTGACTCAGTGAGGCCCGATTAGCACTCCCTCCCAGGTGTGAACTGGAGCATCTGGTCGAGTGTATAAGACCATCTTTATATTATGCTGTGTATGGTCTGTACCTTTTGCCCATTTTCCTATCCATCCCATCTTGATTGTTGAGTTCTTTATACATTAGAGTAGCCTGTAGACACTCTCTCCTCACTTGTTGTGTTTCATCAGTCTTGTTAAAAAAAAAACAAATTTAAACTAAGCAAATGTGAACATCTAGTTGGCTTTATTGAGTGACTCACAAACCAGGCAGCGTCCCATCCAGCAACGGGAAGGGAGTTCTGGGGGTTGTACAAAACGGAGGGATTTTACATGAAGAAGCATGGGGCCAGGATGCTATCAGTAAAAGAAAAAGAAAGGATTGTTTGGGGGCGTCTTCTTTGGGGGAAGAGGATGGAAAGGTCTATCTTGGAAATTGCCTTGTCTCTTCTCTCTATGGGGCCTGTGTGACAGGTCACCTTACTGGTGTTTGACAACAAAATTCCAGACTAGTTAAGGTTCATTAAGATTACACTTCTGGGGGAGGTTCAGACTGCACTTAGATCAGGTATTAAATCTAGGTTTGGTATCGTGGGCTTTGAGCACGAGTGAGGCCATTTTGGGCCTGTGAGTTTTCTCTTCAACAATCTTCACTCATGCTATCTTTTACCGTGGGGCTGTGTTTTGTTTTCACGTAACTGCATGTTGATCTTTTCTTTAAAGTGCCCGTGAAGTTTCGAATCCCCATGCCAGTGAGCTTTCATCTGTTACGTTTAGATCTTTGCTACATGTGTAGTTTCACTTTGTAAATGTGTGAGCTACCCATCGAGTTTTTCCTGTATCTAAATGGCTTCCTGGTTATCTCAGTGTCATTTGTATTTAAAAAGTCCACCTTTCCCCTGCCTTTGTCATCTCTTAAATCTCCAAATGACCTTGGGTCTGTTCCTGAATTTTTTACACCAATGTCAACCAGTAGAAATAAAATGTTGGCCACATGTATAATCTTGTATTTTTTTGGAGCCACTTTAAAAAAATAAAAGAAAAAAACAGGTGAGGTTCGTTTTAATATTTCTTTAACTTAATATATCCAAAATATCAGTTCAACAATCAAATGATGAATGTGGTAGCCTGCAATCTTCTGCTCACAAGGGCAAGTTCATGTTGTCCCTGCAGCTCATCCCGGTCAGGACCAGCCACATCCCAGGGGCCCCTTGGCCACGCAGACACCCAGGGCTGTGCTGTCCATCTCTCCTGGCTGTGCAGAGCCAGTCTGGCAGGAGAAGGGTGTATCGGGAGTTTGCGTATCTGGCAGGGCCCTTGCCCTTTCCACAAGGAGGCTGACCTTGCTCAATGGTGGCGCCTCTCTCCTCAGGGAACATTCTCGTTCTCCAGAAGGAGTTGTCTTATTGCGGCACAGGGAGCAGTGGGAATTTTGCTGAGAAAGCCCAAGACGTGTCTATTTCTTTTGGAAACTTGATCTAGGAAGATTTGGCTAATGAAAGTCTGTTCATCTGCCAGATGCCTTGGAATGACTTCTTAATTTAAATACCGAATTTTCTTCTGATTTTCAAACCTCAAACCAACTTTGTAATAATGTACTTGGAAATTTTCCAAAATGTGAAAATAAAAATAGAAACCATTAATACACCTTATTTTTGCTCCTTAATTAGGTAAGTGCCTGACTTCTTGGGCTGCTAGGATGTAAATTCTGAAGGAAAAGAAGAAGGGCTACACTTTTTAAAAGATATTGTGTCTGTACTAAAATCCCTGACTTCACACTAAGTGGGTTTAGTTGCCTTCACTCAAACCTTGGCTTTTTCTGTGTGTTCCGTTTCCCTCTCGCCGTGGACAGCCCTTCACTGTGAGGTTCTTCCCGGCAGAGCTGGGAGTTTGCGCCCTGGGTTGAGCATCACCGTTGGGAATGCCTCGCTCTTCCTGCCCTGCCTTCTGCTCAGAATTCCACAGTCAAAGCAAATATGTTTGTTCTCTTTGGTCTGGCCACTGGGGCCAGGCCGACCACATCGCTGCCCTTCTGTGTGGAAGACATGTGAGGTTAGAAGGGGAAGGAAGAAACAAAGCTGCCTCCTTCCCCACGGCCCTGGCTTGGTATCTAGACACTCGTCACCACCACCATTAGTCAGCTCCTGGTGGGCGGACGGAGCTTCGAGTTTTCATCCGGAGATGGGAGATCATGCGC
Source organism: Phyllostomus hastatus (assembly GCF_019186645.2). Taxonomy (NCBI): domain Eukaryota; kingdom Metazoa; phylum Chordata; class Mammalia; order Chiroptera; family Phyllostomidae; genus Phyllostomus; species Phyllostomus hastatus. Next base: position 2,381,494 of record NW_025334027.1, read on the forward strand.
AGGCCAGGGCTGCTGCGTCTGCACAAGGAGCCAGTTTTCGTCCACCGCAGGCTGCCGCTCCCGGCCCAGCAAACTCCCGTGGTGGGGCGGGGACGCCCTGTCCCGGGGCTCTGGCTCTCTTCCTCCGCTTGGCCTCCTTCGGCAGTCTATTTTTTAACTTTTTCCAGTTGGTCACAGAGACCCAAGATTCAAGGCTCCAGCAGCAAACAAGGGTTCACACATCTAGAATTCTGTCACTCCTTCCTGCCTACCCGGCGCCCTCCCCATCACCCACCAAAGGATGGGCTAGCTTCTTGGTATCCTCCTAGGGCACTCTGGGCATGTACACACACATGTATGCATGTATGCACATGTTTTTTCTTCTGCCACCTTTTCCATACACAGGCCTGCCACTTTTTTATTGTGTTAAGAACACTTATCATGAGATCCCCCTCTTAAAAAATTTTTTATGGATTGTTCATTATGGGCACAGTGCTGTACAGCACAGTAGGTCCCTGGAACTCAATCATCCTGCATAACTGAGACTTTATAGCCATTATGTTGTTTTTTATTGTTTTTTAAATTTGTAGTTAAGCACCCGGCTGGTGTGGCTCAGTGGATTGAGTACAGGCTTGTGAACCAAGGGTTCACAGGTTCGATTCCCAGGCAGGGCACATGCTTGGGTTGCGGGCCAGGTCCCCAGCAGGTGGTGCGTGAGAGGCAGCCACACATTGATGTCTTTCTCCTTGTCTTCCCCTCTCTAAAAATGAATACATAAAATCTAAAAAAAACCCCATTTGTACTTAAATACACATAACAAAGTTTACAGTTTTAACCACTTTTAAGCATACAGTTTGGTGGCATTAAGGACCTTCACATTGTTTTACACACATCACCACCCTCCACCTCCGGACTTTGTCATCTCCCCAAACTGAAACTCTGTCCCCATTAAACAGCAGCTCCCCATTTTCCCTCCTGAACTGCCCTGGTAATTTCCATTTTGCTGTCTGTCTCTGTGAATTTGATGACCCTCAGTACCTCATGGAAATGGAATCATACAGCACTTATCCTTTCGTGACTGGCTTCTTTCACTCAGATAATGTCCTTAGGTTCATCCACGTTGCAGCATGGGTTAGAATTTCCTTCCCCGTTCCTCTGCCCCAGTCCCCAGCTCTAGTTCTCAGCCCCAGTCCCCACCCCCCAGTCTCAATCCCGAGTCCCTGGCCCTGGCCCCATGGCTCTCTGATGGGAGGAGCTGGCAGGTGGGCTCCAGTAGTTGTTACCAATAAAGCAAGAGGCCTGTGCTCATCTTTCAGGTGGTGGCTCTTTCCTACTTTCTGTAACAGAAAAGCTGAGTCCTGTACAGAGGTAGCAACTCCTTAGGACAAAGACCCCTGATGGTGGCTTAGGTCGCACTGGACCATATGGGCAGGGCTTCTCTGCTCTGCCTCCCTCCAACACAGTCCCTAGGACACCTGTGGTGGCAGAATTGGGGCCTTGGGTGAGACTGCAGGTGAGCCCACACAACGACGCCTCTGTTCTCTGGGAGGGTTTGGTGCCACATGGACTCACTATGTTGCTCCTGGCAGGCCGGCAGAGGGTTTGGGAAGAGAGAGAGAGGAGAGGAGGCCAAGGGAGCCAGCCTGAGGCTGGCAGGAGCTGGAGGGAACCATCCTGGTGGCACACGGGGAGGGGGTGCCTGGGTGGGCCCCATTCTCCTTCCCTGGGCACCAGCCTGCTCCTGGCAGCTCTGGGCATGAAGGTTATTCCATCCGCAGTGGACACAGGCCCTGCCCTCATGCCTCTGTCCAAGATGAAGGAAATGAATAACAAATCCAGACGATCAGGAAAACAGAGTAACCTTAGGGGCCAGTAAGGCCTTTCCACTGGCTGCCTATCCGAGAGGGGAGAAAACATATCCACACGAAGACGTGTACACAAATGTTCATACCAGCATGTTCGTGGTAGATAAGAATCGGAAGTGACTCTCATGTCCATGAGCAGAGGGCCAGATGAAAAATGTGGTCCACCCGCGCAGTGGAGTGTTATTCAACCATGAAAAGGAACCAAGTTTTGACACATGCTACCACGTGGATGAATCTTGAAAGCATGATGCTAAGTTAAACAAACCAGACAGAAAAGGCTACATATTGTCAGATCCCATCTATATGAAATGTCCCAGACAGGCAAACCCATAGAGACAGAAAGTAGACGAGTGACTACCAGGGCCTGGAGGGAGGGAAATGTGGAGTGACTGCTTTTTGGTGGTGGAAATGTTCAAGTGTTGGATATCAGTGATTGATGTACAACTCTGTAAATGTACTGAAAATCCACGGAATTATACACCTTATAAGGGTGAATTTTGTGGTATGCAAATTATGTCTCAGTTAAAGTGTTCTAAATTTGATTGCGGTGAGTGTCGCACAACTCTACGAATGCAGTAAACGTGCTAAAAGTGGGTTATGCGGTGAATCACCTCAATAAAGCTGTTATTAAAAAATATATGGGTGCAGGACCGGGGCCTTGAGAGAAGGACTGGGCGGCCCTCGTATTTGACTGCAGGCAGAGTGAAGGCCCTAAGGGATAGAATCGAGTGTGGTGTGTTTGAGGGAAGGCAAGGAGACCTTTGGCCTCAGCCCAGGGTGAAGGCAGAGAGTGAGGCGGGAATAGGGAAGTGGACTTACACCTTCCCACACGGGCCTGTGTGTGTGGTGAGGGGTGGAGCCTGGGACCGGAACTCGCAATTCCAACAGGTCCCTCCCCACCCCGCCCCTGTGCCGTGGAGGGCCCAAGGCCCTAGCTGAGGCAGTGCAGATGAAGGTGATATTGGGTGGTATCAAGGGCTGGATTGTTTCCCCATAAACTCACATGTTGAAGCTTTAACCCCAGTTAAAGCCTCCAAATGTGACTATACCGTATTTGCTGTGTCTAATGCACACCCATGGCTTCATGTGCATTATACATGGGATTATCGTACCCATGGCATGTAATCATTATGCCCATGGTTACTTTTTGCTCAAAAATTTGGGCAAAAAGTGCACATTATACATGGCAAAATACAGTATTTAGAGATAGGGTCTTTACAGAGGTGATTAGAGTTAAAAGAGACCATGTGGGTGGGCCCTAATCCAGTCCACCTGGTGTCCTCGTAAGATGAGATATGGACACAAACATTCACAGAGGGAAGACCATGTGGGGTAACAGGGACATGGTGGCCATCTCTCAGGCAAGGAGGGAGGCTTCAGGAGAAAGCAATTCTGCTGGCACCTCAATCTTGGGCTTCCAGCGTCCAGCACTGTGAGAAAACACATTTCTGCTGTTTAAGCACCCAATCTGTGGTATTTGTTATAGCAGCCCCAGCACACTAATACAGGGTGATAGAGCAAAGTGAGCCAATTTTGAATATAGTTGGGTGTAGAATCTGCAAGACTCGCTGGTGGACTGGATGTGGAGGCTGAGGGAAAGAGGACAAGCAGTGTGATTTTGAGACTTTTATTTGAGCAGCTGGTGGGTGGTGATGTCACCTGTCGGATGGGGAAGCCTGGGGCAGGAGTGGGCACTGGCCCCTGGAGGGTGCGAGGTCCACCAGACGTTCGTGTGCTTGCTATCAGCCGGGTGGCCGACACAGGGGTCTGGAGTTCTGGGACAAAGACGCAGACCCACCTGGGGCTCTCACCTGAGCTTGTGTCAGCAGCCCCCTTCACAGACCCCTTTGCTGTGAGCAACACCCATGGCGAGGGCCCCTCACCAGCCTACACTGCAGCAAATGAAAACAAAACTCAAGAGGTGTGCCCTTGGGCCGGCGTCTGCCAGGGAGGGGCCTCTTCCCTCGCCCATTAGCTCTGGGCACTGTGCCCGGTAATGTGCCGTGGGCAAGCCGAGTGCGTCCGACAGGCCAGGGTCCTGCTCTCGAGGGTCTGATGCATGTGAGGGGAGGGTGCTAGATACGTGAAAAACAAGGTGCTCCTGAGAGTGACTCAGGTGGTGCTGAGGCAGAGAAGCTCATCCAGGAAGGCCAGTAGGCTGAGGTGGCAGCAAGGAGCAGCAGCTTCTGGGAGATAGGGACCAGCGAAGGCCCTGAGGTGGGGTGGAGTTCAGAATCCTTCCTCGGAGATGCTGGAGCCGAGGAGACTGCCTCAGAGGGCGGGGATGGGTGGTAGCCAGACCATCTCTCGCACCCCTGGATTGGACCCAAGATGCTAGGGAGTTTGCTGAAGGCAGAGCAGCCACTTTGGGGAGGGGTTACAGCAGCTTGACCTTCTGTCAACAGTGATTTCTTAATGATCGCCTTGGATCCGTGATTTGGGAAAGGGGGGTCGCCCACGCAGGAAAAACACAGATGGTCGGTGGCCCTGGAGGTGTCGAAGCCTTGGAGAGACCCGGCCAAACACAGTCCGGTGTCCCCTCCCCACCGACCGGGCGGTCAGTGGAGCAGCCTCCGCCAGCACGGAATGCGCCCACTCACTCAGCGCCTCCCCTGGAGCCTGAGACGGCCGCATTCAGCTCTGACGCCCTGCATGTGAACCCCAGCCAACTCAAACACGCTTGTGTGGGGCTTTCTTCCTGAGTCAGAGCAGCGCCAGCCTCACTGAAGTTTCAGCGCAGCCCTGCACTCCGCCCCGCTTTCCTCCTCTGTCTCTGCGCCCTGTCACCACTCACCACGGTGTGGGCCGGGCCCAGGTACCCAGCATGAAGTCTCAGGGGCACGTTAGAGCCAGCTGGCCCCCAGGGACACACTTCCCTCCCATCCTTCCCCTGCCCCCCACATCTGGCGCCGCCGTCCCTGACCGCACACCTCCAGTGGCCCTCTCCTCTCCATGGGCCTGCCCTTGTCCCACTGCGGGCCCGCTGTAATAACCCCACAGATGGGGAGTCTCCCCACCACACACTCCATTCACCCCCACACCCCTGGCCAGAGATGTCACAGAAATGATCCAGTCTTCAGAGAGGTAGAAGATTGACCAACAAAAAAATGAGATTTTATAGACCATAGTTTTCAAAGACGCCCCCAGCAATGTTCCCCCTCCCATGTGTTCTTCTAGACTCTGACACTCCCCTTTGAGTGCAGGTGAGCCGACACTGACTCATGAAGAACAGAAAACAGCAGAAGTGAAGCCGCACAGCTTCTGAGGCTGGGTCACAAAAGACAATGCGGCGTCTGCCCCGGGGTGCTGGAGCACTCGTCCGCAGAGCCTTGAAGCCACCATGCACTCAGGAGGCCAGGCCAGCCCTTCTGCAGAGATAACACCTGGAAGAACCCTTGAGACTCCATGGGCAGGCGTCCTCCAGCCAGCCGCTGCGGCCCCAGACATTCTCTGCCTGCAATCTCGGGAACTGCCCAGCTAAGCCCTCCTCAGTTTCTGACCCACAAACACCATGTAGACAATAAAATGACTAAAGTGATGTTTTAAGCCACTAAGTTCCCAGTTGTTAACAGCAACAGATAATCTTTTCAGAACAGAATTAAGAGTCCAGAAAGAAATCCACAATATACAGGGAAAATCCAGATTTTCATTAAAGGTGTTGTGGCAATTCAATGGGGAAAGACAAATTTCTTCAGCAAATGGTGTTCCAGACCTCAGGAGAGCTAGACACCCAGTCCAGGGCAGGGCATTCGGGGCTCAGAGGTGCTCTCTTTGGACCCCTGGTTACACTGGTGTCTGTCATGGGAATCTTGGACCCAGACTCTGGGCAGGAGGTCAGGCAGAACCTCCATGGCTGTCTCAGCAGCAAGGCCCGACCCGGCGTGCTGGCCTGGCCCTGCTCTCTGCGCACCAGTGGGGACACGAACCTGGCAATGGTTGCATGATGTGCATCGCCCCAGGCTCCATAGAATTCTCCACTTCCCTGGACCCCGACTTGGCCATTGCCTGCCCAGGACTGCTCTACGACCAGCCCTCATGGCCCAGCTCCTCCCTTTTGACCTGTGGTCAACATTGCATGGGGGCCTGTGACACACTGACTCTCCAACATGAAACCCCAGGGAAAGGGTTTCACCCCACTTTCTCCCACCTGTGCTGCTGTATGGTCTGACCAGGTGGGGCTGGTGGCCACAGTGGAGGCGAGAGGCACCAGGACTGCGCACACCCTGCCCTCCACCTGCTGTGCACAGCTAACTTGGAAGTCCCAAGGGAGGACCGGTTTGGCAAGCAGCAGTGCGTCCTGCTGAGGAGGTTGAGCATAGCTGTTTATCAGGTGAGAGTGGAGAGTCAGGGGCAGGACACACCTGAGAACACATCACACCTGTGGGAGGTTGAGAAGACTCATGGCTGCAAAAATAAGCCTTTGGTAAAAGCTTGAGGGAGGGGAGTGGCTCCCAGCAATTCCTTTTTTCTACATGGTCCCACTTGGGTGTCCCCGGGTCCAGCTCCCAAAACCAACCTGGTGAGGCCTCTTTGGTCTGAACCTGCTCAGCTGCTCCTGTTGGGATGCTGGTCAGACGTGCTGAGGCTTGGTGGCCAAGCCCGTGACTCCCGCATGCCACTTGGAGCCACTGGTGATGCTGAGGGGCCCTCCTTCCCTGGAAAGCAGCCCAGGCTAGGGGGCTCTGTGTCCTCCTGCTCTCTCATTGACAGGGCCCTGACAGTGGTTCCCACCAGCCTCCGGGCAGCTCTCACAGGCTCCAGTTTTTAAAGATAGCCTTTGGAACAGCATAACTTCAGCACCAACTGGGAGCCCCTCCTGAGGCTTCGCCTGGCTCTGTCCGGTTGTGGGTGTGCGGGGGACACCCCATGGGGACTGAGGCCACATGGGGGGCAGAGAGGAGGAGACCCGAGACCCTGCTCTCACCCTGGAGATGGGAGCAGGGTGCCCAGCCCAGGCATCAGAATGGCAGCCCCCTCATTCCCTGCCTGCTTTCCTTGAACTCCTCCTCAGAGGTGTGCACAGGGGATAGGTAGAGGAACTCCTGAGGGCTGGCAGCCAGGAGGATTGGAGAGGGAAGGACGGAAGGGGATGGGTTGAGACCTCAAGTCCCTGCCCTCACCCAGGCGCGGCCAGTCACCAGAAACCAAGGAAAACAGTGGATGGACACCAGCTCTGAGGGCTCTGGGTGTGACTAGCAGCACACTTACCTTGCACAGCTATCCCCCACCCTGCCCTGGGCGGAGCTGGGGGTGTGTGGGGTGGGGAGCCAGGGCCAAGGCAGGACAGGGCCTGTGTGGCTTGTGGTGCGGGCTGGAGCCCTCGCTGTGTCCTGTTTATTCTGGGGGTATTCCGATCCATCTCCGGCCTGATGCTCAAGGGGAAGACCTGGGAGCTGGGGCGCAGTGGGCAGCTGGAGCCAGCCTTTGGAAGCCCGGCCCTGGACTTTCCCTGGCAGAGAGGCGGGTCTCAGGGAGGGTGTGAGCTCCCCACGTTGCTTGGCTGGCCGCCTCAGGATCTGGGTCACCAGTGCTCCAGCCCCACGCTCTGCCTTTCACCAGCACGTGTTCCCGTGGGATTTTTTTAATGCATGAATGCCTCTGGGAGCATCTCCATGTTGGCACCCTTTCCTGTCTCCACCTCTGGCTTTTCATGAAAGCACAGAACTGCAGTGAGGACAGAGAGCCTCAGAGGTGTCAGGACACCTTGGGGGAGCTCGTGTCTAGCCCGCTGGCTGTCGCCAGTACATCCTTTCAGAGGGTCCCCAGGGGCACTTGGTCAGGCAGCTCTTCCACGCTGAGCTGCAAGGCACTCAGGCTCCCTGACGCTCTGGCCCAGCCCTGACTGTTCTCTGTGTTCTCTCTCCAAGCCCTTCAGGGGACTGTGTCTCCCTGGATGTGGCCTGAGGCCCACGCCCTGCACTGCAGGGGGCACCCACCACTGTTCTGGGCCCTCAGGCCCCAGTCTCCAGGCTGGCTTGCTGCCTGGGAGCACAGGCGCCCTTTGTAGCCCTCCTCCTGTTGCCCAGTGAATGGGGGACATGGTGTGGCCCGCATCTCTGCCCCACTTGGAACCCAGCTCTGTCCCCTGCAACACACAGGCCGCTGTAACGGGCTAGGCAGCGCCCTCCTGGCAGCGGCAGCTGCTGTGACTCTGCTCTTCAACTGGCCTGTCTCCATTGGTGAGGAGGACCGGTGTGGGTCCTGACCCAGACATTTTCTAACAAAGAGATCAAGAAAAGTGTTCTCTGTAGCCCCTCCCCCCAGACACATTTCCCCGTGTACTCTGAGACAGCTGCCCCCAGCTCCTGGCTCCACACACATGGCTCAGCTGGGCCAGGATGGCACCCTGGCCTGTGCTCCCCGGGGATCAGTGGGGCAGGGAAGGGCGGTCAGGTGGAGGGTACAAGAAAGTTGTAGGAAACACCCACGGGTGCAGGGTGGAGAGAGTGTGTCAGCGGGCAGGGCAGCCGCCTGCTGGAGCTGCAGGTGCTGGGATAGTTTCAGGTCCTCTCTCAGGTACAGCTGAGCCAAGACAACAGGACTGGCAAGGACCGGGCGTGGGAGCAGTGCCCCAAAGCAGACAAAAGCAGGGTCAGGAGGGCATCTGGGCCATCCGGTTGATAGAGTTCAGGGTCAGACAGGGCTGCCTGACCAGGACAGGCCCCTGGCCGGGCTGGGAGCACGTCATCCCTGTGTTTGGGAATGAGGCCTAGGCCTGGAGGCCTGGGTTCAGACGTTTGGTCTCATCACACGCTGAACTCTGATTCTTAGGCTATGAACAGGCACAACGCCCATTCCCAGGCTGAGTCTGGGCTGTACCAGAGGGGGCCCTGTAGGTGGGGGGCTGCAGCAGGGTGTCCTGGGCCCTGCTGCCCTCATCCTTAGTGGAGATGGGGTGGGGGCGTTGAATTCACTTTGCAGTAGGCTGAGAACTACCCTGGGAGACCACTGGGGAAGCCAAGGTTCAGCATCTGCTGGCAGGAGAGGGGTGACCACTTGACCCCAGCCCCCATTGCCCTCCACAGCCCCTACATTGCGCCCTGAGGAACAGGGGCCTTGGGAGAGGGACATTGGACATGGGGGTACAGATACCAAGCCAGAAGCAGATGGATACAGCCCAGCAGGGTCCGGGACAGTGTGGCAGGAGGGAGGGGAACAGGTGGGGCTATTTGTGGAAGCTGGCAGAGCAGGTGGAGAAAGGGCAGGATTAGGGCAGGGTGCTCACCATGGACGGAGCCTGAGCAGAGCACCCTCCATCAGCCAGTGCAGTAGGTTCTTCTCCTGGGCCTCAATGAGCTTTATCTTGGCCTGCCCTGCACACTGGTCCCACACCCTACAACAGATTCCCAGGAGCAATTTAGAGGACCCAAGCCTCGAGACTCACAGCCTAGAGCCTTACATCGGACCTTCCCTGATATTCCCCAAGGGAGGGTCCCACAAGCTGCCAGGCATGGGGAGAGTCTCCCACCACCAGGACTTTGCCAGGGGGCAGTCAGAGCAGAAAGGGGTATCTCAGGGCTCCTTGCTTCTGGGATGCCTGAAGGTCCAAAGACACGGTTGGGTCTTGTCTTTCCACGCTGCCCGTCCAGCGCCAAGCTCCCAGAGCACTAGGACCAGGGTTACATCACTGTCCCCAGCCTCCCTGGGTCTGCTGTACTAGACCATCCAGATGAAGGAATGCAGGCGACGTTTTCATTTCATGTTACAACGATTTCTCCTGAGTGGGTTAAATGCATTTTGAGCTGACGCTGAGGTCCTTCTTTGTTGTACCTCCATCCAGACAAAGGGACGTGCCTCCTCTTGTTGTAGCCCTCTCCTCAAGGATACGGTCTGCCCTTTGTGGGCCGGCATGACCAGCAGGCGCCTCCCTTCCAGTCCTCGTGAGGGGTCTCAGTGTCTCACCTTCTGTACCCAGCCTGGCTGCTGCTCGTTCTCAGATAGGCTGCATGTTCTAGATCTTGGCCAGCAGTTGCCCCTGCTCCCCCTGACATCTGTGTGTCACCTGTAGCAAACCTCTGGACCCTGGCACCTATATCTCTTGCTCCCCACTTGTCCCTTTATCACCATCACTGAGGTTGACTCTGAGGCCATCTCCCACCAGCTCCTTCCTTCTCCATCCATGTGGGCACACAGGCACCCACGAGTCTGTGCAGAGGGGAGAGACACCAGCAAGCTAAATGCAGCCTCATGAGAGTTTAGATAGAGGTTTTTTGTTTTTTTTTTTCATGAGAATTTAAATAGGCATTTTTGTTTTTTTCTGAAAAGCGTTAAGCTATTTGTAGCCCAAGTTGGTTGAACAGATTTTTCTGGGTGTAGCTTATTTTTTTACTCATTAACTTCTCTTTCTTATGAATTAAAAAGTAGCATTTTTTTCCTACTCAGGAACCTTTTACTTACTGCTCTTTGTATCGCAGCCAGCACGTTGTCTGCCTGTTGGGGAAGTAGACACGGCCCCACTTGGGGAGACTGGGGCTTCCTTCAAGGCACAGCTCGTAAGTAGGTAAAGGTCGTGTGTCCAGGCCACACGCTGCTACTCCTGTCCCTCCTCAATGTGCTGTTTGATGGACAGAGCTGTGTAAAGGTTTTGTTTAGGGCATTCCATTGGCAGTGTCCAGGCTGGAAATGGTGAAAGAGGCCTTACGCTGTCCCACTGGGCAGGATGGAGGCGTGTCTGCTGGCCAGTGCCCTCGTGGCCCATTCCTGACTTCAGCAGTATCCCAGACAGATCCTTTGCCTATCAAGCAATGGGTGCTGCCACCCTGAGGGTCTCTCAGCCAGACAGGAGGAAGCTCTGTGTGTCTGTGGAGGGATTCGGGGCTGTCCCTTGGACTCCAAGTCATGGGTGACCACAGCCCCAGGGCTAGGAGCAGCACTGACCCAGGTCTGCCCTGACTTCTCCTTCCAGGGAGCGGCTCCTGGTCCCCCACACTGGTTTTCCAGAACTGAAATCCTGCATCTCTCTCATCCGACTGCATTTCCATCCATCACCTTGTGGAGCATACTTACCTTAATAAGGAATATCATGTTTAGGTGGTGCAGCCTGTCCTCTTTGTCTCCCATCTTCAGAATTGTTTCAAAACTCAGAGTCTTGTTCACAGGCACAGTGCCGAGCTATGCCCTTGACACGCAATCCACTCTCCTCAAGGCCAATTTCAAACTCCCTGACCCAGGACTGCCTGGGGCCCCGTCCCTGAGCCCCGAGAAGAGCAGCATCCATGGTCAGGGCCCTCTGCAGGGGCATGCCTGCCTCGTCAGGGACAGGCTTCTGTTCTTCCTCCTAGGTCCTCACAAGCACAGGCTTGCATGGGTCAGTCCATGCTAAATGTCCACGTGTCATTTTGCACTGACCAACTGAACCATTTGCAAAGCTACAGGCCCCCTGAGACAGGGTTCCCACAGAGGCCCTAGGGCTGATGACAGCTCAGAAGTCTTCCCTGGCAATTCATGTGTCCCCTCTGGCCCCATTCTCTCTCTCTTCTTTTTAAAAAGATTTTATTTATTTTTAGAGAGAGGGGACGTGGGGGAGGAAGAGAGGGGGAAAAACACTGACTCAAGAGCACTGACCAGGGACCAAACCCACAAACCAGGCACTGCTCTGATGGGGAATTGAACCAGTCATGTGGATCCCCAGCCACCTGAACCACACCAGTTGGGGCCAGCCCCATTCCTTTTATCCACAATTCCAAATTCTCCAAAGCTCTGAAATAAAGGTTTTGAAACTCAGTGGCAAAGCCGGACCTGAACTGATGTGCAGCCATTTATTATGGTCTTTATTTTTCAGTTCCTTTGAATAGTGCTCCCTGAGAAAAATCTTAATGTGACTGATTATGAGGTACAGCCCTAGGTTCCAGAGAGGTGCCATATAAGGTACAACATATACAAAGAATTCTGAATTCTGAACACACCGGGTCCCCAGGCTTTGAATGAGCGGTTGGAGCAGTAAAGCATCCCCACACTTATCACAGGTCTGGACCCGAAGGAGGTTGCTGGTCCCAGGAAGGGGTGGGGGTGCTTTGGCTACAGAATTGCCAGAGGAACGGTGCTGCTGATGCTCACAGAGCAGACCCTGTGCTACATGGGGGTGAGTCAGAGACCAGGAGCTGCAGGAACCTCTTTCGCCAGCCCACGGGCCAATGGAGGAATCAAGGGGCACATGAGGGGCTGGAGAGGGAGGAGGATTTCCTGCTTGTGGAGGGACAGCAGGTCGCCTCCCTCCGAAGGACCCTCACCTGCAGAGGTGGTGACCATAGGTCTAACTGTCCTTTTCTGAAGGACCAAAGGCTCCAGATGTGCCATCTGGGGGCAGTCCAGGAAGGTCCAGGCCGAGGGTCCCAGGAGTGTGATTGTGACAGAGGAGCTGGGAGGCACTCATGTTGGAGAGTTCCGTGTCTTCATTGCAGGTCTGGGGCCTCCACTTCCTCACATGCAAATGGGGTGCAAGCCCTGGCTCTCCCTTCACATGCTCCTGCTGGTCTCCAGCGCAGAAAGCCAGAATTCCGCCTTCCCCCAGTGTGGGTCTGCAGAGCAGAAGGGGTTGCAGGGCAGGAGCTGGCATGAGGCACCCAGACTCGAAGGGGCAGGTTTTACAGAAGGGCCACAGGGTGGGATGGTCAGTGGCCCAGGTTTGGACTGGGGGCCATGAGGAGAGGGAGTCGCAATCCAGGCATGGGCGAGGGGACAAGGGAGGTGGGGCAGGGTGTGGGGCGGTGGGCACGGTGCCGGCCAGATGAAAGGGGCGTGGCCCCCAGGTCGCCGGTGCGGGAGTGGGTGGGGGGCACTCCGGTCCCCGCCCCCGCGGGCCGCCCCGGGTCGCGCGTGGGCGAGGCGGGCGCCGATTGGCTGCCGGGTGCGCGGGCGGGGCGGGCGGTGGCGCGCGGAGGGCCGGTCACCCCGCAGCCCGGCCTCGGCCTCGCCGCTCGTCGCCGCGCCCCGCCCGCGCGCCCGCCGCCGCACGTCCCCCGCAGGCGGCCACCATGAGCACAGGCCTGAGGTACAAGAGCAAGCTGGCGACTCCAGGTGAGCCTGGCGCCTGCCAGCGCGCCCGCGCGCGCCTTTGTCCCTGCCGCCTGCCCGTCTCTCACCATGTCTCCGTTTTTCCCCCGCCCGCCGGCCCGGAACCGCCTGGACCCGGACCCCAACCGTACACTGACCCTGACCCAGCAGAAGACAAGCAGGTACGTGCGCTCCGCTGTCCACCCGGCCGGCTGTCACCTATTGTGGTAGCAACGCTGCCAGCGCCCAGGCGCGACCCCGCCCCTGCGGGCGGTCACCCCACCCTGTCGTGATAACCGATTGTCAGCTTGGGCAGTGCTGCAGTGCCTGAGGCTGCGGATGGGAGGAGTGGGCGCCATGACCCAAAGATCTGGCCTCTGACCCTCCCAGCTGGAGTGTGCGCCCCTCCCGGGATGGGGGTAACAGCTACGTGCCCTCCTCCCACTGGCCCAGCACCTGCATCTCAGGCTGACCTGGTCTCAGGCCGTGTGCTGAGGACCTGGAGTAAGGGCACTGGTTATGGCAGGCTACAGGCTGGGGGACCCTGCACCACCCAGGGACCCTGGGGGCAGGGTCTCTGTGTCCACCAGCCAGCAGAGACCCTGAGTAGCCCCACAGGGGAGCCTCTGCCCACCCCACCCCACTCTTCTGCATCTTATATCCTCTTTTCCCCCATACCAATTTGGGTGGGCTGATCTGTGGCCAGGCCTCTTCCCCAGACTGGGAGTCTCCGGGGCCTGGTCTGAGTCATCCCGGAGCCCAGCAAGGGTCTTCCAACCTAGTGGGTACAAATAGGCTTCTCACGCCGAGGGGTTGGCTTGGTCCCCGCCCTCTAGGAATGCAGGACCCCACAAGAGGCTGGCCTGGGCACCCACTGTGAAACCCAGAGGAGGCTGGGGTTAAACGGAGCTGGAAACCTGGAGAGGGGGATGTGGGTGGTTAACCAGGTGGTCTGGGGGCTCTGAAGCATCCCTGCTAGAGCCTCTCTGGCTTGAGAACAGCTATGTTTGGGGGGAGAAAAGAAGGGCCCAACTCTGGCACCAGGGTAGCCCTGCAGGCCTGTCGGGTATGGGGGTTCATACACCAGGCAGATGCTGATGGAACTCTAAAATGCTGGCCCAGAGTAAAGCAGGTGGGCGAGGTGAGGCCCAGCAGGTGGGGTGGGGGCTGGGAGTCACTGGCTGCCTGATGTCAGTCCCTGGCAGGGACACGCCCCACCCTGGGACTCGTGGGGCTCGTGGGGAGGGGCCCCATCAACCTCACCCTGCCAGTGAGGGGCTCCCAAGGGAGCCCAGGCAGGGGAACTGCCTCCCCATCATGAGCAAATGGGACAATGATGCAGAGACACATGCCACCAAGCCATTGTTTTAGGGAGAGAGAGGGAAGGCCTGGGAGACCAGCTCCCACGGCTTCTCCTGGGCCTGCAGTCACTTGGAGCCACTGGGCCCAGCAGTTGCTGCCCAGCACCACCCCGGGGACTTCTCCTGTTGAGGTGTTAGCCGCTTCAGGCCTGTGTGTGCCTCCCCTTCAAAGTCAGCTAGGTGCCAGCCTCACCCATCCCCTGCCCCTGGAAACTGAGGGAGAGGGCACCATGCAACCAGAGGGGGAGGCCCCAGAGCAGGGCCAGGGAGCCAGGTGTTTAGGGAAGGCTTCTGTGGACCTGGGGGGAGCACAACAGGACTTCACTGTTGCCATTGTTGGTGTTACTGAGCCACAGCCCGTTCACACTCTGTGAAAGAGGGTGGGGGGGGGGAGCTCTATTAGGTCTCTGTGCTTCCTCTGCATCTCTGGCACAAGGAGGGCTCTGGTGGCCCTCTGTGCCCCCTCCTCTAATCCCCACCCAGTCTCAGGCAGTGATGGAGGCTCTGTCGGCTCTGGTGACTGCTTCCAGAGCTGACTCGGGCGATTCTAAGAATGGAAATGCCTCGAGAGTCTCAGGCTCCAGGAGGAGGTGGGCACAGCTGTGTGTCTAGGGCTCGGGAAGCGTGAGGAGAATTTGTTGTGCTTCGGTGCCAGAGAAAGGGGGTGGCAGGGCCCCTTCCTCGAGGCTCCCCCAAGGAGTCCACGGACCCTGTCTGGGCACAGTTGGGTGATGGGGCAGGCAAGTTGAGAGCTAGGAGTGAGACTCTCAACCTCCCGACCTATGGCTCCCAGAGGCTGCCTAACCTGGCGGGGGCGGGGGGGGGAATGAGGCATTCTGGGAGCCCCAAGCTCCGTTAGATACCAGGCTGTGCGGAGCTGAGGCTCCCTCTAAGCCTGAGCCCAGACCCAGGTCTGTCTGCCTTTCTGGAGAGGCCCTGGGCCTGAGATGCCAGTCTTCTGAGTTGGTGTTGGGCTGAGGGCCCTGTCTAAAGTGGACTCAGTCCAGAGGCCGCCTGCAGGTCAGCATGGCCTGGAGCGAGGACTGGGGGCCTGTGGCTTCCCCCGTTCTCCACACTCTCCTCTCGGATGAAAGACGCTCCTGTTCCCAGCTGGGGGCCCTCTCCTTCTCCCCAGGTGCCAGCAGCTCCAGGCCCCACAGCAGCACCACAAGCTGGACAAAGGGACAGAGGCTCCTCAACTGGGGTGGGTGGGAAAGAGCTGGGGGCCGCCTGTCCCTACAGACACATGTAGTCTAGGGGCCACATCTCTTCATATCCAGCTCCTTGCCAGACCTCCCTTCCTGTCCAGCTGGTGCTGTCTTGTTCAGATTCTAGTGGGGTACTGCAGGGCATGGTGAGAATCTGGTGGCTCAGGAGACCATTGTGGTCCCTGGGGTGGCCACATGGGGGTAAGGGCTGAGCTGGCTAGAGCTTTCTAGTTCCTGAGTGCCTGGTTCTGTGGGTCAGAGCAGGCAGAGAGGCTCAGGAGTGCCTGCATGAAGGGGGGCCCACTCCACACACCCCCATCCTCTGGCAGGGGCTTTCTGAGGAAAGCCATGGCAACGCATGCATGGCCTTCAGGTTTGTGGAGTGACATGCTGGCTGCAGCTTCCAAGTTTCCAGAGGTAGAGCAGGGTAGGTGGCTAGTGCTCTGACTGTCCCCTTCCTGCTCTAAGTCTCCTTGGGCCTGGGGTGGGCAGGTCCAGGTTGAGGTTGGCTCTGATTCATGAAGAAGGTGGGCTCTGTCCTCGCCCAGTTCCCTGGTATGTCTCTGGGGCCACGCCAGTTAAGTAGCCCCAAACATACAAACAGGCGCACACACGAGAGGGCTGGGACAGTTCAGCCCCAAGCATAGGGGAGGGGGCAGTGCCAGAAGGACTGTGCCCCTGGGTAATTTGGTCTCTGTGACACCGCCGGCAGCTTTCTTGTGGAGTCTGCGAGGAAGGCCCGGTGCACGGGCTGGTCCCGCGTGGGTGCGGCCTCCGGCGCCCTCTGGCGGACGGAAGCTACACCGCACCTCTGGAGGGGCGGGACACCGCGGCCACAGTCTCTCCCCAACACCCCCAACGGCCCGCCAATGGGACCCGGCCTCCCCTTACCCCTCTTTACCCCGGTTGTCCCGACGTCTGGACTGAGGCCGTGGGTCCTGTCACAGACAAGGACGTGGGCTCCCTGTCTGCGCCGAGTCCCCCGACGCCTTTCCTCGGCCCTGCCCTCCGCGACAGCTTTCCGGTGGCTCCGCCCGCGGCCCAATTTCCAGGCGACGGTTTCCCGGCGACAGCGGGCGAGGCGGTCTCTGCGCGGAGCCCCGCCTCTGGTTCGCGTGCAGATCGGGGCCGGCTGTGGCTGCGACGCCGCGCGTCTCAGGGCGGGTCCGGGTCCTCAGAGGCAGGGGGATGGCTCCCGCGGTCTCTGAGGTTGGCGGCACCCCGGGTGAGCCACGTCCGGCCTCCCGGACTCAATTCCCGTGTCCCTAAAACGGGAACGAGAGCAGGGCTTCGAGGCACTACAGCATTTGAACCCCCCCCCCCCACCCCCGAGAACGCTGGGCCCCTGTCGGCCTGACCTGGTCTGGGGTCCGAAGTCCTCAGCAGGGTGTGTGGGGGGTCGCTGCGATGGACTCTCTGGCAGCGCCCCAGGACCGCCTGGTGGAGCAATTGCTGTCGCCGCGGACTCAGGCCCAAAGGCGGCTCAAGGTGTGTGTGGAGAGGGGACAGAATGTGGGTCAGTGTGTGCGCGCCTGCTAGGACCAGGTCCCAAGGCTCTGGGATGTGACAGGGGCGGGCTGTGCCAGGGCCCACAGAGGGTGGGCTCGCGACCCGCTGGCGGGGGAGGCTCTGCGCCGCTATCTATAAATAGCCCCTGCTCCAACGTTGCTGCAGCCAGCCACCCCCGCGGCTGGATCTGGGCCACGGGGGGCCTCCCACCCCCTGGTACCCTCAGGAGGGGTGAGTATTGAGTCCAGGCTTCTCCTTCCTATGAAGGACCTGGGGCATGTCCGAAGGGCCTTGGTTTTGGTGCCTTCTGTCCACCATTCAAGGGAAGATACTGCCTGTGTCTGCGGCAGCTGGACATCTCCCCCTACACACATGCACGCGCGCGCACACACAGACATAGTCTTGGGACCCTCCAAAGCCCCTCGCTGAAGCTAGAGCAAGGGTGCATTCATCAGCCACCCTCTGACCTGCCTGCCCACCTCCAGGCCTTCACCCCCTTTCTGCCATTGAAATGTCCACCTTGGAGATTCTGTCCTCTGCTGCCTCCTTGCCTGAGCTGGGTGGGGGACAGGGCATGGGGCTGCCTAGGAACCCCAGGGTACCTCTGACCTGCTCCACCCCTGCCCGCAGGACATCGACAAGCAGTACGTGGGCTTTGCCACGCTGCCCAACCAGGTGCACCGGAAGTCGGTGAAGAAGGGCTTTGATTTCACGCTCATGGTGGCTGGTGAGTGGGCCAGGCTTCCAGGTGGGGTGGCTGGGGCCACTGGCTGGCCAGGCTCTGCTGTGGGGGCCTGAGACCTAATATGACTCCTTCACTGTACCTGTGGGCAGGTGAGTCGGGCCTGGGGAAGTCCACACTGGTCCACAGCCTCTTCCTCACAGACCTGTACAAGGACCGGAAGCTTCTCAGTGCTGAGGGTAAGTGTACCCCAAGCTTCCTGGCACTGGTTCACCATCCCCTCCTGTGCAACCCCTCAAAGAGTGCCCTTCCAGATCCAGCCACCCTTCTCTCTCCCCACAACATGAGTCTTCTGTTTGGGGCCCAGGAGGTGTGGCCCAAACCACAGGCAGGCTTTGTGATCAGGACCAAAACACTAGGATGGATGAGAAAGGATCCTGGCTGCCCGAGGTAGGGGGTAAGGGGTGAGAGACGCCCCTTCAAGCCATATCTCTTTCCCTGCAGAACGCATCAGCCAGACGGTAGAGATCCTGAAGCACACCGTGGACATCGAGGAGAAGGGAGTCAAGCTAAAGCTGACCATTGTGGACACACCGGGCTTTGGGGATGCTGTGAACAACTCTGAATGGTGAGGAAGGCCTGGCTGGGGAACAGTCCTTGCCCAGGCTGACTCCACCTCCCCTGGCGCCAGCTTGCTGCCTTCACGGCCCAACCTCACACACCTCCTGCCCGCAGCTGGAAGCCCATTACTGACTACGTGGACCAGCAGTTTGAACAGTATTTCCGGGACGAGAGCGGCCTTAACCGCAAGAACATCCAAGACAACCGGGTGCATTGCTGCCTGTACTTTATCTCTCCGTTTGGGCACGGGTGCGTGACTCTGTGGGTTGAGCCCCCACAGCCATTCCCTCCCTGAGCCCCCCTACCCTCTCCCGGCCCTACCATCAACCCCACCAGCCCCTCATCACCCTGGGTGCTCCCTGTAGGCTGCGACCAGTGGATGTGGGTTTCATGAAGGCCCTACACGAGAAGGTGAACATTGTGCCCCTCATTGCCAAGGCTGACTGTCTGGTCCCCAGTGAGATCCGGAAGCTGAAGGAGCGGGTGAGCCTGTGTGGCAGTGGGGCCTGGCCCAGGACTTGGGCTGGAGGGCACCGGGTGTGCTGACCTTGGGCACCACCACACCCAAGGCCCAGGGGACCTTGCCAACCCTTGATCTGACAGCCCTGTCCCACCACAGATCCGGGAGGAGATTGACAAGTTTGGGATCCATGTGTACCAGTTCCCTGAGTGTGACTCAGACGAGGATGAGGACTTCAAGCAGCAGGATCGGGAACTAAAGGTGAGCATACAGTCCGTTGGGCAGAGGCGGGCCAAGTGCCCAGGTCCAACTTGGAGGGTGGATAGGGGTCTTTGGTGTGGGCAGTAGAGTCCTTCACTTAGCCCTAGAGGGCTAGGGTTGCCCAAGTTCCTGCCTGGCTTGTATGTTTGGGTCCCTCATGGTTAGTGAGTCACAGAGCTCTTGCCAGGAGCTAAAGGCACAGCTGCTAGCAAGGCACCATCCTGACCCTGCTCCTCAGTCTCATGAGTCAACAGCAGAAGGGCCTGGCCAGTGGCCACCAGGCTAAGTATCCACTGGCTCCCAGAATTCTGTGCAACAGAGGGTAGGAGTGACTTTGAGTGCCCCAGTAGCTAGAGTGGTTATGACTGAGCCCAAGCTGGGGACAGGGGATCACGAGACCAGGAACAGGGTCAGACAGGCCCTTGACTCAACCAAAGTTAGCAGGGGCATTACTAGGAGGTATAAGCTCAGTCATAGACCTTAAGATGTAAGCTGCACCAGTTCTGGCCTCAGCCAGCAGCAAAGAGGCCATAGGGGGTGGGGGGCAGTGACACCAGGATCTCTTTGGGGAGAGGTCACTGATGGTCATGCTGGAGAGGCTGACCCACCCTGAGTGCCCATGCTCCTCTCCAACCACTAACCCTGCACCCGCACTAATTGGGCGTGAGCCCTTGCACTGGCCCCTCCCCAGGAAAGTGCACCCTTCGCGGTTATCGGCAGCAACACGGTGGTGGAGGCCAAGGGGCAGCGAGTCCGAGGGCGGCTGTACCCATGGGGGATTGTGGAAGGTGAGTCCAGGCATAGGGCACAGCATGCGAGTGGGAAGGCTCCCCTGGGCTGGCATCCCACCCACTGCCCACTCCTGCCCTGCAGTGGAGAACCAGGCACACTGCGATTTCGTGAAGCTGCGCAACATGCTCATCCGCACCCACATGCATGACCTCAAGGACGTGACGTGTGACGTGCACTATGAGAACTACCGCGCGCACTGTATCCAGCAGATGACCAGGTGTGTCATCCCACCCCAAACCTGGACCTGTACCTCACGGCCTCGGGCA
The DNA here is from genome assembly GCF_019186645.2 of Phyllostomus hastatus. Lineage (NCBI taxonomy): Eukaryota > Metazoa > Chordata > Mammalia > Chiroptera > Phyllostomidae > Phyllostomus > Phyllostomus hastatus. Next base: position 2,401,490 of record NW_025334027.1, read on the forward strand.
CATCTCTATGGTCAAGACCTGTCCTGGCTGCCCACCTAGACTGGAACCTTGCCCCAGCCCCCAAATCGGCTTCCCAGCACCTTGTCTCCTCAGCCCAGCCCAGAGGTGTGGGAACTCAGAAGGGCAGCCTTGATAGTGGCAAGATTGGCGGAACTCCCACCAGCACTGTCCCTCTTGTCCAACCTGCAGCAAACTGACCCAGGACAACCGCATGGAGAGCCCCATCCCCATCCTGCCACTGCCCACCCCTGACGCTGAGACGGAGAAGCTTATTAGGATGAAGGATGAGGAGGTTGGTGAGGCATGGGGTGGGGAGTGGTGGAGGCTGAGGGCTGGAGACTGAGCCAGGACCCTCCCATCTCATTTCTCACCCCACCTTCTGTTTTTCCTGCCCCACTCCCCAGTTAAGGCGCATGCAGGAGATGCTGCAGAAGATGAAGCAGCAAATGCAGGACCAGTGACCCAGCCCCAGCTCCACATTGCCATGGATATACTGCCGGTTTTCCGACTGGCCCTTTTCACCCCTGAACCCCAATGGCCTGGACTCGACCCTTTTCCTCTGGATCTCTAACAGGCCTGGTCACAACCCCAATCCCAAGTGACCTAGACCTGGACTGTCCCCGTTCTGACCCGGAGGCACGGGGTCACAGCCTCCAGCCATCCCTAATTTATTCTCAGCATCAGCCCTTCCCTTCATTTGTATCTGTTTCCATGGGGCCTGGGCAACACCCCCCCCCTTTGGCTTTGGGGGAGCAGGAGCTAGGGTGGGCTGTGACTTTTGAGATTTTTACCCTCTACCCCAGAAGGTCACAGCACCCAGACTCCAGGCCCTACTCAGGCAGGAAGGTAAACCAAGGCAGAATAGGGGAGCAGATCCCTGGGGTCTCCAACCTATTCCCCCACCCCAGTGCCACAGCACAGACTTGGGAGCTGTGTTCTCCTGCTCCTGTGGGCCTCCCAGCATACGCTGAGACCTCACCTTATGTGGATGTGGGCCAGCCAGGTCCTCTCTCACCCTGGAGCTCAGCAGGCAGGCCAGGCTGCTGAAGCACTTAGGATCTCTTCAGACCTAAGGAGGCCAGCCCACTACAGGGGAGGGTGACCTAGGGCTGGGATGCTTGTGATAGCCCACACCCCTCCCCCCCAACTTTGGCTTGTGGAGGGATGCAGGAGCAGGGGGCTGTGGGCTGTCCTCTGCAATCCTCATGCCTAGATTGCTGTTCCCTGCCTGTGGCTGGGGGTCCCTTCTCCCCAGCAGCATTGTTGCCCTGGGCTCCCTAGCCCTCCCCCCACTCCCTCCACCCGCATGAACCCTTTCCCAAGCCCCATTCTCCAGTTTTGTTAAGTTGTGAATGCCATCCTGTCCTGGTGACAGGAGAACAATGTTGGTGAATGTTGCTGCGGGTGTCCGAGTGCTCCTTGTGCCCCTGGGAGCGAGTGGGGGGCGGAAGCGTGCATGGCGCTGGCCCTGATGATAGCACTCTATCAGCGGCTGCAGTGCCTGTCACAGCAGCCTTGGGGTTATTTCTGGTGGACAGCTGTGCTGTGGTCTTCTTACCGGGAGCACCGGGGCCTGGCAGGGGCGGGGCAGCCTTATCATCTGGTTCTCCGACAAGCGCTTCCAGCTCCAGAGCAAGGCGGGCCACCATTCTCTCGCCATGGGCTCTGGTAAGTCTGGTGGCTGGGCGAGGCCACTCCCTGAGCAGAGTCGGGTTAGGACGATTTGGGTCAGACTTAGAGGGAACTTCCAGCCCGTGCGCGGGGTGATGGGGTGGCAAGGCTTGCGGGCAACACGGGAGGCAAGTCTCCGGCACTGGAGTCAGACTCCGCGCTCCGGGTGGTGAGGGACCCCAGCCAGGTGCCCAGCAGGCCAGCCGGCTCACCGCCGCGCTTCCTTTCCAGGGCCAGGCCGGGCGCTCAGCCTATTGCTCCTTCTGTTCGCTCTGCCAAGCCGCCCGGCCGCGGGCTGTCCCGCGCCATGTAGCTGCGCCGGTACAGTCGTGGACTGCGGGCGCCGCGGGCTGACGTGGGCCTCGCTGCCAGTCGTTTTCCCACCGGACACAACCGAACTGGTGCTGACGGGCAACAACCTGACCACGCTGCCACTGGGGCTGCTAGACACGGTGCCCAGGCTGCGTAAGGCGCACCTGGGCGACAACCCCTGGCGCTGCGACTGCCGCCTCGTACCACTGCGCGCCTGGCTGGCCGGTCGTCTGGAACGCGGGCTCTACCGCGACCTGCGCTGCGCCGCGCCCCCATCACTGCGCGGCCGCGTACTGTCCTACCTGACCGAGGAAGAGCTTCGTGCCGCCTGCTCGCCTGGCGCGCTCTGCTGGTGGTCGCTGGTGATCCCGTTGGTGCTGCTCGGCCTTGGGCTGCTGCACGCGCTGCTGCTGGCGCTGCTGCTGTGCCGGCTGCGGAGGCTGCGCGCTCGCGCGGCGCATCGCCTGTCGCTGACCGCCCCGCTAGTGGCAGAACCAGCTGGAGACAGCGAATCCTGAGAGGAGCGGACTGGCGCTGAGCAAGGAGGGCCTGCGAGCTCCACAGGACCCTGCCCCAAGGAGCCCTAGCCCTAACCTGGACCCATTCTCCTCCACTCAGGCACCATTTCCCAGGCTGGCCACCCCCTGCAGGCCCTGGCCCACAGGGGCAGATTGCTGCAAGGCCACCCTTATCGCGGCGAGCCCACGCCCCGGATGCTTAGACAGATCCAGGGGACCAACTGCAGCCCATACCCTGTGGGGTCCCTCATGCCAAACTACAGCGCAGAATAAACCCTTCCCCATGTGACCCGTTTTTACACCAAAGACCTGGAAATCCTCCCCCCCAAACCACAGAAAAAGCTCTGAGAACCTATTCAAGGGGACATTCACGCCTTCATACACCCCAAATAACCTTTCCCAGCTACTGACTCTCAGAGAAGTTCAAGAGGGAAGGAAAGCCCAAAGGACAACGGTGCACTGCAGGGTAGTGAGGACGCTGGAGAGCGGGGACACGGGCGAGTTTGGACAACACGTAACAGGACACTGGGGGCAGCGAGGACACTAGGGATTTGGACACAAGACACTGAGGACACTGTGGGGCAGTGAGGACACTGCGGACAGTGCGGAGGCTGGGGAATGAGGACACGGGCGGCAGTGAAAACACAGTGAGGAGGAGGTTACTGGGGAGTGAGAACACTGTTGGGACACAGGACACTGTGGGGACAAGCGAGGACAATTTGGACAGCGAGGACACTCTGGGACAGAGAGGACACTGACTGAGGACTCTGTGGGGCAGTGAGGACGCTGTGTGGACAGCTAGAACGTGGTGGGGACTGAGAACGAACACGGGACACTGAGGACATTGTGGAGCAGTGAGGACGCTGGGGAAGGCAAGTGAGAACACAGGGAGCAGTGAGAACACAGTGGGGACAGTGGGGACTGTGTGGAGCAGGGCGGGCACTGCAGGGCAGTGCTGTGAGAGAGAAGATGCTCTGGGTGGCAGTTTCCGGGGCCAGGGAGGCCGTGAGGTGGCTTTGAGGACAGTTTGGTGTGTGCAGTTTCCCTGGTGGCAGCTGTCGGAGGAGTCGGGATGAACTGGGGATGGTGAGGACGGTCTGGTGGCCCACCTGGAATAGCCTGGACTTCTAGTGAGAAGCTCTGGAGGGCAGGTGGGGTGGGGTCTGAGCCATGCAAGGGGGGTCCATGGAAGGTCCCTGCAGGGGTCAGTGGGCACCAGGGGTTGCAGGGTCTCTGGACTCACGTCCTCCCTTGCCGCCACTCACTGCAGGAAGGCTCCCCTGACTGCGCAGACTAACCCGGGGCTTCTTGGGGCCTTAAGTCAGTCAGGGCCAGGGACTCCACTGTGGGTGCCTCAGTGCAACACAGGCTGCTCCTGGGGCCCCAGGTGCCCAGATGAGCAGCTCATGCGTTGCTACTCCTGCTCAGCTGTGGCCTCTACCTGGCTGCCCTTGTGAATAGTGAGGGCTGCTCTCCGTGGGCCCCAGTGGAGCCTCAGGCCTGGGCCTCAGTCGCCTGGCACAGGAAGGTCCAGACCTCCACTGACCGGGTCGGGGAGGCTGCCGCTGACATGGCCTTTGTCCTGGCCTTTGTAGGACAAGATGGATGACTCTCCGGTTGGGCTGATGCTATCTCGGGGCTACTGGTGCGACGTGAGGCAGGAGCCACCCCTGCCTTTGTAGGCAGGTGCGAGGCATCCGGCTGTGCTTCCAGGCTTATCACCACATCGGAGACGGTGGCTCCTTTGTACAAATGAACTGCCACCCTGCCTTCCCTGGGGGTGGCCCAGCACCCACAAAGCCCCTGGTGGGGTCAGAGGTGATGGTGTTGTCACAGCAAGGTACACAGGCAGCTTCCTAACCTCAGTCCAAATGTGGTTAGGAGGCATCCCCCCGACTTTCCATAGGAAATCAGATCCCAAGATGGGTCTCCTGCTGGGCCCAGAGCTTCCTCCGTGGCTAAGACCAGGCTCCTGGGACCCCCTCTCTCCTTCTCACTGAGGCCCTCAAGGGGACAAATGCAGGGCCCAGGAGAAAGTAACCCTAGAAATCCTAGGTGACACTGGCTCAGAGAAGGAGGCTTCCCTGGGCTGTGGGACAAAGGCCCCAGCTGAGCTGTGGGGAGTGGTTAGCAGGAGCCCAGCTCCACTGGTCACTGCCAGGCTTGAGGGCTCCTGGGCTAGTGCCCAGATAAGAGGGTGGGCATGGGGCACTGAGGGGCAGGATGGAAGAAAGCAGCTGACAATGCAGTGTCATCAGACCTAAGGAATCCCACCTCCCCTCTTGCCAGTTTTCCATGATGTAGACCTGCCCCTGCCCCTTCCAAGGTACTGACCATAGCAGAACACTGGCCTGGCCTTGGTGGCTGACCTTTTCCAGGCCGCCTGGGAGCCCCCGGTCCCAATTCTGACCCTGAGCTGACCCCTTATGCACTGACCCTGGGGCCTCAGTCTCTAAGGAGTGTGGGGAAGTGGAAGGTCCCAACTCAGTGCCCCTGAATGGCCCTGTTCAGGGAAGGAGAGCATAGATCCCTCCCCCCAGACCAGGGGGCTTACTGTGCCCCTTGCCCCAGCATTGTCCTCCATCTCATGGAAAACACACGAATCCCAGGGCCCCTTTCCTACTGACAGGCTGGTCCCTTCTGTGGTGTGACTCCTTCCCAATAGGAACAGGTGGGGGTCCACTGGAAGGCCCTGCACAGCCCTCCCACAGCTCCGGCCCCCAGGCTGGCTGATTCAGGGTCCCTTGCCCTGCAGCCCAAGGGATCTCTGACCACACCTGTGTTCCCCCAGCCTCCCTGCACCCTCTGCTTTTCATCAAGGCCCAGGCTAGGTGTACCTTGCCCCACTAGGCCAGAGTCTCTGAACCTTTCTTTGTCCCTTCCTGCTGTAACTATGTCCACACTATTCAAGGTCTCACTCAAGAATGTCCTCTTCAGAGAGCCTCCCAGCCCTGCCCTGTCCAGACACATGGTGCAGGACACTGCGTCCTGGCCTGTGTCCCTGAGGTCCACCAGGGTCTCAAGCCACATCCCAGGCTTGCATGCAGCTACTTAGTGAGTGACGGGTCAAAGGGTTGGATACAGTAAGCCCCCAACAGGCCAAATGGCAATCCCAGGGCAGACACAGCCCTGACCTAACGCTGGGAACCTCCCGTGTCCTCATCCCTGAAATGGGTGGGTGCTGTTCTGCGCCCCTTTCAGTCCTCACCTCACGCGCCTAGACCCCGAGCAGGCACCAGAGGGCGCTCGCAGTCTGCAGAAACACAGGGGGCGGTGTCACGGTGGGCGCTGGGTGCAGACAGCCAGGATCCAAGGAGAAACAGAGACCAAAAGAGGGAGAACTTACCCAGGCAGGCGGGCGGAGGATCGCCAAAAGGGGCAGGCAGGTGGCACATCCCAGGGGAGCCGAGAGGGATGGGCCGGGGTCCGCTGATAGACGGGGAGGGGTGAGCGTCCCCCTCCGCTCCTTCCCTCCCTGTGCCCCTTTCCTCTTACCCCGCCCCCCCCCCACCCCCGCCCTCAGCTTGCTGACAGCCCATCAACCGGGAAGATAAGGGACCTCTTCCGCCGGGTCGGGGGCGGGGGATGGGGGGTGGTCAGCCCAGGTGTGCCCTCCGCCCTCCCGACGCCTGTTTGCTCCGAAAACACTTATTGAGCCCCTGCTGTGTGCACTGAGGAGGGGGGTGGGGCAAAGAGGCTGCCAGGCGGGCGAGAAGGCGACATTGAGGATCTGGCCTCAGCCCCTTCTGTCTAGGAAGCCCGCCGGGTAGGAGGCCTGGAGCTGGCTCCCCAGAGGAATGGAACAGAGGCCTCGCCACTTCCCGACCAACCTGGTGGTGGGGGAAGGGATGAGGGGGTCCTTCCAAAGTCCTCATCCAGACTGGGGAGGCTATGGGGAGCCTGGGGAGGGGGCTGGCCACTCACTGGGCGGAGACTTGAGTGAGGCGGGCAGAGGAGGCCCTGGGAAGGTCTAGGGGACTGAACCCCTGGCCACGTCGTGGTGGTGGGGGGTGCACCCGCCGACCAGACAGAGCAACAACATTGGGGTGGGTGGTGGAGCCCTGGGGGCCCATAGCTCACTGCTCAGTCTGCGCCCACCCCTGGCGTTTCCGATGGAAGACAGGCAGTGGGTGATAAATCACCAGCTCCCACCCCTACCCACCCAGGCGGTCATGGGGAGGGGGGCTGCATTGGACAGAGACAGAGACGAACCTCAAGACGGAGAGACAATCACAGAGAGAGACAAAGGCAACTATGGCTGGCCAGGCCTCTTTACTCAGGGTGTCTGGCTTCCCACCCCCAGGTGCCCCTCCACCAGGCCCATCTGGAAACCAGCTGAGAGCCACCCTACCCCAGTTGACCCCCAACCAGGATGAGGAGGAGGAGGAGGAGGGAGTGAGCAAGTCCTCAGCGGTCTAATTCCTGTCCACCATAAATCAGCAGGGGGCTTTCCCCTCACTGCCCCCAGGCTGAGGGGGGTCTTTGGGGTCACTGGTCCTGGTGACCGGGCCTGGCCTTAGCCATGTCCCTTCCTCCTTAAACATCCCCTTGGGCATCCACTGGCCCCGAACTCTCTTTCCCAGCACAGTCACATACCCAGAGCTGACTGTACCCAGTGCTGTCTACACTGGGTGCTCCCTTCACTGCCCTCATCTTCTGGGTCTGCAGGGACACGTCCCAGACGACCTCTAGGAGACCTGTGTGCTGGCTCTGCGGGGACTGGTCGTCAGTGGTCCTCCCCAGTGAAGCCTTCCCAGGGGCCCACTTTGCCTCAGGGGAAATGCTGTCTGCCCTTCCTTCCGACCTGCCTTCTTGTCACCACCCCCACCGACCGGGTGCTGAGGCCAACTGAACAAAGGGTGCAGAGAGATGGGCCAAGTGGGGTCCCCTCCACAGGTGTGCCCGCCCCTAGGGGTCAGTACTTAGTGGACAAGGCTTGAGAGAGCCTATGGAGGTGCTCTCAGGACCTGCAGGATGAGCTCAGCATCCCCGCTGTCCAGAGCCCCAGACCCAGCCAGGTAGTGATCGCTGCCCCACTGGTCTGTCCCACAGACAACCCCTCAGGGCTGATGTGGCAGAGGTAAGGCCACCTATACACAAGGAAACACACGGTGTCTGTCATGAGACCTTTCGTGGCTAGTCTCAAAGAGTGGTGGGAGCGGGGGTGGGGACTTGCTTGTCTTGAAAGACTTTTGGAGCTCTTGGAATCCGGTGCCTGAGAGAAGCACTGAGTGTCCTGTGGGCTGGCCTGGGCATTGTCATGTGGATGGTCCCCTTGACCCTCAGAACAAACCTCCTGAGTTGCCCCCTCACTCTGAGACACCTAAAGCACTGACCAGGTGTGTCCAGAGGGGCACTGGGAGGGCCCCCTGGGGAGTCTGGGCTGAGGGAGCAGCATTATGCTGTCAGGAGACACCTCCCCAGGGAGGGGACAGGGAGTGAAGGGGCTGAGAGGTGTGCTGAGCTCAGCCTGTAGGAGGGGGAGGGCAGAAGGGCGCCCCAGTGTGCAGTGGGAGCCGTCACCCAATCATTCACTTACTCTCAGCCACTGCTGTTCCCCACAATGTGGGGCCCTGCCCGGAGGCCCCCCGGCCACGTGGGAAGGGCTGCCGCACAAGGCCCTTTGTCCCCAGACCTCCACTCAACGGAGACCCCTCTCCACAACTCCCCCAACCCAAGGCTGGCCAGCTCTCTGCTTCCAGGGTCCGCTGGGGGCTCACCTCACCCCGTTTAAGCATGTCAGACAAACTGAGAGGCTCTGGGTCAGACAGACCCTCGTGTGGCAAGGGGTGGGGGAGGGGAGGCACCAGCCTGCCAAGCCCTTCCCACCTGCCCAGGTGCTGCTCTCTCTGCCTCTGCCCCAGTCACACAGGATCAAGGTCACAGCACCCCTACTTGGGTGAAGGAACCCTCAGAGGTGGGAGCGTCTGCAAGGAAATCCTTCAAACTTTGCCTAATGGACATCCTCCTTGAAAAATAGGGGGTCCTCAAGGTAGTCAGTTCTCCTGCCCAGGTGTGTGGATAGGCCTGGCATGCCCACCCCCAAGAGGGAGGCTGTGGTCTGGGGCTGGGGGCCAGGGTGGGGGAGTGAGGGTCCTAGGGCATAGCCAGGGCAACTGTGCTCCTGGGGGGAGGGTGTGGGTGCAGGGGCGGGGAGGAGTGCTGGGGAGGCCCTGTGTGGGGACCGAAGGCCTACCTCTGTGGCCTGTCTGCGGAGAAGCCTATTTTGATGTGATTTGTATTTGGGAGTTTGCTTTTCTCTATGCTTTGTTTATTTAAAGATGCTCTTGAAGAATTCCAGTCAGTCTTTGCACCGATGAAGGAAAGAGCTTCTGTCTAGGCAGGGCTGGGAGGGGTGGGTGCCCCTGACAACCGCCTGCCCCAGCATGCCCACCAGTGCCCCGAGTGCCCACAAAAGGTGCTTGTGGCGTGGGGGCTGCCCACCTTCCTGCAGGAGTGAAGTCTGGGGGCCGGCCTGGAAGAGCACCCTTGACACAGACCCAGAGCAGGGAAAGGAGCCCACAGGCGTGCACCCCAGAGAGGTCCATGAAGGCGGGTGGTGAGGGAGACCATCTGCTTCCTTAATGGGAATAGTCAGACTTGTGGGAGACCTAGCTCTCTCTCTCTCTCTCTGGCAGTCAGTGCCTCACCTGGGCCCCTCTGTTCTGGGGGTTCCCTGGTGGGGGCTCCCATGTTGTGGGTCTCTCTGCTGCATGCCCTTCATCTGGGGTCCCTGTTCTGCATGTCTCTTCTCTGTGGGTCCCTCCAATGGGAATCTCTGTGGGGGTCCCTTCTTGTCTTGGGGTCTCTGTTGTGGGGGTCCCTCGTCTGAAGTCCCTGTGCAGTAGTTCCCTGGTGTGGGGGTCTGTGGTCTCAGAGGTCCCTACTCAGCTCCCCAGGTGTCTGCTCTATGGGTCCTTGGTGTAGGGGTCAACGATGCTGCCTCTCTTTAATTAGGGGTGCCAAGGTTCTGCCTCAGTGGTCAACCCCTTCTCCCAGAGCTGGACATCTACTGCCACCAGAATCCTCCCAGGTGTCCTCCAGAGCCTCTTGTGGCAAGGCCAGCAGGGCCCCTCTGTGGACGGATGTTCACAGCTGAGGCTACTCCATGAAGCTCCCAACCCCTTGCCAGACTTCAGGGATGCTGTTGAGAGTCCACTAGGTCCTCCCGGAATCCTTCTTGAGTCCTCCCAGAGCCTCCCCCAAGTCCTCCCAGTCCTCCCTGGGTTCTCCCAGAGTCCTCCCCAGGTGCTCCCTGGGGCTTCCAGGAACTGGTCTGCAGTGTTCCCCCGACCCCGCATTCTCAGGCTGGGGCCACTATGCCTGGCTGGGTACCAGCAGATAACCAAGGTAGGTACCAGCAGATAACCAAGGTTGGCACGAGGGGAGCCGCAAGCCTGGAAATGTCCTACAGAGTCCTGGTGGACAAGGTGATAGGGACCAGCAGGGCCTCCAAAGAGGTCAAGCCTCAAAGCAGGTGGGACCCAAACAGGACTAAGGCACCACCATCCGCCCTGTTCTTGCACATCCCTATCTCCCAACACGCTTGCCTGTGTCCAGCTTGGCCAGCTGGTTTCCTGCTCTGCTTTGCCTCCTGTGCAGTGAACCTGGTCTGCTCCTCCTGGTCCCCTCATGGGCTCTCTGAGGATGAGGGACAGTCTGCACACACACACACACTCACACACATGTACAAATGAATATGCACGCACAAACATGTGTAAACATAAACAGTATAGGCACACATGCACACCCACATGTATGCACACAGAAACCTATATACATAAATACATGCATGTGCATACTCCCCCTATGCACACATGTATGTACACACAATCACACATGTGAACATGCATGTAGAAACATTCAGTGAGCCTTCCTGTCTTCCCTTTCCTGGGTGTGATTCCTCTGAGGGTATGAGTCTAACACGAAGCTAACCCCACATGCATCTGAGTGGCATGCCCACTGAGTGTCTCCGGCTCACTGTGCACCTTCTGATGTGTCCGTGATTGCCCCACCTTCCTGTATGAGTCTGTTTGTGTCCCCACACTCCATGAGTGTGTCTGTGTCCTCACACCTCCTGCGAGGGCTTGACTCGCTGGCCCACCATGCCCTGCATGCCCTGCATGCCCCCCACAGCTGCCCATCACTGCCCGCCACGCCATGTGTACACAGAGGCTTGTTTTCTCTGCTTTTCGGGCCAGGGGTGCGCTTGTAAATCGTGCAGCCGATGACACATTTATCCCGCAGGCAACTGGCAGTGTGAATTTATGGCTGCCCCTCCCTCCTGGCGGAGGTAGGACAGGAGCCTGGACACCCCACAGGCAGGCACCTACAGGCCACTCCACCAGCCGGGCTGTCCCAGGGCCACTGGGGCCAGGGCTGGGAGGGCTCTGAAACCCTGACACTTCAGGGTACTCAGGGCAGGTGGGTGGCCAAAAGGCTGGGCCAGCTCTGCCTGGGTCTGGGCTGGGGTGCAGAGGCTTCTAACCTGCCAGAGGCACCAGTGCCAAAAGCTCACTCCAATGTCTGACACATCCATTTACCTTCCACACACTGCAGCTCAGTCTTCCCTCCTATGAAATGGGACAGGAGCTTTAACGTGCAGGACTGGAGGGGCTGCTTCCCTCGGGAGTAGTCAGCCCACCCACTGCTGCTGGGCCTGTTGGAGGCAGTGAGGTTTTGGGGAGGGCAGTCTAAAAGGGTGGGGACCTTGAGGACAGCTGGGGCTGCACATAGGATGGGAGGAGTGGTGATGGTGTCAGGTCAAGGCAGGGAGGGCCCCTCAGGGCACGCCTGCCCTTTCCTGCCTTGTGCAGGTGGGGAAACTGAGACCCAGGGAAGTTCAGGACCTCAAGACCCCAGATTCCTGATCCCTAGTGTACAATACGGGGTCCCAGACTCAGCGCCCCCTTCCTGCACAGTCTCCTTTGTCCTGCAAAGTCTTCAGGTGGGGGAGGGGCAGCCAGCCAGGTCTGACAGGAGAGATGCCGGGTCCAGGTCCCCTGAGGCCACAGCTGGGGATGGGAGCCAGCCGGGGGGGATGGGGGGCTCATAGCTGCCTCCCCTCTGTCTGTCTGTGTTTGGGGTCGGGTCTCCAAGGGACCCTCTGTTGGCTCTCATGCTCCCCTCCATCTCTGGTCCCTAGCCCCCCCTCACTGCCCGCCTGTCAGGATGAGCGATGGCCGTGCCCCTCCCTAGGCCCCCGGCCCCAGGCCCGGTTCCCGCTCATTAGCCGCTGACACTGTTTGCTTTCCCGCCTGGGATGCCCACCCCCGTCACAGGCCATTTCTCCTGGCGCCTCCCACCCCCGTGGGCCTGCCTCGGGGGTCCAGGGTGCCCGGCAGGACCGGCATTCGGCTCCCAGAGTGATGGCCAGACAGAGCCCCGCGCCACCCTCACCTGCACCCACCCTCACCTGCACACTCTAGAGGACGTGGCATAGCCCACCACAGCAAGAGCGAGACAGCCATGCCACCAAGGCTCAGTTGGCTTTGTGTGACACCCAGGGTGGGTCTCTCGTGACAGACACCAGGCTCACTCTCCCTTTATCTTGTCTCTCTTTATCATCTGGCCCTGTTCCTGCCTGTGTCTCTCTGGGTCTTGCCCCCAGTCTCATCCTATGAAATGACCACTGAGCCACCAGCCCCATACAGAAGGCATATCCCCATCCTGGAGCCCCGCTGTCCCCCCGAGTAGCCCTGACATCAGTGTGTGGGTCAGAGGGTAAATCTGTGATGCCAAGATCCTGAGAGGAAGGCAGGAGGCAGAGCTGGGGGTGACCCTTGGTTCCTGCACCCCAGCTCTGCTGGGGCCTAGGCAGGGGAGGCCACAGATATCAGTGGTGGGCTTGGTGTTGGCTCAGCCTTCCGGGCAGCCTCGGGGGGCATGTTGAGGGCGGCAGGCACTCCTCCCTCAGGCCGAGCTTGCCGCCCCCTACACCCCCTCTCCATGCCCTCCCCCAGCCCTCCCTCAACGCCCCCCCCCCCAATGTGGCCACAGCTGGGCGGCATCAGGGCCCGAAGGCCGGTGGCAGCCAGTCCTTCACTTAAAAATGTGTTTGTGATTTCGGCGGCGGGGCAGATAACGGTGACGAATGGCCCGCTTGCCCCACGGGGCCCCCAGCCCATCTGGTTTGACTTTGGCCTGTCGTAGGGTGCCCTTGGGCCCCCACCCCTGCCCTCGGGCAGTACCCTCAGAATGGAGCCTGGGGCCAGTGCGGGCAGTCCAAGTAACCCGGATGTACCTCTAACCTTTGCATGCACTGGTTCCCCCCCTCCCACCTTCCAGGATGGCCCCCCTTCACGAGTCTCCCTGGGCTGTGCCCACCAGGAGACTCTGGGGCACCGCCATCTGCGGGCACTGGCCGTGGGCTGAGGATTGTGTTGGGGCCATGCCTGAGTAGTGGCTCCCCTGTGGAGCAGGGAGAGGTGGGTGCCCCACTTATAAGGCAGCAGGAGCAGAGAGGGCAAGGCGGGCCGGTGCGTGCATGTGGCTGCCCTCAGGAGGAACTTCCGATGGGGCTCCCAACCTGCCCACAGCCCACACCATTGATTATTCGGCCAGAGAGCAGCTTCTGGATTGGGGCCCAGGCCCAGCTGGGGGACAATGAGGTCACCTGAGCCTCTCTCTGACCCCAGCCTCTCCCTTCCTCCCCCCTATGGGATCCCGGAGGTAGGCAGAGGTGGGGGCACCCTCTGTCACCCAGGTCCCAGCTCCTCTTCCTCAGCCCCAAAGCAAGAACCCTGGGCTAAGACTAGGCCACACTACACCCTTGGAAGTGGTTGGGGGTACCCACAAGGTTTATATGACCCAAAGGACATGAGCTCATGCTTTTCTCAGGGAAGCTTCCTGAGCCCCTCTGCCAAAGTCACAGATGGGCTGAAACCCACCCTCAGCGAGGAGATAAGAGAGGTAGGGGCTTTGGCAGTCCATGGGGGTGGGGGAAGGGCATTAGACCCAAGGGCGGCTGCAGGGCCTGCAGGCCTGAAGAAGCAAAGCCTGGGGTGGGATCACCCCCATAAGATCAGCCTGAACTGCTCTGTCCCCCATCTTGGCGGTGGGGACAGCTGGGGTGAGGGGGAGGGATGGCGCCTTGTCAGGGCCATGGCCCCCACCCCGCTATGGCAGGAAAATCCCTCTCCCTCAGTATCACATTGTTGAGAATTAACTTTGTTGAAATAAAAATTGGTCTTGGTATTAACTTGGCCTCGAGGATTTTCTCCGGATTGTGGAGGCCGCAGAAGGGTCAGACACCCATACCCAGATCGGGCCTCAGGCTCAGTTTTCAAGGGCGCCAATGACCTCTTAATCCTCCTCCCACTGTAACTCTCAGCCCCTCTGGGACAGGGCACCTGGTTTGGGGTGGGGAGGGCACAACTCAGGCCCCTGCCTTCTCCAGCCCTGGCCACAAAGCAGGACAGTATGACAGTATGGATCTCAGGTATCTGTCCTTCCCCCGCCGAGACTCTGTCCTGACCTCTGCCACCGCTGATGATCCACAGGACAAACGGGACACCCTCAGGGCTTTGTCATAGCCTCGGTCTCACAGCCTGGGCTTTCCCACCTGTAAAAGTGGAGACTTGCCCCAGACCTGAGGACCAATAGAACAACCAGGTGGTTGGACACTCAAAGGCAGCCAACTATGAGCACAGTGACAGACCTTCCGAGAGACCACCACCTGAGTGTGGCCAGGTCTGGAACCCTCTGGAGAATGGGCAATAGCTAGAGGGAGCGTTCTGCCAGGATCTCTGGAGGGCAACACAAGCGCTCACTGCCTCAGCCCCAGACAGACACTGGCACCCCAGGCTCCACGGGGTGGGGAGGGTGAGGGAACGGAAGCACACGTGGGGTCTGTGGACGCTGCCCAGAGCTCTCCAGGACCAGTCCCCAGGAAGGCAAGGAGACACTTATCCCACTGGAGCTACCAAGAAAGACGGCGGCCACCAAAATGATATATTTCTGCCCCTACACAGACCCGTGTGCAGCTGACCCAGAGTGGCTGGGGGAGTGCCCTGCACTCGTCCCCTCTGGCTGGAGGTGTCTCCCGGGGCCTCCCGCTGCCTGGAGCCCATGTTCCTGCAGGGAGACTGAGCCCAGGAATGCAGGTGGAGGGGAAGAAGAGTCAGGAGTCAGGGGCCCTGCCGGGCCTGGTGGACTGGGGTAGGTGAGATTTCTCAGCAGGTGGTCCCTGCACAGCCTCCTCTGGCCACAACTAGAGCAGTGTGTTTTGGGGGTGGGGTGCAGCCTGGGAACGCATGGAATGGGGGCCTGGGAACAGAGGCGGTGGCCCCTGGGGGACACTCGAGTGGGGCCAGCTGTTGCTGCCTGGCTCCAATTCCCGCTCTGCGCAGAGGCTGGTCCCTCGGGCCTAGGCCGGTGGTCTGCCTGGGAGGGAATGAGCTGCCTCGGGGCTGGGCCTTTTCCCCCGGGCGTGCTCCTGGGGCAGCAGAGGTAGGAGGGAGCCATCTTCATGCTGAGTGGCAGAACCATGGTCCGGGAGGGCTCTCGTGTCCCCCAAGCAGCAGATTCCCAAAGTCTGCTCCAAGACTCCACCTTACCCTCACCTGACCCTGGGGCCAGCCCCCTGCCTGGGTCTGTGTTCCAGGCTCCTTGGTTCCCTCCACCCCCTCAGGGCCCTCCCTTCTACACCACAGGCCTGGCCCAGCCTGTAACCTCCAGTCTGGTCCTGCTCAGGCTTGTCCTTCTGTCCAGGAGCCTCCCAACCAGGACCAGAGCCATCTGAAAACTCCTACTCAACCTTCAAGACCCCATGCAAGCATCGCTGTCCCAGAAAAGCCACCCCAAATGCTGCGCCCAGCGTCAGCATGGTGTCATCATTCTTTTAAGATGGCTCCCGGTGGCCCCGCATCCACTGTGGGGCTGACAACTGGGGGCATGTACAGCTCCCTGCACCCCCTGGGCCTTAGTTTCCCTGTCTGAACTGTCCTTGGATGAAAACATTCACAGGTCTTACTGGAGCACATCTGAGTCCTAGGGAGAGACTGAGGCGGCCTCTGGAATCTATGCCTCCACCCCCACCCTTATTCCGAGGAGGCAGAGGGGCTCTGAAGAGCAGGATTTGCTGTGGGCCAACTGGGGTCTCCCCCACAACCGGAGGGTAGGGGCCCAGCTGGCACCACCCCCGCCACCCCGCCCCAAACACTTGGCTGCCTTCAGCTGAGGCCAAGGGGCAGGGAGAGAGGTTGGTGGGGTGGGGGCCAGAGGGGAATCTTCTTACTCCTGAAATCCCTCCCGCCTGCCCGGAGGCCCCTGGGGAAGCCCCGTGATGCAGGAACCTGATATTTTAAGACTTAAAACAAATGTTTCTGGAGCCCTAGCTGCGCCAAGGTCCCGCCCAGGCCTCCTGGGGGCAGGGCCGGCCAGAGAAGAAGAACCCCCACACTCCTCACATCCCTTCCAGGAACCAACCTTGCCCCTCCCTGGGCTGCCATTTCTGATGGGACAGGAAGGACAATGAAGCAGGACCCTTTTTGAGGGATTAGAGCCAAGGGCGGCTTCAACATCAAGTGTTGGGGCCTGGCCTGGTGTTGACTCTCCTCTCTCTCTCTCTGCTGTTCCCTCTCTCGGGCCTCCAGCACAAGGGGAAGCCTATCAGGACCCCTGACGCCCTTTAGGCCTGGCCTTCCCTGATGTACCAGACTGTCCTTCCCCACTGCCTCCAGGGTGGGCAGTTGCCGTGCTGTGTTTGCTCCACTGGCAGAAGCCACCTGGAACTCAGGGCTGATAAACCTGAAACTTCTGGGTCCACGGAGCAGGAGATCTGGGATCTATTGGCGATGTCTGCCTGGGATGCAGGAGTGAGAGCATAGATTTAGAACTGGCTTGATGAAAAAGCAACATGCCAAGGTTTCTTCACCTCAATGTCAGGAGGGTATCCTAGTTACCTGGGTGACAGAGAAGGCTGAAGCTCAACTCAGGCTGAGCAGAGCTAGCCCGGGTGAGGCCCAGGCTCCAAGTCACACCCGGGGACTTGGCGGAGCCCTCTTCCTCCTGGGAGCCTCCCAGGGCTTTGAGGGCTGGAGCACTGTAGGCGGAGGGGTCAGGTTGGTGGGGGGACAGCGCAGGGCAGGGAGACTGGGGACCTGCTGGATCTGACAGGATTAGGGCCTAATCTCTAAAAAATGTTTTGGGGGCTGGGCCAGCCGAGGACCAGCTGGGAATGTAGGGGATGAGGAGGCAGATGTTCTGGGGATTCTTCCAGGGTGGGCCATACTAACCACCCCAGTCAGCGGGGCCCCCAGCTCTCAAAGCACCTGCACTGAGTCCTTGGTCTGTCTCAGCTGGTGCGGCTGGACTATAGCCCTCCCCCGCCCCCCTGGGGCCACAGAGTCTGTCAGAGCCAAAGAGCCTCCTCAGGGGCCATCGATCATTTTACAGATGGGAAACCAAGGCCAAGGGAAGACAATCCTTCCAGAGTCACAGGGAAAGCCTACAGCCAGCCCACTATGAAGGCTCCTTCCTCAGAGATGCTGCCCAGACCCTGAGGCCCTCCTGTCTGGGTCCTGGGAGGGATGGAGCTCTAGACAGCTGGGCGTGCGTGATGACAGACCCGAATGTGACTCCCAGTCTCCTGCCTCCAGGGCTGGGGTGCTGCCCACTCACCCTAAGCCCTACCTTCCCACCCAATCGTGGTCTGCCTTTCACTGGCCCTTCTGCTCTTGTGAAAGCCTTTGCACACTCAAAAAGCACCGGGCCTAGCTGCCGTGGCTCATTTGGTTAGAGCATCGCCCCATAAATCGAAAGGTCGTGGGTCTGATTCTCCGTCAGGATTCCCGAGGTTGCAGGTTAGGTACACGGTCAGGGCACATATGAGAGGAAACTGACCGATGTCGCAACAGTATTTCACTCCCTCTCTCCCTCCCTTCCCTTCTCTCTGAAATCAATAAGCATGTCCTCGACTGAGGACAAAAAAAAATAGCACTGGGGCCTGAACAATGAAACCCTGGGCACACACTCACCCCAGCTCCATCCCCAGCTGCTCAACCCACTCCCTTGACAGGGGGCATTATGGGCCTCATGCCCCCTGGAGGTCACCAGCACCCCCTCTTTGGGGCAGTACCAGGCCTGGCCTTGCTCCCTCACCTCACTAGACACCATGGATGGAAGGGCTGGGTGGGTGGGTAGACGGCACAGGGTAGGGAGGGACTCATCATCAGGCCTGGATGGACACCCTGTGCTGCTGTGCCTCAGTTTCCCTAGCTCTGAAGTGGGTGATGAGCCCTGGATGCCCAGACGGGGTGCTCGGAGGGAGGTCAGGGTGGGCTGCACAGAGGAAGGGCAGCTGCTGGAAGCCACTCCCCCAGGGGTGCCACTTCAGGGGTACAGATACTGTAGTTCCCTTGTCCAGCCAGGTTCTCAGGGCTTCACCTCTACCAACGATCCCGCTGACCGCAGGCAGACCCCTGACAAATGGCCTCGGCAGGCTGGGGAGCTGGGGCACTGTGTCCACTGGGGGCTGAAGCCTGAAGACTGGCCCCTCCCAGGAAGCCAGGCTGCCCAGAAGTCACTGCCTCTCCAGTGAGCAAAGCTAGTACCCACCCAGCACTGCCGCCATCACCCCCATGGCAGCTTTGACCACTCCACCCATGACTGCTTCATCTCAGCACTTCCTTCCACTCTTTGGGCCTTGGTGTCTCCACATATGTCTGAGAGAAGGGCAGGGGGCAGAACTTGATTGGAGGAGAGGAGAGGGCCTCCTAGGCATTTGGGCAGCTGGGGTTCGAGTGGGAAGATGAGTCAGGCTGTAGAGCGTGGGACAGGAGGGCAGGAGGGGAGAGGAAGAGGAAGGCCCCTGTCTGTTCCTACAGAGGCACAGAGAGGTTCAGGTAGGAAGCCAAGGAACCAGGATTTAAAACAAGGGCAGACAGGGCCATGTAGATGGGAGATACCTCCTCCAAGAGCACCACACTCCAGGGTCTCAAGCGACTGCTCAGTGCCACTGTCCCCACTGTTCCCCCACAGAGAGCCCATAGCCCAGGCCTCTCCCCAAGGAAGGCCAAAGGGGCCAGGGAACAAAGCTACCCACTTTCTGGAACCTGTCTCACCCACTCCCTCTCACCACAGAAACCCCACTGAGGTTGCACCCTGGGTCTCCTCCCAGGCCTGTGACAGGGCCAGATGGCAGAGGCAGATACACTGAGGACCAGCCTCCTCTTGGAAGCCCATGTGAGCCCAGTGGCTCAGGGTGGAGCTCACCCACCTGTTAGCAGGTGAGGGAAGATATGAACAGAAAGGTGGCAGTAAGGCAGGGCCCAGGGGTGGCCCTGCAACCAGGCCCAATTCCTTACCTCAGCCACACCCCTGCCAGAGCCCCCTCCTCCTCCATCCCCCACCCCCCACTGGTTCCCAGGCTTTTAGCCCTGCTCCGGCACCCAGGGTCCAAACCAGAAAAACTAGATGAAGAATAAACAAGCCTCTGATGCAGCCTCTACCATGTCCAGTGCAGGCAGGGCCATGGAGCTGGGTCCCATGCACCCCTCCTAGGGTCCTGAGGGGCAGGGCGGGAGGAGTAGCTGGGAAGGGGGTGTGCAGAGTCCACACTCTCCAGCCAACAGCCAGACTCCCCAGCCCAAGCTCCTGCCACACTGGGCATCGCCTCCTCTGCTGGCCCTGCTGTCTCTGCAGGGATGGGCTTCTATCCACCAACCTGGAAGGCTGCTGACCTGGATGTCACGGGCTGCTTCTGGGGAGTGAGCCTGGGAGCACTGCCAGAAGGCCACAGGGGGCTGCAGAGGGCAGTGCGGGCTAAAGGATATGGCTGGTTTCCTGAGGTCCCCTTCAGGAAGAGACCCAAGGCTCCCTCCTAGAGCCTGAGGATCTGGGAGTCTGACCTATGGGATGGTGACACGTATCGTGTGGTGAGCACAGTGTGGGGCATGTAGGTGCTGGATAAACACTCGCTTACTCAATCTACAAACACCCTGGTGGGGTTTAGTGGCAACAGGTGTCTTGAACTCATCAGCCTCCACTCTCCCCAACACCTGCCCCTGTCCTCCCCATACACCTCTGAGGTCAGGCCAGACCACGGGACCCTTGAACAGGCCTCCCCTCCCCAGCACCTGCTACTTGCTCCAAGGGCTTTGCATGTGACTTTAATCAAATGAGGGTAAAAATTGTTGGCTTGGATTCAAGTAACTGGAATGACCACAGTAGAAAACTAGGAAGGATACATCTCTCCCAGGGTACTTTGCATTTTTCAGTATATTTGCAGATTCTTAGCTGGACAGTGTCCCTTCTAGAAGGAGTGGGAGAGAAGGCTTGTGATTTAGGGAAGCAATGGAGGGGCTGGCTGGGGAGAGCTGTATTTAAGGGCAGGCTGCTCTGTGTCCAGGACTTGCCCAGCAGGGGGGGATGCAGCATTGGGCTTGGGAGACAGGCCAAGAAGGGATCTGGGGTGCAGAATGCAATCTGAGGGGGCTGGGGAGGGCAGCTGAAAGTTTGGGGGAAGGGACTCCATCCCCTGCTGAGGTTCCCCTTGCCTTCCTCAGAGGCCTGACCCTAGTGATGTTGGGGAGGCTCAAGGGACCTCACTTGACTGTCAGGTCAGGAGCAGTTTGAGGCTTGGACAAGGGGTGAGGTACAGAGGGGGCATCTAGAGGACACTGGAGTCAAGCTAGTTGGGCTAGTCGTCAGCTCAGGACAGCCTGAAGAGGGGTTGGTGTGGGGTGGTACAAGGATGAACACACGGGGCAGGATAGGGCCTGAGAGTGGAGGGGACAGGTGGAGGCTGAGGCTGTGGGTGCCAGAGTGGCAGGGTGGGACTGTGCTGAGCGCCTGACCACCCAATCAGGGCTGAGCAGGCCTACCCTTCCCAGGGGCCTGACAGAAGCCTCAGAAGAGGGTGAGGGCAGGGTCCAGGGCTGCTCTGCAGAGTGAGCTGGGCACCCAGCTGTCCTGGGAGGACACACCGCCTCACCCTTGGGTCTTGCCACCAACATTCACATGACCCATGTATGGCTGCCTGCCTGGCCAGCACCCCTGCCAATCACGCTGACCTTCCTCCCACCAGCACCTGCTAGGAGCTGACAGAGGTCTCTATTCCCAGCCAGGCGCCTGCACAGGTTATATTTAGGCCATTGGGGGGGTGCTGGGCTGCTGACCCCCTCCCGGGGCCCTGAGCAGGGGCAGCTGGGGCTGGGCATCTGCCCAGGCCCAGCCTGATGGCTTGGGTTGAGCTGGAGGTGTAGGTTCCTGCATGTGGGGCCTCCCCCTAGCCTCCTGGCCCTCCGTCCATAGCTGCTTGCGGGCTGGGTGACATGGGCTCTGGTCATGGCTGATGTGGGGAACTGAAGCTGGACTAGGGTCTGAGCTTCTGGCCACAGGAGGATGAAGGCAGACTGTGCTGGAAACTCCATGAGCTCAGTCAAGAGTGGGGGTGGGGAGCAGGAGCTCCAGCTTGGGGTCGGGGGAGGGCAGCAGCCTTTGAACTCAAGGCTCAGACATCCATGAGTTCATTCCCTCTGGGACCTCCCAGGGCCCTGCCTGAGGGGATGAGGGGACGTGAGCCCCAGGCCCTTCCTGCCTTCCTGGACTGGAGCTCTCTTCCCTTCTGCTGCCCAGCAGGATATTCCCAGGGAGGAAATAGCCCCTCGGAGGCCACCCATCCCTCCTGGAGCCCAGGGCCTCTTCCTGCTCCACGTGGGCGCCTTGGTCCTGCCCTCATTCTGCCAGCCCAGGCCAGACCCAGACTTCCTGCCCTAACAGCACGGAGGGGCAGGGATGTCTCTGCCTCACCTAGCCTGGTAGGCACAGTCCAAATTCGCCGCACCGGAGTGCTTGAACGCCTCTACCTGGGACCCGAGATCCCTGACCACAGACCCTCCTTCAGACACCCCTACTCCGGCTTTGCCTGCTGCCCCCACAATCCATTTTGGCGGGAGAAGGTGACCTCTGGCATTCCTGATCTGTCTGATCTGGAAGCCGACAGCTGCATCAGAGCACCACCGCGCCCGTGGCAGAGGTGGGCCCACCTTGCCCTCACAGGGCCTTGAAGCAGTGGGCTAGCCTAGGTCTCCTGGTGGAAGCCACAGCCCTGCCCTGTAGGCAGCCTGGTCTCCAGAGAAAGCCCCTCCTCAGCCCAGCCCTCCCCTTCCGCCCAGGCCCCTCACCCACCAGGTCTTCACACCCCATTCAATGGGGCTTCCTGCCTCTGCTGACCCCAGATCAGGGCAAGTTGCCTGGCCACCCGCCTCCACCCTCTGCCCCAGGAAACAAGCAGCTGAGGGTCTTTGGGACTGGGCTGGAGAAGCTGAGGGCAGGGCTGGGGGCTCTGGAGGGAAGTGCAAGGCCCCAGCCCAGCCCGCTCTGAGGTTCAGGAAGCTGGGGTCTTGGAAGCTTCCTCTCCGCCAGACGCGCTCTCAGTGGGGCTGAGCGGCTGGGGGGTCAGAGGCCTGGTCACAGCTGCCCCTTCCTCTCCAGCCGGTCACCAGCTGGGTGGGCTACGCTACCACAGGCCTCAGGCTGGGTAGCAGGGTGTCCCTCAGGCCCACAGGTGGCCGGCAGCCAGGGCCAGAAGGTCTTTGACCCTGCCCAGGCCGGAGGCATGTCAGCCATGGCTTCCTCGGGGGCTGTGGGCACAGCCCACTCTGCCTGGCAGGGTTTGCCACCCACGGGTGTGGCGGGGCCCGCTCCTGTGCGAGCCTGTTTTCCCTCCAGCAGGAGCTTCCGGATCCCCAGATCCCCAGCTTTCCCACCCGCACTGCGAGGTATTCCCGGCCCCGAAGGATAGAGGGCCGGTGGAGGTCGGGGCCTGGCTGCTTGGGCCAGTGCAGGGCGTCCAGGCCTCCCAGACCCGGGACTCGGAGCCCTCCTACCCGGCCTTCCACCCAGCCTCAGCCTCTGCAGTGCCCCCGCCCCACCTCGCCCTGGGCTGAGGGCCCGGCCCCTCCAGGGCCCTTTCTTCCTGACCCGGTGCCTTCGGCTCAGGCCCGCTGGGGGCCCGGCCTGTGGGCACTCCCCGGGCCCACTCGCACACACTCGGGTGCTGAGGAGACTCCCCGGGCGCACGTGCGCAAACTCTGGTCTTGAGGAGACTTCTGTGCGCATGCGCTCATGCTAGGCTACTGAGGAGAATCCTCGGGTCCACGCGTACAAATGGAGACTCCCTGTGCGCATGCGCACACGCTCCGGTCCTGAGAAGATTTCCTGGGCCCACGCGCACATACTCGGCACTTGGGTGCTGAGGAGACTTTCTGAGCCCCGCGCACACACTCGGGTGCTGAGGAGATTTATTGGGCCCACGCACACACACTCGGGTGCTGGGGCGACTCCCCGGGCCCACGTGCGCAAACTCTGGTCTTGAGGAGACTCTCTGTGCGCATGCGCCCATGCTAGGCTACTGAGGAGAATCCCCGGGTCCACGCGTACAATTGGGTCCTGAGGAGACTCCCTGTGCGCCGGTCCTGAGAAGACTTCCCGGGCCCACGCGCACACACTCGGCACTCGGGTCTGAGGAGACTTTGTGGGCCCACGCTCACACACTCGGGTGCTGAGGAGATTTATTGGGCCCACGCACACACACTCGGGTGCTAGGGAGACTTTCTGGGTCCCGCGCACACACTCGGGTGCTGGGGCGACTCCCCGGGCCCACGTGCACACACCGGTGCTGAGTAGGGGCCCATGTGCGCAAACTCTGGTCTTGAGGAGACTCTCCGTGCGCATGCGCCCATGCTGGGCTACCGAGAATCCCCAGGTCCATGCGCACAAAAGGGTCCTGAGGAGACTTCCCGGGCCCACGCGCACACACTCGGCACTCGGGTGCTGAGGAGACTTTCTGGGCCATGCGCACATGCTAAGGTGCTGAGAAAGGTTTCAGGGGACCCCAGCCTGAGCAGGCCCAGAGTGCGGAGGCCGAGGAGGGCGTTCTTGCCGTCTGGGCGACAGGGAGCAGTCTCTGAGGGTACATGGAGGTTCCCACCATCAGGAACATTGTCATGTTGGCTTAGTCCCCACCCATGATGGGGGCCTAGACCACGCAGTTGGGGAAACTGAGGCTCGGGGGCAATGACCTGCCCAGGTCTTTGTCTGCCTGGGTCTGCGGCTGGGGAGGGTCAGTGAAGGACAGGGCCAGCACCATGGCTCACGAGTGTGTGTGTCTGTGCCTGTGTCAGAGGCCTCACTGGGCCCCCGCCCCTGGCCCACACATGATGGGCGGTCGTCCATCAGCACAGCCAGCCCTTCTGGCCATCCATCACCAGCCAGCAGCCACAGGAGGAATGGCCTGTTTGTTTTGCCAGCTCCGTGTCGCTCCCCGGGGCGGGGGCTAGAGGAAATGGCCATTTTCTGCCTGGGCGGGCGGGTGGACAACAGAGGTGTGCAGGGCACTAAGGGCAGGGCCAGGCTGGGATGTGACAGGACTCCAGCTGGGCAAGGCCCCTCATAGATGCCCAAGGCCTTGCCCTGCTCTGTGCCTCAGTCTCCCCTACGGCACCACTGCGAGTGACATTGGGATTTTCCCACAGCCGCTGTCTCCAGCCAGGTCATTCACCCCTGCCCCTTGCCACTGGGTGGGGTGGGCTCAGGTGTCAGCTGCCACCAGGTGGGAGGTCTTCTTGTCAGAAATCCAAGATGCTTGATGCTGGCTGTCCACAGCGGCTACAGGGAACTACCCTGGGGGCGTGTCTAGGCCATAAGCCAACTGGCGAGGGCTAGGGGGCTGCCAGGTGTAGAAGGAACTGGGCACCTATCTGGAGACGTCAGCCTCAAGATCAGAGCCAAGGACACTTGGGTTGCATTAAGAAAGACTGCAGATGTAGAATGGAGGAGGTGACGTGCCATACCAAGAGGGTGGTGTCCAGGCCCCAGGGCAATGTCTGCAGCACCTCACAGAGACTGCTGCTTCATGAAGCATATTCGTAACAGGTATAATTACTGACATGGAGTGAGGTACCCAACAACCATGATCACTTCTCGCAGCAACACCCGAGGCTCCCGTGGGCTGACCCGGGACGTGCCTTTCACTGCTGCAGCCTTGGACCTCTGCCCTTACCCCTGATCCGTAACACAGTTACTCCTCACTGTCCCCAGTCCTGGGCTACCAAGAAGGGCCTGGGCTCTGGCTTGGGCCTGCAGACAAGGAAAGTGAGCCCCAAAGTCCAAAGCTTCCAGGTTATGGGGCAGTAGGCCCCTGTCCAGGGCAGGCTTCACACAGACAACACATGCTAAGTGTAGAAGGGGCCTCATCTCCAGGAAGCAAAGCCAGAAGCCCAGAGCTGGAGTCACAGTGCCCGTGGCCCTCTGTGACCTTTGCCCTCTGTGGCCTGCACCACCCCTGCTGCCCTCCTCCCTTCCTCATGCCACCCTCTTTTCTTACCTCCTAGGCAGTCCTAAAAATTGCAGTTTTTCATCTGGGAGCAACAATCCCGTTCCAGAACTTGCCTCAGCCCCGGGACAGCTCTGCACACATCTGTCTTTTCAGATGGGAAGGTATTCTCCCCTCAAGTAAGACTCTGGCTGGTCTCAGAGAATGTTAGCAATGAATCTGCCAAAATACCCTCTACAGTAAGAATGACTAATGGTCATCCTGCCTCAAATGTGTGGAGATGGGTAGGAGGCACTCGGGGGAATAGTGATATCTGAAGTCACGAGAGAGAGCTATCTGGGTGCTAAGTTGAAGGGGGTCTGGGAGGGCTGACTCCCCAGGTCCCAGCTTGGGTCCAGCTCATGAGGGTGAGCTTAGCCCATGGATGTGCCACCTCCTTGGCAGACCTTCGAGGCCACTCACCCAGATGGCTCAGTCCTGCCTTGCCACTTAACCACCACAGGCTCAACAAATAGGTAGAAACAGCAAAGCACAGCAAAGGGCCCAGCAAGTCCAAAGGATGCAGCCCTGAGATGCATTTAGTTCTTGGTGGGGGCAGAACCTTGGCACAGAGTTGGGAAGGAGGAGACACATGGCCAGGGGCCTGGATGGAAGCCATGACCCAGGCAGGCAGGCAATTTGGAGAGGGGCCTGTCATGGAGTTGGAAGGAGAGCCAGGCTGACCCAGGGAAGCCCTGGTGTTCCTCTCCACACTGGCTTTGCCAGGGGGCTGCCTCGGTTTCTCCAGTGGACACCCCAGACACTCACATTGGCCTCAAGTCCTAGCCATTCCCAGCGAGGCCCGAGGAAGCCAGGTGCTGCCCCACACTCCACCTAGCATGGGGCAGCCGTGGGTGCATTTGGCCCTGGCAAACACCCTGGAGGGAGGAGCTGGGCTGGCTTCGGGGCACCGATGAAAGCTCAGATCCATCTGTCTATCTGTCTGCCCCCCACAGCTGGTGCCAAGCATCCACTTCGCAGTATGGGGCAGCCAGTGCCTCCATGCTGCCCATGCCTCCTCCTGTCCATGATACCTGTCAGCCAAGGACAGTTTCACCCACCCTGCCTTGGCCTTAGTTTTCCCATCACTGGGAGATCCCTTGGTGGGTAGAAGAAAGGACCAAGGCATGGTGGGAATGGGAAGATTCAGTCAGACCCTCCCCTCTGTCTTTCTGATCCCAGTGCTCGGCCATGGAGGGAAGTGGAGGGTCCAGGCCTGGCCAGGGGCCCCGCTCTCCCCCTTCCTGCCCTCCACTGGCATTACCTCAGAGCCAGGGATAGCTTGGTGGGTTAGTGGGAACCCAAGAGGGTGGCTGCAATAGAGGCAAAATTGACCTAGCCTCTGTCTCACCCTGTCACTGATGGCTACTCTGACAGCAAGAAGGGCCAGGCCACCCCTGACACACACAGATGCAGGCCAGACCCTCTCAGCCATGAAGGCCGAAGAGGCCTGGTGGGGGAGGAGTGGGTGGAAGAACCGGCTCTGAGCCTCTGCCCAGGGACCCATCCAGGGGCTGACCAGAGAGTGGGCCCAGCGGCAGGGGCTCCACTGGGGCCTCAGGGCTGTCAGGCCATCCCCTCCCAGCAGCTGTCTCAAGCTCCCACCTCCCCCACCCGCCCCCAGGACTCCTATTTCACTGAGGAGATTAAGACCACCTGGCGAGAGCCCCCTCTGGGCCCTCCCTCACCCCAGCCCTCCCTCCTGGCCCTGTGGGCCTCTTGAGGTGCCCTCCTGCCTCATGCCTCTCCACCCCATGTTCCCACACAACCTCCACGGCCCTGCCCCTAGACAACATCACCATCTGCTCAGATGGCCGCCTGGTCCTCTGAGCCCATACCCCTCCAGTCCTCACCCACCCAGCTCCTCCACCAGCCCTGCCTGTCGCACCTCAGCAGACCACTGTCACCAGCCGCTGTCCCCAGGGTGGATCCCTGGTCACGTCCCGCCCTTCCCTTCCAGGCCTGGTGTCCTTTCTGGGCAGCAGAAGGAACTGGAGCAGCCCCATGCTTCAGGGACAGTGTCCTGAGGGCTCAGGCGAGGGCCCCATCCAGCCTGCCATGGGCAGCAGCCGGGCCTGATGCTGCTGAGGCAGACAGAGGAATCTGAGCTCTGAAAACCACAACTCTGAGCTCGCCTATTTGTTTGCTTTTGAGAAATTCCAACCTGGTTCAGCAGAGCCACAGAGGAGAGAAGGGATTTGTCTGGCTGGGGTGGGGCGGGGCCATGCTCATGGACATGGGGAACCAAGGCTGAGTGTGGGACCTGGGCTGGCTGGGAAGTCAGGCAGAGCACGCCTGACTGGGCTTTTGGCAGGCACAGCCAGGAACCCTTCTCCCAGAACCCCAGGCCAGGCAGGCCTGGAGAACCCGCAGGAGCACAGAGGCAACAGTTGCCTACCTACAGTCCTGGGGGACCAGCTGGATTGGGGGGTGACTCAGAGAGGCCTGGGCAATAGCAATGGTAACATCAGCTAAGGAGCCATACTCAGGAATAGCGTGAGCTCACTTGATCCACACTGTGGAGCCTCTAGCATTCTCCCCATTTCTTAGATAAAAACACTGAGTCTTGGAAAGGCCAAGCTATGTCCCTGAACACACAGCATTGCAGGATGAGGCTCACACCTGGCCCCAGCTTGTGATGACTGGGCCACACTACCAGCCCTGGTTCT
Source organism: Phyllostomus hastatus (assembly GCF_019186645.2). Classification (NCBI taxonomy): domain Eukaryota; kingdom Metazoa; phylum Chordata; class Mammalia; order Chiroptera; family Phyllostomidae; genus Phyllostomus; species Phyllostomus hastatus. Next base: position 2,428,978 of record NW_025334027.1, read on the forward strand.
GCCCTGCTCTGAAGGGCCAAGGAAGGAGACCTGCCTGAGTCACATTCTCCACTGAACTGCTATTTCCACCTTCTTCCCAGCAGTTCCTCCCCAAGGAAAGCAGGAGGCCATCCATGCAGGGCTAGGAGATCTATTGGCGATGGAAGTCCACCAGGGAGGTCTTGCTGCCTCCCCTGGTCTCCCCAGGCCTTGGTCCCCCATCTGCCCATGGGGTGCTGGCCCTCAGCCTTGCTCATCAGGCTACTCACCCAGCCATTCTGCCTTCACACTGACTGCACAGTGATAGAGCATTCCCACCACTTGGACAATGTTCCCCAGGCTGGACAGTTTACCTGCCTCCTCCCTGCAGCCCAGCTCAGCGGGCAGAGGGTGATTGCAAGGTGAGAGCCTGCTGAGGGTAGAGGGCACAGGGACTCTGGGTGCCAGGCCACAGCACATGGGTGTGGTCTTAGGATAACCATCAGCAGCCCTGGGGCTCTGCCAGGGAGCAGAGTGGGTGGAGAAGGGTGCAATCACATAGCCAGCCCTCCATTGCACTGGGATGGGGTTTCCACCCAGAGCTCCAAACAGTCACACTTGTCTGTTACAGTTAAATTATCAAGCATTAATGAAAATTTCAAGACTGGTATATTCAATTACTTAAAATGCGCTAAGTATCTTTAAGGGGAGACACAATATATCCAGTGATTATAGGGATAATACCCTCTCTAGGACCTATGGACAAAGGTGCTGGTGTCACCGACTCAGCTCTCATTCTTCATCACCTCTGGCCCTGACCCTAGTTCCTTACTTTGCAGAACTTCCCGGGGCTCATCTTACCCACCCAGCCCGATTCGGGGCTGGGCTTGTGCATGGAGAGAGACCTCCCAGGGAACTCCACCCAGAAAAGTCCCTGTTGAGTTACCCTGTTATGGGAGACATCCAGAGCATTGTCCTGGCCATTGGACCCTCCCCCCTGGGGCACCATCAGAGTGTGTCACCTTCAGGAAATGACCCAACATGAGTGAAGCACAATATTTTATTTTTCTTTCATTACTGGAGGAGGCTCCACATGGACTTTGTCCAAGTCTAAGGTCCACTTGAGTTACTGGAATGAGTGTCACTGATATTGAAGACCTGCCCCAGGGGCCACTGTGAGGAATATGCCTGCACACGCATGCATACCCATGTAAATGTTCTGCACATGTAATACGTACACTCTGGCCTGTGTTGGTACCTGTATGTGAACAGTGTGTGCATGCACCTGCCCCCTGATCACATGTGTGGGTGGTATGCTCACATGCATGTGTGTGGGCAGTCAGCTGTGGAGGGGTTCATCTATATGCAGTGTGTTCACACATGTCCACTCAGGCCCATGCTCACAGGTGAGTGTGTGGTGCTGTGGGTGCCATGAGGGTATGCGATGGGTGGGTACTGGTACCCAGCAGGGTCCCCCAATGGCCAGAGAAACCTGAGGAGAGTGTCTGCAGGTGTCCATCTTCTGGCCACTTACCCTCAACTAACACACCCCAGAGGCTTTTGGGGTCTGTCCCTTTCCCTGGAAAGTGTGGCTCCCCTTGCCCTGGCCACAGAGGGAAGCAAAGGGGCTGGTGGGGCTGGTTTCCTCAGCCCCCCCAGTAGGCAGCCTAAATCTAGGTCACCTTGGTGTCTGAGCCCCACCTCTGTCTGAGAGCACCTGGAGTGGAGGAACTAGTGTGGCCAGTAGACAGACAGACAGATAGACAGCTGGTTCCCCATGTGGCTGGGTCTTCCCGCCAAAGGGGCAGCTAAATCAACAGGCCCAGAAACCGGAGCCCAGGACCTGGCTGTGCACCAGTCTGTCTGTTTGTTTGTTTGTTCTGGAGTTGTGGGAGCTTCCAGCCTGCAGGGGGCCTTGGTGCCCAGTAGGGGACAGGGGGTGCTATTCCCAGGTCTAGCTGACATCCCCATCCTACCTGGCCATCCCTCTCACCACCTCGCCCCATCTGTTCTCATGGGCACTGGGCCCAGAAGACAGCAACCACAGGGAGGGAGCACTGGGCCCAGGAGATGGCACCCACAGTGAGGGGGCACTGGGCCCAGGAGATGGCACCTGCAGAGGGGGACACTGGGCCCAGAAGACTGCACCCACAGTGAGGGGGGTGTAGACAGGAGGCTTTGACCCACCTGTGCACTGCTGTTCAGACCCTGGCCCACCCCCTCCCAGCTCTGAGGGTGGCTGGTGTCATGGGTCTGGGGTGGGGGAGGGGTGTGTACCTCGGTCCTGCCTTGTCTTCTACACCCACCTGTCACTCCCTTTGGTGTCTGCCTCATTCAACATCCCAGTTTTCCTTTTTGTTCATCTTGTAGTCATCAGTCCCCCAAGGTTCTGGGACCAGGAGGCAGGTGGCACTGGAGTCCAGGAAGTCTCAGGTCCAAACCCTCCCTGGCCATGGCTCTGCTCACCCCCACCCCACCCTCTCCAAGCCACCAGAATGCACACACCAGGCTGTTACTAAGCCCTAAGTCTTTTTAGGAATTCCACTGGGTTTGTCTGCCCAGGCTCACTTGGGCATCTCTTTGGAGTCTGCGTCCCCACTCATGTGAACCCCACTATATACCTAGGCCTCTCAGGCATGGCTTTGCCTGCTTTCTGCCACACCCCACAGAGCTCAAGGCCAGGCATAGACTCCTTCCCCTGACAGAGGTTAGTGTAAGGGTCCAACACCAAGGAGGAAGCCTGGGGGAGGGAAGTGAGCTGGCACAGACTACTGCTTCAGTAGGGGGGCGCCCAGAGGGAAGGGCCAGGGGGCAGTTAGGGGCCAGCGGAGCCACTGCTTTCCCCAAGCTGGGGAGTGTCACAAGGGTCCAGGACTTGTGCACCTGGGGGTGAGGGTTTGTGCAGAGAAGCTATTTCTGCCCCCCTTCCCTTGCTGCCTCTGCCCTGGCCATGCTGAAAGCCCCGCAGGCCTCCAACCCTGGCCCAGCACCCGCCCGAGGGTCTAGAAACCCACCGTAAGAGCGAAGCTGGTGCTTCCACAAGTGCCCACTGGAGCTTGCTGGGTGCGGGAGGAAGGTTAGAATCCGATTCTGCCTTTGCCGCAGATCTGGCGCTGACCGCGCCTGCTTCTCCCCTGCAGCGCTGAACCCTCCTCAGGTCTTCTCACCGCTCTGTGCATCACTGGGGACAGAGGGGAGGGAGGTCCCAGCACAGTGGTCCCGAGGATAGGGAGCACTGCGGCCCCCGCTCTCCCATCATACCCACGGGAGCCACGCAGAAAGCCGAGTTAATCGGGGCCCCGGGGAAAGCACCATTGTTGAATGGAGGAATGAATGACGGGGTGCTCCTGAAGGGCCAGGGTCTTGCAAGAAGCATCCTGAATCGGAGAAGTGGGGATGGAGCAGGGAAGGGAGGACAGAGCTGCCAGGCGCGCCACCTTTCCCGTCTCCAGCGAAGGTGGCTCCTCTCCTGCCCACTGCTGCTGCCCTGCTGAGACTTGGTCCCCCGAAGACCCAGGACTTCGGGCAGGAGCCGCTGACAGGGGACAGGCTGCTCCTGGTGTGGGGCCTCCCTGTGAGACCTCTGAGGCTGAGTTTAGGCAGGCGTGGGACGCAGTCCCCGCCTAATCAATCCTGAAACGAATCAGTGGGGTCAAGTAAAGCCCAGCCCCTCTCTGTCTGAGCCCTGGTTGATGCAACCTGGTTCTACTCGGCTCCACTCTGATTTCCAGGGGAGAGGGTCCTCAGTACGCCACAAATTCACATCCCCTGGGTGGCTTGCAAAGATCCATCTGCGTGTGCTTTTGCCCCAGACGGCCGAAGACCCTCTGTGGGTGCTGGTGGTGTGCATTGTCTCAAGGAACACTTGAGTGCAAGAATCGGTGGGCTTCGTGCCTGCCAGAGATGCAAAAGAGTGCACAGGTCCTTCCAAGGCGAGGGACAAAGAGGCCAGAATGAATTCTGAATGAGGGACGCACGCTGTGGATGTGCCTTTACAACGGACAGAGAGTAAGGAGAGGGGTCCCGGCCAAAAGAGTGTGAGGGTGCCCCTCTTGACTGCTCTCCTGGGGAGCCACTGGCGCTCTGGGGAGGCGGAGCTGAGCGGGCAGCGAGTGAGCCAAGATTCTCCAGGGGCCGCCTCCTGCGCGCTAGGGAAAAAAACATCCGAAATGGGGCTTGAAATAGGGTTTGCTTCAGGCGAAACTCCGAAGACACTGGGGGAAGGTGGTAGTGAGTGAGCCGAGGCTCGCAAGGCTCCCCGGCAGTGAGTGCTGGGGCCAATCCCAGCACCCACGTGGGACCCTTCGCAGGGCTTAGAGGGAGAAGCAAAGGCTGCGGCCCTGTCCCTGCCAAAGAGGGGCTGCGACTCCAGTCCCCGTCTTCCACTGCCGTCTCCTGCCTTCTGCCAGACTTCAGGTCCCCATTCTGCACCATTGGTTACCAAAGCCGAGCCTCGGTTTTAGGGCCTGTAAAATGGTCTCATAGCACCCACCTTGCAGGCAGCTGTCGGGGCGAAATGCGGGTCTGGTCTTCACCCTGCATCCCGGGCGCAGGGACCCTCCGCGAAGCCCAGGCCGCTACCGCGCACTACACTCTAAGGAGGCCGATCCCGCGCAGCTCGCGACCCCCGACAGCGCTCTCCCCTCCGGGCCCCCGCAGCCAGGCCTCCTACCTCGCGGTAATGGAGAGGCGACCGGCAGGGGGAGCGAGGCGGAAGGGAGAGGCGGCCGGTCCAGGTGAGGGATGAAGACTTCCCGCAGGCAGCGGCACGGCGCGCGCGTAAGGGACGGGGTGTGCGGGGCGCGGGACCACTCGCGCGTTCCCTCTGGGCTGAGGCCTGCATGAAGGGTGGGCGGCGCGAGCGGCTAGGATCTCGGGCGGGTCGCCGGGCGGTGGAGCGTGGCGGAGCGGCAGGGCGGTGCGGAGCCCCAGGAGGGACCGAGGGAGGGTCGGAGGAGCGCAGTACCGGTGGGCGGTGAAGGCACCGACTCTGCAGCGGGCCGGAGGCTCGGGCAACCTTGCGCTTAGGGCCCCTTTGGTGCCCTCCAAGTCCAGGGCGCCAGGAGGGCCCGCGCGTGGAGCGGCGGGTCCGGGGTTCTGCAGTCGCGCGGGTGAGTATCGGTAGCGGGTGGAACAAGTCGCTCAGCAAACGGAGCCGCCGGGATCGGGCCCCTCACGTCTTCCCAGCACCCTGTCGTGGACCACGAAGAATTCTCTCTGCTCTGGAACTTTTAACGAAATAGCTGGCCACATAGTTCCTAGCTTGGGCAGGCAAGGGTTAATGAAGAACTGGGAGGACTCCCCTCTCCCCTCCACCACCTGGACTGCAGAGGGCCCAGGACCTCAGGAGGGTGCACCAGGAGGCTGTCCCGGAGTCTCCAGGAAGCCCCAGGGTTTTTCACTTTCACTTCTACCTTCTCAATATCCGAGTTGTCCTGGGATTCTGGACACTGTCTTCAGGTGTTCTCCCAGATACACTAGGAAGGCTCCCCCAGGTGCGGGCGACACAGCCACTGGCTCCCCACATGCTGGGACAAGATGCATCTCAGATAGTGCACAACCACACGCAGGAGCCCACCCAACCCAACCCCCACATAGACTGCGGGTGGGTGCAGCCACCAATGGAAGGTACCCAGGTGACACAGTGACATGGCCCAGCATCCCTCTGGGTGCAGACTGGCAGCACTGGGTACAGCTCTTGCAACACTACCATGACCTGCCTTCACTGATGCCCCCTCCCAGCTGGACTCTCCCTTCTATTCTCCTGGAGTCCTGGCCCTGCTCAACAAGAAGGGACAGGGAAGCCTGGCTAGTCCCCATATCACACTCCATATCAGGTCCTTGGTCCTGCCCCTAAGCCCTATAGGTCACTGTCACTGTCACAGCCCTAAATGACCACTCAGGGCTGGAGACATGCCCTAGCAACAGCTTCCCTTTGCCTCCATAGTCCACAAAGCCTGGGGGGCAGGGAGGGGCTCACTGTGTGTGAGGTCACACACACCCACCCCAGTCACACAGCACCACCTACATGCTCACCCACTGCACTCTGGCCTCACATTCTTTCCTGGGCCTCAGGCCCCAGGGTCAGTTGCTTTTGACTGGACCCAGATCCCAGGTCCCCAATTTCTTCCCTACCTCCCAGCCAGCACTGCCTGTAGCCTAGGGTCTGAGGCCCTGGGACTGGAAAAACCCTGAAAGAGGCTGCCCGTCCCCTACCCCCATCCAAACAAGCACAGGCAGATGATGTGGTTGCAGGCAAAGAGGCCTTAGAAAGGAGGCCCTGACTTCCAGGGAGTCTCAGTGCGGGGCCAGAGAGGCTCCTGGGAGGCAAGGAGGCTTGATGTCTCACTGCGGAGACACTGGACAGGGAAGCCACAGATGCCTGAGATGGTCAGAGGAGGGCCCAGTGGCAATAGGTGGGCGAAGGCACAAGTCAGGCCTTTTTGTCCCGGATGCCTGGGGCCTAGAGGCCTTGAGGCCTCAGGCAGGCCTTGTCTCACTCTGTGGGGCCTAACTGCCCCAGGCAGGCAGGCTGACTGTGGAGTGGGTGGCAGCGAGGGGCAGCACACCGCGGGACTGGGAGGCCTGGACTCCGACGCGTCCTCGGCTCCCTCGGCCAGTCCAGGCCCCGCCCCTGGCCCTCCCTGCGCCTGGCCGGTGTGCAGGGAGGTCAGAGGAACGGGCACTGCCCACCCTCCGGATGTATAAGCGTCCAGGCCAGAGGCGGGTGGTGCGCGGGTGCGCGTGACGCTTGGACTCCCGGGCTGCACAGCCTGGGCGGTGTCCCTCTGCTTGGGGTCCCCAGCCACCACAGTGAGCCAACCGAAGGGGGCCGGGGCCTTTGCTGGGCTGGGTTCTGTCCTGCTGCGCTGAGGACAGGACGAAGCCACGGCCCTGGGGTTGTCTGCTTGTGGTCGTGCTGGAGCTCGAACTGCCCGTTCCTCACCCAGGTGCAGGGGTAGCCAGGGAGGAGGAGGCAGGAGGGACTGTGGGCAGGGGCAGGGCCGGTGCCCCAAGGCCTGGGGCTGGGGCTGAGCGCTCCTGGCATAACCACCTTCCCGCTGCGGTTGTGGGAGCTGACAGAGGGAGCCCTGACCTCGGCTGAGCAGTGGGATGTTCGGGGGGCACTGGTCATGGAGGTCCCTGGGAGCAGAGGCGAGGGGCCAGGAGCCTGAAAAGTCGTAGGGCGCTGTGCTCCCAGGGCGCCCCACCCGTCTGGGCCCCTTGGCTGCCACTGGCCGGGAGTGGGGGGCCGTGACGCCATAATCCCCTGGGTCTGGGCTAACGGCTGTGAGTGGCACCGCAGGCTCCCGCCCCCGGTTCCCGTGGGCTGGGCCGGCTTCGGTGCGGCAGGGTGCACGCAGTCGGAGGCGGCGCCGGCCACGCCGCCGGGTGCTTATGGACGCGCGGAGCCCACTGTCTCCTCGGGCCAGCGCGTTCAGTATCGCCTCTCTGGTTGCAGCAGAGGCAGCAGAACATACTGCTCGCCTGGGCCCCGGGTCCTCCGACCGGGCGAAGCTTCACCGGCTGCTGGAATCCCCGGCCGGGATGCACTTCAGCACCGTCACCAGGGACATGGAAGGTGAGCCTTCCCGCTGCATCTACACCCGCTCGCCCTCCGGATCCCCTGCCACTGCTGCTGCTGCTGCTGTGGGACCCCAACGAAGAGGGTCGGCAGAGCCCGGGCACGGAGTGGGTGGGAAGGGAGCTCTGTCAGGGTGGACTCCAGGCTTTCAGCTTCAATTCTGGGGCAAAGGAAGGGCAGGCATCCTGCTCAAAGCCTGTGCACCCTCTAGCCTGGGGACCCAGCTGCAGGGACCTGCATGCAGCCAGACACAGGCCCAGAAAAGAGCCAATGGAGGCCAGGAAGGACAGGAGAGGAGGACCAGGGAAAGGCAGCAGAGCCTTGAGCTTGGAGACGTGGGACGAAGGCAGTACAAGAGGAGAGTGCGAAGGTTAGAGAACACGGGGGAAAGAGTGAGAAAGCTGTGAGACAGCCAGGAGAAACTGAGAAAAGGGGAGGAAACACAGAAATCCTGAAAGGAGGGTACAAAAAGGAGGAAGAAGAAAAAATAATAAAGAAAGCAAGAACAAAAAAAGTAAAGGAAAATTTAAGAAAGTCATTAAAAAAGAAAGAAAAACTTCAGTTCTTTTTTTTTTTAAAGAAGGGGGAATGAATAACAAAGAAAGACACAGAAACAAGAGGGGAAAGGCAGTCTGGAGAAACAAGCGATGAAAAATAAAGTGGAAAGAAAAGAGCGGGGCATAACAGGAAAAAGAGGAAGAGGCAGAAAAACAAATAGAAATAAGGAGAAACGAAAGAGATAGTGGAAAAAGGAAAGACGAACAGGAGGGAAAACTTAAGCGATGAAGACAAAGGTAAAAAATATAAACTGGAAAGAGAGCTTGGAGAGAAGGGAGAAGTGCAACACCGGAGGGCGGCAAAGCGAGGGGCGGCGGACGGCCCGGCGCTCTGGGGAGCCGGTCCGGGCGGTCGGGGGGCCCGGGCCGAGCAGCCGCGGCGGGCGGGCTGGGGGCCGGGGAGGGGGAAGGGGCGGAGGAGGGGCGCGGGAAGGGGAGGGGAAGGAGGCATTGTCTCGGCGGGGGCGGGGGGGCGCGGGGCGGGGCGGGGCGGGGCGCCTCCTCGGGGCCGGCCCGCGGTGTGAGGCGGCGCGGCCCGGGGCGCAGCACGGCGCCTGCCACTCGGCCCGGGGCGCGGGGCAGCGCTCACCTCGGCGGCGGGGCGGCGGCGGCGGCGGCCCGCGGGTCATGATCTCCGCCGTGTCCAGCCCGTGGCTCACCCAGCTCTCGCACTTCTGCGACGTTGCAGCCTTCACGGCCAGCAGCCTGAGCAGCCTGGGGGCCGCCGGGGGCTTCCCGGGCGCCGCGTCGCCAGGCGCGGACCCTTACGGCCCGCGCGAGCCGCCGCCGCGCTACGACCCGTGCGCCGCCGCCGCCCCTGGCGCCCCGGGCGCCCCGGGCCCGCCGCCGCCGCCGCCGCACGCCTACCCGTTCGCACCGGCCGCCGGGGCCGCCACCAGCGCTGCTGCCGAGCCCGAGGGCCCCGGGGCCAGTTGCGCGGCCGCCGCAAAGGCGCCGGTAAAGAAGAACGCGAAGGTGGCCAGCGTGAGCGTGCAGCTGGAGATGAAGGCTCTGTGGGACGAATTCAATCAGCTGGGCACCGAGATGATCGTCACCAAGGCTGGCAGGTCAGGGCGCCCCTCTCCCTGCCGAGACCTTACCCACGTGGCGCCGGTCTCGGGCAGCGGGCTTTGGCTCGATTCACGCGAGTGGGACCGAGAAGCGGGGTGGGGGGCGCGGCCTGGCCACCTGCGGGTCCCTCTCGGCGCGGCCAGCTCCTTCACTCTCCGCGGTCCCGGCTCCAGCGACAGCCGCCTGGTGCGCGGGGCCAAAGGGGACGGCGCGGGAAGCCAGGAAGGTGGCGGAGAGAAACACCGTGGACCTGCCGCTTGACCAGCAGCCCCTAGACAGGGTGCCGCCAGAAACGGACCTGCTCAGCTTGGAGCACTCCGGGCTTGAGGGGAAGGCAGCTGCCTCCAAGGGGCCTCAGCCAGCTCACAGTGGATCCCACCTCAAGGGAAACTCGGTCTTTGGTTTCCTAGTTCAGTCTATCCCCGCTAAAGAGGGGGCAGCTGGACAACTGGAACATTTTAGAGGAGAATCAAGACTCTAAAACAGTGTGTGTTCTGTTTCGTGGAGGTTGCCACCCGGGTTTCTCAGGCCTAAATTCCGGGTGATTGCGGGGCCTGTTTCGGCCGCTGGGGCCCGCTGCCTTCCAATGGCCTGTATTTGTTGTAAGGGCCCAGGGAGAAGAAGGGGAACAAGTTTTTCGATGCAACCGATTTGACCAACAGACAAAGGAGGGTGCCGGGCTGTGTCTAATGTACACAGAGAGACACCAGCTCTGTGTCCGCCTGGCCAAAGGGAGCTCAGGGCCTGTTTGCAGAGCCTTCTCGTGGTTTGTTTCCTTGCTGAGGCCATCCTCCCTGGGAAGCCTGGGCCGCTGGAAGCTCAGCTCCAGTTCTGAGTGTCCTCTCCAGGCCCTCCTTGCTGTCCTGGACAAAAGGCCCCCCCTGAGGACTGTGCCTTGGCCTCTGGTCCAGGCCAGCCCAGTAAGAGCCTTGGCACCAGCCAGGCTTCACCCCAGGAGCGAGCACTCTGCAGCACCCTCTGGCCTGCAAATGCAGGGGGTGGGGTGGTGGGGGGGTGGTGGTGGTGGTGGTGGTAGGCCTGTGCAGGAGGGCCAGCTCCGTGGCATTTGCTTTCTGCCCCCTGCCCGGTAGGGAGTGAAAAGGAAGCCGTAGGAAGGGCTAGGGGCCAGGCCTAGTGCTTCGCTGCAGGGCACAGCGGCTGGTGCAGCTGCCCATCGGGAAAGGGCCACCCGTGGCCAGTGGCCCATCCTGGAGTGGTATAATGCCCTTTCAAGAGCTGGATCTGGTCAAGATGGAGTCTGGGGAGGCAGAGGTAGAGACTAGGATGGCACAAGCCAAGTCCACCCTGAGTAGCTGTGTCTTGGGGTTACGGTGGGAGGAGGGGAGTGGGAACTTGCATGTGTTTCCGAGGAAGGTAGGGAGACTCCGGGACTGGGTGGGAGGCAGGGCCTGAGAGTCTGGCACAGTCAGAGCTGTAGGCTCCATGGTTTTGGCCTCACTGCGGGATTGGGGAGTAGCTACAGACCCAGTCAAAAGAGCAACCAGGACTCCTCGGAATCACACAGACTACCCGGTTTCACTTTGTTTGATCCGGGAGCATAGATGGGGCTGGGGTGGCTGTGTGGAGTGCTGAGAACCGCTGGGACTGGGTCCTGCTGCTGGGGTGTTACCAGCTGAGGCCAGCTCAGCAATTGCCAGGCTGGGTCCACGCAGGCAAGGGTGACAGAAGCACTGGCCATTTTTGTGCTTATAGAAACAGGACAGAGGGCTGCCCTGCCAGTCCTCTTGCCCTGGCTGGGCAGGAGCCTAGTCGGGTTAGAGCAGCTGAGTGAGGGGAGATGAAATGGAGGGACCAGGCCCACAAACCAAACGCAGCAGTCGGCAGGGAGCCTGTCCTTCCCCTGGCTGGTCAAGGTGGGGCAGCCCTGCCCCTCTCCACCTAAGGTGACATGCCTCCTTGCTGTCCCCAGGCGTATGTTCCCCACTTTCCAAGTGAAGCTTTTCGGCATGGACCCCATGGCCGACTACATGCTCCTCATGGACTTTGTGCCTGTGGATGACAAGCGCTACCGGTGAGTGCCCAGCAGGACCTGGGAGGGCACCTTGGGAAGCCATGGGTCCCTGCCTGGTGATGCCTCGGGTGCAGCCCATGACATTGGTAACTGGATGGTCCCTGGCATCTGTGCCAGCTTCCCCACCAATCTGCGTGTCCTGTTCCCTCCCGACCTGGTCAGACGCTAGACTCAAACACCCCACCTCAGAGGATCTCCAGAACTCCCATTAGGAGGTTACACAGGCTTGTTACCTCCCCACTGGCTGTAGACCCAAGGCAGCCTCCATACCTCTGGGCCGGCTTAGCCCGAAGGGGGGCAGGACCCAGTACAGAGCACCACCCTTTCTTTCCATCTCTTCCCACGTGGTGAGCGTGGGCACCCAGTCCCCTTCCCTCATCCCCAGGGAATGCTGGACTCCCCCTGGAGAAGGGCAGGAAAGGTGGGGTGAGTGGGAAAGATTACGCAGGGCAGGTCTTAGCTGCCTGGACAATTAACAGCAATTAATAAAGAACGTAGTTCTCTCTGTGCCCCAGGCCCCCTGCGGGGCGAAATCTGGGCTCCCTCTGAGCAGCGACACTGGAGGCCAGCGCTGGGAAGCCCAGAACAGGCAGACCCGCATGCGGCGAAATGTGGCAGCAGAAGCTCAGCCTCCCTCCTCCCTCCTCCCGCCTCCCTCTTTGGTGCCTGGCTTCCTGCTGTCTTGTGTATTGGGACAGGAGGGAGTTTTCTGTTTTCTCTACAACCCCCTCGGAAAAGCTCTCAGCCCGCATGGCAGCCGAAGCCTTGATTTCACCGATAGGGAAACTCATCTGAGGCACTTTCTCGGGGTTCACTCGGCAAGGCCCTCTCGGTTCATCCCCACATGACGTGACCTGTGCTCCGGTGCCGTCCCAGGTACGCCTTCCACAGCTCCTCCTGGCTGGTGGCCGGGAAGGCAGACCCTGCCACTCCAGGCCGAGTACACTACCACCCTGATTCGCCTGCCAAGGGTGCACAGTGGATGAAGCAAATTGTGTCCTTTGACAAGCTCAAGTTGACCAACAACCTGCTGGATGACAACGGCCACGTGAGCGACCCCCTTCCCCAGGCTACCACTCTGTCCCCCCCTGCCTGTCCTCTGGAGCCCCTGCTGACCGGAACCAGAGGCAGAGCTTGGGCAGCTTGGGGTGTGGATGAGGGACAGGCTGCAGAAAGCAGCCCTCTGGTTAGGGGCTTACAGAGCCCAGTGGACCTCGGGCCTGGGAGAGTGGCCACCGCGCTTCCCTCACTCCATTCCTGATCTTTTGCTGGAGATTTTTAACTGGAAAAAATGGGGGTGAGTGTGGGAGGGTAGGTGCAGGAGGCTTTTACGGAATCCAGGCTGGTGGTGTGGGTCGCAGTAGTTCTTGAAGATGCAAGGAAAGAGAACTATGCCCCAGAATTTTGCCACCCGGGAGCATCTTTCCCGGGGGGCCCCTAGTCGGCCACATCTGCTCAGGCCGTGGCCAGGCCTCCTTTAGGGAGTTCAGGGTTTTGCCCAAGTTCTCCGGGATGTTCGCTGCCTGTTCACAGGCCTTGACTAGTTTCCTAGCTCCCGCCTCGCCATCCTGTCTTCCAGATCATTCTCAACTCCATGCACAGATACCAGCCCCGCTTCCACGTGGTCTACGTGGACCCCCGCAAAGACAGCGAGAAGTATGCCGAGGAGAACTTCAAAACCTTCGTGTTTGAAGAGACGCGCTTCACCGCCGTCACTGCCTACCAGAACCACAGGGTGAGGCCCTGAGGAACGGCACCTTCAACACTTATGAGATGGGGTGCCATTGTCAGTCCCTGCCTGGGGAACAGAAGGTTTGGACCTGCAAGTTGTGGGCCCCAGTGGAACAACCCGCATGCAGCCCCACCCCCAAGGGCCTCAAGCAGCCCCCTCCCCTCTGCCGCAGGACGTCCCAGCCTCCTATCAGGTTGACCTCTCAAGCAGCAACTGTCAATGTGGCCTGAAAGTTTGTTTTCCAAACCATTCCGGAAACTTCCCGTCAGGGGCCAGATCTGAGATTTACCCAGATTCCTAGGGCGCCCCCTCGCTCTTCTGCAGTGCCGGGTGGGGGTGGAGATGACCGCATTCCCATCCCAGCTGGGGGGCTCAGGGTCTCCATCCCAACTACTTGGGGTCCCCAAAGGGGTTCCTTCCCAAGAAAGGAGACTCCCGGCAGACCCCCGAGGGAGAAAGGCACAATCTCCGTGGGGGAGGGGTAGCTGCGGGCCGGTTCTTGTCAGCAGAGAGCAGAGGGCTCCTTTCTGGAGGAGCCGCTCTTAACACTCCCCAGCTCTCCGCAGAGGTCCGATGGCCCCCAGCGCCGGGGCTCGAGCCGCTTGCTCAGTGTCCTCTTCCCCGCAGATTACACAGCTCAAGATCGCCAGCAACCCTTTCGCCAAAGGCTTCCGAGACTGCGACCCAGAAGACTGGTGAGTGTCCTCCGAGTAGACCATGAGCTCCGGGCGCTTGCATAGTGCGTTTCTTGACCCACCGCCCGCCTCCCTCCCACAGGCCCCGTAACCACCGGCCCGGCGCGTTGCCGCTCATGACTGCCTTTGCGCGATCGCGGAACCCGGTGGCCTCTCCCACGCAGCCCAATGGCGCGGAGAAAGGTAGGGCCGGGGTCGTGGAATTCGGGCCGCGGCTCTGCGCGCGCTCCGCCCCTGGGAGGAGGCTGCGCCTGGCCTTGCCCGCGCCTCAGGGGCGCTCGCGGCCTTCCCGCCGCTTGCACAACGGCCGTGGCGGCGGGCAAGCGCGCACTCGCCCGCCCGGCCCGACGGCTGAGCCTCGCCCTACCGCCCGCCCTGCTGCCCGCGGAGGGGCGCGGGCTCCTGGGGAGGGTCAGGGTCTCTGCCCGTTCGGGGAGAAGGGGCGGGGAGCGGTCTAGCACCTCCTTTTGCCGGCGGCACTCTCGCCGGTCCCTTCTGCGGTTCGGCCCCTGCGCTCACCATCGGCCCTTCTCGCAGACGCGGCCGAAGCCCGGCGAGAATTCGAGCGCGATGCAGGCGGGCCGGCAGTGCTCGGGGACTCCGCACCTCCGCCGCCGCTGCTGGCGCGCGTGCTGAGCCCCGCGTTGCCTGGGGCTGGCGGCGCCGGCGGCCTCGTGCCGCTGGCGGGTGGGCCCGGAGGCCGGCCCAGCCCCCCGCACCCCGAGTTGCGCCTGGAGGCGCCCGGCGCGTCGGAGCCGCTGCACCACCACCCCTACAAGTACCCGGCTGCCGCCTATGACCACTACCTCGGGGCCAAGAGCCGGCCGGCGCCCTACCCGCTGCCTGGCCTGCGCGGCCACGGTTACCACGCGCACGCACACACGCACCACCACCCTGTGAGCCCAGCGGCCGCCGCCGCCGCCGCCGCCGCCGCGGCCGCTGCGGCCGCCAACATGTACTCGGCGGGGGCCGCGCCGCCTGGCTCCTATGACTACTGCCCCAGATAACGCGGCTCCCGGCCCGCGGGCTCCGGCAACCCTGAGGCCGGCAGGGAACGCGCCCCAGCCCCGGGCCACCGCGGGTCCCCCCTTCCCCAGCCTCGCAGCCATGGGGTCCTCCACCCTTCGCCCAAGCGCTGTCGAAGGACCTGATTCTACAGCTCAAGCGCCACCGTGGCCTTCCCGCCCCCCAGGCCCAGGGCCACGGGCCGCGCCGCCAGTGCCAAAGCGCCCGGTCAGCGCGGAAGGAAGTGATATTTATTGTTCTCCGCGAGACCGCGTCGGCCCGGGCCCGGCCGGCAGTTGCAGTGTAGACCCGAGAGCCCTGTCTACAGGCGGTGTAGATACGTGTAGATATGTGTAGATACTGTAGATACAGTGCTGTCGGCGACTTGATAAACAGTTTCGCCTCTTTTGGAAGCTGCTTGCGTGTCTGTTTATTTGCGATTAGTTAGATCACACGGGGGATCTCGGGGACTTAGGGGTCTGCCCAGCCCTAGTACCCGCAGGCGGCAGGTCGGGCCTTGGGCGGAGCGGGGGTCCCTGCAGTGCCCTACGCGCCTTATTCCAGAGCCTCTCCTTGCCCCCTCCGGGTTTGCCCTCACCGCCCCTCCTAGCTTTCCCCGGCCTTGTCCGCAGCTCCTTCCCCACTTGGACCTAGCAGCTTCACCCCAACCTCCCCCCGGCTGTGGGTACCAGGGCTCCACCCAGCCCCAAGTGTGCATCCGGCCTTTTTACTTAAATTCCTCACACGGGCTGTTGTCTCCCTTCTAGGATTGGGCCCATGCCCGGGCCTGTTTTCAGGACCAATGCTAGCTCTGCGTGCTTTTCCACGGAAGTTGGGAATGACTGTCACGACAGAACACTGTCACTGGGGATTGGAAAGGGAGAAGCCCGGACTCTGATAAAGGAAAGACAAAAACAGGCAGTACGGCTCTTCTAGCGTTTCCCCTGGCCGTCCCTCGCCCCCGCCTGCGCTTCCCCCTGTTTATTGACTCTATTCACTGTGAGTGTCCCCACGGAGTGACCTGGACAGGGGGCACAATGACAGTGGTCATGAGTCATCTTAAAACCTGTCTGTGAAGCATTTTTCCCAGGCCAGGTGGTGAGGGACCTCTCCCCATTAACTCAACACCAGGGATGGGACAGAGGAACCCTTTGATCCCTCCCTTCCTGAGTCCTGGCAGGAAAAGCTGACAGCCAGTCAATGTCAAGGCTACTAACTTGGACACAAAATGAACGGGAAATGCGAGTGGTTGAGGTTCTGTCCCAGTGTTTGTGGCAATCACAGCCACACGGCAATGGCAGCCTGATCCCACCTCTCCAAGGGCACGGCCAGGCATTTCCTGATGTCTGTCCTGGACTGGACGCTTTCTTCCCAGCCCGTTTGCCCTGGGGGTGAGAAGTGGCTGAGAAATTGGATGTCAGGAACTGGTCCCATGATGTGGGTCTAGGAAGGGAGTGGGTGACCAAGGCTGCTGAAGAGTGAGCTCTGGAACCAGGACTCCCCAAAACCCCTAAGTGTGTCTGTTGTCAGAGTGTGAACACTTGCGGCATCTGCTCAAGTGGCCAGCAGGCTCCGTGGACACAGCTTCAGGGATGTACTTCCCTAAGGAAAGCTCTGGACACCCATCCCTATGGACACCTGTCCACCCCCCACTGCAGATGTCCTGCTGGGAGCAGCCTATTTCAAATTTGCACCACAAATAGACCCACACCCTTCCTTGTTGTGGGAGGCCTGCAAGAGTGATGGGCTCTGTTTGGCCCTGCAGAACCAGTGTCTCCTATGGCTGCTGGGCACCTCTCCATGGTCCACTGTGATTTGCAGGCCTCCCTCTCTGCACAGTTTGGACATCCAGGCCATGGGGTGGGGGGGTGAGAATATCAGTTGGAGAGATCTCTGTTTTGCTTTTGTTCAAAGCTAAAGTGAGGAGAAGCACTGCTCTGGACTAGTGATGGTGTCTGGTGTCTGCAGAAGACAGGACGCAGCCAACACCTGGACCTTTGGTGTACAGCTTGCCATCCTTGTGCACGTGACCCCTCCCACATTAAACCACTCGAGGTGGAGAGCCACACTGCTGTCCAAGATGGTGGCCACCAGCCAGAGGGGGCCATTCACATTTTAGTCAATGAAAATAGAATAAAATTAAACATTGAGTTCCTCACTGGCTGCGTCCCAAGTACTAGGCACTACATATGAAGGCTTGCCCTGTACTGGAAAACAGCCCCAAAGCCATGGTGTTCTCCCCTCTGCTTGGCAGATGAGTTTGCCTAGCTAAGGACTTCTCATAAACAGGATCGTGCAGCGGGGTGCCTGGGCTGGCTGTCCCATGCTGCTGCTCACTCAGCAGTTCTCAAGGCTGACCAGTGTCCAGTGTTCAGTGAGGGGCACATGGTTGTTTTAGGATGGGCGCTTCAGTGTTTGGTGCTGAAGGCAGGGCTGGCTCCTCCGGGCTGCCCTGCTGTGTGCAGGCCATATATCACCTCTTGAGGTTACTGTGCTGTGACCTGCCTTGAATCCTGGGGCAGGGTGCTGAAGGAAGGGCTGGTTTAGGTTACCCAGCTTCTACTGGGGGCTCCGAATTTTGGAAAGGCACTAAGGCCATCTCTTAGTCATTCATTCCTGAAACGTGGTTGGTGAGCACCCGCAGCTGCAGGCTCTGGCCACTGTCGTATGGGGTTGACATGACCGTGGGCATCTGCCCCGGACAGTCCTTGACTTCCTTGTGAAGTATCTGTCCCATCAGCGTCCTTTCAGGGACTGTCTTCTTCTCACTTCCGTTTCCCTCACTTGCCTGCCCTTTCTATGAGCCCCTGTGCTGTGCAGGGCTTGGGGACCTATCCAATCTGCTTCCTCATGGGCTCACCCCTCAGCTGTTGGAGGCCCCCACAGCACCTTCCTTTGGGTCTCCCAGTTGGCCAGAGGCCCCTCACCTGTCTCCAGGTGTCCAGCTGCCAGGATGGGGGAGGACAAGAGTTTGGGCTAGTGAGGACCTCAGAGATCTTCTGTTCAAAAGATCCCAGACTCCTTAACCCTCAATGTCCTTCAAAAAACAATAGACACCCACCCTGACTGGTGTGCTCAGTGGGTTGGGCATTGTCCTGCAAACTGAAGGGTTGCAGGTCCCATTCTTGGTCAGGGCACATGACATGCCTAGCTTGTGGACCAGTCCCAGGTTGGGGGTGTGCAGGGGGCAACTGACTGATGTTTCTCTTGCATTGATGTTTCTCTCCCTCTCTTTTGCCCTCCCTTCCCCTCTCTCTAAAAATAAATAAATAAATACCTTTCTAAAAAACAATAGACACCCGATGTGTAAAATAGGTAAATTCCTAGGTGGAGGAGGGGTGAGTCTGTCCACTCCCACCCTTCACTCTTGTGGGTCCCATGTGAGGGGTTTAAAGAGCCCACGGACCCTAGAGTGTGGTGGGATATCTCCAGACAGCCCAGCTCCCTGTTTTCAAAGGAGGAAGACCAGTCAGGAACCACTTCGACCACTGTCCTCAGCTGTGGAGCCTCCATCTGTGACTTAAACATTCTAGCTCCCGGGCAGGCTTGGGAAATTCTGCCCTGCTGCTTAGGATGTCCCAACACCAACAGCTGGCGTTTTGGAGGACTCAGCAAGTGCCAGGTGCCCTGAAGCCCCATGGTTGCTGCCTTCTGTCATCTAAATCTCAGAAAAGCCACAATGGGGGAGCTCTGATAATGACCCCATGGAACACAGGGTGTTGTCCACAGTCTTATGGGTGGTTCAAAGACGCTCCCGGCTAGGACCTTCCCTTGTATTGCCACTTAAGTAAAGCTGGTGATGCTGCATGCCTTTATACAGACAAAGAGAAAGCACCAGAAACCAGCATGCTGAGGAGCTGTATGGTGCTGCAGATGTGGGCACAGGTCTCTTGGCAAACATCTTGGAGGGGCTGGTTACAGTCTCCCCCTTGGAAACATTTGGGGTGCAGAGGCTGTGTGATGAAATTTGGCCACAAAATGAGGGGAGCCTAAAGCCCAGAGTTGCAGAGGGAAGGGGGTCCCTTGTGTTGTAGGGCTCCAGTCTCCGCCCCAGGGAGCTGCAGCCCCCCTCTCCTCTAGCTGGGGAAGTCCACAGAGTGTGTGGGACCCATATGACTGTGGCTGGGTGAACGCACGGCACTGATCTCCAGGTGTGCTGCAGATCAAAGCGCCCGAGCACCGGAGAATTCCCGGGGCCACAGCTGTCGAGGGCAGAGCCGTGTGCAGGCAGACGGAGGGAAGATGGGGGTGAGGAGCTGCTTCTAGGACCAAAGGGATGATTCTGGGGGTGGCAGGAGTGCAACCCAACCTGGGGCTTGGTGCGAGGGAGACCACGCTCACTGGTTCTGAGGGCCTGTGCCTCAGTTTCCCCTTAATGCTGTGGTGCTGACCCCTGTCTGTGCATCTGATGTGTCTGCCCATCCTGACCCCAAATACCTCCTCCCAGCTACCCTCACCCCTCAAAGCCACCTCTGTGTCCAGCCAGGGAGTAGGTGGGGGATGTGGCCCTGGGGCCCAGTGGTGGCACCCAGCCCTGAGAGGGGAGGACGGGGTAGTTTCCTGGTCTACCTCACACATTTTCTGTATTTAAAAAAATACACAGCCATGCCTTTGATTCGATTCTCTTTCCTGCTTGTCGCACTACTTCAAACCAGATGGCTCACGAGATGAAGTTCTGGAGTCTCGGCGTCTGTTCAGCTGCCGCCAGGTCTGTGTGTGGGAGACAGCAGAACCAGAGGTGTTTTGTTAAAAGCAGCTCACGTGGGGGAAAAGCTTAGGCCTTAATAGCAGTAATTAAATTATCTTCTTAATTATAAAGAGGAATGGCATTGTAGACATCCTTTATCTATCAGTTTTCAATTGCACAAAGTAAGCACTTAATCCTCTCCTTCCAGTGGCTGCCACCCGCTTCCCCCCCATCCCCATCCCCACCCCCATCCCTGGGCTCACTAGGGCTGCTGCTGCCACGGAGACATCCATCAGGGACATGTGAGGGTGTGTCAGCTGTGTCAGCGACGCTAAGATGGCTCGAGTTCCTCAGCTCAGCATCTCTGGTCGGGACTCGTCTCTAGCAAAGGGGCTGCCAGTGTGACTGGAGGCCTTTTCCTTGGGGACTCAAGCACCTTAGACTGGACGGGGCCCAGATTTGAGGAATTTGGTTATCCCTTCAGTCACATATTTATGTGAGCCTGCTGAGCCCGGGCGCGGGGGGGGGGGAGGGGTGGAGCGCCCCTGGGTGCTGACATCTCACCCTGGGGAGATCTTGCAAATCAGGACCTGGCGCCTCAGGCCCTGAGCTCCACCCCACCTTGGCCCTGCCCCCGAGGCTGGATGCATACACCCCATCCTCCTTATCTCCTCTTCGCTCCTGTGTCACCCTAACCTCATGTCCTATCTTGATTTTTCCCACCATCTCCAAACACACCTTTTATCCCAGAAGACATTTTCTCGAATCTTCCCCGGGATTTCTTTTGTGACCTCATCACAGCAAAGGTGGTGATATCAGGCAGCCACGGCCAGCGGAGGCCTTGTTGAGGAAGAGTCCAACCTGCCCACCCTGCTTGGGAACAGGGTCTCCCATGTTTGAGGGTGACTCTGGGAGAGAGGAGCCATTTCTCAAGGGCAGCCACTGGGCCCAAAATGTAGAATTGCGGGTGATCGGGTTGGCTGGGCAAAGCTTCAAGGGAGCACATCTGCCCACAAGGAATGGAAGCAGAGACTCGCACCTGAATGTCAATAGCAGCCAGTGTCGCCAGAACCAGGGCACAGGCCAGGTGTGCCCAGCAGGTGGGCAGGTGAGCACGGTGGTTCCTCCACCTGCAGGGCAGGTAGGACCCAGCAGTGAAGAGGAAGGAACACAACTTGGGTGCCTGGCAACCATGTCAGGTGAGCGGACCAGCCAGGCTCAGGAGGCGGTGCCCAGGGTGAGCCCATCTACGGGCAGCGTCTGGAAGGAACAAAGCTGCAGAAGGCGAGCACATGTGCCGGGCTGCGGCACAGCCACTGCAAGGGGCAGGGTGGTGTTCCCGGGCAGTAGAAAGTTGCCACCATTCACACAACCATCTACCAAGAGTGAATGCTACTAAATGTTCAGCTCTGCTCTCACATATTAAAAACCTGCCAGGCCCTTTATTGCCTCCTCCTTTCCTTCTGTTTGGACCCCATTCTGGTGATTCTGGTGTGTCTGTTCTTTCCCTTCTTCTCCTTCTTGGCTTCTTTAGTGAAGTTGAATGGTGTCCTTTGACTAGTTTAAGGATTTGTTTTTCTCAATGAGCAGAGCAGCATGTTTTTGTTCCTTACTTCTCCAAGTAGGTAAGAGCGATGTCAAGTTTCATGGGTCACAGGTAGGAAAGGTGTGTGCCGTGGCCCCCCGCAGAGTCCAGGCCTTCTGCCCATCCGGGCATTCAGGCTCTAGTCTACAGGGTAAAAGGGACCCATTTTGTAAAGTGTTTTTTCTGCTCTCATCTGGAGTTGTCAGCCCCATGTTTTAGGGGAGCAGAGCGAGAGCTCTGGGTGTCTAGGGGCACACACCTCTGAACCCTGAATGCTCGCTCTCGAGATAAAGGCATCAGTGCCCACTTTTTTGACACTTTGGGCGCGGGGCATTTGATGTTGAAGCTGGGTGCTGGCTGCACAGAATAGCTGTTTTTCCTTTCATTTGGTCTATGGTTGAAATTTCAAAATAAATGATTATGAGTTATCCAATGAATTCTCAAGATTAATGAATTGTATATTTGTAATAAATGATTCCTATATAGTCCCACTCCAACTCAGTTGTAAATCAAAATCTAATGGCATAGCAAAGTAAAATTTCCTCGATGTTTAAACATTGGTTGCAAATTTATTAAAAGTCCTTCTAAATATTTAACAAAAATGACAAGCTTAACATATCAGTTCTACAAGTGCCTTAACATTCCAGGAAGGACAGACACACACACACACACACAATATGAGAATCACTAAAACTGGTTTTAAAAGCACTGTTTTTAGGTTTTCTCTAGATGGTTTCTCATTCTTTGTTAGGTGTGTTCTCAGCACCCACAGGGCTCAACCTGCCAACCAGGTTGTTGGAAATGCAGCTCTGGGTCAGGCACCTCCAGGGCCTGGTGCTGCCATTGAGAGGCTGGCCCCACCCCGGCCTCAGACTGAGCCTCTCTTTATAACAAAATTCTATAGATTGAGGAACTCATAGCAATAGCCCTGTCTTTCATATTTGTATTCAGTTTCTGACCCTTGGCTTCTTTCCCTGAGTCAACAGCTTCTCTAGGTTTCATGTGCGTGGGAAATCCTGACCCACTCACTGTCCTGTTATTTGGAGATATGATCCTCATGTGTCGGGATGAGCAGCCTTCCTCATGAGCATTTTGTCACACCCAGCAGGGCTGACTGAGGGGTGCTGTGTGCATGACTGGACAGACCCACCTGCTAATGGCAGGACCAGGTGCATGGTCCCTGCTCCCCCCCGCCCCCCCGCTCCTTCTCCCCAGCTCTGGAGCCTCAGTGGTCTGCACTCACTCTTTCTCTTGACACAGAGACACAGGATGAGCCTCATTTGTAAAGGCTACAAACACCTTGGCCTTCCTCCATCACCTGGCTCAAAGGACGAGCTCTGGGAGCCCCACATAAGAAGCCCAGCTCCCCCAAGATTGCAATGCTGAGAAGTCATGCAGAGGAGCTTGCCTGATAGCACTCCCTGGGCCCAGTCCTCCTGGGGCCCCACAGTCCAGCAAGCCCCTCCAGATTTCCTGACTGATGGGTTCCACACACACAGATGCTAGGTTTGGGCTGGTTATTAGATACCAGCAGTAGATATCTGCAATAGGATGAGAGCAAATGACTAGATTACTTACCATTTCACACCTTTACAAAACAACAAGGAGGGTGAAATGCATAATGGGGCTCAAATGTATGGTGACAGATGAAAACTCAACTTTGGTGGTAGGCATGATGTAGCACGTACAGATGTCAACTATGATGTACACCTGAAACTTACGTTATAAACAAACGTTACCTCTATAAAAAATAAATTAAAAAAATAAATGAAACACTAGAAATGTAAGCATCTTAGTTTGTTTAGGTTGCTATAACAAAATGCCAGACGGTGGCTTATAAACCACAGAAATTGACTTCTCATCATTCTGGAGGCTGCAAGTCCGTGTTCAAGGCTGATTTGGTGTTGGGCGAGGGCCTGCTTCCTGTTCATTGATGGCTATCTTCTCTCCATGTCCTCAGATGGTGGACGGAGTAAGGAATTGCTCTGGGATCTATTTTATAAGGGTACTAATTTCACTCATGACTTAAGCATCTCCCAAAAGCCTCACCTCTTAATACCATTACCTGGGGGGTCAGGTTTCAACCTATAGGTTTGGGGGGACCCACACATTCAGACCCTAGCAGTCTCCAGGCACATTTTGTCTTGATTACAATACCTTCCTGGTATGCTTTTTGTTACTTTACTCATCTGAGTGCCAATGAGAATTCTTGGATTATTAGTCCCACCTGTTGGAAGTGACGTCTGTGGCTGTCATTTTGATGTCTTGTGCGTCCCAGGCCTGTGTGGGAGGCCCCTTGACCCTCGGCCCCAGAGCTGCTTCTGGCACCTCTGAACTCATCCTGGCTTTGTGGTGGCAGCAAGAGTCCCCACGTCGGCACCCTGCTCCAGAGAAGGGCCAGGCAGTGAATACTTTTGGCTCCTGGGACCTGTGAGGTCCCAGATGCTGTGGCACAGGTGTGGCTGTTGACAACACATGGGGCATACCTTCCTGACCTGCTCCAAGGGTCTGAGAGTCCAAGTTGGGTGCAGGCCATGAGCACTCACCAAATTTTTTCAGTTTAGCACACCACGTGGGCATACCCTACTGCCTGTGGTAGGTGGGTATATCTCCCACTCAGATGCTTTTTCATGTGGACCCCCCCAAGCATGGTTTTGGAACTTCTTTTGGTGGACATCTGTCTGGGTGGGTCAGGTGTGTCTACCCTGCTCAGCAGCCATCGCCTCTCCCTCTGCATCTAGCTCAGCTCCATCCGGCCAGGTGCTTCCTTTCTGCCTGGCTCCTAATGGGCCTCGTGGGCTGGCTGGTGAAAGGCCCAGGCTGCTGCTCCCTGGCCTGGGGAAGCAGACTCTAGCCAGGGCTGAGCTGGCCCCAGCACATATGAAAACCAGAGCAAAGGCGGAGATGCTGCAGGAGACCGGGCGCGGGCTGCAGGATGGGGAGGTGGCTTGTCTTCACCGAAGCACAGGTGCACAGCAAACTCAGATTTAAGGCCTTCGACCGTGCCAGCTTGTCTTTAACACTGGGCTTTCCCATGAAGTTATAGCTAGTTGAGTATCAAGCGTTTCTAAAGAACCCCCTGAAGGAATGTTTTTTCTTTGTGCAAACAGTCCTTTTGTGTACAGGGTGTTCTGTGGCTTCTTGGCAGAGACACAGGTGGGAAACACCTGACTGAACATCACTCACTCAGGAGTGTAAAGACACGCACCGCACGTCAGCACAGAGCCAGCCTGCCGAGCCAGCGCAGCGGGGTCTCCTAAGCTGCTGCGCCCCAGCAGGCCCTTCCTCGGGTCATCCTCAGCATCCACTTCCTGGGGTCACCCACCACCACACACAGGCCAGTTTTAGTATACCCAGACCACACGGCTTTCTGTCATTATCCCATCTATGAAATTCAGGAAGCACAGGAAAAGGCAGTGAATTCTGAAGACCTTGGGCTGTGTCCCTGGTCACAGCCTGGTCTGCCATCAGCTTCCCACTTGCCTGAGAGGAACCCGACTGTCAGTGGGATGCTGGGTAAGTGCTGCACACCTGCTGGGCAGGGCATGACTGTGGGACCCACCTTGCAGGCCAGCCATGGGGCTGGAAGAGGGTCGGCAGCAGGTTCCTCTGATGCTATCTCTCTCCAGGCACACGTGCTGGGCCACTCAGCCACCTGCACTGCTGGCCAGGGCTGCTGGGCCTTCTCTACCTCTCTGCACAGCTGCCTGCCTTCCAGAGGAGGTGGCCTGGAGGTGGGACCCACCGCAGCCCTGGCTGTCCTGTTGATCAGAAGGGCCCCTTGCCCTGCACTGGAGGCAGTGACCAGGGATGCCTTTTTTGTGGTCGAACACCCGGATCCCACACTGGGCCACCCCAAGGCCACTTCTGCTGGCCGTGAGGAAGTGTGGCAGCCTCCAGGAGCCTGGGGCTTCTCCTACAACACAGGGCTCTGCATCCTGCCACCAGCCATGAGCGTTGGGAGAGGCGCCTGCACCACTGCCGCCTGACTGCAGCCTGGAAGGCCCCGAGCAGTGGCCCCAGCCATGCTGTGCGCACACTCCAGTAACAGGGCAGCAGAATATACTGACCAGAGCTGGAACCGCCCACAAGAAACATCTATTGCTATCCCCAAATATAAGTTTTCTCTGTTGTGAGAAACTTCACCACAATCTCGAAGAATGTTAATGAAGAATACTGTGGGAGATGGGGGAATAAACTCCGCATCTCCCAGCTGATGGGCTGGTTGGACTGGAAAATGTCCTGCCGAGGGTGTGAGGGCACATGATGGGAGGTGGCTTGTCCAACACGTCCCCTTGCACTCATCCTGGGGAACCCTGGGACCGCCCCATCCGTTTTCTTCACTTGGCACCTCCGCACAGCCTTCTTCCAGGTCCTGGCAGCTCACAGAGAGTGGCTGACTACTGGGAAAATAACGTTGATGGCGGTGGCACAGTCACCTTGGTTTAGCCACTGGGGACTGTGTAAAGTGAAAATGACTCCTGAATTAAACAGCATTAAATGTAAGTCCCAAAGGAGGTTGCTCAGTGAACAGCTAAAGTAGCCAGAAAAAGCACTTTGGAACTGGGGAGAAAATCATGGCACTGATTCTTCAAGTTTTTAAAGATTTTATTTATTAGTTTTTAGAGAGAGGGGAAGGAAGGGAGAAAGAGAGGGAGAGAAATGTCAATGTGAGAAACACCGGTTGGTTGCTTTTATTTGCACCCTGACTGGGGACCAAACCCGCAACCCAGGTACGTGCCCTCATTGGGAATTGAACTGGCTACTGTTCACTTCGCAGGATGACGCACAACCAAGGCACACCGGTCAGGGCTCATGGGAGTGATTTTGCAAAGCCACCTGATGCTACAGACAGACGTGGCTGGGTGTGCTGTGCCCAGGGAGGTCCTGTTGGAAACACCTGACACGAGGGCAGGTGGACAAGCAGGGCCAGAGATGACTGGACGCGCTGCCTCCAGCCCTCCACCAGCCCCGAACCACCCATGGGGACAGGCAGACACCACCTATCAGCAAATGCACCGGCACTGCCAGCCTCCAGCTGTGTGACCAGGAATGGGGCTTCCCTCACAGCCTGAGGTGAAGGTCAAAGGCCTGGCCCGAGCCCTGCTCTCCCTTTCATCTGATGGGTTGAGGAACAGCGCTGGCAACTGGACTGCCAAGGACAGGCTTGTGGACTGACACTGGGTGTGCAGGAACATCTTCAAGGAAAAGCAGGCCTTTTGTGTCGTGGTAAAATGGAAACTGGAGAACACTTTTCAGTGGAGTGTGAGGCCTCCCATTGTCCTCTGCCTGAGCCCCATGGTCTACTCAAAATGTTGGGGGGCCATGCCCAAACAGCCTCTGTGCAGGCGTTGCCCCAGGGGTACCTCATGTGACCTCACCTGGACAGGCACAAGTGGGTGGGGGGAGGATACGGGCTGTGCTGCGCTTTCTGGCCTGAGATGGCCTCAGTGGGTTGCCTACTACTGTACCCTCCACCTGAGTCCACAGGGCCTAGCCAGTTCTTCTCTGTGGCTGGCGGAACTGCATGGTACAGACTGACCACAGTTCACATCTCCATTCATCTGCCAAGAGACATTTTGGTTGTTTCTAGTTTTGAACAAAGCTGCTGTGAACGTTCATGTAAAGGAAACAAAGAAGCCACCTCACGGAACGTAGAGGGCCCATAGTTAACGTCCAACGGACTAACCACGAGAGCACACTTGGCTTTGGAGCCACAGAGGCTCCTCCTCACAGAGCACCTACCTGTCC
This sequence comes from Phyllostomus hastatus, assembly GCF_019186645.2. Lineage (NCBI taxonomy): Eukaryota > Metazoa > Chordata > Mammalia > Chiroptera > Phyllostomidae > Phyllostomus > Phyllostomus hastatus. Next base: position 2,455,636 of record NW_025334027.1, read on the forward strand.
CATGTGAGCCGCGCAGGGACGGCACCTGTGTCCATGCTGCAGCCCATGCTGGACGGTCAGGGAAACTGGCTAAAGCCCCTCCCCCCACCACAGGGGTCACAGCTGCTGGAAGATGGCAGTGCCCCTGCACATCTGGGTCCCGGAGCTCAGCTCGCTCCTGGCACTCGGTCAGGTTTGAGGAAGGACTTGGCCCTGGGGACGTGACAAGGATAATCTGAAGCTCTGCAAACATCAAGCATCCTCCCCAGGCTGGCTGGCTGGGACATAGCCCATTCCTCGTGGTGTGGGAGGTCTGAGTCTGCTCGGGTCCGTGGTGATCTGCTGTGGCCCCAGGTCCTGCCAAGGCAGAGGCCTGCTGTACAAAGCCAGGTCCCACTGTGGGTAAAGAGGAAGAGCCCAGAAAACGACCTGGATGGCCCGCTGGTTCGGACACCAACATTCCTAGTACAGCTGGTGTCACTGTTGTTCTAGGGGGCTCAGCTGAGTAAACAAAATTCTCAGCCACCAATCTTCGGTGACATCCATTAAGCCTCAGAGGCTGAGGATCCTGCCACCTTACCCACCCAGCCCCAGCCCAAGGCCCTCTCTGCATGGAGAAGGGCCACATCAGGCACAGGGGGTTTGTGGGGGACGTCTGTCACAGCCCAACTTGGTCCCCACACACTGAGATTCAGCCACAAGATGTCCCTAGGACACTGCTCACCAGCACGACTTGGTAGACAGCATGGAGCCCAGCTCGAGTCAGCTGCCTGTGATGCTCTGTGAACCTGTGTGCACCTTCAACGTCAGGGTGAGGGCCACACGTGGGCATGAGGTCTGCGTCACCAGCACCTCCTCCTCACCACGTCCAGGCGTAGGACCCTGGCAGTCAGCACACACGGCTCACCTCAGCACCCTGGAAGCACCTCATGCTGACTTGCAGTACCCGGTCCCTTGGTCTGTAACACCCCGCCAAGGCTAGCTCTGTAAACCATGATTCTGACAAAGGACAGAGTCGTCATGATCCTTGATGAGCTATGACATGGACTTACGCAGGGGCAGGGGCACAGGCCCTCAGCTGGGACCCAGCCTCACAGCCCTGAGGCTGCACCAGCCCTGTGCAAGCTGCCTGGGAGTCCAAGCTGAGGAAAGACGGCCACGGGGAGTCCCAGCACAACAGTGGGTTCGAGCAGGGCCCTGGAAGGGTGCAGAGGAATTGATGAGGTGCCTTTCTCATGGCGGCATCTCCACAGCACAGCCTCACTGTCTCCAGCACCCGAGGAGGGATGTCACCACTTGCCCTTTGTGTGTGTTCACAGCTTTGCTTTCGTGAGAAGGACAGGTGGGTGCGGAGCCTTGTCTGACAGAGGTCATTGCTATTTGGTAGTACCCCGTGGCCACTGTCACCTCTGGTCCAGTCTTTAGGGCGTGGACGTCTGTGGAAGTGGCTGTGGAGGCTTTGCTGGAGGTCAGCGAAGGTTCGCCTTCTGAAATGACCATCCACAAGCTGGCGCCCTACTGTCTTCAGCCGTGTGAGCAGGAAGGCGCCTCTGCAGAGACGAGGCAGAGGGTGTGTGTTCTGAGGTGGCCCTGACAGGCTTCGGTTGCTGCCCCAGTGTGTGGCCTCTTGGGGGAGCCATGGCCAGGCTACCGCCTGGTGAGGTCACTCTCCACCGTCTCTGACCTGTGAGGAGCACCCAGAGCATGGCTCCCTGTAGCTCCCCTCATGTCTGATGAGGTGCGGGTTCCTGCAGCCCAAACTGCTTCTCTTCCTCAGGACATTCATAATGTGGAAATCCCGGCTACAGGACACTCAGGGGCTGGTGTGGCCCCTACTTAAGGTGCTAGGGGACACCTGGCAGCACCTCCATCCAGTGGGGTCAGTGTGGGAGGCCAGTCCCTGCACTGGGTGATCCATGAGCTCAGGATCAGGGCTGCCTTCCCAGGACGGTGCTCAGTTCCTGGGCAGGGGTGGGGGGGTGGGGAGGGTGGCGGTCGCCGGCCCCTGGCAGAAGCTGGGCAAATATCAGCAGTACATTATTGTCAGCAGTGTAGTGGGGTCTTTCCTCAAGGGGCCTAGCTCTATGACTGAGGGGCTGGGCCTCCGTTTCGATGGCCCAGGTCAGATGTCCATTTCTTAGATCCACAATACTTCTGCTCATGTGGACCAAGACAGACCTCAGCAGGCTGCCCCTCGATTCCATTCCCAGGGACCCACGGTCATGGGCCTGTGCCTGCGCCGCTGCAAGTCAGACTGCTGACTGGGGCCGCGACCCCAGCAGCCATCAAGACAACTGTGCCCACCCTGTCTTTAGCAACTGGGTGCCACCAACAGGCCCTGTCAGCCTGGGAACCACTGCACTTAGAGATCCCTGTTCTGTGGCAGCAGCTCCCACGCAGTTTCTGACCTGCAGAGAAGAGCGACAACAGAGTCCTTCCAGGATGCCGGGCCCCTCACAGCTGTATTCCTCCCAGTGATGGGGAGGGCATGTCCCTGGCCCCTCCTGCAGTGGGTGAGCGGGTCTCCTGTGGTAAGTCACCCAGAACACCCCAATCTCTGTAAACCCTCATGTGCCCCCTCTGCGGTACCCCAAGGCGGCTCTGGCATTTCAACCCTAACTTAGTGTGCCTGCCTTGTGGTCCTTGTTTCAAACTACCAGCAAGACCTTGGAGGCCCTTTTAACCCCTCGAGCTGTGGCATCGAGGCCAGACCCTCTGTCAGTGGACCTGTTCCAATGGATTCGGCCCGATGCGTCTCATATTCCTGCCACCTGGATCCCACACGTGTTCTCCAGATTTCCGCCGGCATAAGCCGGGAGAACCGTGCAGCTCTTTTGGAGCGTAGCCACCTCCTCATGGGTCACACTTTGTACCTCACCCTTGGGGGCCTGCTGCGACCTGAGTCTAGTTACAAGCAAAGCAGGGCGAGGCTGAGGATCCTGAGTGTCCCGCAAGGCCCCTGCCTAGGGGGAGGCCATTCTAGGTCCTTTGGGTAAAGGAGGGTGGACTTCCTTTGGCAGGCCCAAGGGGGCTCTTCTGTCAAAGAAGCTGGCAGAACAAAGGGGTTTGAGGCCCTCAGCTTTGCCGGAACCTGCCCACAGTTCCCACCCCAATTTTAAGGATCCTGTTTCTTCCCTACCAATGACCTAGCTTTAGGAGAAGACACCCTGATGGCAGGGCTTGGCCACACATGGGAGGAGACTCTGGTTGCACTACCTGATTGGGGTGCTGATGCCCAGTTGCCCTGTGTGTGTGGTGCCAGCTGTCACTGCGCCCTGGGTGCCAGGAGGGCCAGGCCTGGCCTGTCTCATCTACGGCTGCTGGGCTTTCTGCCCAAATGTAGCCCTTTGCCATCCTTGGTCTCACTCTCCTTGGGGTGGCCCTTCCTCCCACCCATCCTGTGTTTGACCTGCCCCCCACCATGGGCTCTCTCTGCCCAGTTGCCTTTGCCATCCCTCCTCAGCACCCTCTTTCTGCCTCACTTCCGTAGAAGTCAGTCACTCCCTTCTCATGTCCTGGCCTCAGCGCTGTGCGTCAGAGCTCCTGCCTATCCCTGGGGTGAGGAGCTATGTGTCAGGTCCTGGGGACCACGCTTAGTGTCCCCTGTTGGATGGGGGCTGACCAACCTGCCCTGTGGAGGGTCTGAGTAGATGACACTCGCTCAGCTCTGACCCTGAGAGGGAAACGGGTTGCCTTGGAGAATTCATACCCCAAGCCTACAGGTTTGCAACGTTAAGTTTACTGGAAAGCACCTCCCAGGATGGCCTCTAACCTAGGCCATACATGCCCAGGTGTCTGGCCCAGTTACTCTTTGTAAACCACAGAGTCACTGCTGCATGGATGCTGAATTTCACAAGAGGAAATAAGCCTCACGCAAAAAGCGAGGAGAACTGGTGACTTGATGTCCTCAGGGGTCCTGAAGCATGGTTTCCACAGGCCTGGGTCAGATCGAAGTGTGGGTGCCACCTCTCTGTCCCCCGTGTGTCTGTAACAGGAAGCAGGCAAGTCACGAGCGAGGGTAGAGCGACCAGACGCTGATGCGATGATCCTTGGACCCCGCTGCCAGCAAGCCATCAGCAGCAAAGGCCAGGCAGTGGACAATGGAGGTGTGGAAGGCCAGCACGGCCAGTGGCTTCATCGTCCGCCAGTGAAACACTCGGACACGATGGTCCCAGCCCGCGGTGGCCAGGATCTTTCGGTCAGGTCGGATCTTGACATCAGAGATCCCAGGATTGGTGAGTTCATGAGTCCTGCACACCTACAAGTTGACAGTGGCAAAGAGAACCGTTAGGTGGCTTCTTAGACCTGTCACAGAGGCTCCCACCCACAAACACTGTCCAGTAGCTAGAATGAGGAGGGAAATGTGGGCTGCACACACCTGCAAACGTACCCTGTTCCTGCTGGGAGCAGGCCTGCTGAGGGAAGCAGCCTGACCCCTGCCCTTGGCCAAACCCTCGGGTTATGATGGAAGACTTAGGCCCTTCCCCCAGAGAGCCTCCGAGGCCCCCCGGAGCTGCACCCCTCCGAGAGCCCCCTGCATGCAGTCTGCTCAGTTCAGAGGCTGCTCAATTCGGTCCAATCAGGCTCCCAGGAAAAGCCTCAATGGGCTGGACCCTGCGGCCCCTCACCACAGAAGTAGACTGCACCCAAGTGCCCAGGCGAGCAGAACATTTCCTGCATGACAGTGATGTAAATTCAGCACCTCTCCCTCTGGGGAGATCTCCCACCCACTGCAGCATGGGGAGTATGACAAACGCAAACTCCATCTTCAGCAAAACTGAGATTAAGTGAAACCTTGAAATTCGAGAGGGGTTCAAGAGCTGCCAAGAGTGGGAGCCAGCAGTGTGTGGACAGGACGAGTGGATGCCAACACTGAAGACTGAGGTGGCAGGAGGAGCTGCAGGGTGTGACCCAGCTACGGGAAAAGCCTTAGGCCCCGGCCGGGGTCCCAGAAGAGGGCTGGTCCTGGCACAAAACAAGGAGTTGCACACGCACACCCCACCTGTGTGGAGCAACCATCTAGGCTGGCGTCTCTCTGGGGTGCAGCACCCCTGTCCTCCTCAGTGCTAGGGATGACCCCTCCCCGGCACGCGCCTCCTGCAACCAGAGCTGCCTTTGTGGTCATGGCTGTTCTTGTTACACAGAACGTTGTTGTGCACTGCAGGGCATCTGGTATCTCTGTCCCCACACACTAAATGACAGAGGCACTTTGCCATCATTGTGACAACCCCAAAGGGCCACTTCCTCCACTGCTCCTGTGTTTGGCCTAGGCCTGGGTATCACGGGCTTGCACTGCCCATCCCTCACCAGCACCCCCTTTTCTCCTAATTCTCCTCCCAGTGGGGCCATAGCGACCTCAGTTCAGAATCACTCATTTCTACAAAGATAACACAAGGTAAAAGAAGCAAAGAAATATGGGAAAACAAATGGCAACATTCCTTGGAAGCAAATGGAAATTGTCAGCAAGCATTTTTTAGCCATAAGTTAACAAATAAAACTTTACAAAGCAGTTACCTCTATAAAATAAAAACTCAAAGACAGAATGGAGGAGGAAACTTGAACCGGCAGAGCACAGGAAGAGGTGGCAGGAAACTCGAAGAAATGAAGGGGAACTGGGAAGAGCAGACAGAGACTCAGAGACGCCTAACAAGACCGTGAAGGCAGGAATGGCACAAAGTGAGTGCAAGGAAGGGAGACAAAGGGCTGCAATGGACTGGACAGAAAACAGACATGGAAGACAAGGCAGAGGTGCTCCAGCATTCACTGATTTAGAAAACCAATTCTTTTAAATTTATTTTAGAGAGAGAAGAGGAAGCAAGGAGAGAGAGAGAAGAAACACAGGATTTTTGTTCCACTTATTTATTCATTCATTGGTTGCTTCTTGTATGTGACCTGACTGGGGATTGAACCCGCAACCTTGGTGTATTGGGATGACGTTCTAACCAACTGAGCTACCTGGCCAGCACTAGAAAATCAATCTTCTAGAAATTGAAGTCTTATGATCCAAGTCCAGAGAAAGGCTACGGAATAGTCAGCAATAAGATACGTCTAGTAAAACCATTGGACATAACAGCTAATAAAAGTCCTTTTGGTAGTCAGGCAAACAGACCAAGTCAGTCTATGGGGGTAAAGTTTAGGCTGTCCTCAGAATGTCCCACGGCCACATCTGTGCCAGCGGACGGCACAGCAATGGCTGCGAAGGGAGGCATGGCCCAAGAACTTCATATCCAGCCAAACTGCTGCTCAAGTACAAAAACAATAGACAAGCATTTTTGAACATGTAAAAACCAAAGAATATGCTCCCATAAGCTCTTCCTGAAGGACTACAGGATTAACCCCAGTCTCATAAGAGAGAACTGGAGAGCTACAGCAAATGGCCTGGCAGAGAAAACTGAATCTACTTACCTGCAGGATTAGGTCTAAAACAATATGGGGATTATGGCTTTAGAACCGGTTATGTAAGTAACAGAAAGATGGGAGGGTAGCAAGAGGGAAGGGATGTTAAGTTCACTGATTCGCTCATCTTTTGCCATTTGGGGAAAAGATACAATAGTCAACCTCACATTTGAGAGATCATCTGATACCCCACTGTAAATAATGACAAAACATTATTTTCTCCACACCCCCCACCACAGACATTAGGCACCTTTGTTACCTAGTATCTGCCCTTGTATTTCTCCAGAAAGGAATAAAAACAGAATTATGACTGGAATCCAAAGTTAAATCCAAATCTGTGCTATGTGTAAGAGAGACACCAAAACAACGATCAGCAGAGATATACCAGGAGACTGCAGACAAGTGGGGTCCCATCTTAGCAAAGACTGAATTCAGAGCTAAAAGCATTGAGCCAGACTATATACCACACTTAACAATGATAACAGGTACAATTCACAGTAAAGAGCTGAGAATACCTGTTCAACAAATAAACAGTCTTACCATTCATGAAGCAAGAACGATAAGAAAGTAGCTATGAAGGAGAAACTGGTACCAGACTAGTCCTCTTGCTACAAACAACCATCAAACTGAACAAAATATACTAAGCAACTATGTCCAGGCACTGGACAACAGGAGGGAAAGGGAAGCTGATGAGAGAAATCTCCCAGATGCCCCAGCAGCTCTCTGCCCAGGGAGATGTCCCAGCCACAAGTCAAGGTGGGGCCCAGCACTACGTGAAGCCGAGGAGGCAGGGGTCAGAGCGTGGGGCAGCTGGAGCAGCTGTAATCTGTGGGGTGCAGCAGCGGCATCGAGGACACTGGTGGAGGGACTGAAGGCCGTGTGTGGTTCCATGAGTTCTGTGTGAGGCTGGGCTGTGCATGCTCAGGGCACCACACCAGGTTTACCAAACAGTGGCAGCTACAGGGTTAAACGGAACAGACACAAGAGACCAGCAGTTACCTCAGGGTCAGCTGGGCTGGAGTACAAAGACTGTGTGACAACCCAGTGCCCTCTGAGACACCTGGCTTTGAGAATAAGGGTTACACCTTAAGGCAGGGCTCTACTGTGACAAAGCGGGAAGCCAGGCCCTCCACATTTGGAAGTTGGTCCCACCACATTAGAGAAGCCTGGGAATGAACCTGGGCTTTCCACAGACCTGCCCTACCAGAACACCAAACCAAACCTATGCAAGTTCAAGGTGAAAGCCAGTAACTGAACTGCCTGATAGAATAGAAGTGAACATTCTTCAAGGCAAAATAATAGAATTTAGAATCTCTATCACATATTCTTTACAATGTCCAGCACACAAACAAAAAATTATTAGACAAGTCAAAGAGCAAAAATATATGACCCAGAGTCAAGTGGGGAAAAAAAGCAGTTAATAGAAATTGATCCAGAATGTCACAGCTGTTGAATGTATCAGACAAAGACTTTAAAGCAGCTATTTAAATGTATGTAATTAGAAAAGAAAGTGCATTAAAGTAATTACCAAAAAATTGTCTCGATGAGTGAACAGATAGGAACTATTAATGGAGAATTTAAAACTATAAGTGAAGAACCAAAACAGAAGAGCCAACACAATACTACAGGAGAAAACACCGTTGGAAGATGGATGCTGCCCGACTAAGACTTCCTATAAAACGACAGTAACCGGATTATGTGGTATTGGTGAAAGAATAGACAAAACAGATCAATGCAATAGAATAGAGAGCTCAGAAATAGACCCACATAAATGCCGTCCACGTGATCTTTGAAAGGAGCACAGGTCATACAATGGAGCAACGACAGTCTTTCCAACAAATGGTGCTGCACCAACTAGACGTCCACATGCAAAAAAAAGAAAAAAAGAATTACACACGGACCTTATACCCTTTACAAAAACTAACTCAGAATGGGTCACAGGCTCAAGTATAAAATACACAACTATAAAGCTCCTAGAAGACAACACAGGAGAAAATCTAGATGACCTGGGGTTGGCAGCGCCATTTTAGATACAACACCAAAGGCACAATCCCTGAAAGAAAGGACTGGTCAGCTGAATTTCATTAAAATTAAAATTGTCTGCTCTGTGAAAGACACTGTCAAGTGAATGAAAAGACAAGCTACAGAGAGAAAATATTTGCAAAAGACACATCTGATTGTCATCCAGAATCCACAAACAACCCTTAAAACCCAGCAACAAGAAAACAAACAACCTAATTAAAATATGGGTCAAAGACCTTAACAGATACCTCACCAAAGAAGATATACAGAGGGCAAATAAGCATATAAAATGATGCCCCCCAGCCTCAGGCCATGCCGTATGGCAGTGGTGGTAGTGGTGGTGGTGGTGGGGGGGGGTGATGTGCCTCTGCTCAGCTGTGTCCTAGGCAGCTCCTGCAAGTCCATGTGGCCCAGGCCAGAGGGTTCCCTCTCTAACTCCAGGCTGGGGAAGAGCCAGCAGCCGCCACTCTGCAGGAGCTTCGGCAACACAACTCAGGTCTCACAGTGCATCTCAGAAGCAAGAGACAGACGGTCAGACAGGTGCAGACGGAAGCCGCACACCCCTCCTGCAAGTGCGTCATGCACTGAGAAGCAACGCCAATCTGCTGAACTTCCCAACCAGGTTTACTCTGCAGAATCTTCTTCACTGAAGTTTCAGGGAGCATGTGTTTCCAGGGCACCAGTTCCCCGGCTTTCTCGAGTAGGGGCTTGGTGGTGAGCAGAGCAAAGGTGGCCCTACATGTTCATGAAGCCCTTCTCCCACCTGAGGAGCCAGAGGGGAGGCTGGGTGCACTCAGGGCTCTGCAGCACCAGCCTCTGGGGTCCCCTCCGACTGGACGCGTATTTCAGATGAGTCTGTCACTGCTCCAAATAGTCCACCTCCAGGGCAGGGTCAAGCCAAAATGAAAAAGTGACCCTTGCTCAGCAGGTCTGTTTAACGACAGCCTCCACTGTCCCCACCCTGAAAGGTGAGGGGTTAGGCTGGGAATGGCATGTGGGGTCAGTATACCAAGTGTGCATGGGGAAAATAGGGAGCCTTACTTAGAGAAGAGAAAACCCAGCCATGTCTTCAAATGATTATAACTTACTTTACCAGTGCATTTGCAAAGGTTTATAAAACCATCCATAACATATTTTTTTCCTTAGATTTCTAGACTTACTGGTGTGACAGCTAATGCAATAATGATTTGTTTCAAATGTCAGTGCTTAAGCTGTACAAAGCTGATTTTATACATTTTTCTTGTTGGCTGCATTGTAGTTAATGAAATTAAACACACCCATTGCATTTGTCCTCAGGGGACAAGGGACTGAACACACCACTGGTTTATTTTTCTATTAAAATAAATTGCAGACAGCCGCATTTGAATGGCCCCGAGTGGGGCTCACCCAGGAGCCAAGGGACTTTCTGGGCTGCCGGGTGCCATTCATCAGCGCATCAGGGTTGGACCGGGGTGCCCGTGTTCAAGAGAGTATGGCATCATCCTGGCTGGTGTGGCTCAGCTGGTTGGAGCGCCATTCCGCACACCGAAAGGCTGGGGGTGTGATTCCAGATTGGGGCACATACCTAGGTTGTGGGTTTGATTCTTGGTCAGGGCACATACAGGAGGCAACCAATCAATGTTTCTCTCTCTCTATCCTCAGCGCCCATCCTCTCTCCCTGTGACCAATAAAAATAACATCCTTGGGTGAGGATTAAAAAAAAACAAACTACTATTGGATCTTAATGCAATCCTGGATAAGAATACACTTTATGCTATGTGAAAAAAATCTTATTACTAGAAACCACAAAAAGTAATCATCATTACTTTTTTTTTAAGATTGCATTTTTATAAGAAAACATTTGAATGTGTGCAGCTATTTTCTTATGTTGAAAAGTTTTTTGTCTGTAATGAATTAATGTATACAAAATACTTTATTAATAGGACAATATGTATGATACCAATATTGATTTAAAAAAATTAAAACCAACCACGCTTCTGGCATGATAAAAGCATCGAATTAAATCCATGATTTTCACTCATCTAGAATGCTGTTAAAACTTACTCCATACCATCTTTAAAATTTGAGAATATTTTTAGTATCTCTGGCTTTACTTTGCCAGAATCATTATGTCATATATGTATAAAATAAAAAGGTGAATATGTACTTGTATGAATCCTTAGCTGGAAATATTCCTATAAAGTTGGCTAATTTATATTCTCTTTATATTGTATATGGATTTCTAACATTTTTAGCCCTGTGTCATTTAAGCTTCCTTCATTTGAATAAATTCACTAAATATTCCTTAAAAAAAGACACTTCCATCATTTTTCATCAAGGAGATGCAGATTAAAACAAGACGCCACCACACACCCACCAGAAAGCCGAACATCCGGAACGCAGATACCGCCGAGTGCCGGGGAGGATGCGGGGCACCAGGACCTCACACTCGTGGCTGGTGGGAGCGGGCAAAAGCGCAGCCCCTTTGAAAGACAGTTTGGTGGCTTCTTACAGAACTGAACATACTCTTACCTTACAATGTAGCAACTGCACTCTTTCCTGTTTACCCCAAAGGAGCAGACACTTAGGTTTGGGTTTGTCCACTCCAAACCTGCACGTGGATGTTTATAGCAGGTATTTTTATAACTGCTAAAGCTTGGAAGCTAGCAAGATACCTTTCAGTAGGTGAGTAGATAAACTGGTGAGTACATCCAGACAATAAATATTATTCAGCACTAATAAGAAAGGAGCTATCAAGCCATGAGGAGACATGAAAGAAACCCAAGTGCATATCAATCACTAAGTGGAAGAAGCCAATCTGAAAAGGCTACATGCTGTGTGATTCTAACTCTATGACATTCTGGAAGAGGCAACACCACGGAGAGAGTGAAGAGATCAGTGGTTGCCAGGGATCAGCGGGAGGGAGCCCAGTTGACTTTGGGGGGTGGGGGAAACACACTGCGTGATGCCGTAATGGTGGACACACACACCCAAACCCACAGGATGTACAACCATGAGTGAACAGAATGTAAAGCATAAACTCTGACTGATAAACTGTAACAGAAAATCTAGAACTAAAAGCTGAAAATGGAAATGAAAAATGTGTGGGACAGGCTCAACAGCAGATTGGAAATTATTTTTTTAAAAATCAGTAAACTGGAAGACACATCAATAGATACAATCTAACCCGAAGAAGAGAGGGAAAAAAGACTAAGGAAAACTGAATGGAGCCTCGGGGACCCCCCTGTGGGGTGACATCAAACTGTCGAACTTAGAGACGTCCCAGGGGAGTGAAGCTGCTGGCAACGACGGCGGACAGGAACTCTGGAGGGAGACAGGGACCTGTGGGAAGCAGGGCACGAGGAGCTCTCCTCAGGAACAGTGGGGGCCGGAAGACAATGGAACAGCGGCTTTAAAGTGCAAGGCGGAAACCGAAACTGTCTTCCCTAAATTCCACAGGCAGCATTCTTGGGAAAGGAGGGTGAAATAAAGACATTTTTCTGAGAAACAAAAGCTAGAGAACTTTTCGCCAGTGGAACTCTCCTACAAGAAATGCTAAAGGATATTCTCCCAGCTAAAGAGAAGTAAAACCAGATGGAAACTCGCACCTACAGGATGAGCACCAGAAATGGGAAGAGTTGAGTAAATATAAAATACTGTGGCCTTTATATCCAATAAGTTTTAAGAAATAACAACCGATGCTTTCATGTAAAACCGGTAACGCTGTAAGGCAGAGTTTCTAGTGAGTGTGAAAGCAAACTACGTAACAGCACAGTAGAGAGTGTGGGAGGGAGGGCGACGAAATCACATCAGGGCGGGGCTGTGACATGCTATGGGCAGTGTGACCACGTGAAGGAGACCTAGGTAAGTCACAGAAACAGACTGTTAGCCTGTGAGCTAGCACTCAGACAAAAAAATATGACAAGAGCTATGTACAGTGAAGGAACCAAGAGAGGAAGTAAAATGGAACACTAAAAAATAAATATTTGATAACACACAAGAAGGCAGGAAAGGAGTAAAAAAGGGTAAAAAAACGGAAGTGACAAGTGAAAAACAAATACCACGATGGCAGACTTAATGCCAGACACATCACTAATTATATTAAGTGCAAACAGACTAAATGCTCCAATTAAAAGGCAGAGATTGTCAGAAAGGATCAAAGACTACAAAAGATGCTTTTAAATATAAAGAGATCCAGACAGGTCCAAAGTCAAAGAGAGCTGTATCACGCAAAGAGGAAACATAAGAAAGCTCGTGCCGCAGCTCTCGCGTCGGACAAAGCCCACTTCAGGACAAAGGATGTCACGAGAGACCCAGAGGACGTTTTCATCAGGATGTGGTAGCCGTATTGAATGCTTACATTCCTAGCGATGGAGCTTTGAAATTCATGAAGCAAAACTGACAGAACTGAAGAGACAGACAGGAATGTTCACAGCCACACTCCGATGCTGTAAGACCTCACTCAGTAACTGGTGGGAGACCAGACAGAAAGACGGGTAAGGATACCGAAGACCTGAACAACACCGCCACGCACCTCGACCTAAGTTGGGCTGACAGAACACTCCGCCCAACAACTGCAGAACACATGCGCTTTCACCAAGATACACCATGTGCTGGGCCAAAACACAAGCCTCAATAAGTATCTGCATACTGACATTGTACAGGGTACCTTCACTGACAGCAGAATTAAACTAGATTAAAGATATCCACAAATTCAACAAATATTTGGAAATTAAATAATATACTTCTAAGGAACCACTGGATCAAAGAAGAAATCACAAGGGAAAATAGAAAGAATTTTCAACCGAATAAAAATGAAGACACAATAAATCAAAATTTGTGGGACAGACCTACAAAGGCTGGTGACTAGACTGGCGGCTGACTCTTGCGGAGGTGCAGCGGGGACCCAGAGAAGCACCTGGGACTGGGGACACCATCAACATGCTGACTCACACTCAGAGGTCCCAACTTCTGGAAAGGAGGACTTGAGATGCAAATGTGAGAGCAACATTTATAGCACAAAATAGCAACAAAGAGATACAATGTGTGTGAAACCAGCTCAGTGAGAGACAGCTACATCTGAAGGAAGGTGGAAGGGGAAAGATTGAAAAATAAATAAATAGAAGTTATTAAAGGATGTAGTCACCAGAAGAAACCTGGCCTGAGCCATGTTCAGTTGGCAAAATTGGCTTTTTGGCAAAAATCCTTTCTAGAGATAAGAAGAGGGACTAAAGAAAAGGTTCAATTCCCCAGGAAGATTAGCATTCTGAACTCGTATGTTTGTAAGCCAGGTTCAAAATGCAGAAAGCAAAAATGCACGGGGTACAGGAAAACTGAGCAAGATGTGTGGCAGCTGGAGGGTCCACCTGACCCTTCCCGGGGCCCCCAGGTCACAGGCGCGGCGGATGCCATGCCTGGCCCAGCGCGCACAGGTACAGCCGTGCGTGCAGCAGCGAGAAGCACTTCCTTCCCGAGCACATGTGGAATACTTATGAGAACTGGACTGGCCTCCACATTTCAAAGAGCTGATATCATTCAGACCTTCTCCTCCGACCACAATGGAATTAAGTTAGAAATTGGAAAATAAAAAATAACTGGGGGGGGAAAATCAAACATTTGGAAACATAAAAACACTCTAATCAGCTCAGCAGTCAGCGAACAAATAAAGATCGGGTCCGCCCAGAGTGCGTGGTGATGAAGACGGCGACATCCTACAATGTGGGACGCAGACTTCGGCTGCTGTGAGGAAGGCAGGCCGGGAACGAATGCGTCATGCTCCCCTCTCAAGTCAGCGGAGCCCAGAGCACGCAGGCGGGAGGCAGGGGAAGAGCAGGGCAGAAACGCTGGAACAGAAAAGAAGACTGACCAAGCCGAGGCTGATCTGGGACACAGAAGGGACGGCGCTGCAAGTACAGCCGAAGTGTAAACCGTCATCATAAACAAGTTTTAAAAAGTCAATATGAAAATACCTGGAGGGATTTAATGCCTATTGACAAATTCCTGGAAAAATGAAACTTATTTTTTAAAAATCGGGAAACCTAAATTAGTCCAAGAAGAAAATCAGACCTTCCCTGCCCCACGAGTATAGGCAAGGACTGGCCCACAGCCACCAGAGAAACAGGCCGCCCACCGTCAATGTGTCCAGAGATCAGCAGAGGAGGGAATGCCTGCTCCCTGATTCTGGGGCCCCTGACACCCGGATACCATAAGCAGTGTGAGGCAACAGAGGAGGGGGTACAGCTCGGTCTACTGACAGACGACCCTGAACAACTCCAGCCAAGCCCCTCAGAGCACATGCTGTGAAGCGGGTTTCTTTAGCACTATACGATTGTTTTAATGTTATCAAAAACTGAATAAAGCAACTCACTAAATTAACAGACACAAGAAGAAAAGCCATGAGTCTGACAGCCCGATGCAGTATCAAAATCCAGTCTTTCCCCACCAGCAGCGGGATAGAACCTAACCTGACAACGGGAGTCTGCCAGGCCCCACAGCTCTCGCCGCTCTCCCCATCTGGCCGGCAGCACGTCCGGGATGCTTTCGGAGGCCCCTGCTTCCACTCAGCGTGCCCTGCACTCTGGCTCCACACAGGCGGCCAAATGCGGGCACTGGCTGGCGCAGGGCCACGGGGCAGATGCACCGTGCACGGGCAAGAAGACAAATTCCACACGTGTGCCCACTTGTGCAGGCGTGCATCCGCTCAGCCCCTCCCGGCTCGCATGGCCGGAGCACTGGCAGTCGGAACCAGCACCAGAGGCTGACCATCCTTTTCTTTCCTGTGAACTTCGTCCCCGCGCCAGCCAGTGTGCACAAACCTCCAAGGCAGCGACACAGCTGGGAGGGGCTGAGACACCTAGCACTGCCCTCAGGTCAGCTACAAGACTCACCCCACCTGCCACCTCGCAGCTCCTCCTGGAAACTCAGTGGCATCGAGGCAGAGGCCTACGGTGAAGCCTGGCTCTTGGGCAGGCGATGAGAAAGAGGTGCTGCAAGTTTCCCGGGGGACCTAAACTGGAAGAGACCAGCCCCGGTGCTGGGGTTCTTGTTCCTAAGGAGGAGGAAGTCCTGTCAAGGTGTTCACGATGAACATGGCCAGAGCCCCATCCCACCGTGTTCCTGAAACTCGGACGGCAGGCTGGGTTGTGCCCATAGTTCTCTCTCCTCTTGTTATGAAATCAGGAGAAACATCCTCGGTCAGAGTCCTGTGGGCTCCCTCCAACCTGCCCCACATGCCCTGCTGCTGACACTTTAGAGGGAAGTCCCCGGAAGGGCTGTGGAAAGAAGGGGCAGTGGCCATGCAGCGGGGACACCTGGTCAGCCTCAGGCACAGTGAAGATGGTGGGGGGGGGGGGGCATATGGTTAGTCTGCTTCCCAGTCCAGGCTGGCTGGGGTGGGGGGGCCTCATTATTATTTAAAGACCTAAAAATATTGCTGGCTGTAAATCAGCCTCTGCTTCAAGGCTATGGGCCCTGCCCCAAGTACAGGAGGAAGGAGCAGGTCTGTGCACCACCTGTGTCTCGTGACAGCTGAGGCCTAAACTCCTGGTGGCACTCTGGAAAGCCACCTCAGGAAGGCAGGTGAGCAGCCTGGTGTCGCAGTGTGTCCTCAAGGCGACAGGTCCTGACACAGGTAACTGGGGGCTCCTAGCCACTACCTCAGCCCCTGGCCAAACCTGTCTTGGACCAGGCCCCTCCGGAAAGGATCCCTGGCCACCAGTGGCTCTCACAGCACATGACCTCAGGTGCCAGGAATGCGCATGCGGCGCAGCCGCCATCTGTTTCCCATTACCCACGCTCTGCTGCGGGAAACCTCATCTGCGTCTCCGCGCCCAGCGCCCGCCTGGGAGAGATTGATTTGGGCTCATTAGAGACTTCGGCAGCAGGCCGAAAGGTGAGGCACATCTGTGCCCACGTGGCTTGCGGGCTTGTGGGCAGCCACATCACAATGCCCACTGCAGGGTTGGGCACAGCACACCAAGGGCCCCTGGGCCAAGGATGCCTATGGACGCCAAGGGCCTGGAGGCCCCCAGATGCTTCCTCCTCAGAGGCTGGTGCTGCACAGCCCGAAAGTCCTCAGGGCCTCTGGGCCAAAGCGACTTCCAACGTCATGCCCAGCTGTCTCCGGGTGGGGTGGCTGTGCTCAGGAGGCAGAGAACTCCCAGGTTTGGACGAGCACTGCTGAGCGAGGCCCCGGCCTGGGCCCCGCCAGCACACCAGCCACGACCATTGCTCCCCTTCTGCCACAACCTTCCAGTTCACTAAGAATGCCCTCTGCTTTAACTTTTCAACTTATCAGTACAGTAAAAGTTCATCTCTGGAACACGGCCCATAAATTTTTCTTAAGTTCCAGCAGCTGTATTCCGAATAAGCAAGGAGAGACCAGGCTGATGTGAGCTGGGGCGGCAGGAAGGCCCACTCCTGGGGACCTTGGGGTGCTGCAGCCTGGGGTGCTCAGGGAAGCCACCTGGGCCCTCAGCCATTTGTGAAGTCAGGCTGATGGAGTTTAAGGCACAGAGGACTAGAGTGCTCGACTCCACAGTGAGAAGGTCTCGGGGAGGCTTGAGGAGCAGGAGGGAAGGGTGTGAGAGAGCACCCTGCTGCCACAGGAGGTGGGGAAGGCTCCGCACCCAGCTAGGCTGACTCAGCTGCTGAGGACCCAGCACCAGTGTGGCTCTGCTCCAGCTCCGGAGGAGACGACCATCATTATGACGTTCACTGCCACTCCCGGCAGGTCCACAGGCCCCCTTCTCTGGGAGGAAGGCACGAGAAGCTCAGCCACCCCTCGCTGGGCCCGGGCCCCCTGGGAGGACTGTCTGACCACCTCCTGCCTTCAGGGTCTCTATGGGTTCCCTAGAATGACAGAAGGAAGGAGGAATGGTTGGAAAGTTGGGAGGGGTCATGCCAAACAAGTGTGAACTTGTGCCCTGTCCCCAAATATAACATGTGACCTCCTTCTCCCATCTTGTAGGGTGCCTGCTCTGACACTAACCCTGGGTCTCCGGCAGGGCTGCTGTTGACGAGACGCCAGCAGCCACTTCAGCTCTAATGTGGATGGGCACCTCCCAGTCTCACTCCACCTGATCTCAGTGTCTGTCCTCCGACCTTCACATCACTGCTCTTGGGCACGCACTTCTGCCCTTGGCTGTCCTCACTCTGTTCCCCTTGGGATGGCCTGGTGACAATGTGGCACCAACAGGTTGCAGCCAGAGCATGGAGATACCTGTGGGGTGCTGCAGTGTGTCCGACTCTCCCCTGGGGCCCATCCCTACCCCATCCCACCTATGTGCCTCAGGAGTCCATTGGTGCCCACCCAGGGCCACCTCCCCTGGTTGTGGGGTCTGGTCTAGGCAAATGTGAGGCAACCTTGGTAGGCTGCTGGGCAAGGCTTCCCCACCTAGAGAGGAGCCTGGGAGACATCTTCTTCAGACTCCTGTCTACGGAGGGCGGCCTAGACCACACAGCCCTGCAGAGGAGGCAGCCACCAGGGCCCAACCTTCAGGGCACCAGTGATGAGGGCCCAGGTGAAGCCCGAAGCTGGGCGGCTGCTGCTGCTTCTCCTGGCACCCCCTGGAGCCCTGCTCCCTATCAGACCTGGGGTCACAGAGTTGCCTTTCCAAGGAGCCTCTACTTGCTGGCTGTGGTCAAGCCTCAGCTTTCTAAGACTCCTTGGCTAATGGGGGCTCCTCGCCCACCCCCAGAAGCCAGTGTGCACCCAGGAGACCCTCTGGGAGCTGGAAGGCATAGGACACACCCAGCGGCATCCCATCCCTCATGGCCTGCAGCCCCTGTCCAGAGTGAGGCCTGGAAAGGAGGCTCCCCATCCCCAAACTCCATCCCCCCCATCCCAAACAGGGCTGAACAAGCAGGCTGGGCCAACCTGTTCTGAGCACCAGGCACAGGCTCAGACGTGGCCCCCAGGTGCTCCGCAGGCATGCTAGATGGAAAAAGCATGGGACACTATGAGGTTTACCGGGACACTGTGGGGAGGTTTTCAGCAATGCCCCACTCCACCCTGAGGCCCCGCATCCCTTCCCTGCTGCCCGTGAGGAACGGCCTCCCTGGGGCCTGCTTACAGACCGCCACCCGGGCGTGACTCCGTGGATTTCTCCACATTGGGCTATTTTTGTTTTTTGATTAATCAGTTCCTTACTGACCAAATTCCTCTGAGTCTTTGCAAATGGGCTTGTGTACTTACTCCCGGACTCTACATGCCTTTTCTCTAGATGGACAAGACGTGACTGCTATTAACCCAAGGTCTGAGAGAAACCCAAACCATGTGAACGGTTCACAAACGCCCACGCCCCCTTCTTCCTGCGCGGGCCCTGCAGACAGGCCTGCCTGCACCCCGCCTCAGAGTGATTAATTAGCCAGCGATCTGCAACAACTCCTCTTCATGCCTAAATATTGTTTCAGCCTATCAGACTGTTAGTGCAGAGTAGGATAAATGACACCTCGGGTCTGGCGCACTGACCTGCAGGGCCTGCTGCTCATCCAGGCTCCAGACAGCCAGCGCCTTCTCCGCGGAGCCCGAGACGCCCCTGGCCTTCTGGGAGTCAAAGTCAAGGCCCATGACGGGCTCTGTGTGGCAGGCGATGCGGCTGCACACCTTCCGCTCAGAGACATCCCACAGGGCCACCGATCCATCCTCATAGCCAGCCAGGAGGAGCGGGCGGGAGCTGGAGTCGGCCTGCGGGGAACAGCACAGGTCAGCTCCGGAAGGGTCCTGGTGTGTTTTGGGAGCAAGGGACTTGAGCAATGGGCTGTCTCTCCTGGGGGTGGCCGAGCTGGGGACCTGTTTCCTGTGTTCTTCACATGGCAATACCAGTTCAGAGGCTCTGCCCACCCCCTGGCGAATGGGATGGCCAATCCCATTGGTACAGGGCCTGCACGGGCTGGTGTTGGGGCACCCCAAGGACTGGGGCTGGAGGACACAGAGCTCCGGGCAGCTTGGCACGCCCCAACCTGACACTGCCACGCCCCTGCTCGCCAGCCCAGGTCCCACCAGGATCGCAGGGTGCTGTTGGGCCCTTTCCGCAGGCCTGAGACTCTCGACCACCCCTTGGTGGGGCCAGTCACCTGTCTACAGCCACCAACCAGAGAAAATTGCGAGCTCTTTGTCAATGAAAAATGAACTTTCTGTGCTTTGTCAACGTCGCTGCGGAAGCCCCCCACCCCCGCCCCGATCCCTGGGCTGGGTGAGCCGCCGCGGCGCTGAGCTATTGTGATAAATGAGGGCACAGGTCAGAGGGCCTGCGCCCTGGGCAGACGCCTCGTTTATCTGGCCTCTGTATCAACTCCAGAGGAGCGCTGCAGGATTCCAAGTCACCCTGGCACCGAGAGTGGTGACACCATGCTTGGTGCCCCGTCCTCAGAGACTACCAACAGGGCATGCCTCCAGGACTAGTGCCCAGGTTGCCTCTGGGACAAAGAGCACACTCTGGCTGATGCCTTTTGCCCTTCACTTATCTCAGCATTCCCTGCTGAGCTGCATGGGGCTGGCCTCACGTGAGTGTGAGAAATAACTGAGCACATCCCCTCCAACTGAGCTCCGGCTGGGCCTGGCCCTCAGCCTCTGGATGGTCAGCCCTGAGAATGGGGGCCGGGGCGGCTGGTCAATGAGGCTGCCCCCAGAGACTGCTCACATGCAATTTGAGGACGGTCCACTGCTGGCGGGCAAGGATGGCACTGAGCAGTGTCTGGGTCTCACTCGGTGTGGGCCGACACAGGGCATCACACAGCCCCGCTCGCCCACCTGCCAGAGCTGCTGTTCATGTGCCGTGTGGACGCTTGTGCCCACCCAGAGGGGCTCTGGGCCCAGATGCTGCACGTACCATGCAGAGTGCCTCCCCACAATGTTCCTGAGTTCTCAGAAAGAACCCTCCTTTGGCCACACAGGCAACCTGGTTTAACCAGAGGTACAAGGGTGTGTGAGTAACATGAGTGGACACCATGTCCTCAACCCAGAAAGCAGAGCGTTCCCCAAGCATCAGAGGGAAACCGAGGCTGTGGGTAGAGTGCACATTGTGGGGCCCAGTTAACAATGGGAGCTGGGGGAACCTGAGGCAGATGGCTCTTTGATCTGGAGGAGACGGCTGTGCCAGGGGACAAGGCTCACAGCCCCGAGAACTACACACAGCCACAGTGAACCCCCCCGAGGCCAGAGCTGGGCCAGTGGACACTTCTTACACGTCCCTGAAAATGCTTGTATAGTCATTTTTTTTCTGTGATGTGTTCACACAAATCAAAACATGAAGAAGGAGCCTAAGGAAGTGAGTAGGGGTCCTGGGAGGGGGCCTGTGACATCCTGTGCTCCTCCCTGAGGCCCTGCAAGCTGACTGCTACACTGCCCACTCGGGCCTGACCATGTGAGCAGTCCCCAGACGGGCCCTGAGACCGTGATCAGCGGGGGGGGCGTGCAGCACCCCTCACTGGCTTGTGCACAGAGCCTGCTGGCTTTTGCCACCAAGCAGCACAGTCTGGGGGAGTGGAGGGTCCCCAATGGTACTGGCACACTTGCCCTGTAGTTCTGTAACTGGGAAGAACTTCCCTTTGGCTCTTTTGGTGTAAAATTTTTTACACCACTTGCTTCTGAAGCACAGAGTGCTTTAAGCAATGGTCAGGCCCTCTGCTCAGGCAGCTGCTCGCAGACAGCTGTGCCTCTCTAGAGCGGGCCTCCCCTGCAGGCTCCCGATCTGGACCCAAGGCAGGGCGAGGGCCAGGTGAAAACAGCCCCGATGTGCTGTCTGAAACCCAACCAGGAATTCGCACCAAGCCTCAGACCACACCTGTCAGACCTCACCTCAGTGGCTGGCTGCGAGGAACTCATCTGGGGCCTACTTGGGTCTGTTGCCTTTGGGACAGAGCTCTGACGTGTTCCCACCCATGCTGCCTCGGCCCAGCCTGCCCCCTGGCTCCCTGGGCACACTCTTCCCTTGCCCAGGCCTCCTGACACTGCTGACACATTTTTTTCTGTTGGTTTCTACAGCGCAAGCCCACATGATGATGCCTGTGGCCTCCGGGTTCTGATCACCTCAACTAGTTCAGGGGCTGCTCACTACCGACCTGCCGGCTGAGGCATTACAGGAGCCAGACTGGCCTGCAGGGGCTCACCCAGTGGCTGCCCGGGGGCCCAGATGCTGAGCTCCGGCCTGCAACCCCCACCTGCACTGCACACCTCTCCAGCTTCTTTCCTAGCATGTGGGGTCCCTGTGGCCCCTCACCCCAATGACAGGCTGCAGGTATGACAGTGCTCCTATGGCCACAGGCCTTTGGTGGCCACACCCACAGTGCACACTGACCTCCATGGGGTGAGGACCTTAAGTTACTATGAGAATTTGCCCGGTGACCCCTCCTGTATGTGTGGTTGGGCCAGCCTAGAGGGACCCCAGCAGGCAGGTCCTGCCTGAAGCACCTCGAGGTGCTGAGGGGAACCCCCAGCTCAGGCAGGGCCCCAGCTCTGAAATGGGAGTAAATGACTCCACACGAGGCTGGATTCTGGTGGTCCTGACATTCTGTGAGATAATCATCATGACAATGCAGGTCCGCCTCCCCGAGGGCAGAAACGAGAATGTCTCTGAAAGCTTCAGAAAAAAACACCATTTCAGGACATTCTGCCACACTCAGACTAATAAACTGTAACCTGGATCTCCAGGTTTGGAGGGAAAAAAGGGACATTTAAGATTAACACAGACTTTTCTTTCGTGTTGGATACGTATCAGCCAACAAAAACGTGATTTGTCCTCTGTCAACTATATTAATTACCTTAACAAGTTTGTACATCCCGTTTCTACACATTTTTCTGCAGGAATTTTTACATGATTACGCAATGACACCGCTTCCAGGGAGTGGAGTCTGAGCGGATGCAGTCCCCGACATCCTGCCCCTGGGCGCAAGCGCCACACCAGCAGCAGCGTCAGGGCCTCGGGGGTATTTCCCACCAAGCTCCACCGCAAACCTGCTGGCGCCGGGAGCTCAGTCATCCAGGTGACCCTGGGAGCCTCACCTCCCCACCCCCAGGGGCTCTTTGGAGGGACTGTGGCAGCGGCAACACAGAGATCCCCCATGCCAAGTGGAAAGTTATCAGGGAAGGAACTACAGGAGGAAACAACCATTGGAAAAGCCGGGGAATCTCTCTGGTCCTTAGACAGCAGAAGGCTGGGGACTGGGTCTCTGGGATGCCTGTCCCCATGAACCCTGCTGGTCACGTGCACACCTCCAGATGGCCCGAGTCCATCTGGTCTAACTCGTACGGAGAGTGCAAATGAACACTGAGGCACAAAGCAGGGATCACTGGCGCCTGATTCTGGACCAGCACAGGGTGACCCTCAGAAGGTGCGGGTCAACTGGACAGTGCTGAGAAAACGGCCCATGGGCAGCACTCCTGAGATGGGCACTGGTTAGTGACTTGCTAACCCTGGGTCTGCCATGGCCAAGAAGCTGCCCAGGACTCTTTCTAAGTGAGCACACCAGGCCATTTCTCTGCCGAGCCAAATGCGAGAGACCCATAGAGTGGGTGTGCGCGTGTACACTTTGGGCCAATGTTGACCTCTGGTGTGCTGGGGTTCGGCCTCCAGGGGAGCCAGGGCCTCTGGTGGAGGTGGGCAGGCCCAGGACGATCCTCTCCAGGCTTCAGGAGCAGAAAGAAACCCATCCCTCTGGAATTGGGGACTGAGACTGTCCCCCTCACCCCCTGGCCTCCCAGCTTCTGCTACCAGCCCCAGGGGAAGCCTCCTGACCCTCAGTAATCAGAAAGAACAGCCACCAAGTGTGGTTGTGGGGAAAGTCAGCATATTAAGCCCACTCCTGCCTCTCTGAGGCAAAAAAAGTCACAAAAATGAGAATCCTAAGCACACCCAGCCGTGTAGGCTTGTGGGGTTAGTCGGTACTTCCCTCCCAGCCCTGTGCAGGGCCATGGACCAGTGTGCAGAAAGGAGCAGAGCCCCTTCCTGGGAGGGGCTGTCTCAGCTGACCCAGCTGTCCCTCCTCACTGCACTGCAGGGGGTGCCCCCCCTACCCCCAGCCCCACCTTCGGAGGATGGCACAAGTGACGCTTGCCCTGGGGCAGTTTGCAGGAGCATCCTTCCAAGCAGCGTGAGGGTAGCAGGGGCGGCCAGTGACGGGCCACTGTGGAGTCAGCGAGCACACCTTCTCCCAAGGGGCTAATTGTCCTGCTGGTTCCAGGATAAACCAAACCCTGAGTGGGGCATGATTCAGGGCCTGGCGGGCGTGGCCAACAGGGCGTGGCTGACGTGCACTGGGCCTTACCTGCCACAGCTCCAGGCACATGGGCATGCCTGGCTTGGCATCTGCCTCTGGCTTCAGGGTACACACTGATGTCTTGGATGGCATCTCCAGAATCTGAATCTGACAGTAAGAAAACAAGTTGATTTGGGCCGGCGCCAAGTTGAGTCTGTTCTATACAAACAAGAGAATTTTAAGGTGATTAGCCAAGACTGCTGCGAGTTTCTGTCTGCTCCTGGTAGGAACCTGGGAGCCCGGCCTCCTAATTAGGCCGCACAGGCTCATGGGCTCCAGTGCTACCAGCCTTGCGAAACAATGTGCATGGCGTCACTCCTGAGTGACCAGCACATCCCTCTGAGTAGCATTCCCGCCCAGCGGCTGCCTCTGGCCTCTCCCAATTTTACCTCCTTGCTGAGCAGGAGGCCTGGCTCACTGAGCACTGCCTCATCTCGCCCACTCTCCTGACCTCTGCTTGTTTCCCGTTCCTGCTGTCTGTTTTACATGGGAACGACTCTGCACTCTCAGGCATAGCAAAGGGTGCAAAGACTTTTACAGGGACCACTTGGGCACCCACCACCCCATCTAGGAAATAACCATGGCATGCGCCATGGGAAACTCTGTTTGGAGCCTGGTGGCACCCAGTACCCTGTTCCTCCACCCTGGGTGCCGAGGCTGTATTTTGTGTCACCTGAACTGGGCTGGTGGGTGTGCCTCACTGTCCTGCACAGCCAGCTCACATTTGGGCCTGTCCACTGAGTTGGGCCAGGCTCTGTCCCCAGCATCAGCAGGGGACAGCCGAGGCCACAAGGGACAGGCTTAGGAGCTGAAGCCCCACAGACTGGAACTGGGCTCCCAGCCATCTGCATCCCTCATGCCTCAGCTCCCTTATCTGCCCAGGAGGGACAGGATGCAGCTCCTGCAGGGCCTGGAAGAGGAGAGGGGCTCCCATGAGACCCAGGCCCGATGCTCCATGTGGAGGTGGGAGAGGGTTTGGCTGGCCCTTGGCTCCTCATGCTGCACGTACCTCCACTGTCATAGCAGCAACAAGGGGCCACTGTGGAGCTGCACACCACCCCTCACTGACACAGAGGCATCCTCTGGTTTGCAGACGAGAGGTCTACGTTCCAGAGGAGTCGAGGACATTGAGGGGACAGCTGGCCTACTGCCTGATACCCAGAACACAGAACCCCCAGTGTGGAGAACTGGAGGCGAGCTTGAGTTGTGCAAGTGTGGCCGAGCTGCTCTCCCTGACGCACGCAGAACAACAGGCCTGAGTCCCAGGGTAAAGGCCCAAGTTTGAGTTCCAGTTCTGCCACACGTGTGCTGGGAGCTGTGTCTAGGGCAGCTGTGGCAGGGTGGAACAGCAGTGTTGTGGTCTGGTCCTGTCAGCTTCGAGGCCCTGCAACAGGCCCCAAGCCTGCCTCCATGCTTGGGTGGCATGCCTACAGGCTGGAGCTGGGGCGTGCTCCGGGCAGGGCTTTCACCAGAGGCTGGCAGAGCGACCTAGCACCGGGACTGCTAGGAAGGGTGAGTCCTGGGGCCCCTGCCGGTGCGCACACGTGTGCACATACACACGTGCCCACAAATACAAATCACTCACACATGCACACACACAAGCACAGTCTCCCTGTCAACAGCATCTACCCAGGGTGAGTTGACCCTCCCTGCCCACAAAGGAGACAGAAAAGGACAGAAGTGACATGAGCCATTGCTACTGTCATGAAATAAAAGGCTGCCAGAAAAAGGACCCCTGAAATAGCAAAGTTGCTCAAGAAGCAAAATGAAAAGAAAGATAAGAAAGACGATGGTGACAACCAAGACACAGTGGCAACAGGTGTGACCCAGAAGTAAAAAGAAAACTGCAGAGGAAGGAGAGGGCTCTTGGAACCCTTCTGTTCTCTGTGGTGAGTGAACTAGCTCAGGACAGGCTCATCCCCCGGGAACCGCAGCCGACAACGGAGGCAGGCCAGCACCCGGCCATGGTGGCTCACCTGAGAGAGAGATGTTCTCCTCAGTCCCCACGCCTCGCGCACCCCAACCCCATACAAGAGCAACGCAGCAGGCTGTGGCTGAGTGACGGCCCCCCGTGGCTGCTTCACAGAGTCTGAGTGAGCTGTCTGCGGCCACGCTGTGAGGGGTCGTCTGGAAAGACACAGACCACACTGTGGAGGCAGGACACTCGACTTCCTACTCCGTGTACTGTTCTGTTTCTTGAATTATTCCAATTTCTTAAAATGAGATCTGTTCCTTTTATCACCGTATCAGGAGGACAGGCTGGTTTCAAGATGCTGAGTGGCTGGAGGGGGAAGAGGAAGCCACAGGAGAGGGATGTTGCTGGACAGAGTCTGCAAGGGTCTGCCCCTCGGGTGGCCTGGCACAGGCCCACAGGTCAGTGAGGGATGGCCTGTCCTGACCTTCGGGCTCAGGAAGACCCTCTGGCGGCAGTGAGGAGGGACCCAAGAAGGAGGGGATGCGGTGGGGGTGAGTTATCCAGCAAATCTGCTCCGGTCGGGAGGAGAGGGGCTGAGGGGGAAGGAGGACAGCCCCGAGGCCTGAGGTAGGGCCGTGGGAGGGAGTGAGGGGCAAGGGGACCAAGGAGCCTCGGCCCAAGGACTGGAGCAGGCCCAGTGGCCTGTGCTCGGAGCTTCCAGTCACTGGTGAGCTTTCCATCTGGCACTCAACTGTGACTTCTGTCTCCAGAAGGGGAAATGTTTGGTTTGAGCAAGCATGGCCCTCCAGACAGCAAAGTGGGGTGGGGGCACGTCCTCCCCTGGCACTGCCTGGGCACAGGACAGCGATGCTTTTCCAGGGCCCTGTCTGGGCAGATGCCAGGTGGGAACATGGAAAATAACTATTTTCCCAGGATGTGCAAGGTCCCTGGACTGGCTGCTCCTGAAAAACAAGGACGCTGCCAGAGCTGGGGGCCAGGAGGTTGGTTAAAATCAGCTGTGAGCAGAGGGATGAGTGGTCTTCGGGACTAGGCCTGGGAGAGGAGGGTGGGGCTGGAGGGCGAGGGCAGGAGGAGGGACGGGAATGGCCAGAAGTCCCGGGGAGGCTGAGGTGGAAGACAGCACCCAGTGCCCGGCCTCGGTGGGGGAGCTGGCTCGGCCCATGGGCCGGTCTCGGCGTGTGCAGCCCAGGAGGGAGGCCAGGCTGCCCAGCCCCTGCCCTCCTGGGGGAAGCACACCTCTCTTTTCACAGTAATAAAGCTTTTAACAGGGTTTTGGCAAATTGGCAAGAGAAGTGTATGTAGCTCCTAATTGGTGATTTAAATGCAATCATGAACAAATAAATGCCTGTTCCTATCTCATTATTTATGAGCTGAGTGTGCTTTAAGACAAACGGCCCTTCCTGGGCGGAGGCCAAACCGCCCCGTGTGTACAGGCCTCAGGTGCCTGCCCAGCGCCGCCTGCCGAGCAGGCTCTCCTCGCCAGCGGGGGACCCCAGGAGAAGATGGGAGTGGGTGGTAGACAGAGGGCTCCCATTGCCTCTCCACCATCCCACCCCCACCTGCAGCGGGACTCCAGGCCATCCAATCACTTCTCACGGGCATTTCTTCTCCCATTTCCCTTCAGCTCCTCCAGGAGCTGGTGCCTCCAGCTGCACCTCCTACTCTACCCAGCTTCCTGATATCTGCCCCCATGTGGGGCACTGCTTCCCTTGGGGGACTCTGCCTCTTCAGTCCCTGGGTTGTGGACACCACTGCGCAGTCTGACTAGCCTCCCGCCCCCAACTACTGCTGCCCACTCTGGCATGAGCGCCATCTGACAGCCACCTCCAAGGTTCCATCACACCCACCTCACCCTCCAGCCCCATCCTCTGACACTCCCCCCTGCTTACCTGTGTCCCTCTGCACTGCAGTCGCCACCCGGGTGCCAGCCCTTACCCCCCAGGTCCTAGTCCTGCA
Source organism: Phyllostomus hastatus (assembly GCF_019186645.2). Classification (NCBI taxonomy): domain Eukaryota; kingdom Metazoa; phylum Chordata; class Mammalia; order Chiroptera; family Phyllostomidae; genus Phyllostomus; species Phyllostomus hastatus. Next base: position 2,483,159 of record NW_025334027.1, read on the forward strand.
CATGCCCTCTCACACCAGGGCCCCATTCTGCTCCCCAAAGGACTGCCCTCCCCTACTGTCCTGGCTCCCAGGCTCACTTCAGCTTTACCAGGGCTTTGGTCTGTCTTCCACCACCTCCTGCTGGCCTGCTGGGTGCCTGCCGGTACACAGGCCTGCTCCTGAGCCCTCCGAGGATCTGTCTGGGCAGCCTCTCCCCCAGTACTCCTGATGGCCTTGGCCTTGACACTCGTCCACTTGCACTGAGTTGGGTGCCTGGTCCTGCCACACAGACACCAGTCACCCCTCTCACAACCAGGGACATCTCACAGGTGACCGGGGGCGAGTGCCCATCCCCAGGTCCTCAGAGCTGCAATCCAGCAGACCCAGACCTGCCTCACGGCTCCCCGGGAACCTGGGGCCAGCCCAATGTTCCCAAGACCAGGTGCTGACAACGGGTGTGCCCATGTAGGGGAAACTGAGCCTCCAGGGACTCGAGAATGGGGGCTGGTGCTCACCTCATCACTGCCTCTCCCGGGCACTGCCAGTGTCCAGCGCTGTGGGCCCCTGGCCAGGAGGGAGCCCTTGCAGAAGCCCATGCTCTCCAGACCCATGGAGTCCACGACAGTGTTCCTGCCCTCCGCCAGGTCCCACAGGCACAGCCTCAGGTCCCGGCCCTGACTGCAAAACCAAGCAGAGAGACAGGCCGTGAGCCACCCTGGTGAGCAGACCGCACATCCCACCTGGCCAAACGTCCGCATGCTGTCGCCAACCTGAGGGGCAGGGGACACTTTCCAGAGAGGCTGCTGCTTACGCCAGATCACGGGGCTGGGGCACAGCAGCCAGGGACGAGCTTCTCAGCCCTGGCGTTCACGTGTGCATCTGTGCCTGTGATGCCCAACACCCAGCACACTGGTGGGCATCCCAGGGAAGCGCCACAGACGGAGGCCTGATGTGGTTTTCCTGCCACTCCTCATGCAGCCAAAGGAAGTGCCCTCCCCACTCCCCCCCCCCGTGACTTAATTTTGACCACCTGGCAACCCCACCCTCGGGTATTCTCCCAAGTGAGCTTAAAAACTGCACTCGCACAGAAGCCTGCACGCAAACGCTCACGGCAGTCCTGTGCATAACGGCCCAAGCTGGAAAGGGCTCTTCAGCAGGAGGCGGGATGAGGAACTGAGGTGGGTCTGCACCATACAATTCCACTCAGCAGCAGAGCAACAGACTGGGCCATGTGCAACAACCTGCCCGAATCTTGGGTGCATCTTGCCAAGTGAAGGGAGCCAGAGGCAAAAGGCCACACACTACATGACTCCAGTGGTGTGACCTTGCAGAAGAGGTCAGGACGGAGGATGACAGGGCACTGCCCACGGAGGTGTGGCACAGTTGTTCTCTGCAGGGTGCGGCCTGCTCTGTGTGGCCCCGGGTGGCCCAGACATGACTGTCAGCACCATCAAGCCCACAGATCTATGCCATGAAGAGCAAGCTTCACTGCGTACATGTCAAAAACAATAACCAGGAAGCCAGGGTCCCAGGGTGAACTGCAGGCCGTGACAAATGCAGGGCTCACTGCATGCAGCGGGAGGGCGGACAGAGTCTGACCTGAGGTACCTGGGACAAGTGTGTCGGCTCAATACCTGCTACAAGGTTAAAGGCAAAACAACTGAATAGAAACACAGGACTGCAGCTGGTCCACCTGTTTCCCACAGGGCTGTGGGCTGGCGATTCTGAAACCTCTTTCTGTACACAGCGGGGCTGGACAGAGAAGTACGTAAGTGGTGGGGAGTGGGGGCTGGGTTTCTCCCATCACAGAAAAGCAGGCGCCAAGAGGCCCAGGGGAGGCGAGATGGACCCATAGTTTTGGATTCAAATCAGAGATGCCGGTATAAATGCATGTTTATCCCAAATCCTGTTCAGGTGGACAGACATTCAGGTGCACACGGGCTGCGCCTGAGAGGACCTGGAAGCAGCGACACCCCAGCGGCGATGAGTGTGCCTTGCACCCTGGTCTGCTCTCTTCCCCTTTCTCTAAAAAGAGGAGCCAGGTTTCAGCAGAGATGGCTGGAGTGTTGCAGGTTGGGGAGGAGGCCAAGAGGAGTGCTGAGCATCTTGTGGCCAGAAAGTAAGAAATACTTCTAAAATAAAATGAAGGATGGGGGCATGCCCAGAGGACCCAGGTGCCAAGGCTGGAACAATCTGAGCAATAAAAGAAGTAACTGCGGTGTGGAATCATAACTGAAGAATACACTAAATCTCCATGGGTCCAGACTCATTGGGCAACACATAAACACATGAAGAGGAGATAAACCTACCTTACAGAATCCTAGTTAAAGTAAAACGCAACCAAAAGTAGGGGTACGGGATGCACCGAGCCCCCATGAGAATGCCCCAGTGCTGACTGTGGGGCAGAACCCGCTGATGGACGCTAGCTAGGATCAGTGGGCACAACCTGAGGAGAAACAGGGCATGGGTATTGCTTCAGAGTGTCTCCCAGATGCTCACCACTTGCTGCGGAGGCTTGGACGCAACCACACAGTCTTCGACCCGCCTTAATCCTCACCTCCCTGTCCCTTGAGGAAGGTCCTTGGTGAACACAGGGACTCATCTCCAAGGAGGCCAGTAAGCAGAGGGAAATGTCCCTGAAGGCAGGACACCTGCAGACACACCCTGACCAGGTGACCAAGGTGACCCTCACCAGAGGTGACTCCTGCGGACGTCACAGACCCCAAGATGGTGGGATGAGACTCCTTGGCCTCTGCAGGTCCCCCCCTGAAAGGGCATTGACCCACCTAATCCTGAAACCACGAGGCAAACCCAACATGACGGGCATTCTACAAAACTGCTGACCAGTCGCTCGTCCCAAGGGGCGAAGTCAGGAAAGACAAGGGGAAGAGAAGCGAGCCCAGACCACAGGGGCCTAGGGAGCCATGACCATTTGGTGGGTCCCAGAGGAGGAAAGGATATTGTGGGGATGAGAGAGCCTGCACAAGGCCCAGCATCTCATTGCCGGTGCCACCACCAGTGTTGTGACAGACCTGCCCTGTCACAGGAGACGCCCCGGCCACCAGGACTTGCTGCGGCATAGAGCACTGCTTTCCCCAGGAGACCCACAGCAGCTCAGTCCCATCCACATGTCAACTCCATTTTGGACAACCCACCACGCTGATGTTAAAATGCCTGAACATTTGGACTAAGAATGACACTGTGCCTGCTGGCCTTTGGGGGAAGACAGGTGTGGCAGTATCCTCGACATAGGACGGACCAGAGCCTAATGCAAGAGAGACACATTCACACCGGAGGTGTCTGACTCACGGTCAAGATGGCAGTCATGCCGTAAGCAAAGGGCTGGCCTATTTTTAAGTCACTTTTTATTTGGAATGTTTTGAACCCACAGAACGGTTGTGAGGACAGTAGGGTGACCTCCCACACCTCCGTCACTCATCCCCTAATTGCTAACGCTGTGCACATTCTCTCCTGGCCTGATGCCCATCACCCCAGATGATCCTCACTCGGGGAGAGCCACACCCAGAAGCTCCTTGGCCCCAGGTGGCAGTGGGGGATGGGGGGTGGGGGTGCTTACTGCACTTGAATGAGTGCAGCCTGGAGCTCCTGAATGGCCCAGCATGTGCACACAGGACATCCCACCCATGGGTACGGGGTCCACCTCGCAGACACTTGTGTGCCTGGCACCAGGAGGCCTAGCCGAGAGCCTTCTCCCACCTTATCCACAGCAGGCCCAAGTGGACAACTCAGATCTCCACCGACAACAGAATATAGGCCATCTGGGTATACACATCCGTAGAACACACACAGGAAAAGCCTGCATAGGGCCCTGCAGCCACATGCCCCTCAGTGGGTCTCACAAAGACAGGGCTGAGAGAAAAAGTCAGATGCACTGGAAGCTGTTCTGTATGGCTCTACTTTTTTTGAGTTAAGGGAAAAAAACACACAGACAAAATGAGTCTCTACCTTTTGGAGAGGAACATTCAGATGGTACAGATGAGCAAGGCATGAGAGGTTGCCTCTGGGAGCAGGGCAGACAGCAGGCTGGCGGAGCTCTGCTTCCTGCTGGGAGTGGTGACACAGGTGTCCACTCTGTGATACTACAGCAGTCTGCAAACTTGTTCTGTGCACTTTTCTGTGAGTACGTTACACCTCACAATAAAATAAGCTGGAGACATACCCACCCAGGTGGCTGTCGCAAGCACAGGTGCGTCCTCGAGTCTGTGGATGGTGCTGGGGGTGTCTGTGGAGCTGCCCCTGGACTTTCTGAAGCCCTGTATACAGCCTGGCGAAGGCCGGGCCCCTCGCTTCTCACTTTTTGTCCTCCAGCCTCTGACATGAAAGCTCACCTTCCTCCCTCAAGAGCCACTTCGGAGACTTGGCTTCCAAACACAGCTGGGCGCGTGGCCTCTAGTGCAACGTAAATGCACCTGCGCATTCCAAGCACCTGCACAGTCTGCATTGGAGACCTCCTCACCTACAGGTCCCCTGCCTGGAGTGGGGCCACCACAGTGCCACCCCGACTGGAAGGAAGAATGCATCTAACATCTCCTCACCAGGAGCTTGCCACCCTGCACCGCACTGGCTCAGATTTCTGTGGAGTGAAGCCTCAGAGTAGGGTGTCAGGCACCAAGCACTCACAGCCATGGGCTCCCAGATGACAGCCCAAGATGCCTGGGCCCTGTAAGAATAGGAGGCCCTGAAGGGCGTACACCTGAGCTGAAAATTCTGCAGAACATTTATAAATGGCAGCTCCCAGTACAAGTGGCTTAGTGGGGCATTCAGACAAGATAGCTGTTGTATTATCAGGGACAGACCGACACTGTGAGGGCCCTGTGCACCACATGTGGGTGGGGGGCATCTGGGCTGCCTGGCCCAGGAGACAAGGCCATGTGAGGGCTGTACACACACATGTGTCTAGGGCCACAACCTTCCAGAACGCCTCTGGTCTCTCAGTCACTTTCGAGTCACCTTCAGGTTGGCAGGAGCAACATGAGTCTGGCATAGAAGTGCTTTGCAGGCCAGTGGAGTCCCAGCAGGCTTTTTGCTCTGGGCACTGGCTCCACGGTGCACAGACAGATGTCCAGGCTCCAAGTCCAGCGCAGGAGAGCAGGCCAGTCCTGCAGTGGTGGGGCACAGAGCATTTAGGAGAATGGCACTGCGATTTGGCAGATCCCTGAGCTGGGGCAGCCATCCCCCAATGGTGGCAGACATCAGCATGACCCAAAACGAGAGTCAGCTCTAGCAGCTAGGTAGGCGTCCGACTCCCTGCACACTCTGCTGGTGTGCACATACAGCAGACACAGCTCTGCACACACAGCCCTGTCCTGTCCTCTCTCTCACCATGGGAAGCAGGGAAGCCCCTCCCAACTTGCTCTCTCACCCACTTGCCCCTTCCTGTCGCCTCCTGGCCCATTCCTGTCTGGAGTCCCTGGCCTGTCACCTCCACAAGGCGAAAGCAGCAGTGCGGAAACAGAATCACTCTGCTGCCCAGCCCTCAGCACCTCACAGCGCCTTGTGACACTCACAGGTTGGGCCCACCACAGCCTCGGCAAACGCCCTTGCTCCTGCCATTTCCTGCTGACCCCTGGCTGGCCAGCCCTGAGGGCTGTAGATGTGGGCAGCTATGCGATGGTCCCAGTGCCACTGGAGGTGTGTGGAGCGTCTCCCTGACCAGCCTGGCGAGCTTTAGGCTCGGGCTCTGTGTGCTGCCCAGTGCCCAGTCTTCATCACCTTAAAGGAAGGTGGCTTTGTGGCGAGGGAGAAGGTTATCTGGCAGAGTGGTGCTGTGACACCAGAGCCCGGGGCCTGTGGGAGGGAAGCTGAGGCTCCTCTGAGAAGCTCAGGTTCAGCTTCGGGACCCCGGCTCCCACCACTGGGGAGCTGTAGCAGGCCAGGCAGGCTCTGCTCAGGCCACAGAGCTGTCCTACACGTTCATAAGGCCCTCTGTCAGGGGCACTAGCCAGAACAGCACTCGGCACACCCCATACGCACTGTCTTAGGATGGGCTGAGAGCAGAGGTCACACCCTGTTCTGCTCTTGGGGGAGGGGCAGCCCAAGTGGCTGGGGGAGCCCACGAGGGCCTCAACCTGGCCCCCATGAGGGCCACGCATGGCTCCTTTGGAACTGCCACTGAGACCTACCTGAGGAGCTGGGGCCCCTGGGGCAGTGTCTGCAGCCAGATCACACACTGACCCCCGTGCCCATCCAGGGTGGTTAGCGCCCTCCGTGTCTGCAGGCTCCAGATGTGCACCAACCCGCTCAGGGACCTGTTCAGGCAAGTGTGGGAGCAGGGTCAGGAGGAAGCGTCGGCGGAGGGTGGACATGCCCGGCACACTCCACAGGGCCGGTCTGGAGGCCACACCGCTGGTGGACCAGGTGTTCTAGCTGCTTGAGATTTTAGCTCAGGCGCGAGTTCTAAATACCAACTAAGGTTAAAAGGGGCACATGCTCCTCTTCCAAGGGGCCCACAGGAGCCTCCGAGGCCCCCTCAGGTAGGGCCTGCCCTTCAGCAGAGGGAGGAGGGCTGCCACTGACAGTGCACCCTGGGTGGCACCTATAACAGTATGGGCGTGTGTCCCTGCATCCTCAAGGGGGTGAGGCCCCAGGGGACAGCATGTCAAGTGGGCTGTAAAAGTGTCTGGGCAACAGGCAGCCTGAGCCCCTCAGTAGGACCCCCAAATAAGCACTGAGCTCATTGCTAGCACCTCAAACTTCACCCTGGGCTGGCCCTGGGGGTGGGTCCCCAGCAGCTACTCACCCTGAGATGAGGAGCGGGTGCCCCTGCCCTTGGGCGCCTTCATGGAAATGCAGCGCTTGCACTGCGGACTGGGTTCCTCGGAGGACAAACTGCGGGTCTGGCGGCGGGGACGGCCGGGCCGCCATGCTGGGTAAGGGTGCAGTCACCTGTGGACCAAGAGAGGTATGCGAGTGACTGACCCACCTGTCTGCCCTCAGAAAAGCAGCAGGAGGCCTCCCTGGACACTGCCCACCCCTTCTTCCATCTGCCTATCAGCCTCTGCACCCAGTGGGACCACCCTCGTTCCAGCGTGTGTCATCCCGGGAACACACCTGCCTGGCACAGAGCCCTCCAATGGCCTCTAGGAATTCCAGTCCAGCCACCAGCTGCACCATCTGGCTCCCTGGCTCCCCCTGGCCACTGGAGCAGTCCTCCTTGTCCAGGCTGGGCAGAGGTCGCTCTGACTCTGGGCCTGGCTGGGTCCTATCTTCAGGTAAGGCCTCACTCCAACTCCTCCTCCCTCAGGAAGCGTACCCCATCTAACCCTCCCAGTGAACTCAGAGTGTGGGAAGTCCCGGGGGGCCAGAGGGGTGAGCAGGACCAGAAGATGGAGCAGACCCTCTTCCTCACAAGTGCTGCAAATGCTGCCCGCTGGGTCTTGAGCCTGAACACCTACAATGGCTAATTGTCACTGCCACCCTTCAAGGAGGCAGCACCCTCTACTGTTGGGGACAGGACAGTCCAGTGAGCTGCCCTAGGCTCAGGTCTGGCATGTTCCAGAGCCTGCTACTGTCAGAGGGGCAGAGGGGCTGGCACAGCAGTGTGTGTGGGGGGGCGGGGGACTGAATCGCCCTGCTGCTACCCAGGAGGGGTGCTATCGCAGGTGAGAGACCCTTCCTCTTATCACTGGTCCTGTGTTTAAGGCCTGCTGGGGCTCATCCACACCAAAGGAGACTACACCTAGTGTCCCCACCAAGCCTCCCCTAACCACCCAATCCTGCAGAGTCCCCGGAGGCCTGTGTCCTTTCATGCCACCTCAGTCTCACAGGCAGCAAGGGACTCAACAGTGCAGGGGTGGCTGTTCTCAGCAGGTGTGTGTGCGCGTTGGGAGGGAGCAGAACCAGAAGTGGCCTGCTCCGACAGTCAGGGGGCACACCTGTCTGCCCGCAGGTCCAGGCTGGGCTGAGGATGCTGGACTCTGGGACAGCTCCCAACCCATCCACCTCCAGCCTGTACCCAGAGCAGGGAGGAGCTGTTTACCCAACCACAATGTCAGCCATAGCCACCAGAGGACCCAGAGTAGATAAGACAGGAAGGGTTCCTCCAGCAGGGAGCCTTGGCCAGGTGGATGATGCCAGGGGTCGAGAGGGTTCTGGGCCTAGGACGGAGGCCCATGCAGGAGGGGCTGCAGGCCAAGGCTGCGCACATGCATGGGCAGCAGAGGCAGCAGGGGTGTGGGCGATAGTCCAGGACCCACGTCAGCTGTGCCCTCAACCAGCAAGCCCTGCACCTCCCATCCTCAAAAGCATCCAGGCCCTTTCCTTCTAGTCTGTCTTCAGAAGAGAGCCAGGAGCAGTTTGACTAGAGCAAAAGGTTTAAAACACTTAAGAAATGCCACTGTTGAAGCAGCTGGGGACCCCACGAGGCTCTAGGTCACCTGAGAGCAGAGGGAGAGCAGCAACCAAAGCCTGGAGATCACCAGAGCCTGTGCAAGGGGGCGGGGAGGATCCGGCCACAGAGACCCTCAGGAGGTCACTGCCAGCACCCAACTGAGGTCTGGCCACCATGAGGCAAGTGGAAGCAGAGCTGGGCCCTAGATCCTAACGACTGAGAACGATACTCCAGGGCCAAGGCCAGGAAGGGGTGGCCCCAGCCTCTGACTCCAGGGTGGACAGTCGCCCTTACTGGCCACTCTACCACTAGATCATGCCTCTGTCATGGGGTCTTAAAGAGAAGGAAGGGGTCCCTAGGAACATGCTTCACAAATAGCCAAGTCTCTGCTTCTCTCTCTTCCTCTCTCTCAAACTTTCCCGCCTTTGGCTAAAGGCCAACAGATTCTTCCCAAACACAAGAACAGCCTCCAGTGGGGAGCAGAGGGCTCCAACCCCACACTGCTTCATGATATGGTCTCTGGTGGGACAAGTAAGCCACCTAGAGATGCCCGTCAGTCCAGGGCCGCAACCCCTGCAGTGGCCACCCCTGGGCCGGCTGGCTTGGTGGACACGTTTAGAGAGGCAGAAGTTGAGCCCACAGAATCTCTGCCTGCCTCTGCTCTGCCAGCCCCTGGAGGGCAGCTGGGTGGTGACAGGCACAGGGGTACTGGGCCCCAGACTCAGAAAAACCCAAGAATGCAGGCCCTGCTAAAGCACCTCAACCCAGGTGAAAGCCCCAGTTCAGGATGGGCGATCACCCCTCCACTTAGTCCAAGCCACAGAGTCCAACAGGCCACCTTTGCAGGGATCCCACTGTGCAGTGCTGACATGCGCACACCCACTATGTTCCCACTCATGCACACGCACACACACATACATACAAGGGGGCACCCAGAACACCCTGGAATTTATTTATAAAAAATGTGTGCTTATTCTCATGTTTAAACTTCAGTCACCTTCAAAGTATCTCCATCTCACGCAATACACCTATTGAGACCTTTTTCCTACTGCTCAAAACAGTTTTTTAACTTGTTAATTTTTATGCCTTTTAGTGCTTCTGCTGTTTTTTTGTTTCACCTCTTCCACATTAACAAAACATTTCCCTTTGAGGACTTTCTTCAACTACGGAAACAAACAAAAAGTCGCTGGAGTGAGATCGAGTGAATAGGGAACGTGGGGCACTGGGGTCATGCTGTTTGGGTAAAAACCTGCTGAGTGTGTGTCCACACTCAGTGTGGTGTAGACAGGTGTGCTCATAAATCACCCATCATGAAATAGGCAAATGTGCTAAAAGAGTCTTCAAAAAAACTTCACTGAAGCTGAATGCAGCCTCTCACAACAATTCCAGCTGGTGCACTGATACAGATGGGCTCCTAGGACACTCACCTAGCAGGGAAGCCTGTACTACAAGGGGCCCACCCTCCAGAAGATAATTCTAGTTTTTTTGTGGGTCCTCCATATACACATATGCACACACATACTTATGGGCACACACAGGTGTGCGCGCACGCGCGCACACACACACACACACACATATACCTGCAGTGCCAGCTAAAACCCAGCCTGCACTTGCCCCCTGCTTGGGGCCCGAGAGAAATTTCCAGAACTTCACCAGCACAAGGCTTACTCTGCAGTGATGAAATCAAGTTCTCCTCCATTGTTTCCCCAGAAGTGCAGGGAATAAACCCGTCACGTTACAACAACCAAAATGCTCAGGCCAAAATGATGCATCGGCAATTAAGGGCTCCATCATTCCAAGCAATTAAAATAAATGCTTTATTTGAAAACTAATTAATTCTAGCTACATATTTTTCCCATGACAATATCCAATGATTGCTTGATTTATGACATCTAATTATTCTTTATTTATCTAATTGAGAATAATCGCATTATCCTATCTCCCCTGGCACCAGCTGCCCGGAGCAGAGGCTGCAGCCCCTTGCGCAAGGCCGATGTGCGATAGAGCCAACGCCCCCTCCTTTCCCTGTTCTATCACTTGTCTCTTCCTCCCGGAGGGCGAAGGAACATGAAACTTAATCCACTGAGCACAACTTCGTATTCTGCCTGCTCTTCAAGATGTCAGAGCGAGACACATTCTTCTAAAAATTAAAAAGCAAGATAATCTGACACAATTTGCACAACTCTGACAGCCTTTCCAACTGATGCTACAAATGCCCCCAAAAGCCCTGAAGGCCCTCAGCCCACAGATGACGATGACAGCATCCCCCTGTGTCTCCTCAGCAGCAGCAGCCGGGCAGATCTCAGGGTTACCCCCGGAGAGGAGACTCAACCTTCCCCCAGGTGTGGGGGGCAGTGGACAGGTGTACTCACCCTCCCACTAAGGTCACACACCTTGGGCAGGCCTACTGGCCACAGGGGTCCAAGGACACCCCTCGTGGCAGAGGCAGGAATGTGTACCTAAACAACCAGGTGTGCGTAGAAACTGGCCACAACCCACAGGGGCTGCATCAGCAGATGGAACCATGGATTCGAGCAGATGGATTCAAGAGGCAGATGCCCAGAGACCACAGCACGCGACCTGACATTCTGGAGCTACTAGGCCTTCACACCTCTGTGTGCCTCAGCCTGATCCACCAACAGGTTGAAGGGCTGCCCTGGGCATCTGCCCTGCACTGAGTCACACACCCCTTTCCTTTTGTTGCAACAGGACCCTGGTTCCGTGAAGAAGCCTAGAAATCGAGAAAGAGTAGCAGAAGTGAGCCAAGTGCAGGGGGGCACCACCCAGCAACACTGGGCACTGCCCCAGCTCGCTGGGTCCTGCCTCACTGTGTGTGTGTGGCAGCAAGGACAGGCAGCACGGATTCTGGAAATGCCTTAGACCCTCAGCCCAGAAGTCCGGCCCCACATGAGCCACCTCCAGCAGGCCCCAAGGCCCCTGAGCATCCCACGGCCAGCCCAGACGGGGGAGGCACCACTTCCCAGCAGAATGCATGTCCTGACTGGCCCTCTCCCTTCCCAAAACAAATGAAAATGATGATAAAATTAAAAAACACAAAACCTTCACTACATCATTAGGTTGATTTTCAAGAAGTCTGGAACCTCCAGAGGATAAACACGAAAGGAAAAAGTCAAACATAGTAAGGTTGGTGGAGCCTGAGGCTGGCTCCTGCCCTGGAGACATTTGTTGTACCAGTGACCGGGAGTTCCTGCACGGGAGAGTGACCCGTGCAGATCACCTGTTTCCCAGCAACCTTTTCACCCCCTTGGGCCCATGAAAGACAAAATGTAGGGCCCTCTCAAGGTCGGTAACCTCAAAGGAGCATCTGCAGAAAGATGAGACCTCACAGGGCCACATGCTCAGTGTTAGGCTGAACTGGAGCTAAAGCTGCACCCAAGGGTGCCAAAACAGGTTTCAGCCCTAATTCATACCACCTTGGGCGGTCCCTAAAACTTCAGCCTGGGAAGTCTCTCAGAAGGAGCTCACCTGCAACCCAGGCCTCAATGCATTCACAGACACAGCCCTACAAAATCAGGCTCATAGTCAAAACTCTTCAACACAAACAAGGAAATACGGTACCATGAGTGAGAGCCATCAGAAACTACAGGAAGCGGAACTAGCGCCCCAGAGCAAAGCATTCAGGTATATTTAAAATAAGAATGCTCAATGTTTTTTTTTTAAGATTTTATTTATTTATTTTTTTTTAGAGAGGGAAGGGAGGGAGATAAAGAGAGAGAAACATCAATGTGCGGTTGCTGGGAGTTATGGCCTGCAACCCAGGCATGTACCCTGGCTGGGAATCGAACCTGCGCCACTTTGGTTCTCAGCCCAAGCTCAATCCACTAAACTACACCAGCCAGGGCTGCTCAATGGTTTTAAAGAAAAAGAGGGAACTGAAACTGTAAGTAGAGAGCAAGAGAATGTAAAGAAATTACCCATCGGATTTGAAAAAGGGCCCAACTGGGTGAAAAGGTTGCTGGGAAACAGGTGATCTGCATGGTGCCAAGGTATCACTCTACTGATAACTTACTGATTGTAAAAGGAAAAGATTCCTTTACAATGGAGACATCTGGCTGTCACCACCTTTGCCATCTGATCAAAACCTGCTCTGCCAATAGTAAACAAACTGACATCACTTATCGCCCGAGGTGATGCAAGAAGACTCGGCGCCATCCTCAACCTCCCTCTGTGCCAACGCTGTGCAGGAAACAGGCTGACACATCCAGATTACGGGGCTAGACAACGAGCTTGCATGTATCAAAAGGTCATGGTCAAGAAAACAATAGCAAAAAGCAGGGCAACTCTTCTGAATTAAGAGACTGAAGAGGCATCACAACCAAATGCAGTGCGGAAGCCTTGATTAGATCCTGGATCAGAAAGGGGGCACCTCCAGAGGAACCACTTGGGACAGCTGAGGAAATCTGAATATGGGCTGCAGACAACATGGAAGTATTGTTAATTTTCTCGGGAAGAATAATGGTATTTTACGTAGAAGAATGTCCTTATTCCTAGGCTACAGGATTTTTGAGATAGATATCATGATGTCTGCAATCTGTTGCAGGTGTTTCAGTAAAAAGTTTCCTTTATCTCTATCTACATGCAAGTACACAGGCAGAGAGGTAAAGCAAATGCTGGAGGCAGCACAAACCGACACTATCAGTTTGGAAAACGACCTGGGACACTTTGCACAGCTCATGACTCAGCCATCCCACTCCTAGATAAACACCCTAAAGCGATTCTCACACAGGTACAAAAAGAGATTTGTAGAAGAATGTTCATAGCAATTGTGTGCATAATAATTTAAAAAAAACAAAAACAAAACAGAAACACCCGAATGGCCATCAACTACAGAATGGGTAGCTTTGGTACATTCATACAATAGAATACTCCACAAAGCTGAAAATGAATAAACTCCAGTCTCACATGGATAAAGCGCAGAATCCTAATTCTCATCAAGAGACATTAAAGCAGTAAAAACCAGTCTAAAAAATAACAACAACAAGAATGAGGCTACAGACTGGGAGAAAATATTCATAAAAATGTATCTGCTAAAGGGCTGGTACTCCAAATTTTATAGAAGTCAATAAGAAACAAAAATTTAAAGTGATTCAAAAAGGCTAACTTAGAAGATAGACAAAAATTATATCAGGCAAACAGAAACAATAAGAAAGCAGAGATTGAAATACTGATATCGATGCAGGTGAATTTTAGCCAAAAAGCATTCAATTTGACAAAACCATACACTTTCTAATACTAAAAGCTGAAATTCACAATGAATATATAATAGTTATGAATATCTATGTAACAGAAATACCATCTTTATAAAGCAAATAAGAATATCTTAATAATAGAGATACCATCTTTACAAAAACCATAGGAGATACAAGGAGTCAGAAAAACTCACTAGTGGCTCTTAGCACTGTACTAGTCAGATCCAGTAGACCATAGTACAGAAGGAGAAAGAAGACTCAACAGGAAAGACATTATGGATCTAGAAGGAACTTCACACTCTGATGAAAGAGACTGCACCTTCTTCTCAACTGCGCATGGACATCTGTAAAAGATGACTGTATGTTGGGTGCAACACAGAAAACATTAGTAAGTTCCATAAGTAAGAAATCTAATAAACAACATCCTATGACCATAGTGCAATTAAACCAGAAATTAACAAGATAAAAACCAAAAGAATCTTGCAACTCAACATTTTAAACCATTTATTAAGTGAATTTTAGGGGAAAGGGGAAAATACTTAAGCCACAAATTTTAAAAACGAGTCCTGGACAGCAAGCTCAGCTGGTTATTGTTGTCCTGATACACCAAGCTTGTGGGTTCAAACCCCCATCAGGGTACATGCAGGAGTCAACCACTGATGCACAAATAGGTAGAACAACAAACTGGGTTCTCTCTCTCTTTTGATCTCTCTCTCTCCCACCTTCCCTAAGATCAATAAAAAAAAGGGCAATGAAAAACAGTACATGCAGGATTCATGAGGTATAATTAAATGTTTGATCAGAAGAAAAGTAGGGACCAATATCACGAGTATCACACAAAAATAAATAAAATATTAGCAAACAAAATACAACATCAAATTAAGAAAATGACTGTGTGAAATTTATCCCAGGAATGCAAGGCTGGTTCAATTAGGAAATCCATTCATGTCATACACTGTATTAATAGATCTATAGAGAAAATGCATATAATCAATCATCTCTAATGATGCCAAAAAGCCTTTGACAACATTCCATACCCATTTTTCACCTGGGTGAACAAACAGAAACTGACAGGTTTCATAAAAATGATGACATGCACGCCCAGCCCTGTCCGGGGCGGTGGGGGGGCTCACTCGGTTGGTCAGTGCACTCTCTGTGCACCAAAAAGTTGCAGGTTTGATCCCCAGTTGGGGAGCATAGGGGAGGAAACCCATCAATGTTTCTCTCACATTGATGTTTATTTCTCTTTCTCCTTTCTCTTTCTCTCTCTTTCTCCCCAAGCCCGTGTTCCTTTCTCTCTAAAATCAAGAAATATATCCTTGGGTTTTAAAAATCTACATACACACAAACCCTCCTTAGTTCTAAAACACATTACTTTATGAAGAAATATTGGAGGCATTTCAACTAATATGAGAATATCCAATGTCTTCAACACTGTACTTGAGGTGTAAGCCAATGCAATTAACCAAGAAAAGTTAATCAGAAGTATATGAATTGGAAAGAAGAATTTATACTATTTTCCAGATGACATGATGGTATACACAAGAACCAATGATAAGTCAGATTCAAACACTAAAAAAAATTTCATCTAGTAGCAGGAAATAAAACAAAAAGAGTTCAGAAAGAACAAAGTTGGAGGTATCATGTTACCTGGCATCAAACCATATTACAAGGCATAGTACTCAAATCAGCATGGTACTGACATAAGAACAAACATATAGATCAATGGAATCAAATAGAGAAGCCAGAAATAAACCCACACCTATAGGATCAATTAATATATGACAAAGGAGGCAAAAACATACAATGGGGTAAAAGACAGTCTATTCAATAAATGGTGTTGGGAAAATTGGACAGATACATGGAAAATAATGAAACTAGGCCACCTTCTTATACCACATACAAGAATAAACTCAAAATGGATTAAAGACTTAAATGTAAGGCTCAAAGCCATTAAAATACTAGAGGAAAACATAGTCAAGGAAATCTCTAACATTTCTCTGAGCAGAATTTTTTCTGATATATCTCCTTAGGCAAGGGAACAGAAGAAAAATAAACAAATGGGACTATATCAAACTAAAGCTTTTGGACAGCAAAGGAAACCATCAACAAAACAAAAAAACAACCTACTAAAATGAATGAAAGAAGATATTCACCATGATACATCCAATAAGAGGTTAATATCAAACATTTATTTTTTTATTTTTTAAAGGTTTTATTTATTTACTTTTAGAGAGACGGGAAGGGGAGGGGGAGAGGGAAAGAAACATCGCTGTGTGAGAAATACATCCATTGGTTGCCTCTCACACACACCCCCAACTGGAGACCTGGACTGCAATCCAGGCATGTGCCCCAACTAGCAATCGAACCAGTGACCCTTCAGTTTGCAGGCCAGAGCTCAATCCACTGAACCACACCAACCAGGGCTCAAACATTTATAAAGAACTCAAACACCTCAACACAAAAAAACCCCCAAACAATCCAATTAAAAAATGGACAGAGGACCTAAATAAATAGGCACTTCTCCAAAGAAGGCATACAGATGGCCAATAGACATATGAAAAGATGCTCAACGTCACTAGCCATCAGAGAGATGCAAATTAAAACCACAATGAGCTACTGACTCTCACCTGTCAGAATGGCTATTATCAGTAAATCAACAAACAACAAGTGTTGGTGAGGATGTGGAGAAAAGGGAACCCTAGTGCATTGACGGTGGGAATGCAGACTGGTGCAGCCACTGTGGAAAAGAGTATGGAGTCTCCTCAAAAAATTAAAAAAGGGGGCCTGGCCGGTGTGGTTCAGTTGGTTGGAGCATTGTCTAGTAAACTGAAAGGCCATGGGCTCAGTCCCCAGTCAGGGCACATGCCTGGGCTGCGGGTTCAGTCCCTTGTGGAGCGCACATGAGAGGAAACTGATTGATGTTTCCCTCTAACATCGATGGCTCTCTCCCTCTCTCTCCCCCTCTCTTCCCCTCTCTCTATAATCAGTAAGCATGTCCTCCAGTGAGGATAAAAATAAAATAAAATAAAAATGAATAAATAAAAATTAAAAATGGAACTGCCTTATAGGACCCAGCGATTCCACCTCTGGGAATTTATCCGAAGAAACCCAAAATGTTAATATGAAAACATATATATTTACTGAGGTGTTTGTGTTATTTATAATAGCCAAGACATGGAAGCTACCCAAGTGCCCATCAATAGATGAGGAAATTAAAAAGCTGTGGTATATATATAAAACGGAACATTCCTTGGCCATAAAAAGAATGAAATCTTACCATTTACAATAGCATAGAGGAAGTTAGAAGGTATTATAGGAAGTTAGAAGGTATTATTTCTCAGTGAAATAATTCTGAGTATTATAGGAAGGTATTATAGGAAGTTAGAAGGTATTATAGGAAGTTAGAAGGTATTATTTCTCAGTGAAATAATTCTGAGAAAAACAAATGCCATATGATTTCACTTATATGTAGAATCCAAGGAACAGAATAAACAAACGAACAAACCTGAAACCCTCACCAATACAGAGAAAAGATTGATGGCAGCCAGAGGGGAGGGGGTTTGAGGACTGGGTGGAAAAGGTAAAAGGATTAAGGAGTACAGATTGGCAGTTACCAAAGAGTCGAGGGGATGCCAAGTACAGCACAGGGGACACAGTGAATAATGTTGTAATAACTATGCATGGGACCAGGTGGGTACATGAAGTATCAGGGGGCTACTTTGTAAGGTATATGATTGTCTAACCACTGTGCTGTACACCTGAAACTTATACAAAATAACATTGAATATAAGCTGAAAAATAAATAAATTAAAAAGTAACTTATTTTTTTAAAATAAGAGCTCAAGCTTCCACATACAAACAATAGCCTGTTAAAAGAAAATCCCATTTAAAATACCAACTAAGAAGATAAATATTTAACAACAAATTTTTTAACTTTTGCATGTCCAAAGAGATAAAAGTTGCCCTAGTTGGTGTAGCTCAGTGGTTGAATGCCAGCCTGTGAATCAAAGGGTCGCTGGTTCAAGTCCCAATCAGGGCATATTCCTGGTTTGTGGGCCAGGTCCCTGATTGGGGGGTATGCAAGAGACAACCATACACTGATATTTCTCTCCCTCTCTCCCTCCCTTCCCCTCTATCTAAAAATAAATAAATAAATCTTAAAAAAGAGATAAAAGTCTAATATCTGTAAAAATATATAGAACTCTTCAAAATTAAGAAAGACTAAAGCCAAATAGAAAAACGAGCAATTCACAAAAAAATAGAAAAATTAAAAGCCAAATAGAAAAATGGACAATTCACAAATAAAGGCACGAAAATGGTCCTTACACATATGAAGAGACACTTACCCACACTCAGGAAGAAATGCATACTAAACTACATTGAGAGGCTTCTGGCTCTGGTCGGGATGAAGTAAGCTCACTGCAGCCTCACTCTCTGGCTGACTACAACTAAAAACCCTGGACAAAATACAAGAAAGCAATTACCTGAACACTCTGAAGTGTGAACAATGACAGACAGATGTTGGAGGCAAGCAAAAACTGACAGAAGTGACCTGCACTGGGAGAATTCCTTCCTGTTTTTAGCTGCACAGCCACGAGGTAGCAGTGTCTGAAACTTAGACAGAAACCCCTAATTTCTGTACAGAGAAAAGTCTAAAGTATGTGGGAGGAAATCCCTGATGGTTCCTTTTTCTCTCCCCTCTTGGTGCTGTCCCAGGGGTGGGCCCCAGTTGGGGACCTGTGTGGGAGAAGTGGCTCTGTGGGAAACTCCCATCTCTCCAGCCAGAGTAACCAAGGGAAGGGGACCCTGCAGGATGAAGTGCGTGGGCGCGGGTGTGCAGAGAAGAGAGAGATAAAGGAAAAGTCCTTAATTCTGCGAATGAAGTCTTAAAGTCCCAGCCTCATTCCTGAGCTGCATATGCCTGGCACAGGCCCAAAGCAGCACCCGCTTTAAGAAGTGGACGGAGATTTAATTCAATCACCATCCAAGTCTCAGACTGACCCCCAAGAGGCTGATGTGTGGGGCAGACCCAAGCAGCATCTCAAAAGCTTTGAAAATTGAAATGAGATTAAAACCATAGCCTACAGAGGGCGAGACAGAACTTGTGATGCAAAGCTAACTGGGTTGACCACCTGCTAACACAAAACACAACATTCTCCAAAGGAGCCAACATAATACTCAATCCAGGATATGTTTAGGATACAATACAGAATTATTCAGCGTTCCAAGAACCAGAAAATGGCACCAGTTCTCCAGGGAAAAAACAACTTATAGATGCCAACCTCAAGATGATTCAGGACAAGGGTGTGGGGATTGCCTGAGGCAGTGGGGTGGGGGCTGGGTGGAGGGGGGCAAAGGAGGAAAAATTGGGACAACTGTAATAGCATAAACAATAAAATATAATTTAAAGAAAGATGATTCAGATGCTGGAAATATCAGATAAGGATTTTAGAATAGCTTTTATGATTACGCTCCATGAAGCAAAGGTAAATACCCTTGAACTGAACGGAAGGAAAGTTCTCAGCAGAGATATAAGAATTATTTTTTTAAGAGGAAGTTCTGGAACTTAATAATACAATATCTGAAACAAACAAACAAACCAAAAAAGAATGGAATGGGCGGTGACAAAGGAAAGAGTCAATGAGCATGGAGACTGATCAACAAAATTATCCAATTAAGATCCAAAGAAAAAAGATGAAAATAAATTATTAGAGCATCATTTATAAATTATATAAATGAAAATAAATGATATAGAGCAAGGGACTTGTGGAATAATAGCAAACGGTCTAACATTCATGCTACTGGAGTCTGAGAAAGGGAGTGAAGTGTAAAATTACTTGAATAACGCCTGAAACCAGAAATTTGGGAAAAAACAAATTTAGAGATTCAAGAACTTAAATGACTCATAAACAGGATAAAGCCATGCTCAAAGACATAATTAAATGTCTAAAAATACTTTTTAAAAATCTTGGCAATAATGACACATTATACATAAAAAAATAATAATTTGAATGGCCATGGATTTTTCATCAGAAACTGTGGAAGTCAGAAGATGGTAGAATACCTTTAAAGTACTGAAAGAAGAGAACCCTATATCCAGCAAATGATCCTTTGGGGGAAAGGTAAAATAAAGACATTCTTAGATGAAGAAAAACTAAGAGAAGTTCTTGCTGGCAGATGTGCTACAAAAGAAATACCAAAGAAGCTTCTATAGCTCTAAAGAAATCAGAAGGAAATGTGGAACTTCAAGAAAGCAGAGCAAGATAAATGGTAAGTATCTGGGCAAACATAAAACACAAGTTTTCACCACTCAAGTGAACGTGTGTATTGTTCAAGTTATAATATTGGTGGGGTTTTCAATATAACAGCTACAATGTGAAGGCAGAAGAGTAAGGGGACTCATAGGGTTGTAAGCCTTCTATATTTTACTTCAAATGAAAAACAAAAATTAACCCTAAGAAGGCTGTCAAAGGTGAAGTATGTACATACACTGTAATCCCTAGAGCAAACATTAAAAACATATTAGATAACAGCAAAAGGTTTAGCCACAAAGCCAACAGAAAAATTTAAACTATTTGAAAATATCAAAATAATCCAAGAAAAGGCAGAAAAGAGGGGGTAGAAGAACAAAAAATCAGAGGGAGCAGAGAAAACAAAATGGTAAACCAACAGAACCATATCAATGATTACAATAAATGCAGCCCTGGCTAGTGTGGCTCATTGGACAGAGTGCCGGCCTGCAAACCAAAGGGTAGCCAGTTTGATTCCCAGTCAGGGCACATGCCTGGGTTGCGGGCCAGGTCCCCATTGGTGGGGGTGCAAGAGGCAACCACAAATTGAGTTTCTCTCCCTCCCTTCCCCTCTCTCTAAAAATAAATAAACAATAACATCTTTTAAAAAATAAATAAATGTACATGCTCTCAAGATGTTAATTGTAAGACCCAACACTTTTGAGGTGTTGGAAAAAAAATGCAACTATACCTAGAGGAAACCCATTTTAACTTAAAAACATAGATAAAAGAAAATGGGAGTGAGTATATTAATGTCAGACAAAGTAGACCTCAGAATAAGGACTATTATCAGGGATAAGAAGGATATATAAAAATATAAGGCATTAATTCATCAGGAAGACATGAAAGTCCTAAACATGTATTCATCTAACAACAAAACTTCAAAACACATGAAGGAAAAACTTATGGAACTGAAAGCAGAAATAAACAAATACATAATTACAGCTGGAGACTTAAACTACTCCTTAGTAATCGATTGAGAAGTGGCCAGAAAACCACACTGGAGCCCTGACTAATACTCCCTACCTACCTGACCTAGGTGCCATTACGAAAACACTCCACCCAACAGAAAAACATTCTTCTCAATGCACGTGCAACACTCAGCAAGACAGGCCACACCCTGGGTCCCAAAACAGACCTTTAAAAATGAAGAAGAACCAAAAAAGCATAAAGTACATCCTCTGGCTTACAGAATTAACCTAGAAATCAATCGGTAACAGAACGATAACTGGAAAAATCTCCAAATATTTGGAAAATAAGCAACACAATTTTAAATAATCAAGGGGTTATTTTAAATGAGTCAAAGATGAAGTCCCAAGAGAAATTAGAAAATATTTTGACCTGAATAAAAAATAAAATACCAAAACTTGTAAGATTTAGAGAAAAATTAATAGCAGTAAATGCTTACGTTAGAAAAGAAGAAGGGTCTTAAAACAATGACCTAAATTCCACCTTAAGAAAGTAGAAAAGAAGCAAAATAAGCCTAGAGCAAGTCGAAGGAGGAAAATAAGGTTAGAGAAGTGAAATGGAGAACAGTGCCCTGGCTGGTGTGGCTCAGTTGGTTGGGCATTGTCTCACAAACCCAAAGGTCGTTGGTTCGATTCCCAGTCAGGACACGTGCCTGAGTTGCTGACCACCCAAGGTTGGGGCATGTGTGAAAGGCAACTGATCAATGATGTTTCTCTCCCTTTCTTCCTCCTTCCCTTCCCCTCTCTCTAAAAATAAATAAATAAAATCTTTTTTTAAAAAAGAAACAGGAAACGGTAATATAATAGAGAAAATCAACAAAACCAGAGATTGGATCTTTAAAAAGATCAATAAAATTGATAAATCTAGCTAGACTGACAACCAAAAGAGAGAGAGAAGAAGCAAACTGTAATAATAAAAGAAGGGTCATCACTGCAGATGCCACCAACACTAAAAGGATGTTAAGGAAATACTATAGACAACCCAACACACACAAACTCAACAACCTAGACTAATGGAACTGAAGACCATGGACTATTAGAATGGCTAAAACAAACAAACAAACAAAAAAACCTGACAAAATCAAGTGCTGACTGGAATGTGGAGCAACTAGAATTCTCACACTTTGTTGGTGCAAATGCAAAATGGTACGAGCATTCCGGAAAACAGTTGGGCAGTTTCTTATAAAATAAAATATACATGTATCATATTGCCTAACAGTCCTACTCCTATGTATTTTTTCTAGAAAAGTGAAAACTTACAAGCAAACACCCGCACACGAATGCTTACAGCAGTTCTACTGTCTTCACAGTGCCCCAAAGGGGAAATAACCCAAATGATATCCACGGGTGAACGGAACATCTTGAGCAATAAAAAGGAACAAACTATCGACAAATGCAACAACACGGTGACTATCCCGAGAATTATAGTGAGTAAAAGGCTACATACTATGTGAGCCGAGTTATATGGCATTCTGGAAAAGGCAAACCGAGGCAGAGAGCACAGATGGCCATTGTCAGGGGTCAGGGGCCAGGGTCAATGGGTGGGACAGGGGCTGACTGCCCAGGGGCAGCCAGGGGAGAGGTCCAAGGTAATGGAACAGTTTCTGTATCCACACTGGCAATGCTGGTGTGGGCAGGTGTTAAGACTCACTGTAAGTACATTTCACAATAATCATAACAGAGTAATAATAGATATTCATGAGTTCATACGAATGGAAAGGCAGGAAAGTGGATGAATCTCCCACACCGAATTCCAAATAACGCATGTGGATGCTCCACCCTCAAGGAGGCAGGGCAGAACATCCACTCCGATGAATGGCTATGTAAAGTGACTTCCTCCCCAAGAGGGCGCTGTGGGGAGGGGCGATGCCAGCAGCTTCACAGCGGAGGAACCTCACAACCACCACCTTGGCTGGGGCACCAAGGCCAGCATCCATGGGGATGTCAGGCTGACAGCACATGCCAGTGATATGACGTGATGAGATGGCACTGGTCTTTGAGTTCTGGCTCCCAGGAGCCCACAACCCAAGTCCAATCATGATAAAAACTCACAACGAATCTCGGCTCAGGGAAAGTCTACAAAAGGCCTGACTAGTACCCCTCAAAACTGTAAAGGGTGTAAAAACAAGGAGTTTAAGACGCTGTGAGAGTCTGGAGCAGACTAAGGAGACATGACGGCTAAATCCCATGTGGTATTCTGGGCGGAACCCTGGGGCAGAAAGAGGACATTAGGAAAAAATCAAAAAATCTGAATAAAGTATGGACTTGAGTCAATAACAATGTATCTCTGCTGTTTCGTGATGACTATACCATACTTACTAATGGAAGATGTTTATAAATGGGAACAGGGCTCAGGAATGCTCTGTGGACAAGGTACCACACCGCTCTCTTGGCCATTTTCAGGGGGGCACTTTTTTCAGTTAAAATACATTGTACAATGTCTTTGTGCTATTTTCTCTCATGCTATGGGTAATGGCATTTAGTTTACCACTAATGTATCATGAAAACCCAGTTTCCTGCTTCGAGTCTTTCAGATTTAGGGCCAATTTCTAATTCTACTCAAGGTGACATTCAACAGATTGAATGCCAATTTTTAAGTGCTTCTCCCATTTAAAATAACTTACCATCCTATCTTTGCCCTAATTTAAATAGATTTAAATCCATCCGTAGTGTCTCCAACACAAGGCAATCAGTATTCAGTTAAGCAAGTTAGTGGGTGACCTTGGCCATGTCATCATTAGGTCTAGAAGCAGAGCAGCAAGCCAGGGAAAGGAAGGACACCGATGGAACAATAGTGCCCTCCACCAGCTCGACCTGCTCATTCCTTTTTCGAAGTAGCATAACCATTCTAGCAGGAAAATTCTGGAGTGGCTGGTCCTCTAGCCTGGCAGGAATGGAGGCCCACTCCCTCTGCACCTCCTGGGCCACCAATGGAGGCTAAGACATCCTCCATACAGGCTGTGCCTGAGTGAGGCCTCACTGCTCTCCCACCTTCCCCGTCAGGACAGACCATAGCAAAGCCCAGAATTCCAGAATGGGCCCTTGTACTCAGCCATGATGGCCTCAGCTGGCGACCTCATTCTCCCAGCTGGCCTCTCAAAGTTGTACCACAGGCCTGAGGGCCAGGCCAAGACCCTGGGAGACTTCCCAGGGCTGCTGCTTCACATCAGGAAATGGAGGTCTGATCACAGCACCCCCACTGTCTCTGATGTGCACAGAGATCCAGGGGAGCCATCAGCTACGCACAACCCATCAGTGATTTAGAACCCTACACCTCTCAGTCAGTGAGACCCCGGGGGTCAGTGTCCTGTCTACAATGTTGGCTCACTGCCCAAGATGGGGGTGGGACACCCCCATGAGTGATGTCTGGGCCCCCAAGGGGTGGTCCTGCCATAAATCAGGACCCCTGCAGGGAGGCCAGGCTTGCCCCTGAAGTCTACAGAACAGCTGTGTCCAGATGAGGCAAGGGAAGGAACAGCCTGCTGGGATGAGATCCGATCCCCTTACCTGCAGCTCATGGCCACATAAAGAACTGGTCACACTCCCAGACCAAAGAAACACCACACAGAAGGACCTGGGCAGGTGGGCGGGCCAGCCAGGGCCCCAGCCAGCCTGAGCTTGGAGGCAGGTTTGCCCAGGGTAACTCAAACTTCACAAAGAAACCATTTCTGGAATGGGGCTCCGTTGGTGAGTCGAAGTCAAAGGCGCACTTCATAGCTCCTTTCCAAACCCCATGCATTGTCAGGGCCCTTGCCCCTTTGAAGCCTTGGTGAGTGATTGAAGCGTCTACTTTCTGAGGGGCAGATAGCACGGGCCGGTAATCTGACTCTAAGCCCTGGGATAAAGGTAGTTTGTTTCCTCTCAGCCCGTCTGTCAACACCTCCTCAGTAATTAGCCCTAATTATTACCAAGGGCCAGCCTCCCATTCGGTTATTAAATCAGAAATAGTATCATGGCCGGGCATCTGTCAACGCCCGGCTGGCGACCTTGGATTCATTGAATCCTCTGTCAGTATCCATGGCTTCAAAGATGCAGATCCTGGGGAGGGTTCCGGGATGCAGCCTAGCCAACCCTGCCCCAGAGGGAGGGAGGGAGGGAGGAAGGGAGATAGGGAGGGAGAGAAGGAGAGAAGGAGGGAGCAAGAGACGCTGGTGCCACAAGCAGCCCAGCCCTGCACACCTTAGGCCTCAGAGCCCAGTGGGAAGGTGGGAGGGAGTCCAGCACTGTCCCTGCACCCGCCTCCCCTACGGCAGCAAGTGCACACCCCAACCACAGCCATTTCCAACTCCCCAGGTCACTGATACAACTATGTGGGTATGTGTGTGTGTGGGGGGGTGATAGGCACACCCCCAACAGCCCTTTCCCTAAAGGACCTCGGGCGCATCCCAGGCCTGCCTGCTTTCTGCACATCTGTGTCCCAGGAGCAGCAGGCAGTGGCCTTGGCCTTGACTGATGGATCTGGGCCTAAGGTTGGGCAAGGCCCTGTTCCCTGGGTGCACAGGGAAAACCCCCGAGCCCTGCTGCCAGGAGCCCCCTCTGAGCCTCGTGTACAGCCTGGGCACCCCTGCAGGTAAGGCATCTCCCTATGGGCCGGTGAGTCCCCAAAGCAGAAGTCAGGGTACGGCTGGAGACAGGTTTCGGTGGTGGAGCCGAGTGTCACACTCCTGAAGGCCCTGGGGTTAGGACAGCCACCCACCTGTTTCTGGCCTGAAACCTCCCTTTTATCCACAAAAATTGAGTCACTTGTTCCATAACATACAGACCTTCTGCTCTCGCAAATCTCAGCCACCCCCTCCAGCAAAATAGATTGCCTCAGGCAGGAGCATGCAGGCCCTCTCCTCCCTGGGGGCAGTGTCCCAGGCCCCTTGGGGCTGGCTGCCAGTGATTCCTATGAAAGCCTAAGGAGCCTGCTGGCCTGCAGTGAGTTATGCGTTGCCTCCAGCGCCTGGACACTCACCCACCATGTCTAAAAGCAGCCCTTTCCAGATCTGTGTTTGGGGGAGAGGGAAATGGAGGCCAGGTTATAGCCGAGTCGACCAGGACCAGGACCCCCTGCTGGAGTCAAGGCCTGCATGGTGTGGTCAGTGCCCAGGCAGAGTGAGCCCACCAGCCCACCTCGGCCTATTCTTCTCCCCTGCCATGCCACAGACAATGCCCTGGCAGGGCCAGGCTGGGCTGGCAGAGCCTTCAGGAGGTGAAGGCATGGTGATGTCTCACAGTAAGGCTGGAGGTATGAGGGGTGAATGCCCAGTCTGCCCGCAGTCAGCAAGGGCCTCCCACAGCCATGGGTGCTGAGGTCGAGAGTCACAGACTTGTCCTCTGGGCTGAAAGGAAGGAAATGCCAGGGTGAGGGGCCGCTGGGCTGCAGGGGCAGGCAGGATGGGTGGGCAGGGCCTCTCCATGAACAGGCGTTTTGAGCTGTAGCTGAGGACATCCGTTACCCCCAGGAGCAGGTCCAAGGAGCCTTGAGAGGTGGCAGGAAGGAAGCCCGACTGAGGCGTTTTCTGCCAGCCTGCCCCAAAGCACTTACGGGCAGGGCTGGGACCCCTGCCAACGATGGGCCACCAGCCTTTTTGTCCCTGGCGAACACATGGAAAAGCATGTTGTTTTACAAGGGTGGCCATCCCGTGTGCCAGTGCCGGACTCTGGGCCCACTTCTGCCATGAGGCCTGGTGCACAGTGGCCATCTGCCCAGTGCTGATGGCGACGCCCAGACAACACTCACCTAGGACATGGAATGGGGGCCAACCCCTGCAGGCTGGCGCCCAGGCAGCTTCTAGGAACCAATCCCACTTGGAGAGGGGTCCCTAGACATGGCGGTGGTGATGTACTTTCTGACAGGGATCCATGCAGTTGCCCCCGTGGCAGAGGCCATCTCAGATGGAGGAGTCCCCCAGCGATTTGTCTACCAGACATGCGAATAACATGCCTGCAGATGCATGCACATTCACAGTGGGCCGAAGGTGTGTACACACACATGTCTAGAGGCACATACCCACAATATGTATACTCTCACTGATGGCTGCCACCAGTGCTCGGTTGAAGTGTGAGGGAGAGAGGGGTCAGGGACAGTGATTACAGGCCCGAGGGGCCTGCTGCTTCCCAGGCACATGGGAGGTAGAAGTTCTAGTTACAGGTGGTGAAAGTGAATCTAGGAGTTTAACAACTTGCTGGGAGTGGGGGTGGGGGCGCTGACAGGGACCAGGAGGCTGAAGTAGGCATCATCAAGTGTGCGCCTGGGGCAGGTGGGGCAGGCGCCCAGGGACACAACTGCACTGGCACTGGGTCACCCGGATGGTTGCCACCAGCCCAAGGCTCCCATCTGTGTCCTGATTTTCAGGGGAGGAACACAGGGACTCCGTGGTGCCCCAGGGGACAGCACACTCACCAGGTGCCCAATCAACACACCTGATCTCCTGACTTGCAGGCCCTCACCTATGCTGAGCATGTAACAGGAGTGGGGAACGGATAGATGCACGAAGCTGCCAAGTTTGGGGGCTTGTGTCCTCCACAGCAGGGCCTATTCTATCCTAACCCATCAAGGACCCCGTTTCACCTTTCCCACAGGGCAGGTGACTGTCAGCCTACAGTGCTGGGTGCCATGCAGGCCAAACCTGTTCCTGGTGCCATCGCTCATACACGCTGGCTCCCTTCTCAGGCTCTCTGATGCCTACAGCAGAACCCTCTGCACACCATGCCACCACAGACTCCAGTCAACATAAAAGACAAAGCATTGAGATTTGGGAGTATGGAGTCACGTCTTTGACCCTCAGGTGGGGAAATGTTTCTTAAGAGGAGTGGGGCACACAGAACTGGGCACTTCCTGCTCCAGGGGCCTAGAGGGGTTCTGCACATGGCCTTCCGTGACTCTCAGAAGGGTTCTCATGACAGCACTGCCCAGAAATGCAAAAAAAAAAAAAAAAAAATCCATGTTGGGCAGTATGATGGCCGAAATTGTGTCCCCTCCCCACCCCCCAATTTAGAATTCTAATCCCCAGCACCTCAAAATGTGACTATATGTGGAGACGGGGCCTTTAAAGAGGTAATTTAAGTTAAATTAGGTCAAATGGGTGGGCCCTAGTAATGACTGGTGTCATCATAACAGGAGATCAGGACAGACAGGCACAGAGGGACAAGCATGTGAAGGGAGAGAAGACAGCCATCACAAGCTAGGGGGAGGAATCACCCCTGTAGATACCTTTGTATCAGACTGTTAGCCTCCAGAATTGGGGAAAAATGTATTTGTTGTTTGAGCCATGTGGCCCTAGCAAAGGCACACAGGCTTCTCTCCAGACACTGAAGCTGCCCGCCACCCACTGCCTGGATGGCTGCACTCCCGAGAGTCGTGCTGAGTGGACACCAGCTCTTCTCAAGGCTGAATGCCCCGTCCCAACCCATGGGAGGATCAGCCACTCTCATCCATCCAAACTCAGGTGTACTTGTCTCCATGGTAACAGTAACAGAAGGGGAGACACTTGTTACTTATGGTCCACTATGGTGTTTCCCCTCTGTGGTCATGGAAAAACAATCCACTGGGGCTCCTGTTGTCATGGGTCCATACGGGACTAGAAAGGGAAGAGTTGATCTGTGACATGAGGGTGGGTGGCTGCAATGCTAGAAGTTTGTTACTGCAGCACAGCCTGGCATATCCTGACTGATATAATGGATAACAGCTCCACTGACCTCACTCTGCGCTGCTGGGCCTTTGGGCTGTCGCCAGCTTTGCTGCAGTGAGGCTCACTTGGCAGTCCCTGAGGCTCAGGCCACTGTGCGGGCCTTATCTCACTGAACCCCTCCCCCAGCCCCCATGCCCTATGAGGATAAACTATTCTAACGGCTCTGACAGATCAGGTGACACACGGAGGACTGTCAGCTTCCAGCTGGCACAGGCAAGGTGTAACCAAGCTCAAGTCCACTCTCTGAAGCCCCACACCTACTGAGGAGCGAGCAATGACCACCTGCATGCAGGCAAGTGGTCAGCGTCTATGTGCCCAGAAATGTCACGTGCGCCAAAAGCAGCATTCAATACTCCAACCAACAGCATGAAAAAGTATGTTTCTCCATGCTCAGCAATCCTGGTACCTAAATTTTTACAGTCAGTCCTGGAATCACAGACTGGAAAAAAATCACCCCCACTACTTTAATTATTTTTTGAATGTTGAAATTTTTAATTTGTCTGGAGTACAGGCTGGTATAAACAGGGAGGAAGGTGTCCAGTTGTATTACTTCCCAGATGGCTGCCCAGTTGTTCGACTCCTTTTACTGAACAATCCACTTTACCCCCATTAATTTGAAACACCTCTAGTGTGAACTAAATTCCTTAGTTGGCTTTATTCCAGTTCTCTATTCTCCTTTGTTCATCTGTCTGCGTCAATTTCCAAGCACCTTCTTTGTTGAAGCTTTATAAAATGTTCAGTATCTTATAGGACCTTTTCCTTAATAGTTGCGGTGCTAGAATTTTCTTTGGACACAGGTACTTTAAAAAGCCCTCCCATAGTGCCCGCAGTGTCCCATCCTTAATAAATAAGAGCTGTGGGTATTTCCAAGGGACGTGAAAGACACACATGATCTAGAAGGCAGGCCCTCGCACCTCAGCCAGCACTCTCCTTAAGGTCGCCAGCCTGTGTGGAGAGCCAGGAGTGCTGAGTGCCCGAAGGGCCCTCCTCCCACCAAGCACGGCAGGGCCTCCTCTCCTGGCCCTCCATGTGCCTGCTCGCCCAGAGTGGGGAAGTAGCTAGGTCACTGCATCTGCCTGAAGGCAGAGGAAGCTGTCATTCTGCAACATCATACCCATTCCCTGCGTGGCAGGCCAGTCCAGAGCCCTCCCATCCTCACCTAATGCCACCCAGGAATGGGTGACTTTGCCAACACCACTGAGGCCCTGCCCTCTCCTCCTTTCCTTTCATGAGGGCAGAGCAACCACCCTAAGACCCATTCCCCAAATTAAAAAAGAGGTCATCAGGCCTCTCCCGAAGTCCCCCTGGGCCTGCCCTGGCAGGCCCTCAGGAGAGGTATGTCAGACTATAATCCAAGCCCACAGGAGTTGTCTGGGGCCTGAGGGAGGAGAGGCCCCAATGAGACAGGGGGTTGGAAGGGAAAATGACAACCCTGAGCTGAGGGTCCACTGAATGGAGACAGAAAAGGCAGTCTGTGAAGAGCCAGCCACATAACAGGGGTGTCAGCTGGGCCATGGGTCCCAGAAAGCCGCGCTAGGTCCTACTGCCAGAGCAGTTTGGCCAGCTCAAAGGAGGGACCTTCTGACTATCACCAACCACACCAGACGTGCAGGCAGCCAGGCCGCAGCTGACGGGGGTCAGCGGGAGCAGTCGGACCTGCGCCTGGGCAACAGCGCAGAGGGGCAGCAGTGCCGCCCCTCACAGGAGCACTGTGGCTGGGGCTGGCTGGGACGTTCAGGGACTCTCCACACCTAAGCAGAATCAGATCACATGTGATTGCTTTTGTCAGCTTGCTTGTTTTGCTTTTAGGGTTATATCAGCCTCCTACCTATTTCCAGGATTTGCAACTGGTTTACTTGCAAGGTATCTGTGCCTTAAAATAACTCACACATAAAACCCTCTGAATCCAGCGCTTTTCTAAGTGATAGTAACTAAATAAAATAATCCCAACAATGTACTTTAAAGTTTTTACCGTATGTTTGCTTATTACACTTTTTCCTAGCATAACTAGTGTTAGTTGCAGCTCCTGTTTCCACTTATTTCTTCCTCCTACTTTCCAGGAAGGTGTCCTCGCGTTTTGTTTGCACAACCATAAAACTGAAAGGGGCTTGCCATTCCCATTCAGTCTGGCTGGAGGAAGCTCCCCAGCTCAGCTCTCACTATTAGAAAACCCATCCTTGTACTGAACAGGTCTTTCTTCATTCCAGTCATCTGGCTCCCGGGGGCCTCACAGCTCCCTGTTCCTCGTTTCACCTCCCCTCTCAGAAGTTGGGTCTCAAGGCCACACTCCACCTGTCAAGCCTCCTATTCCCACCCAGTCAGCCCAACTCCTCAACCAGACCCTTCCATCCTCCAAGTTCCCAACCACGCATGCAACACTGACCTGGCATGCTCGTGGCTGGGGCCTAGCCTCCCTGTAATGGGCCCAGTGTTGCTGCCAGTGGAACAGGCTCTGCTTGTCAGCAGTCACCACACCGCAGGCTCAGCCATGGATTCAACACACATTTAATGAGCACCGGTTGTGTACCAGGACACAAGCTAAGATGGAGCCCATGCCCTAGAGGCTCACAGTCTACCCTGAGGTACAAGTCATGTAGTGTGAGGGTTTAGGTGCTGAATTAGCAATGTGCAAGAGTGGGCAAGAGGGCAGGGGCTGTTGAAAAGTGGGAGGGCAGCAGGCGTAAAGGCACTGAGATGAAAAATCCAAGAAAACCAGGTGACTAGAATGTTAACATACAGAGGGAAAAAATGCCTGGAATGCAGTTGAGACTAAAAGGTGGCCTGAATCTCCTCTTCCTGTACTGAGCCTTCCCAGCTGACCAGGGCTACTGACAAACCCACAGAAAAGCATCTTTCTCCACCAAGACCATCCGACTCACACTCCACAATGAGAGTGGCCGCTTCCTCCATGCAACCTTCCTTCAATTCCAGCCCAGAGGGCAGCCCACGGAAAGCAGATTGTGGGGGAAAGGAACAAAGCAAAGACCATCCAGGGACCAGATCCAGGGCTGGCATGACAGACAGTGCAGTTGCAGCCAGGATTTGGGGGAGGGGGGTAGTTTGTGTGTGCTTGGGTGGGTAGGGTTTACAAAGATAGTGCAAATATCTGATGGGGACCGATCTACAGAACTCTGCCCAACTAGTAGGAACAAACCCGGGTGAGATGGTCCTCCCAGGGCAGCTGCGGGGATGCTATAGAGAGCCTAGCACAAAGCAGCCTCTGGGCCACCAGGGAAATCACAGACTGAGTACAGGGCAGAGGCCAATGTTCTCCTGTGGTGGGCGAGGGGGTCGTTTGTACTCAGACAAGGTAGAGACCAAACAGGTGCACCTCCTACCCAGCAATGGGGCAAGTGGACAGCGCAGCACACGGCAGCACTATGTCTAAAGTCACCTGGCAATGCCACTTTGTCTTGATGGGGGGCTGTGGAGCTCCTTGGCTATGTGGGCCACTTCATCACGAGGGCCACTGCTGCACCTGCCTGGACCCTGTTTAGAAACCAGGGCTGCAGGATGGAGAGCAGGAGAAAATGGTGGCTCTCCTGGCATCTCTGGGGTGTCCACTACCCCCTGTGAGTCATCTAAAGATGCCTCCTGGTCTTCCTCTGCCTCAGAAACCTCCTCCTCTCTCTGCTGGGGCTCTGGACTCCCTGGGAGAGCTGGATCTAGTTTCTGGGCGGGGGAGTTAGCAGATTCTGGAAGTACAAGGACAGATTTGGGTGCCCCCTCCCTTGGCTGGGAGGAGGCTGGCCCCACCAGACCAGGTTTGGTGCTGCATGCAGAACTGGACAAGGCAGGAGGCTCAGCAGGCCCAGGGCTGCTTTCCTTGGCCAGCTGCTGCTCAGGCAGAGCATTTCTGAATGCAGAGTTGGAACTAGGAACAGCAGGTATGGCCAGAGTGGCTGGGACAGGCCTGGGGGTAGCACCCATGTTGAGTGCCAGAGTGTCTGAGAACCTAGCTAGGTACTGCCTCACCACAGGCAGCTGTGGGGTCACTGGAGGCTGGCTCAAGGTGGGGGCAAGGGGCAGGGCACTGCAGCATGGTACTCAGAAAAACTGTTCGGGTCCTGAATAACCTCCTCGAAATCCTGGCAAAAGCGCTCATAATCATCAAGCAGGGGTATATCCCCATCAAGGTAGGGGGCTGCCCATGCCCAAGCTCGGCCTGTCAGGCACCCGAGGACTTTGCAGATACGCCTGAGGTTGTCCTGGTAGTGCTCAAAGCGGAAAGACATGTAATCACCAGCTGAGCCAAAAAGCGGTCCAGCAGCAAGGGGGAGCCATCAAAGGTGCCTGGGTCTGAGCCTGGCACCCAGGGGAAGTCCACCCTAAGGGGTCATGGGCCAGGCATGGCAGGGGGACCCCTTTCTGTGGCCTCACCATCCACTGTGCTCTTCTGCTCCATGGTTATGTGCACACACACAGGGTCCCCACAACAGGGATGCTCAATCCAGGGATCCACTAGGGGGAAATATGCAACCCCAGGAGAGGCCCAGTCAATCTCCTGCCAAGGGTGTGCATTGGCATAATTGGCTGCAGCTTGGATGGGATTTTGAGGACCTTGCTGCCAGCACCAGCCACGAAGCATGCTGGGAATGGAGGAAGGCTGCTGCACCAACTACTACAAAGAAAGGGAGAAGGGAGGAAGAGATGGCGTGGGAGGGGAGGGTGGTCAGAAGCGACACTTAGGATATAAGAGGACAGAGATGCGCTGGAGAGGGGCATGGCAAACCCCAGGTGGTCCAGGCAAGTGCTGAGGGCCAGGGGAACTGACAGCTGCGGCCTCAGGACAGCTGAGAAGAGCTGATGGGACTGTCAGACGCAGGTCACCATCCAGGGCAATCTGTCCAAAAACAAGGTGGGGAAGAGCGGAGACTAGGCCCAACCATCACCATGAGGCTGCAAGAGGAGGCAATAAGCAGGCAAACCCTAGGTAATCCACAAGGAGCTCTGAATAGAAGGAGGGCCTGGGAGGTCCAAGAAGGCGGGCAAATGCTGTCAGTACCAGGAGAAGGAAAGGGGGCCAGATCAGAACCCCCTGGACTCCCTTGAGCAGCCAGGCTATCTGGGAATTTCAGGAGAATGACAATAGCAACCTTTTACTGAGTGCTGTATCCACACCAAACACTGACCCTCTCATAAGGTCGGTACCATAATAATGGTCCCCAAGGCAGAGTGGTGAGTGAAGTCACTTATCTGCAGCCACACAACAACTAGTAAGTGGCAGAGGCAGCTGAACCTGGCTCTAGAGACCAAACACTTAACCATCAACTTCACCACACCAATTATGCACTATGCAGTCTGCTTAGGAGGAGTTTTCTAGCTGCCCCAAACATTAACACTAACTTATGACACAGACAGACATAAGATTCTTTTACATCACTGCATCAGGAGCATGGTAGATGTCACCTATGTGTGTGACAGAAGCCCAGGTCTTCCAGACTCACCTCACCACTTAGTGTACAGCCTACAGGCAATGCCACCCCAACCCAAACACCACCTCCCTGCACCTCCTTCCCTGTCAAAAGCCCAGTATCTGATACCCCAAGTTTAAACCCAATGGTTACCTTCCTCCTGCAAAGGGCATGGACAGCGATGATCATCTGTCCTGAGTAGCCCAAAGAGCCCTGAAGTGGGAAAGGAGGCTGTAGCCAAGAGCAGGCACAGTTCTCTTCCAGTGCAAGCGGCACCCCCCACAGGCTCTCACACTGCCTGGCCTAACAGCAGCCACCTCCCCAGTCTCTGAAAATTGGAGGTCCACTCGCGGCCTCCACAGAACTCTCTGCTTCACCCCAACTTGTACAGTTTTTCTGACAATGCCTCCACTCAGTCCCCAGGGCACCATCAGTTCAGACCTAGGGGCACCACGGCCTGCCCACACCTTCATGTGCAGTTTGCTATGTGTTCATCTACCCCTAATGAGAGTGAGTTCCTCCAGGAAAGCACAGCTCTCTGTCTTTCTGTCCAGAACCTCCTAGGATGGCCTGCAGCACTCAACACTGCCAGGGCCACCAACCCCTACCGTTGCCACCCGAGCATTATGGAACCTCTCAGACACAACCTCTACCTTGGGGGTGGCCATCCATGTGAAAAGCCCTTTCCATCCTAATACAAGCAAAAAATATGCTAGGGCCTTCCAGCAGCAGTGGCCCAAGGAGAATCACAGGAATGCAGTATACTGAGTCCAAGCTCTGAAAAGCAATAACCACATTGCAGCTCCTATCACCAATCTGAAGTTAGGTGCCAGGCTGCCCAGAGAGACCATACATGTCCCATGCCCAGGAGCCAACACACTACCCAGGTCTCTGCCCTCCCTCTCTCCCAGTCTGGACCTCACACCCCTACTCAGAACCCTAGCTTGTCACCTTCCCGCTCATCAGCACTCCTGTGTGTACTCTGAAAACTCAGGATGAAAACTCTGTGCCAAACAGCCAGCCCTGCACGTGCCTGAACCTTCCTAAGCCTGGGCCTGACTGGTGAGAGAACCTTGGCTCTTCCACGCCTATCAGTCTATTGATCTCTCTCATTGCTCTCCCCACCCTGCCTGACACTGAAGAATTCTATCAAGGAGCAGGTAACGCGGCTCACGCGCACTTGCCTCCGCAAAGTCAAAGCCAGCACCCTGCAACACTGGAAGATTCTCTGCTCCGAGGTCCCAGGAATAGAATAACTTGCTTCACAGCAAATGCTTCTACTTTAGGGCAGACCACTGCACCACCCCTCCCGCAACCTCCATGCAGGAAACCGCGGGGATTTGAGCTCATAAGCTCCACCGCAATAAGGCGACCCACCTACAGCTACGCCAGGCACCCACGAAGAGGGCCCAAGAATCTGCAGCCAGAGACCTTGCAGACGCGTTTCCCTCCGAGGGCGAGAGTCCAAGAGTCACCTAGAAAGTGGAGAACAAGATCGACCGCCGTGAGGAGAGTGAAGGGCGCTACTTCTAAAGACGGAGACGGCAGGAACCAACCGAAAATGATTCCAGACGCCCCCTCAGCCCCCGGCGTGGACTGATAAACTGAGGCCCAGTAGCCAAGGCAGCGGGGACCCAGTCCAACGGCTCCGAGCACGTCTCTGCAGAAGGGTATGTGGGAAGGGACGGAGGGAGGGATCCCACCGCCGGACGCCCGGGTTCTCCCCGCCCCACTGACCCTCGAGCCGAAGATACGAAATCCAACTCCGAGCAGCGAGGAGCTCAAAGCTCCACAGCGTTGTGCAGCCACACCCCCTGCTTGCGCACGGCCTCCCCGCACTGGCTCTCGGCCCGCCGCACGCAGCACTCCTAACCGGGCCGCGCCTGCGCCGTGCGTCAAGGGGCCGCGGCCGCGCAGACGCTCCCTAGTCCTGCCAGCGCGGCAGCGCTGCGCGAGGGGTGATGGGATCAGTCTCAGCCCCGCGCTGCGCCAAGTGCCACGAGAGCGCAATGGGTCTCGTGCGCAGGCGCGGAGCGGAGGGAGTAGGCGGAGCTACGCAGGAGAACTGCTGGGGAATAAGCTGTGGTTGAGCTCTGAGTAGCTAGTGGGAGGGGCCATGACGCCAAGCGGCTCCGCAGAAGTGCGGGGGCTAATGCCACTGCAGCTGGGGGCTGCGGGCAATAGGGTTTGAGCATAGAGGGACCGCGGCTGTCTTTTGTAAAGTTTCTCTCACCACCCAGTATTCCGTGTTCAAAGGACCTGGTTCTACGTACACATTTCCAGCGCAGAGCGAGAGGGCCAGGCAGCGCTTTCCCCAAGGACCTTACCCCTGCGTTCTGACAGGCAGGGCCTGTGGGTTTCTTATCGTTGGTGGGTTTACCTCTACCCCAGCCAAGGCTGGACCCAGAGAGGACAATGAGAATAGGTTGCAAAGGCCAAGCCTGCTGCCCAGGAGTGGAGTGCTGGTCAGCACCCAGAGATGCTGGAAAAGCCTTTGGAGGATGAGGTTGGGGGCTCCTCGCATGAACGGCCCGGTGCCTCCTCCCGCCCTCACGGCGCCTAGGCAAGAGGTGGGGGGAGGTGCCAGACCCCAGCTCAAGGACCGTAGGCCAAGGACTTGGATGCAGGCCAGGAGGTACTGGGGCCACGGACAGCCGAATTTACTGGAAAATGATCTTTCCCAAGGCGAATGCACATGTAACACACCAGCTCCCTTTCTGCCCTGGTCTAGTGACTCCTTTCATGAAAGGATCTCTGAAATGTTATCTGCATTTACAACCAAATTCACTTTCTTTGATCTTTGAAACACAAATCAAAGATCACATTGTACCTTCACCGGGTCTGTGGGGCTTTCAGCGACCTCCGCCAAAAATAATAAAAGTGGCACCCGGCCAGGAAACGCCTCCTTGAAGCGTGAATGAAACTTGTATTTTTCAGTTGTATCTTTCCTAATTGACCTGATAATTTAAACTTCCTGCCTCAAAGGACAGGGGGAGTTCCCGACAATTTGGCTTACCTCAGGCAATAGGCAGCAAAGGCCAACTCAGAGTCCGTCAGCAGGCTTGTGCCAAAGACTTACTTCAGGGGGGCCAGGCCATCAGAAAAAGACTTTTTGGTCCAAATTGTTTTTTTTTTTAATTCAGGCCATCCAGGTATACGAGTATATATATTTTAATTGTGGTAAAATATACATAACATAAAATTTGCCGTTTTAACCATCTGTAGGTACACGGTTTGGTGGCACTAACTACACTGCATTGTTGTGCAGCCTTTCACTGCTATCCAGCTCCAGCCCTCTTCATCCTCCTAGACAGAAACTGTCCCCATGAAACGCCAGCTCCTCACCACCACCCTTTCCCCAGCCCCTGGTAACCTCTGTTCTACTGTGTGTACATTAATTTGCCTATTGTAGGTACTTTCTGCAAGTGGAAGCATACATTGTCATTTCACTTAGTGTTTTAAAGGTTCATGTGTGTTGTAGCATCTATCAGAATTTTGTTTCTTTTTAAGGCTGAATAGTATTCCGTTATATTTACATTCCACATTTTGTTTATCCATTTTTCTGTTAGTGGACACATAGGTTGCTTCTATCTTTTGGTTACTGTGACTAATGCTGTTAGGAACATCAGTACTCAAACATCTGTTTGAGGACCTGCTTTCAAGTCTTTTAAGTATATACCCTGAAGTGGAATTGCTGAATCATATGATAATCCTACGTTTACTTTTTGAGAAACTGCCAAACTTTTCCACAGCAGCTGCACCATTTTACATTCCTGCCAGCAATGCACCAAGTTTCTAACTTCTCCACATCCTCACAATCATTTGCTCTCTTCTGCTTTTTTTGATAATAGCCATTCTAATGGATGTGAAGTGGTATCTGGAGGTTTTGGTTTGCATTTCCCTAGTGACTAGTAATATTCAGCGTCTTTTCATGTGCTTGTTGGCCGGGCATATGTCTTCTTTGGAGAAATGTCTATTCAAGTGTTTACCCATTTTAAATTTGAGTTATTTGTTTTGTTGTTGAATTGTAGGAGGGGTGGGGTTTTGTTTTTTTTTTTTGTATATTTTGGTTACTAATCTCGTATCAGATTCATGACTTGAAAATATTTTTCCCACTCTTTTGATAGTTTTCTTTGATGCACAAATCTTTTAATTTTGATAAAGTAGAATTACCTATTTTTTTCTCTTGTTTTTGGTATTGTATCCATGAAATCATTGCCAAATCCAATATTGTGGAGATTTTTCCTTGTTTTCTTCTAAGGGTTTTATAGTTTTAGCTCTAGGTCTTTGATCTATTTTGGGTTATTTTTGTATAACTTGGTGTCATTTTTTGCATGTGGATATCCAATTTTCCCAGCACCATTTGCTGAAAAGGCTGTCTTTCCCCACTGAAGGGTCTTGGCACCCTTGTCAAAAATCAATTGACGATAGCCCTAACACGTGTCACTCAGTTGTTCAGATGTCGACAGTTCCACAAAGCAAAAGCTTGCTGGTTCGATTCCCAGTCAGGGCATATGCCTGAGTTGCGGGTTGGGTCCCCAGTTGGGGGCATGTGAGAGGCAACCACACATTGTTGCTTCTCTCCTTGTCTTCCTCCCTCCCTCCCCCTCTCTCTAAAAAATAAAATAAATAAAATCTTTCTTTAGAAAAAGATTATTTTGGTTATTGAGGTCCCTTGAGATTCTATATGAATATTAGAACAGGGTTTTCTATTTCTGAAAAAAAAAAAAAAAAAACCCTGCTGGGACGTTGATAGGGATTGCATTTAATCTGTACATTACTATGTGTTTATGGATATTTTCATAATATTGTCTTCCAGTCCACGAATATAGGATGACTTTCCATTTATTTAAGACTTCTTTCATTTCTTTCAGTGATTTTCTTGTAGTTTCTAGTGTACAAGGCTTTTGCCTCTGTGGTTAAGTTTATATCTATATATTTTATTTTCTTTGATGTTATTGTAAATGGAATTGCTTTCTTAATTTCCTTTTTGGATTGTTCATTGTCAGTGTATAGAGACATGCTGAGTTTTGTGTGTTGGTTTTATATCCTGAAACTTTGCTCGATGCATTTATTACCTCTAGCAGTGTTTTTGTGAAATCTTTCAGGTTTTCAAGGTAGAAGGTCATATCATCTGCAAACAAATAATTTTACTTCTTCCTTTCTCATTTGAATGCCTTTCTTTCTTTTTCTTGCCTTACTGCCCTGGCTAGGATTTCTAGCACTAAGTTGACTAGAAGTGGCAAGAGCAGGAAGAGCTTCCAGTTTCTCACCATTGAGTATGATTTGGCAGTAGGTTTTTTACATATGACCTTTATAATATTGAGGAAGTGTCCTTCTATTCCTAGTTTATTGAGTATTTTTATGAAAAAATATTGAATTTTATCAAATGCTTTTTTCTGTATCAGTTGAGATAATCACGTGGGTTTTTCCTTTCTATTGTTATGTTGTATTACATTGATTTTGATATATATTTTTAAAATGGTTTTTGCTTTCCTGTGAGCTGGATCCTTTGGAGGATCCCGTGCTGCTTTTTCAGCCATGTAGTGGGAAAAGCTACCTTTGCTGGGAGCCCATCAAGGGCACAGCATGCAATCTCCAGCTTCTCCTCCAATGACAAGGCAGGAATCAGCTCATTTTACAGATGGAAAAGCTAGGCTTTGTGAAGGCCAGGACTTGCCTGAGTAATGGTAAACTTGAGAATTCCTGCCCAGCTTGCAGCCCCTCCTTTGGTAGTGCTCCCGCTTGTCTTGGGGGCTACATGTGAGGGTTTGAGTTGGGAGGCCCAGAGGCAGTGGTCAGGCAGGGGGGATTGGAACAGGGACTTTGGTTCTGAAGTGTTTGGGATTGATGTCAGCACTGTGGCCTCCCAGAGACAGGGGCAGCAAAAAAAGCAGGGACATGCAGCTGCCAAGAGAGCTGCCACCAGCTGCGCAAGGACTTCAGCCTCTCAAGCCTACCTGTGTTTCTTGTCCTTGGACCTTTATCAGAGCCCTTCCCTGGAGTCGGCTGGTTGACATTCAAAGCCTAGAACCAGGAGAGGCAGAATCTCTGTTCATAGAGCCCCTTCTTGCTCTAACAGAAATTTGAACCCTTTGGTGCCTTCTCAGAGGTTCCAGTGTCATTTTCCAGAAGGGGGTTCTTTCCTGCCCTGCTGATGGGCTGTGCCCCACGTAATTAGTATGGGTGCTTCAGAGACCCTTCCAACCTAGCCAGTGGGCTGGGCACCTGAGCCTGGTGCCCCTGGGGTTCCTTGTGCTTCAGCCCTGTTATAGAGTGAATGTTTGTGCCAGCCACCCCATCCATACGTTGACATCCTCGCTACCCCCTGCACCCCATGTGTGATGATATTAGGAGGTGGGGCTTTCAAGGATGTGTATGTCGTGAGAGTGGAATCCTCATAAATGGGACTATTGCCCTTGTAAAACAGCTTAACAATATCAAATCTTCCAATCCATGAACAGATTATATCTCTTCATTTTTTAGGTCTTCATTAATTTCAGGAAGTGTTATAGTCTTCAGTGCACAGATTTGCAAGGATTTTCCTAAATTTATCTCTCAATATCTTAAGGATATAGATACTATTGTAAATACTATTTTAAAGTTTTTATTTTCCAGTTGTTCTTTACTACTGTGTAAAAATGGAATTGACATTTTATCTTATGCTCTTGCCAAATTCACTTAATAGTTCTAGTAGTTGTTTGTAAATCTATAAGTTTCCTTAGGATTTTCCATATATACAACCATGTCATCTACAAATAAAGACAATTATCCTTCTTCCCTTTATATATATGACATTTGTATATCCATATAGAGAGTGTGCATACATACATATATGATTTTTTAATTGGCTTATTGCAACGACCAGGACTTTCAGTAGTCAAGTTCAGTGAAAGTGGTAGGAGTAGGCATCCTTGACCTCTTCCTAATCTTAGAAGGAAAGTGTTTGATCTTTCACTATTAAGTCTGCTGTTAGCTGTCAATGCTTTTCATAGATGCCTTTTTTTATCAGGTTGAGGGAGTTTCTTTTGAGTCCTAGTTTGCAGTAGTTTTGTTTTTCATAACTGGATGTTGGATTTGGTCAAATGATTTTGCTCCATCTTTGCTATGATCACAGTATTTTTTTTTTCATTCTGTTAATGTGACAAATGACGAGGACTGGGTGTTGAATGGAAAACCGCTTGCATTCCTAGGATAAACCCCACTTGGCCATAATGAATTATTTGCATGTAGTGCTAGGTTCAAGCACTCATAATTTGCTAAGGACCTTGATCTACATACTTAAGGGATACTGGTTTGTTATTTTCTTTTCCTGTAATGTCTTTGTCTGGTTTTATATCAGGATAATACTGGCCTCATAAACTGACTTGGGAAGTGTTTTTCCCCCTCTACGTTCTGAAATAATTGGTGTAGGTTGGCATTATGTCGTCTCTATGTCTATACATTTGCTTCCTTAAATGTTTGCTAAAATTCATCAGTGAAACCATCTGGGCCTAGAGTTTTCTTTATGGGATACTTTTAATAATGAATGTAATTCTTTTCATAGATACAAAGTTATTCATGTTTTCTACTTCTTGTGAAAGTAATGTGTCCATGTCTAACTTGTTAAATGTATCAAATTAAGTGTGTTCATAATGTTGCCTTATTATCTTTTTAATGCCTATTAGGATCTGCAACAGTGTTACCTCTTTCATCTGCAATATTGGTCATTTTATTGTCTCCCTCCCTCCCTTTCTTCCTTCCTTCCTTCCTTTCTCCTTTTTTCTTTTCAGTTAGTTTTTTATTTCTTCTTTTGGTTATATCAATTCATTTAGTATTTCATTTTAATTCCTCTATTGGCTTTCAGCTGCACCTCTTTGTGTTATATTTAGCAGTTGCTCTAGGAGTCCCAACACATATTTAGTTTACTGTAACCTACTTAGTATCCACATCGTACCACCTCACACTGCCTGTAAGAACCCTGCAACTGTATGATTCCACTTGCAGCCATCTTTTTGCTGTTGGCATCTGTTCTTTATTCACATAAACCCCACTGTACATGGTTCTAATTCTTACTTTAAGTACTTGGTACTTTTAAAGAAAATAAGAGAGGGAAGCAATAGTCTTTTAAATGTACCTGCATTTTCACCATTTCTGGTTTTCTTCATTGCTTTCAGTCATCAGCCTCGGTGTCCAAACCAGGTGTGATTTCTCTTCAGCCTGGAGAACTTCCCGTCACAGCTCTTACAGTGAGAGCCTTCTGGTGAGGAATTACCTTGGCTGTTATTTATCCAAAAATGTTTTCCTTTCTCCCTCACTGAAAAATATTTTTACTGTACATCCATTTCTAGATTGGCTTTTCTTTTCTGCACCTAAACTTTGTCTCATTGCTTCTGATGTGAAGGCAGACATATGTAATGTGTTCTCATTTCTCTGGCTGCTTTCAAGGTTTTCTCTAATCTTTGGATTTCAAGAGTTTGATTGGTTTTAGGCTTGCTAGGGTGGGCCTCTTGCAGTTTTGCCTTTAGTCCTAATGCAAACCCTTGAGTCCTGGGACATAGTTTTTCTTCCCACAGCGTGGACTCTCTGTGGCTCCAGTGGAGAGCCCACGGTACATACACAACCCCCGTAATGTGGCAGGACTTGTGGCCCAAGCCCTGTCCTCCCCCGTGGTAGGTGGGAGCCGGGTCTCTGTGCAGCTGTTATCCTCCACACTTGCTGGATCTTGGTCATGTGTCTGCAGTTCAGCAGTCTACTAAGGGCTTGAGGGGAGTTTACACGCAGGTTCAAGGATTTCCTCCTTCATTTCCAGATGCTCTGACTGACCTGAACTCTGTTCTCTGGCACCTGGAGCCCATAGGACTACAGCTTCTCACATGCCATCACCTATGCTGTGCCCTAAAGTGGGCCCCCACAGTGAAAGCAGTATAAACAAGGATCTTAGTGCATTTCTCTTCTCCCAGTGGCGGGATTCCCTCTAGTTTCTGGCTGCTTTGGGGTGATCTTCAGTGCTTTCAAAGAGTTATCGTTTCTATTTTGTCTGGAGTTGGTCGTTTCTATCTGTGGAAAAGTTAGCCCTCTCCAACCTGCTCAGTTAGTGCCCAGACCAGCCCCTCCACCCATTTGCCTTACAAGCCTCCATCCAGTAATGCCTGCCTTTGTGCTCAGGACTCTCAGTGCCCGGTGAGATGCTGGAACAGATCTGCTGTCATGCCCTCCTGGTGTGGTCCTGGCCCGTCAGCACTGGGGGGGAGGGAAGCTGAAGGAAGTCAGGCCGGGTCCTAAGGCACACCCCTTTTCCATGGACGTCTAGTGTGTGGAGCACACGCACTCAGATCTTGTGGAGCAGGGCACCGTGGGCATTTCAGAATAGGAAGCGTCACATGAAGACTTCACACCAACATTCACTGGACAGCCGTTCTCTGAGCACCAGTCATGTGCTGGGGACAAAGATGTGAGAAGGAGGCTCCTTTAGGGCGAGAGAGGAAAAGATGGTAATAAAGAACCAGGATTCCATGGAAGCCCTAAGCTGGCCCCTTGCCAGGTGTCAGGGAAGGCTTTCTGGAGGGGGAGCTCAGCACTGAATCTTAACTAAAGAGGGAGGGTTAGACAGGCAGAGGGTGGGTGCACCGCTCTGGGCAGAGGGAACAGCATGGACACAGGCTGAGGGCCAGCGGTGTGCTGTGGGAGGGAGTAGACAGCAGGAGGGAGAGGGGCAGCTGCACTCACTGAGGCATCAGGCCCCCCAGCGGCCCTCAGTGCTTGGGGGTGGGGGGTCAGAGCTTGTCTGATCTGGTCAAGGCAACACTCATTCAGGCTGTACCTGAGCCTCCTGGGGCAGCTTCCCGCCCTGACATGCTTGGGCACCAGGGAGCTGATAGGTATCCCACCTTTGGAGACGTAAGGCGCTGGATGGAACTCCGACTTGCAAAGAGTGGGCTGATGTGAACAACATACTCCATTTATACACCTTCCCCCCTCCCAAAGACTTTGACAATCAAACACTTCCCATACTATGGAAACTCGACCTCTGTTAATTGTTTGGCTTTATTACTATCATCACCCAGG
This sequence comes from Phyllostomus hastatus, assembly GCF_019186645.2. Classification (NCBI taxonomy): domain Eukaryota; kingdom Metazoa; phylum Chordata; class Mammalia; order Chiroptera; family Phyllostomidae; genus Phyllostomus; species Phyllostomus hastatus. The sequence continues at coordinate 2,527,096 of NW_025334027.1, forward strand.
CCAATTCCAGCCACCAGGGGCTGAATGATGAGCCATTGAAGCTGCTCTGGCGGTCTCACCTCCCACCCACCCTCTTCCACAGCCCTGGCACCGAGGCCACGGTGGACAAGGTGGCGGCGTGGCTAAAACACTGGGACCCACGGAGACATCTGGGGAGTCTGAGCACAGGTTTTCTCATTCATCAAGTGGGAACCCTCCCCCAAATACATTTAGATGTTGCTTTGATCTCCTCACATTCTGTCTCCTATCTTGACCCTGGTGGTTCAAGAGCTAATTACATCTGCTTGGGGGAAATTTTGGGTATGAAAATTCTTCAAAGATGCTGAAGACCAAGAGGTGCCAATAACTGTTCCCACCGGACACGGCCTGTGTGCCTCACTAACAGAACTGTAAAAGGGGAGCCTGTGGGGTGCCCCGTGCTGGGTTGTTCACATACATGTGCCTGGCACCCAGTCCCCTGCGAGCTGTGGCTGGGTCAGTGGTCAGTGGTCAGGGCAGGGAGCTGGGCCCAGCTGGCTCCTGACCCCCAGCTGTTACATAACAAGGTCACACGGTCTCTTGTTTATGGTTCCATGTTATTCCCAAGCACTTGGTGTTATTTGATCATCAGTTATAAGCCAAAAAATCCCGCTTTTATTAGGGAAAAAAACACTTAATTTCATGGCCAGATCACTGTCCCATGAAACCCTAGAGGCCGGGACTGCAGCAGGCTTGAGGTGGGCCTGCCTTGCCCGTTATTTCTGCTGTCACCACTGGCTTTGAATTTCCTGCCTAGACCAGCCAGGCAGCCGAGGGCTCAGCTGTTTCCTGAGCTGACCCTGCTCATCAGGGTTGGCTCTTCACCCTGTGGGTGCCCACCTCCCTGCCCTGTCCTGGTGGGGGTCAGCTCTAAACACAACAGGCGCACGGTGGGGGTCTTCTCGCTGCCCCTTCACGTGGCGCTGGGAAGGCTGCTGGGCCCTGGTTTGGGTTTCGGGATTAGGGAAACCCGAGCACCATAGCACGCTGGGGCTGGGATTAGGTGAGCTCAGCTCTAAGATGCTTTGCTGGGCCCTGTGGGGCCCACTTCATGGCCTCTTTGCTGCCCTTGCAGGCACAGGTGCTTGGCTGGGGACCAGGATGTGCAGGGCTCCTGGAGCCCTCAGTGGCAGCACCAGAAATCCGAGAGACTGCTGGAAGCTGGGGAGGTAGATGGGGGAGGAGTGGGGACAGGACAGAGCAGGCAGCAGATCAGGCCTGCTCAGAGCAGGTCTGCAGGGGAGGACACCGGGCTCTTGTCCTGGGCATCGCACCCAGGACTGAAGGTCGTGGCCCTGGACATCCCATGATCAAGTGCATGTGGAACAAGAAGCAGCACCTGTAAAACCAGTCCAAACCTCTGTCTACCCTGCCCCCTCCCTGGGGCATCACTCTTGCAGTCACTCAGCCCTGCCTCTACCTGGTAGGGACCCCTGGGGTTGAGAGGGAGGTGAAGTGGCTTTCATAGGGCACCTGGGAGGTGTAGCCAGCTGTGAGCACCTCAGGGAGGTAGGAGTGGCTCCTGGTGGCCCACCCCTGAGCACCCTGGCCTTGACCCTGCTATACTCATAAGAGCCCAATGCCAATGTGTGCACTTCCAGTAAGTGACGTGAGTAAAGCCATTGAAGGAGCCCCCTCATGGACACCTGGAGCGTGAACAGGGTCCAGAAGGCTCAGTGATGTGGCCTGGAAGCCATGGGTCTCTCCAGATGGCGCAGGCCCTGAGGAGCACACTAACTGGCCGACTCAGAGTGCCCCTCTTGTAGGGTCCTGGGTCACTTGTACTGCAGCAGCTCCAGCAGCTCTGCACCCAGCGGTGAGCAGTAGGTGAGGGGCTCAGGCCTGCATCAGGCTGGGGAGTGGGCCGGGCCCTAGGGCACTGCCTCTGCCACCAAGCTGCTGCGTGTGGCTGAGACGCTGTGGGACAAGCCACCCCAGGGTCCTCAGGGGCAAGCCCAGACATGAAGCCACAGACAGAGACACCCTGAACCATAGGGACCACCTGACCTAGACCTGTTTCTCCTGGGACAGCTCTGCCTACAAGTGTCCCTGGCCCAGCTCAGTGGTCACTTCCTAAGCCAGGCCTCTCCACCACATTAAAGCATGGCTGAAGCATGCATGGGGGCCGGTGTTCCCAGCTATTTCTGAGAAAAGCTGGGTTCCTCAGCAGGGCTGTGGGAAGACACCAGTGACCTGCAGAGGATTTGGAGGGGGATCGCAGACTGAGCATCTCGGTCACCTCCTGTGAGCTGGTGCCACTCTGCACCTCCAGCTGTCAGTCCTAGATCCCCTCCTCTGGCAAGGACCACCCCTCCCTTGCCTATTTTGTCCTCAGTCTAGCTCTCAGTGACTGCTTGTCACCCCTCCTCTGTGTGCCTGCCTCCCTTGGGGCCTCGGACCTTCCGGGGCTGGGAAAGGAAGAGGAGTGGTGGCCAGCCAGATGGTGACGTGCCCACCTTCAGAGCCAAGGGGGAGGAGCGAAGGGGGAGGGGGTGGTGTGGCCCCTGAGCATCGGCCCCTCTCCCTCCCCTGCTGTTGCACAATCTGAGCCATGAGCAGAGTGCAGGATGTCGCCAGGGGTAATTGTAGGTTACACAAAACAATCTGAGGAATTAAAATCATATTTTCATTGCACCATAAAAACATGCAAGGGCGGTGGGAAGGCGGCCCTCAGGCCAGGTGGAGAGCACCTGGCCTGTGGCGCTCTGGCCCCTCCCTCAGTCCCTGGCAGGAGGGTACAGGGTATGGGTGGGCCTAGAGAGGGGCCTCAGGCCATGCAGTAAGCCAGGAGCCAGGCGGCAAGCAGGAGAGAGAACACTGCTGCCCAGTGCTCCATCCTGCCACCCATGCTAGTGTTTAGACGGGAAACCCACGCGCACAGTGGGCCCTTTTCTGAGTGAAGCGACTATTGGAACACCCTGCCCAGCCAGGGGCCCTGGAATCGGGTCCCCAGGCCCCACAGAGTGGTGGGTACATGTGGGATGTCCAGGTTACTAGGCCCCATAGCTGGCAATTGCATACTGACACAGCACGTGGCAGGAAGGTGGCCCAGATGATGGCAGTGGCCGCAGCCAGGCCCTTTGTGGCAGGCCTCCACCTGGAGTCTCCAGGATGGGTGCTGTAGAGCTTCAAGGACACACAGGCAGCATCCCCCAAGAGCTGTCCTGAGCACCCGCATGGCCGGACAGGGTGGCTGGGGGTTCCCAGCACTGTGGATGCTTTGTTCTCTCCTAGGTGACAGCACAAGCCAGACCCAGCACAGAAGTGGGCGCTGCAGACACAGCACGTATGCTGGAGCAAGGTCCATGCTGGGGGAAGGCGTGTGCAAAGAAAACAGCCAGGGATTGTGGGGGGAGGCACATGTGGATGGCAGTCTGGCTGCCAGTGATGGGCATGACTGACCCTCACCACCGCCCTGTGCCCAGTGTGTGCTGAGGGCTCCCACCCCGGCGGCATCATTTCCATCATCACAAAAGCAACAAGGCCATTTCAGGTTCCTCTTTTGCCCCAAGGCAGAGGCTGTATCAGCAGGCCCCTGCCTATAAGGGGCCCCTCTTGCTGGCCGGGCAGCCCAAGTGTCAGCTGACCTCTGCAGACCTTGCCTTTGCCTCCAAGACAGGGGCACACCTCCTCCCAGTAGAGAGGCGGCCCTCCAGCCCTCCGAGCAGGATCCAGGACGGGGCGCGCCGCCAGCCGTGCGTTAAATGGGACACGGCTGATCTCGCACTGCACTTGTCGAGAGGGCCCGGCCCAGCCCAGCACTTGGCATCTTAATTGGGCGTCTGAGAGCTCCTGCACGCGCTTCACACAGAGTCGGAGGCTCCCATAGGCCCATTAAGGTGCAAAGACATTCCTTTGTTTGCTGACAAGCAGGGTCCCATCCAGGGCTCCCAGGCCGGCAGACTAAGTGATGTTTTCTTAAGAAAGACACGAGATTAACCACCACTAAAGCCTCAGCACAATGCCAGGCCCTGCCCGTCACTGTCAGCGCTATCTCTCTGCAGTGACTGACAGGTGCAGCCGGTGCAGACGGATGCTCTCTGGGCCCATCAAGCCTCAATGTGCAGGATTAGCCTGACCACAGCAGACTCGCTGACTTGGAGGCCACTGTGAAAACATAATGAGGTGCCTGACATTCAGGGGCCAGAAACCTTCCAAAACCCCTGCCCACTGCCGTTGCTGGGTCACAGCACTGGCAGGATGCTCTGGAACAAAGCCAGAGGCTCCCCATCCCTCCTGAGCACCTAGCGGGAGCTCAGAGCACCTGTAAGGCACATAGAGGGTCCCGGGAGGGATTCCCCAAGGTCTGTGCTGGAAAGGAAGGGTCGGGGTCTTCCAAGGCACTGATGCTGGGAATGCAGTGATGCTACCCCAGTTCCCATTGCAGAACAACATGGAAACAGCTCCCAAATGATAAAGGGAGGTGGCGGGGGCACTGACGGGGTGGATGGCCAGGCCTCACCCCTACCTGGGCCATCCTGGGGCCAGTAGAGAACACTACAGGCAGCGCACGCTTCAGGAAAACACCCTCTTTATTTGCAGTCCAGAAACACCAGGGGGTTCTGACATGGGCAGCCCACAGGGTGGGTTTCTGCGCAGGTCGTCATCATCTGGCGTCGGGGGCCGGACAGGGCCGGCCCAGGCAGGAGGGGGTGGATGGTGCAGGTGAGGGGGCTGACACCCCCGGGAGCCATCCCTGCAGGACACAGGAGCAGTCCAGACACAATGCCCCACGCCAGCCACCTCGGGGTCTCTCCAGGCTGGGGCTCTCCAGGCCGGGGTGAGGGTCACCAATGTCCTGCCAAAGTTGGGGAGCCAGTGTGAGGTGGCCACACCACCCCCACATACGCCTGGCCACATCTCTCGTGCCTGCACACAGGAGCCTCCCAGGGCAGAAGGGAAGTGAGTCCCAAAGAGCACTCCCCCCAGGATGATGAGTCACAGGGAGCATTGTACTGTGAAAAATATTTTGCGATGATAAAAATTTATGGCAGGCTCTTAACAAAATAGCTCTTTTAGGTGTGACACTCAGACAAGAGTTTCCTCAGGATGCCCTTTGTGTGTATCAGAGGCAGCCCTGGCTGGGGGACTGCGATGGAACTGGTGCCCAGAGCACCCTGGGAGAGGCCCCGAGCCCACTGTGCATGGGCCACGACTCAGCCCGGCATGCCGGGGCTGGAGGATGCTCAGGCTGAGAGATGAAAGGCCCTGAACACAGGCGTCCCCTTGGCAGGGGTCAAAGAGGGTCTTGCTAAGTCTTCCTCCTCAGAAGAGGGTTGGGATCAACAACGTAGCCAGAGGCTCCCGGCAGCCGTGGGCCCAGCCTGGCTGCTCGAGGCTCAGACAGAACCAGCTGTGCAGCAGCAGCTGTGCACAAGGCAGTATCTCCACCTTCTGGGCAGGAGAGAAACGAGCTGGTGCGGCTCTACGTGGAGTAAGGCAGGAGAGGGAGGCCCTCCCCTCCTGCCCAGCGGCCTGCTGAGCTCAGCCTGGGGGATGCTGTCCACACCCACTGTCTCACCTGGGACAGCTACCTGCTATGGGTGTGAGGGAGCATGTGGGAGCAGTGGCAGCCAGGCCAGGGAAGGGGGCACCCTCTGTAGACTCCCGTCCTAGCCTTGTTTCTTTGGCTACTCTGGCCTGGGCCCCGGACTCACCTGTCTGAGGTGGCACAGCAGGTACAGCCTGCCACGCCCCTGAAAAGCAGTTCGCAGTGGCACCACCCCCCTCCTGTCACTGCTCTATCTTCACACAAAGCCCACCCCACCCATGTACCTGGGTCCGAACGTCCGAAGGGCCTGGCTGTGGGGGACGCTGGTGTGCGGTGTGCCCTGGGCCTGGCAGGGATGGTGGCTTACCCTCAGCAGCCAGTCACGGTGGGGTCCAGGCCTGAGCGCTTCGTGATGCGCAGCTTGGCCACCTCCTCAGCACAGGTGGGATGGATGCCCACTGTCCGCATCACCTGTGCGTAGGAGGCCCCACACCTACATGCAGTGGAAGGGGGGAATCAGGCAGTGCAGGGAGACATGTTCATGTTACCCTGTCCTCGGGAAGGTGGTACCTGAGGGAGCGCTTCGAAAGTCTCGCTCTTCTCGCCACTGCCCAGCCCTGGCTCCCACCCTTTCTCCTCCAGCCAGCAGCCAGAAACACCTGTTTGACCCACCCTGTCTCCCTCCAAGGAAATGCCCGCTGCCTGCAGTGGCCAAGCAGTCCCACCTCAAGCCTGCATCACACCTGACCCGTCCCTCACTTGCTCCAGCCTGGCCTCCTGATGCTCCTGGCTCACCAGACACAGCTCTACTTGGGCTGCGGATCCAGCTGGTCCTTCTGTGGGGCCCACTTCCTCAGTCTGCCTGAGCCCACGTTCCTTTCCCGAAGCCTGCACCAGCCCAGCTCGCCTTCCCAGCCCACCCTTCTGCTTAGCACTCAGTACTTGTCACACTCGTGCCTCCTGTACACTCAGCAACAACCACCCCCAGTGCACCGCTTGCTCCTTGGCACACTGTGTATGCGTGCCCACAGGGCACTGCCCTTACCCCGGCACACGTGTGCTGGAAGACCTATCTGGTGGGAAGGGCCCCAGCAGGAACGACTAGTGTGTTCATTTCAAGTGTGGATGGAAGGCCCTACGACGGAGGGGCCAGTCCTTCCTCCCAACTGCGGTGGACACATCACTCTCATCACTCCGCTGACTTGCTCAGACCTTCAGCGGCTCTGCTGTGCAGATGCTGGAAAACTATCACCTTCACCAACCAAAAGGGTTTTTTGGTGTTTCAGCTATATTTTAAAATTCTGATTGAGACATAGCAGCTTTCTATTTATTTTTATCTTCATTTCCACTGAATTGCCTATTCATGGTTTCTATCTTTCTATTGGATTCGTCCTATAATTATTACTGTCAATTTCTGAGAGTTCTGTGTCTGTTAGAGAAATCAGCCCTTTGCAGTTGCATTATTTTAAAAAGCTGCCACATTTGAAAGAGTCTCTCCAGACATTGTTCCAGAAGCTGAGTGTCAGTCCTGGCAAGAGCACCAGCATGCCAGCGTATGGATGGAGATGGCTTTGTGGGAGAGCCGTGGCTCTCCCTGTCCCCCCGGCTCTGGAGATCCTCTGGGCTGTAGCTATGGGCAGCCCGGCCCGCCAGAATGCACACACAGCCCAGTGGGCCAGGTTCCAGGGGTCGCCTTAGCTGTTCTCTTTGTGGCCAGGGTGGACGGCCCTCCCCACAACAGGCTCTGGCAAGATGCAGCAGAGCCTTGTACCAGCCCCACAGGCTTCCTTCCAGTGGTCACTGTGGATGGACCGGGGTGTGACCTGAATCCCGTGATTAAGGACCACACACATGTTCCAAGGATGTGAGTCCAGCCCTGGATGCAGCCCTGCCTGCTGCCCTCGCCTCCAAGGCTCAGTGCCCCTTCCCCTCCGGGGAGAACCTGGCCCCACAACCCAGTGATCACCTTGATGTGTGTGTGAAGGGCTAGGGGGGCAGTGGTGAGGCCTGAGGCTCACTGCCCTGTGATGGGGTGTCCCTATTTGAGGGCCTGTGCTGCCCATGTGGGAGGCAGGCACCCTGGGGTGTCTGGACTAGACCCTCAGCCTTTGTAGCCCTGTATCATCAGCTTTTCTGGGTGTCAACCCTGCTCCCTGAACCCCCACCCTGCCCTCAGACCTCCACCTCCATACCCCCCAAGCACATGTGGAGATCCAGGCAGCACATGCTTCCTCCTCTGTGAGTTCAGCCTCTCTCCTCTGCTTCATCCCACCCTCTGGCTCCTGACAGCCTCACATCCAGCTGCCCAAATTCCTCACTGCCCCGGATGACCCACTCACACCCACAGCCTCTGTCAGCAAAGGCTCCGGGGAGCCCTGAGCCCCACAGTGCACAGCCTGTGCCCAAGACACAGGTGATGGCTGGGGCTCCAGCAGATGAACGCCCATGCAGGGGGCGTGCAGCTCCCACCATACACTTGAGGCTGAGACCTTGCTCATGACCACCTGGGCACTGGGCCCCAGGAACAAGTGCCCCAACTCTGCTCATTCTGAGTAGAAAAGACCCAAAGACTGACTCCCCAAGAATCACTGGGGACTCGAGGCTCTCCCAGGGCCCCCCAGGTGGTCTGGCCACAGACAGACAGTCAGTGTGGCTGGCTTGACAGGGTTTGGCTGGAGAAGAAAGTGCCTCTTGTCTGGCTGAAGCTGCCCCGTCTAAGGACAGGCTCTGCTGAGAACACAGACAACACTACACGAAAGCAACGGCAATGCAGTGGACATGCGGGTGTAGTGCTGCCAGGAACCCGAGGGACACCAGTCTGGGCCTCGTGTAACGGCCGACACTCTTTGGGACTTACTTGATCCCCAGAGCAAATCCTTGAGTAACTTCACCTGCGTTGGGGCCAAGGAAGTGCAGGCCCAGCACCCGCTGCGGGGGCTCCCGCAGGCACACCATCTGAAAGCCACACACACAGTCAGCTGTCACCTGACTGGAGTGGACCCCCAGCCCCGGGTCCACTCTTTTCCTTCTCCTCACCTCCTGGCATGTCCCGACTCAGGCCCACAAGGACACTCACCTTTATGTAACACTGGGACGCATCCCGTTCAGCCACCGTGAACTCCAGTGGTTTATAATAGGCGTGATAAACCTGGGTGATAAGGTACGGATCCCTGGAATCAGCAGCTGCAGCCAGTCAACCCCCTGGACATTCCCAGCTCTGACAGGCTGTGTGAGCACAGCAGAGACCCGTGCACAGGCGATCTATGGCCAGAGCCATACGGCAGGACAGAACCTGCCCCAGGCAGGCCGAGACCCCCATGAGCCACAGCGGCAGAGCAGGCACCAGGTCAGCACCACCCACTGTGACTGATCCCTGAGCCCGAGGCTCTGCACGAGGCACGGGCCTCGCCCAGGAGTGCAGATCGGGTGGACACAGCAGAGTGATCAGGGAGACTGAGGTTAGCGGGTGGCCATCTGGCCTCCCTCAGGCACCCTGGTGCTCAGTGGGCCCTCAGTTGAGCAGGGAGGCGGGGGCAGGCGCAGGGTGGCCCCCGGCCCACACTGGAGCTGTCGGACAAAGGCTTTCAGCACCCGAGAAGGGATCGACAGTGTGTTCAGGGCTGCGGCTGAGTAAAAAATGAGCAAGGCCCTCACATGTGTTGCACAGCCATTATTAATTAATGGAGCTTCAGAGAATATTGTTCTAACTAAGACAGAATTGGAAAAAAAACAAACAAAGGGTATTTGGCCATTCAACATTGTGAAACATAAAACAACATTATAAAATGCCATGAACATATGTCCTAGTGTACTTGTGATGAATCAAACAAAAATAGCAAATAAAGTGCTGAGGGAAAGGCCAGCCTGTCAGGCCTGGCCCGTTGATGGAGGGGACTGGGGCACTGGGGCAAGGGGCAGGCCCTGGCATCCAGCAACTCATTCCCCAAGGGTACCAAGCCCTGCGGTGTTGGCCACATGGGGTCTGGTTTCTCACTGGTCTGCCTGAAGGCTGCTGCAACAGCAAGAGGAAGCCACACTGAAGGCTTCCAGCATCCAAAGCCTCCCTGCCAGGCTGCCTGGGGCATGCTCTGTGGCTACCCCCAGGCCACCGCGGGCCTGCCAGGGCAGACCCCCTGAAGCAGCCCTGTCTTGACTGATGAAACCCCTGCCCTGGGCTGTCATGGGGCTCGTGGGGACTGGAAGGACCTGGGAAGAGGAACAGAGGCAGAAGCTGGCATGGGGCTGCTGGGATGAGGGGTCGCAGACTGCAGGAACCACAAGGGAGTCAGGGAGTCCCAGAAATTCGGGGTACCCGGGGGCGGGTCAAGATTGGGGCAGGAGGATAGGGGACTAAGGGAGCAGAGGTCAGAGTGCAGGAGAAGCCTTTCCAGGCCTAGGGAGAGAAGTGCCCTGTGAGGTGGACCACACCCTGGTTTCTGGGACCCCCCTCCTACACTTCTGCCTGACAAGTCCCTTCCCCCCACATTGCAGCGTCACAGCCATTGCTCTGGGTCCACAGGCCCCACTGGCTCCTGCCCTGCCCAGCTGCAGGCCCTGGGAAGCAGAGAGCCCGGCACTGCTGCTCTCCTGCTGGGCCTCTGTTGGGGAGGGGTGTCGGGGGCAGGAACGCCACATAGGTCATGTCGTGGCGGCCCCTTGTCCTCGGGCCCTGATTTACCTCCACATGCTCCTCTCCATGGCGAGCCACGGCCTCCTCCTCCGACAGCCCCACACAGCCATATTCCAGTGGGGTGAAGACAGTCGTGGGGACCTGGAAGGCAGGTTCTGAGTCAGGCCAAGTCCCCGGATGTGCTGGCCAGCAGTGGGTAGACTCACTTATTCCTGGGCTCCACCCACAAAGCTAAACCTCCCACGCAGGCATGCACACACACACTAATGAGCACACCCCCCCACACACACTGATATGCACACCCACACACAAGCACATGCAGCTGTGTACACATATACCCATATCATGCACACATGCATAGAAATGCACAAAAATGCAGACATCCATGCATACCTGTATATACCAAACGCCCTCATGAACCACACAGGGAAGTGCATGTACATGCATCCCCACACATACTGGAACATGTACAGATGTGTGTGCGCAGACACACAGAGGCACACACACATACCCCCACACCCCAGGACGAGCCACAGCCCTCTCCAGGCTGAACCTAGCCTTGTGCAAGGCAGCAAGCACTCACATTGTCGTAGTCCATCAGGTCTGAGGACTGGCCGCAGAGCCTCTGGGCCAGGAGCCTCCCTGCCATGACAGCTGTGGGCGTCAGCTCGGGCCGCCCCTGACAGAGGAAGGAAGAGTGGGGGGTCAGTTCGGCCCGTCCTCTAAGGAAGTCTGTGCAGTCCCCCATCACCTTCCTGGTGAGGCATCTTCCTTTCAGAAACCCCCAAATGCCGCTTGCTGCTGGGTCTCTGTGCTGAGGTAGCAGCACCCGGGGCCCTCGGCGCATCTGCTGGTTCTCTCTTCCCTCCCTCTGTCTCGCTCCGGGAGACACCTGTGGGGGGGACACCCTTGCCGGGCGGAAAGGTGAGATTCTGACGAGACCACACAGTGCCCACTCTCCCTTGTGGCTTCTGTCTGAACCCCTTCTTCATGTTGGTGACCTTGGAGAGCCGACCCTACAACAAAGCTCAAAAGAGATGCCTCTGCCATTCAAATGTTCACATTAACTGGGCTTCGGGCTCAAACACACAGCTCATCACAGCCCCTTACAAACCCCACATCAAAACTCGGCTCTGCTGGGGGCCCCTCGGTCCCAGTGTGTGTCCTGCTGGGGGCGTGGTGGGGGCACAGCCCCCAGCGTTCCTGCACACATAAGCCTGGGACAGGCTGCCAATCACCTCCATGGCAGCAGGAAATGCAGATGTTGTTTGACATTCCAGAAATGAATGGAGATCCACAGAGATAACTCAGGAGAGCAGGCTGTGCATTCCACTGAGCCTGGCGAGGTGCAGAAACCTCCAGGCACACGGCACGAGGCTGCACTAAACAATGTCCGCCCCCCCCACACCTGGACCAGTGGGGCGTTAACTCTTGTGACTGCTCTGAGTGACCTTTTCAGGAGAGTGGATTCAATGTTTGAATAGATAACACCTTTGTGTGTACCGTAGGTTCCTGACAACATGGTCTGAAATACTGGCTTCTGCCGCATTGGCACGAGCCCTGCAGCTGTCGGGACTCCAACTCGCTCACCTCCCGGGGTGCACAGACAGCACGTTTTATTTGAACTGGGCTCTCTCCCAACAAGACCCTGATGCCATCTTAGGGCACAGCTCACAGAATGAATACAGAAGGCCACTAGCAGAGAATGCCACGGCCAGGCCATCAGAGATCACACTGATAACTATGTTCCCTGGCAATGGGGGCCAGGTCCATGAGACACCTGGGGGTGTGTAAAGCCACTCACTTCTGTCCACAGCAACAGGCCAACTAGATGGTCAAAGGCAATCTGGCAGGAGAGCTAACCAGAGCTCTGACACGGTCCAACTGAGCTGTCATTAAAGATCCATGACAGATGGGAAGACTGTCCCTTCAGGAACAAAGGGAAGTCCCAGTCCATGACCAGGCCCTGCCCTGGCCTGTCCCCATGTGTCTGGGCTCTCATGAAACCCCCTAAATATTAGGATCAGAGCAGAGGCTGGCAGGTGACACTGAGGGAAGGATGGTCCCACAGCATCAGTGACAATGGCCACCTGTGCCCTCTCAGCTCCAGGATGCTCCACCCAAGGATCTGCTCACCTTAACTGCCCCAGGCATTTCCCCAAGTGGATTCCTGGGTGCACATGGGCACGAGCATCCTCGCTGAGCAACAGCTCATCCCCAGCCCAGAGGTCCTTCACTGCCACTCCTTTAGGTCTCTGCCAACCCCCGGTCACTAAGCATCTTCTGAATCTTAAATAGTTTACTTGCTTATTTGTCATCTGTGACCCCTACCCGAATGTCAGCTCTATGAGGGCTGGGGCTTTCATCTGTTCCCGCAGTGGCCTCAGAACTCAGAAAAGTGCCTGGCACCAGAGCAGTGGGCCCTCGGTCAGTATCCAATGAGTGAATGTAAATCAGCACATCGTGGTGGGTTTAATAGCATCCCCCCCACCCCGATTCACTGCTGCCTGGAACCTCAGCATATGACCTTATTTGGAAATAAGAGTCTGCAGATATGACTAAGGTAGGGGCAGAGATGAGGTCATGCTGGATGAGGGTGGGCCCTAAATCCAATGGGAGGGTCCTAATAGAGACAGACAAGAACACACAGCCACCTGGAGGGCCCCGTGAAGCAGGAACAGAGATGGCAGAGCTGCAGCTTTGAGCCTGGAATGTCTGGGGCCACCAGAAGCCACAACCAGAAGAAGGAAGGAAGGAAGGACCCTTTTCCTGGAGGCTCAGGAGGGGGGATCTCAGACTTCTGGTCTCCAGAATCAGAGAAAATAAAGTCCTATTGCCCTGAGCCGCCCGGTTTGTGGCGATTTGTGGTGGCAGCCCCAGGAAACTAACACTCGTGTCAATGGAGCTAGCAGGTCTCAAGGCCAAGAGGTCTGGGGGCCTGGTGCCCCTCTCAGCCCCCTTTGACCAGGGACTCTCCCGAGCCACCTTCCTCAGGACATGCTGTATAATATGCAAGACAGGCTGACTGCTCCTGAGGCTTTGGGGGAGCAGAAGCCCCACAAGTGACCAGCTGCAGGTCTTGCTAGGAGCCTGTGAGGTGGGGGCAGGGGGGACAGGGCTTCCACCAGGGACTCACAGGTGGTAAGCACCCTACTTTCCAGGGGAGGGAGCAGCAGGCCTGTGACTGAGGCTGGGCCCATACCCCTCGAGGCCCCAGTGTCGTCCTCAGGCCCAGCCCCTGTCTGACAGCCCACGGAGAGTGCTGACCTGCCCAGAGATCAGAGCATAAACTGAGGCAAGGAAGTCAGGCCCAGCGCTCTGGGGTCAGCATGGCCCCAAGGCCATGTCCAGCAGCAACATTTTTGGGGCCCTGCACCTGTGCCCACCTGTAGGGAGGTGAGGCCAGCACCAGGGTGTGTGACCAGGTGCCGTTCCCTCAGAGCTGACACAGCGATGGTGCACGACAGGAATCTGCTAACGAGGCTCATAGCCATCTTTAAACCTTCCCCACCTGGCCTCCACAGAAAGGAAGAGCATTTGAGAGAGTAGAGGCTGACATCCACTTCTTTCCAGAACTCGGGTCTAACAGCCCCTGGGGCTTGGCCCAGGGCCTCTGTCAGCCCTGAGTGTCCCCAAGGTCTGGCCCGGGCAGGGGGTGGGGCAGGCACCAGGCGCCAGCCGTACCTCCGCTACATCTCCAATGGCATAGATGTGAGGGACAGAGGTGGCTTCCTGGGCATCGACCAGGACCTTCTTGCTCTCAGGGTGAATGTTTACTCCAGCCTTCTCCAGACTTAGACTTCCGGTTTCTGGAATTCGACCTGGAGGAAACACAGAGGGGTTTATTTACTGTGGTTTTCTTGAGCAGTTTTGACCAAGATTCCTTGATTTGCTGGAAACACTTCTCAGAATGCCCACTTTAGAATTGGTTAAACATCAAACACAAACATTGTCAAGAGACTCCTGGCTTCCAAGGGCCTCAAACACACACCTACACACACACACACACACACACACACACACACACAGCATAAGTACTCACACACACCCCTACCTTTGCACAGGGAATCAAGAAAAGGATGAGGCAGGACTAATGTAAATAGGGGGCTTCAGAAAGGGAGGAAACAGTGGGAGGGGAGAGAGACAAGAAGAGGACTTCTCCAAACATATCCTGTGATAGAATTTTGTTTTCTTAATCACATATATAGTTTATATATGAAAAAAATAAAATTAAATCAAAAATGGAAAAAATTCCCATGAGCTGTAAACAACCCGGAACCAAGGGGCCCGCTTGTGCATGAAGTTGGTAACAGAGCGATAAAAAGACGATTTTTTTCAGGAGCGGCAGGAACCCACATTTTCACTGAGTATCCTCAGAGGGCTGCATCCTAGCAAAAAATAAAGCTACAAGCAGTTCTTGTGTCGTTCAAAACCTCGTAATGTTAACTTTGAATCACAAATTCATGATTTGTTTTTTTAAACTATAAAGTTCCTGGTTCTGACCACAGAAACGTCTAGAAGCAGTGATGCCCGAGAGTGTGATGCTCGCCAAGACTGTGATCGCTGACCCTCCCCAGCGAAGGGGCCAGGACAGGAGCACTGCAGGCCTGGGGCCCTGGGACACAGCAGAGCAGCCTCAGACAGGATGCAAAAGGGCCATGCAGCTATCACAGACACCAAGCTCCAAGGGGAAGGCACGGAACATACACAACCCAGGACCTCACAGAAGCTCCTGTGCGTGCTCCCCGCCCCCACCCCCAAGGGCGTCTCGGTCTCTGTGGAGCCTGTCTATGGGCCTCAGGTAAGCTGACAGCCTCATGAGTCCCCACGCCTTTCTGGGGTCGGGTGCCCTCCCTTCCACTCTCTCTGTGGCCCCAGGGCTCCTCACGCTCCTCCTCAGGCTCAACAGGGAGCAGGACAGCACTTCATGGTGGGCTTATGCTTCTATCCTGCCACCAGGCTGTTTGCATGGATAGGCTGTGGCCTTGTGTCCCCAGTGCCACACAGGGGGGAGCCAACCCAGAGCAAGCAGCGAGGATGCACAAACTCACGCCATGCTCAGGGTCTCTGTGGGGCTAGAGGCCAATTCCTGCGGCAGCTCCATGTTGCAGACCCTCAGCTCCCCCTCCTGTATGTCGTGGCACCTGCCCAGCAGACAGCCCCAGCTTGGAGACCCCCAGAATTGAGAGGAGACCTGGGCCGAAGGGCAGAGCATACCATACCCACCCTTGTTGCAGTCAGCTGGGTTAACCCTGTTTTTGGGTACAAAGGCCAAGAGGGCAGAGCACCGGGGTGTGGGTGCAGCTGCCTCCCCACCGAGTTCCCTATTGGCTACAGCCTTGGGCATCATCACAGCCTTGGGCATCATCACAGCTGAGCTGCCAGCAGAGGTCCCTTTCTCCCTAATTCAGTCGATGTGGCCTCACTGAGCCAGGAGGTGGCAGAGGCAGCTCTTTCTTTGCCGATCCTAGGAGGGTGTCGGGCAGCCCCTCATGGCTCCAAGAGGCTCAGAGTGATCCCCTCATGGCAAAAATTAATGGTTTCTAAGGCACGGTTCCCACAGCTCACAGTGGCTCAGACACGGGTGGTGGGTGGTGCCAATCTGAACATCTGGAAGACCAAGCCGTGTGAAAGGGAAACCACGTCTCCAGCTGCTCTCTTGGAGCGGGAAGTCAAAACAGAGATTCGGCTAAGCCATGCTTCTCAAGTTCGCGGGGAGCCGGCTCCAGCCTCTTCACTCTGCTTGGCCACAGATTTTGGGTGCCGGGCAGGCTGGCACCCACCGCCACTCAGACCAGACACAGGTGACAAGGGGCTCCGAGATCTCTATTCTGAGAGCACTAGTGTCATCTGAATGGAGACCCGTGAGAATGCAAAGTGGGACATACCCCAGCCTGTCCTGCCCTGGACAAGATGGCCTGGGGGCCCAGGCCCCACCCCTGGACAAGGGGCATTGGCCACCTGGACCCAGCAGGCACCCAGGAGCCCTCGTGCATTTGGGAAGGGGCTGGGCTGTGTGGGCAGGACAGGAGGGGTCTGCTGGGTGGGCTGAGGGCCCCTGCAGGCAGAGGGCTCATAGCTCAGCCCTCTGGCTCTGCCCCAGGCCCCTGATTCTGGGGAGCACAGCACACAGCAGCTCACCAGGACCTCGGCTTCCTGCTGACCGCTCTGTGTTGGGGCTGGAGTGTCTGACCACCAGGGCGAGCCGGCGGCCCAGGCCCAACTGGCTCTGATGCCAACCATACTCCTGTGCTCCCGCCTGGGCAGTCACAGGAGGCCAAGAGCATCTCCTCATGCACCTTATGGTAACCATAGCAACTACACACCGTGCAGATGCCAGCCAAACCACAATGAGGTCCTGAAGAAAATACAGTAGTGCCCCCTTGTCCGCAGAGATACAACATTCTAAGACCCCCAGTGGATGCTGGAAACCATGGACAGTACTGAGCCCTATGGATGCCTATTTTTCCGATAGATCAGTGACTTCAAACCTTTTTCATCTCATGGCACACATAAGCTAATTACTAGAAGTCTGCAGCATACAAAAAAATATATTTTTGCCGATCTGACAAAAAATAGATTTAATTTTGATTCATTCACACCGGATGGCTATTAGATGGACTGTTGTCATTTTTAATTTGACAATCTGAGGGAAAAGAGGTCAGTGCCCCTGACTAAAAAGTCAGGTACTACATGTTTTAAAAATTGTGGCACCCCAGTGCGCCACAGCACACCAGCTAATAACCCCTGTTACGCACAACATGCCTTTTCGCTGACCGGGAGCACTCGGTGGCTTCTCTTTCACATGCTCTAACTGCCAGTGTCACTGCTCACATTTTGGGGCCATTACCAAGCACAGTAAGGGTGACTTGAGCACAGCACTGCGGTACCTCAGCTGTCGGTCCGATCACTGACACGGCTCCTCAGTGACAAGCAGGCGGGGTGTGGACCCAGTGCGGAGAAGCTGGACAAAGGGATGACTCATGTCCCGGAGCAGGATGCAGTGGGGTTGTGCAGGGTTGCATCCCTCCACTTAGAGCAGCATGCGATTTAAAACATAGGCTGTGCTTACTGCTGGAATGTTCCATTTAATATTTTCAGACCACAGTTCACTGCGGGTAAGTGAAACGGCGACAGGCGAAACCATGCATGAGAGGGGACTACTGCACGAATGAGTGTACCGGTAGGAAGAGGAGACGACAACAAATGCGTGAAGTAGGTGGCCTCCGCAGTCCACTCTGAAGCCCAAAGTTTTAAGGACGTACTATGTACATAAACTTGGAATGCTCATGAGAATGTGTGAATCAGGCCACTGATAGAAAGAATAAATGGGTGGCTGGCTAGGGCAGAAGGGCGGGAGGGCTAAAGAGTATAGCAAAGAAGATACCTGCATGCAGTAAGCACTCAACAGATGCTTCTGGGACGAACAGTGAAGAGGGAGAAAGGCCGCACCAGGCAGGCAAGGGCAGTCCAGAGGAGAGCCATAGCCCTCCAGGGTTTGAACTATGCCGGCAGGGTGTGTGAGGGGTAAGGGCTGTGACGGGCTGGGGCCCCGGCTCCATCCAGGTGCCCACACCATGGGGCCACATCCCAGAGCTACGACAAGCCTCACAGGGCCATAGCCCTGTGCCCCCACCACAGGCAGCAGTCACAGAGGAGGGAGGGACCCTCCAGAGTTCTGTTCCCTCACGCTCAGAGCAGCGCCATGCCTCCCCATGGGGGCCAGGGCGCAGTCACATGGTGTGGGCCCCTGCCCAGCCCAGGCCCTGAGCCCCAGAGAAGGGGGAGAACAGGCACCAGGGTGGAACCCCGTGGCTGGCCACACAAGCAGGGCAGCTCTGCCACAAGGACAATGCCCAGCCCAGGCCCAGGCCATACGTAAATGGCACAAAGCAAGACGCAGGCAAGTGCACCCAGTCATCTCCTTGACCCTTTTCCTTTTATCCAATGCAAAAATAAAGGTGTTGTTCCTCGGACGATCTGGGGAAGAGAGAAGCCCCCACCGTCTCCCCATCTCTGTCACCCTGCATGTCACACATGGCACTTTCCCCATCCCAGTACAGCGGGCCACCCGCGCCAAGCCCATGGAATCTCTCCCCCTTCAGCCTGGGCTCTCGGCACCCAGCTCGGGTCCACCAAGTGCCCACTTCCGGAGGCTCCCGAGTCTCTGTTCCCTGGACACCACCGGGAAGGAGATGGCGGTTTGTCCACATGTCAGTTTAGTTCCTTGGGGCAGGTCTGCAGAAGACGGCCACCAGGCAGGTGGGGCAGTGCAGGGCAGGCAGGAGGCCAAATCCCCAGGGCTCCTTCTAAGGCTCTGCTCTTCCCCAAAGGGTGTGGCGGGGTGAGGGGATGGTGGCACTCAGCTCTCTCTCAGTGCTGATCTTTACGACTAAAATTATTTCCTGGCCATGGATTGATAAACTCTACTTCCTTGTGAAGTGTCAGTTCCTGTCTTTTCTTATTCACTTATAACATTTTCACGACTTTCTTAACTTGTAAGAGCTTCTTATGGAATACACACAGGACACTCTGCCATTGTTATAGCAAATGAGAACATCAAAATTCCAGGTACAAAGAGTGGTCTCACTTCCTCTGCAAAGGTGACACCCACCTATGTAAATGTGTGAATGGGCCCACACGCCTCTCTGCCCTTGGAGCTGCCTCCCTCCCAGGCCCGACTTTGTCTGTTGGCCAGAGTCTCTCTGGAGGATCATGTGATCTCTGGTGCCTCTGAGGTGAAACGGTCGCTCCTTCCCGGCGCCCACCACCCAGGGCACCCCAGGCCCGAAGGAGGGACAGAATCAGTATTCAGCCCGTGTTCTTGGCATGACTGGACCAGGCCAGCCCTCCTCTGATGGCCCCACCAGCTGCCACTGCTCATTGGCCACCACACCGTCCATCCAGCTGGGGAAGGCTGGAGGCCGGAAACCCCATTGAAGGCAGCTGGAGGTCGATGATGACCTGCCCTGCTGGACACAGGGACGCGGACAACTGGGCACATGCAGTTTCACGTGCCTCTCTCATCCATTATGGGAAGAAGGGCATTCCCTCCAATTTCACGCCTGCCTGGAGCACATGTTCTGATGAGTGAAGGGCAATCCGTGTAACGAGGGAAGATTTAAATGCCAGCAGGAGGACGACAAGGCAAATGAGAGCCTGTGATCAGACATACGCAGCAAGGATTTAAAGGAAGCAGCTGGAAGCTCAGTGCCGGGAGGTCGGGAGCCCAGGAGGCTGGTCGGGATGGTGAGGGCCCAGCAGCAGCTTGTGGAGAGCCCCCTGGGTGACCCTCCTGAGGGGCATGTGGCCCCCCAGGGCTGAATACTCCCACTGTGCCGGGCCTGTGAAGCACCATGGACCAGGCATAAAAGGGAACTCACGCCTCTGGAAACTCTGGTTGGATTTCTGGAGACCTACTTTTCAAAAATGTATTATATATATCTCGTCATCCTTGAGACTTAAGGGAAAATAATACCAATAGCAAAGGGCTTCTTTGATTCTCTCAACAGGCCCCTTCTCAGTGGGCCCCAGGCCCCACCCACAGTTGTAAGCCCCCCAGGGACAGAGGAGAGCAGCTATCCTGCTGGTCTCAATGCCTCAGGCAGGGCTCAGCGTTTGCTGAATGAATGAGTGAGCCCCAGGACCTTCGTGTGAGCTGAGGCCAGCTGCTTGCTGTGACCACCAGTGCCTACCAGTGCCCCCCAGGCCATCAGGAGGGAGTCTCCTACCTCAAAGGCTCCTTAGCCAAGTGGGGGTGATCTTAATCCTTGGGGAGCACACGGGTCTTTCCTGTTTAAACCTGTGTGTGAGCTGACATCGTGTAAGATAGGCCACGCTTGGCCCCACAGTCAGCCCTTGGACTCAATGAAACCTCCAGCTCAGGCCTGGCTACAGCCTAGTCCACGGGACCGCCCCCAGGAAGGAACAGGCTCCACAGCAGGTAGCAATTACCGTTTTAACAATTACAGATATAATTTTCCTGCTGGTTGGCTGTTGCAAGTGGCACTTGTGGAATTCAGATGGTGCCCACAAATACACACGCATGGTGCCCATTTATCTCTAGAGGAGCTTCCACTTAGGGTTTGCTTTTCCTCTTTTCCTAATTGGTTGCCACTAAGTTCCAACCATAAATCCTACATGTGACTTGGAGAGAAGACCCCACCTGACTCCAGGAGCCCCGAGGTAGGCTGGTTGGGTCTGATGACTGTGGGGCAAGGTGACGGGGACACAAGGAGGAGCTGGCCCCGAACAGCCCTCTGTCACTGGCTGTGTGCTCATCCCAAGCAGAGGGTGCTACTAGGCCAGCCTGGGAGCACAGGGTGCTGTTTTCCAACTGCCCCTCCTGGCTCCTGCCATGGGTTCGTGTCACTGCAAGCTGGGGAGGAGGGAAATGAAGGCCATGGAGCCGATGGTGCTGCTTCAGGGGCAGTGGCCATGCAGTGCAGTAGGGAAGGCCATGGCCCCTTTCCTGGGCCTGTGAGAGGTGCCCATAGGCGTGAGCTCCATAACTATCTTCTTTTCCTCCAAAACGAACCACATACACGAGCTGATCTGGGTCTCCCTGATGTCAGTAATTACAAACTTCACATCTGCTCTAACATAAAAAGGCATTAGCATGTTAGAAGCAGGGCTGCATTCTCCAAGGCCAGCATCTTTACTGGGAGAGAAGGGGCTAGTACTGGGTGAATTGAGGTGTCTGTCACAAAGCAGTCTTCTGTATGTGGCCTATGACAGCCAGGCCACTGCAGGGTCCCCGCTGGGAGTAAGAGAGCCATATACATGCTTTCCTACAGCCACAGCAAGATGCAGTCCCAGGGAACAGGCCTGCTGGCTTTGGGCCGGGGCTTCTCCCAACCAGGTTGCATCCAGTCAGCCACCAACTCCTCTCCAGCGTGCCTGGTCTTCAGGAGGAGCCAGGGCCCTGGACTGCCTCTTCCTTCTTGCTGGATCGGAGCACTCCTACCCATAAACCCCCAGCCTCGGGGGCTAAGTTCTGCTTTGCCTCCTGCCCCCAGTGGGGGAAATTCCTCAGGTCTTTGGTGAGCCATGTCTGTGGTGTGTGGGAGCCATCAGAGGACCACAGCTGAGTGAAGATGGCTAGCAGGTACACCAGGGTGCAAAGTCCCTGGGGCAGAGGGAGAAGAGCCCCAGGCTGCAGTCCATCCTGGGCAGGTGTGCTCGCCTCATTGGGCAGGGTGGGCCCCCATAACGGGCTCCCTGGGCACCACCTGCCCCTGGCTGAGGTCCAAGCACAAACGCTGTGTGGGTGGGCTGCACTTGGAGTGGCTAGTGGTGGGGGGCTACAGCGTGGTGGCGGATGGAAGCTGGAACGCTGGGCCTCCAGCACCCAAGAGCCTGAGCCCACTGGCTCCTTTGAGATAATTCTCTTTAGAAGGTCAGAAGCGACCTAACTGTGGGTGGTATACACAGGGGGACGACGAAAGCTCTTCTGCTGAGATAAAGCCTGAGAAAAGGAAATGGCTTTAGTGGCTGATTCCCCCAGGTCTCACCCAGCAGACTATGGGGGCTCCTGAGGCAGGTCTGGGACAGCTCTCCTGGCACTATGCACGCTGGGAACACAGCCATCCAGGCTCTTCCGATGATGGGCAGGACTCCCATGGCCCAGGGATGGATGTACCAGAGCCTTCATCCTTCCCTCGAGTGAGGAACACAGAACCTTCCAGAGAGGCTGGAGATGCTGAGGGGCAGGGGGTTTCAGCGAGTGATTTTTAGGCTGCCACCCAAATGCCTTTCGTCCATGCTTTAAAACAACATCTAAGCTAAACTAAAGCTGACCACCAGCTTGGAAGCTTTAATGCTCGGAGGTGTCCACTCCCGATGCCTGGCCTGCTCCCGCTCCCCCAACAGCCAGGGATTCAGGCCACAACTGGTTAACTGTGCAGGGTGAATTCGAGCCGGCAGCACAGGCTGACTGTCTTCACTCAGCACTGTAATCGGCACATCTGCAGACAGGAAATCCTCCTCGCTGCGAGTTCCCAGTCTATTATCTGAGACACCTGGTGTGGGTGGGTGATTCAGAGACAAACAATGAGAGGGCCCCCTGCACAGCAATTAACTGCTTTAACTGCTAATGTGTTTAATCCACCTCGTGGAGATCAAGGCTGCCTGAGGAAGAGGCTCTGAGTCCTCCTTGGCTTCCAGACTGCAGGGCCGACTTCGCCATCCCTATGTCCAGTGTCATCACAGGCTGTGGCTCAGGCATCAGGCACACAGGCAGCCGGGCTGGGCCCCACCAGAGCTCCCTGCAGCCCTCAGGGTGTGTCCACAGGGCACGAGGGGCGTCCTTCCCTTTTCTGTTTTTAGCTGATGTCAAAACCCAGCTCATTTGCTGGGGTGGGATGTCCGGTCCAAGAGCTCTGTTGAGCCAGCCGAGTGGACCCCCAGGGCATTTTATTTTAACCTCCTGGATTGGATCATCCTTTATTGCAAGTAGAAATCGAGCCTGGTTAAAGGCTTATGGGGTAAACCGGCAGAAAACATTCCCAGTTGTTAAATTGGGAAGTGGCTCCTGATGTTTACAAAACCTGGCCCAGGAGCGAGCAGCAAAGTCAGCACATGCCCGTGCAGCCCCAGAAGGCGTGCCAGAAACCGCCGCCACCGCAGCGCCGCCTGGGGAAGCAAGGTCAAAGGCCAAGGGCTGTGAAAAGCTTACACCCCCAGCATCAATCATGCGGGGCAGACTGTCTGGGGATGCTCTTTCTGAAAATACAAAAAATAAAATGGACTCCTGGTGGGGGAGGGCAGGCCTGCGTGTTGGGGGACCTTGCTTCTTGTCATCCACCAGGCCCCGTCTGGGAGCTGGGGGCCCTCAGGCTTTTAGAGGGAACAGCCCCTCATCCTCTGAGCTGCTGCTCTCAGCATGGTCTCCACTAGTAGCTCTGGAAGTAGCCTCGCACCTCAGTGCAAAGGCCGAGACCAGGGATGTGGGGGCACAGAAAGACACCGGAAGACGAAGGGGTAGTGCCGGGGTGCGGATGGGAGGGGAGAAACGTGCCACCTCCTAGTTTAGAATGCAGTTTAAGATATTAAACGTCAATCTACATCTCTGGGTCTGAATAGTTATATAATCTTTCATGGTGTTCATCAGAATAAACCTACTTAAAACCTACTTTTATGATTTGATCATGAATATTTCCTTTAGGCCCTGGCTGGTGTGGCTCAGTGGTTTGAGTGCCAGCCTGTGAATCGAAGGGTCACCGGTTCTATTCTCAGTCAGGACACATGCCTGGGTTGTGGGCCAGGTCCCCCGCTGGGGGTGTCTGGGAGGCAATAGATTGATGTTTCTCTCACATTGATGTTTCCCTCCCTCTCCTTCTCTCTCCCTTTTCTCCTCTCTATAAAATAAATAAAATATTTTTTTTAAAAAAAGAACATTTCCTTTGGTAATTGATTGCATTTTGATGAAGAGGCACTAAATTCACTCTGGGGCATTTCCGACCTATTTCCTTGTTCCTCAATCTGCTCCTGTTGACCAGACAAAAGGAAGAGCTCTGACTCTGCTGGAGTTTAGTTCACCTTTCGATTTCCAATCATTCTGAGCAACTCAGGGAGAGCAGGCTTCTCAGAAACAGCTTGCTCTGCATGCAGCCC
Organism: Phyllostomus hastatus; assembly: GCF_019186645.2. Taxonomy (NCBI): domain Eukaryota; kingdom Metazoa; phylum Chordata; class Mammalia; order Chiroptera; family Phyllostomidae; genus Phyllostomus; species Phyllostomus hastatus. The sequence continues at coordinate 2,550,849 of NW_025334027.1, forward strand.
TGCTCCGGCCTGAGACACCCACCTCAGGTGGCACCAGAACCCAGCCACCAGGTCTTAACAAACCCCGACAGGGCAGCCCCTCTGGGCGCTCGGTAACCACGGGCCCGCTGACACTGACGCGGAGCCTGACTACAGTTCTGTTGCCATGTGGACTCTGAGCCCAGGCTCACAGGAACACAACTGACCAGGCTCAGGGCAGAGAAAGCCCCTCAAACTGCAAATCTCAAGAACAAGCAAGACCTCGATTGCTCCAGCTTCTGACCTGCAAGTTGACAGGTGATCAGGAAAACAACACTTTAACCCTCAAAGCCACAGCAGAAGCATCCCAGCAGAGGCCTGGCTCCTGATGGCACGGCCTCCCGTTCAGTTCCAGGCCTCTCCTCAGAGCCCCTTCCCTCCCCCCAACCAGCCTGGTCCAGGCCCCAAGCAAGGCTCTTCTCCCTTGCCCCACAGCCTCACTCTTCATCCTTCTCCTCAAGCAGGCAGGGCTAGGGGTGCAGGAAGGGCCCGGCCTGGGAGGGAGTGTGTCCTGCAAGGTGGGCGATGGATTAGTTCTGCACAGCCACACCTGCCCAGGCTCTGCCCCGACCAAAAGCTGTCCCCTGGCCTCTCAGAGAACTGCAGGATGAGAACACAGCCCATGCCTGGCTGGTAAAGGCCTGAGGCCTCTGCACTATGATTGGATGCCGTCTTTGGAAACCTGCAGTGTGACTTCTGGAAAGGCCAGTAAAACAACCACTCCTAGCATGTGAGGACCTGTAGAGCTCAAAGCAACCCACTGGGAGGTATCGGAAGCAATCCCACGAGGCTTTATGACAGCCCACGAGGTGCGCTCTGCAGCAGCCAGCCTACCTAAGAGCCGGCAGGACGGGCGGAGCCCCTGGGGCCACTGTTCTCCACGTGTGGCTTGTGCATGCACTCATGCATGTGCACGCATGGCTCGCACACCCTTACCTACGGCCCACAGGACAGTGTTGAAGGTATCCATGTCCTCCTTGCCAGAGGCGAGGTCCTTCCAGGTGACCTGAAGCTGGCTGTCCTGGAACCTCCTCACTCTCAGGGGGGTGCAGCCCCTCAGAAACTGGGTGCCATGAGAAGCCATGTGGTCTGTGACCAAGGATGACATTTGCTGCAAAGCACAAAAACACATGCTGTGAGGACCAGGTGGCAGTGAAAATGCCGCTCCTGATGGCTGGGAAGAGAGGACCTGCCCCCTGCCTTCTTGAAAAGCCCCTGAGGTGGGGGCAAGTGGGGTATGTTCAGAGGAGAGGGTTCCATGCCCCCACCCCTTCTTCCATGTGGCCCCATGCAGACCCCCTCCCACCTCTGGGTCCCCTTGTTCTCTGTGGAGCTGAGAGAAGAGCCAGGAGAGCATCTGGCACCGCTTCCTCCACCACCAGCTCCAAATCTCAGGACCCCAGTTAGGATGCACTTGACCTTTGGGCTCTTCTTTAGATGCTAATTAACTGTCTTTGCTGTGTCCCTGTGGCAGGCACTCGGGAACTCTGCACCCAGTAAAGTGACAGGTGAACGTGACAGATGAAGGACAAACAGCACGTGGTGGGCACAGCACGAAGGGGCAAGTGTCTGCATCACCTGGGCAGGGTGGGGAAGGCCCAGGAGCTGGGGGTGGACCAAAGACCAGCAGGGATGTGTGCCGGAAGGTAATCTATCTTCTTTTGTGGGGCACGGAGAGTTTGACATCTTAACAACAACCCCAGACTTGGATTTTAACTGGCGACCCTTCCTTGGAGAATTTTTAGTAAAAAAAACAACTCAACATGCTGTTCACATGGGTGTGTCTGCCGTCAGCACGGAGGTCTGCATCCCAGCCGCGTGTGAGGACAGCCTGCATGGTGCAGCCCCGGTGAGGCAGCGCTCCGTGCTCCTGCCACTCGGCTGTCCGGGGCGGGGCCCACAACAGGCTCCCTGAGCACAGAGTGCCCTGCACTCTGAACAGTGCACATGGAGCTGGTGGGCCTTGGAAGCCGTGCTGGTGCCCGGAGTGCTCAGCTCACATACCGGGGAACTGAGCGCCCACCCTGGCTCATGGGTTGCATCTCTCGGCCTCTGGCAGATGGCTAGTACTGTGGCCAGGAGCTGCTATCCTCTGAGGTAGCCACCCAGGGCCTCACCAGTCTGCCACCTGCTCCCTTGCCTGGTGCTACCCTTGCTGAGGTGGCACCCGCCCCCCTATTGGACCCCAGAGGGGCTCAGCAAGGAGGTGGGGGACAGCACTTCTACTGATATACACCTGCCACTTACTGACACTGGCCCAGCCTGCCCAGAGCTGCCATAGTCTCCACGTGACAATCCTTGCGGCCACTCTCTGGCAGGTGTTTTCTATTGTATGAACAACCTCCGCATTCAACTCAAGGGCCAGTTTCTAAAGACTGAGACACACCCAGCCCACCCCTGCTCCTGCCTGGGCTGGGGCGGTTTGGGAAGGAAACACGTCACACACTGGGGACAGCAGAGCCGAGGGTGGGAGTGGCCCCAGGTGTTACCTGGTCAAAGCCCCGGAGGGGGATGCTACGGATCATGACTGTGGTGTCCAGACCAAGCCCGGTGAGGAAGCCGGCACACTCCAGGGCCACGTCTGCCAGGGACAGGCTAAGGAATGCTAACTAGCTGGTCGTGACCTTGGGAATCGAGTGGCAAGATCCCCAGGGCCTATGCCAGCAGCCCACTCCCCACCAGTCCCCAGACGGCCCAAAGGAGGCTCCCAACACCAGCTGCAGGGTGCCCCCTGCCCCCATCTCTCACATACAGTCCAGGACGAGATAGGGGCTCCCTCTAGCATCCACCGACCAGGTGGCTTCTGCCTCCACGGGGCGCCTGTCCAGACTCCCTGGAGTTCAACCTCAGCCTCCAGGATTAGGCCCATTCTGTGGGGTCCGAGTGGTGACGGAAAGGAAACACCCCCTCCGTGAAAGACACAAGGCAGCCGCCTCTGGCCTGTGTCCTCGGCTAGCAGCCCCAGCACTTTCATCTTCCCGCAATGTCCCCCCTCCTGACCCCAGAGCCCCCGGTGGCTCCTCTCCTGACCTTCCCGGTTCTACTGCTCCTCTAAAGGAGCGGGCCTGAGTGAGTGGGGCTGCCCTCCAGGGAGGATCGCCTGCCCCACGGCTGTGGCCAGCTGGCCCTGCCGGCCCCACCGGCTCAGTGTGTGGCGCAGGAACAGTCTCCAGGAAGCCCTTGCCACAAAGGTCAGCCTAAAATTGTCCCCTGAGTACAGGCCATCCACCCCAAGTGGCCCTATAAGTGCCTACTTCCAGGCAGCAGAGGGTACTCCCTGACGAAGGGGGAGCAGTGGGGGCGGGGGCCCTAGGCACTGAGCCTCCACTCTCAGGACGGTAGGGCAGCCCACTGCCACCTGCACGCTGGCCAAGGATACAGCTGGCTCCAACCACCAACCTGTTGGAGGAATGGATACAGAGAGAAAGAACAGCAGTGAGTCTCGCACGGGGCCCACCGTCACGCACGAGCAGCTGCTCCGAGTGCGGGCTCTGCCGCGGGGACGGGGCCCTGCGCCCTCAGCTGTGCAAGGCCTGTGGTCGGCTGAGGAGTCAGCCGAGGCTGACTGCGCAAACAGCTCGTCCCAGGTACAAAACCCACTTCCCAGAGCCTGCAGCTGTGGAGTACAACATGACAAACAATGTCACTGGATCAGAAAATTGCCTGGTGGTGAAGGACATGAGTGGCCGATGACAAAACAGCACACATCCCACGAAAGGCCCCGGAAGTGGGGCTGACTCGGGTTGCGTGGAGATGTTGAGAAAAGCTCGGTCAGAGGAAGCCGAAGGGCTTTCCTTTAAGTTCTGCCCTGGGGTCTCTCTGGACCTCCTGAAGCCAGGGCGCAAACAAAGAGACACTTTGCAGAGTGGGGAGGGGACCAGACAGCGGGGGCTGGGGGCTCCTAGGAAGCATCATCTAAGGGCAGCACAGTCTTGGACCGTGGAGGGCCAGGCTGGAAGGCCGACACCTGCATACCCAGCCCCCCCCGCACAGGCCCAGGGCCTGGAGACACAGCTCCTCAGGGCAAGGAAGAAGGGACCTGGGTAGAGGGACAGAGCAGGTTACAGGACACTGGGATCTGACAAAACCAAGTAAAATATCTGCTACAGCATTGGGAATCCTCTCCTGTAATTCAGCTCCACACTCTGCATGCACACATACACTCACACACATGCACACACACTCTCACACACATGCACACGTGCATGGAACCTGACGCAGAATGAAAACTCCCAGCCTGGGAGGCGACATGTGGGTGGGCTTGTCAGATCACTCCTTCAGCCTTTGAACAAGAGGAGGTGATGTAAGGATGGATAAGCCCGATGTCAGCTCTAATCCCGGCAGGTACTAATGATATAATTCCATTTCAAGAAGTGGCGTATCCCGTGGAACACTCCCGCAGGTGTCCTGGGAGAAGCAACGGGCGCATGGCTTCCTCTCAGGAGCTGGAGACACAGCCGTGGAGTGGCTGGTAGGCTCCACGCAGCAAGGTCAGCACAGGAGGAAGCCTCGGGGACCCAGGCACCCATGTGGTATCTTGTATGTATGTCTGTGCATAGGTATATCTCCAAAAGGGGCAAAACCCAACTTAACTTTTTTTGGACGTGATGTATATGGTGAAAGGTATAAGCCTTTAAGATATGAAACTATGATACAAAGTCACTGTGATAACAGTCACACTGACCAGTGCAGGCCCTGGCCAGCCAAGGAAGGACAGCAGCGCCAGCAGCATCACAAGTCAGGGGACTAGCTTGTTGGACTCGGCGGGAAGGGGATGAGTGAGGTGCTGAGGGCTGGACACACCTGCCTTATCTCTACATTAGGATGCCAACACAAGGGCATCGGCCCACCCCGGAAGTTACCACCCGAGGCTTGGAACCCGGTTCAGTTTTCCACGTGTTCTGGGCAGTGTTGCTCCCTGTGCCTTTCAGTGTGCAAACATTTTACATGAAGGTATAACTACAGCGGGATTAGCCTAATCACAGGGCAGGCTTTCTTGTTCAAAATCTGAATGGGGGAGGAAACAGAAACAAAAGCCTTAATTCAGGCCCACGAAGCCCTGGCTTAAAGAGCTCTCCACCTGCCTCTCGAGCTTGAAGGTCCCTGATCTGTTCCCCAAGGGGAATACCCACACAAAGTGAGGGCCTCTCGGCAGGCACCTGGCCCCTTGGCAGTCTTGCCAGCTCAGGAAATGCCAAACGGGCCCCCAGGAGGCGGCACAAGGGGTGGGGGCCCGAGGCCTCCTCGCAGTGTGGGCCAGCCCCATCCCACCGTCAGGGCCTGTTGCGGGGCCCACATTCACCAGGCCGGAGCCTCTACACCCTGGCCCCACAACAGATGCCACCTCAAGGCTCTGACCCCATAACCACTGCCACTCTGAGGAGGTGTCTTCCTCGGCCCCTGAGCCCTGCACCTCTCAGTGCCACGGACATGCTCTGGGAGATGGGTTGTCAGCGGTGCTTTCAGCCTGGTAGCCAAGTCCAGGCTGTCGGCTGATCTCCCTTTGCTGCATGTAAGAGTGTCACGCTAAACGAATAAGGGAGTTAAGCAGAAAATGGGGAAAAAGCAACCGCAAGTTTTCCTACATTTACAACTGTGTTTCTTTGCAAAATAAAATTTACGTTCTTCTCCCTTGTTAGGAAGAGAAGAAAATGGTTACAGTACCTAATCAGCTGCCGGACTTAAGAAGGGCCAGACAAAAGCTCCTTCCAGGACCAGCTCTGGGAGGCAGCACCAGATCAGCCCGAGTTACAGAAACACTCCCTGCTTCACACTCCCTGGGGCCCAAGGACAGAGAGGGTCGGGCTGTGCAGTAGCCGCAGGACAGGGCACAGTCCAGGCTGGCACGCAAGCTGGGCACCTGCAGTACAAATCAGTCAGCTCCTCACTCTGCAGACCCTCAAGGGGACCTAGGCTACCCAAGGGGGCAGTGGGAGCCGCAGGGTCCTGGTTCTTGTCCGGAAATGGCAGCTCTGTTGCCTTGCAGGTTCAGCGTGGGAGAAGGGCTTCCCCTGGGTGTCTCCGGTCTCATTCAAGCCCACTTTGCTGTCAGAGGAAGGGCTGACACTGCAGTCAGCCCGGAACTCTAGCTCAGAGTCCAGGTCGGCAGAAAGCCAACCTCAAAGCCTAGAGTGAGCTCCGGGCAGGGAGGCTGCCCAGCAGGCCACACAGGGCTTGAGCACCACCTCTGGAACTCCCCACATAAGGCTGTGCACCCCCTCTGCACCCCCATTTCTTCCCCTGGTGGTGGACAGCTTCCCAAAGTAGCTGTTTCCCCTGTCCATTCCTTCCAAAAGGGCTCCCATGGGCCCAGAGGACACTGTCCTTCCTCCAGAATCATCCACACGTCTTCAACCCATCCTGGATTTTCATAGAAAAGTTAAGAAGCAAGAATAAAGGAAAAGGCAAACAAGCCGGACAGAGAGCTGCTGTTTGGGCAGCGGAGCTGAAGATGCCACCTGTGCAGTCCTGCTGCCTTAGGCCCCACACGTGTTGGCCTAGCCTCGCCTGGCCTCACAGGGTCCTGATCATGAACTTGGGAACTCTCACTGCACTTGCTAGAGTCTTCTGCATGTGATGCGTCACCTCCAGGGACTCCAAATCAGGTACCCAGCTGTGGAGTGAGGGTGCTGATTCTGTTTTCCACCCGCTGGGCTCCGGCTTGGCCATCCCCCTCTACCATCAGGCCTCCTCAGACGTGGGCACAAGCTAAAAAGGAGAGGGGGCTCCTCACATGTCCATGAGAACAGGACACCACTGTGGCCAGGGGGGTCCAAGGAGCAGCAAGGGTGGCGTGGAGCAACCGAGGGAGGCTGAAGGTGGCAGGCCTCACGTTGGGCTCCACTGCCAGATCTGAAGCTGCTGGTCCAGATCTGAAGCCACAGGCCCAGGCAGATGCACCCTGGAAGAAGGTCCCAGCTGCTGCCTGTACCACATCACCCGAGAGAGAGAAGAAGAGAGGGAGGCTGGTGTAGGCTGCAGAACCCACGAGAAACCTGGGGCTGGGTATGCCCACCGAGGCCTCCAACGGGCCGTGGGGAGCCAGTCACTGGACACCGAGCCCGCTGCGGGAGGCCAGGCACGCTGGGCACTCTCGGCCACCGGCTTGGCCTCCTTGATGGGGCCAAGTAGAAACGTCCTGCCCGGTGACGGGAGGCACTTAGGGCCAAGGGGCAGCCCTCAGGTCCATATTAATTTCAGCTCCATTTTAAAGGCGAGTTAAAATAAACACGGGGAATATTTATAAGGCAAATAAATCTGGCAGAAACAGCCCCTCCAAGTGTGAGCAGAGGCCTCCCCCTCAGCCCCAGCCCAAGCTGATAAAATACAGAAATGCTACTGTAGACCCTGCGGGCTTATTTTGACTGCGCGGAGGAATGTAACATGTAAACACTGCCTCCCATATCACACTGTTACAACTTGCATTAACAGCACCGGACAAAAGCTGCATTTTCACAGAAGCATCGTACAGGGATATATCTCCAGCTTAATTTTTTAAAAAAACCATTTCCTCACATAAATCATGCTCACAACGAAACGGGTGACTGATACATTGCAAACACTTTTTTTCTTAAACAATAACATACCTAGATTCCTTCTAAACGAAAGAGCTTGTTTAAAAAAAATCTTCTGAATTTTTTTTTCTGAAGAAAATAAACACTGCAGTTTCTTTCCTGACCAAAGTATCTGGGGCCGTGTCTTCCTGGCCAACCGGGCCACTGCCCCCAGCACAGAGCCTCGGAGGAGCAGCCCAAGCCGGGGTCACCTTGCTGAATGCCGCCGGTACCCATTGCACCCGGGCCTTCCTCCCCGGCCTGGCCCAAGGACCATGCCAGGCATTCCCGCCAGCACTTCAGGAAAACCAGAGTTGAGAGCCAGAGCAAGACAGGGACTCCCTCAGCTCTGGAAGGCACTTTCAGACTGGCTGGAGGGTCCGGGCGGGCAGTGACCCTGGACTCCAGCAGCTTGGTTCCCACCTCGCCACCCCACAGAGGAGTTGCAAACACCCAGGGATATACAAAGGCACGTCCGAAGGGTGGAAGCCCTAAGGACAAATACGGGAGCTTTTTTTCAAAAACAATCTTGGGGGTGGTGCAGGCCTTCCTGAACATGCAATAAATCTAAAAGCCATTAAGTGTAAAAAGAGATCTAAGTTACATTAAAAAAAAAAAACAACATTTGTACTTTGCACAAGTTAAAAGACATGACAAGCGGAGAAAGCCTGCAACATAAACGACATGGGATCACAGCCCTAATATGCAAACCAGCTGGAAGATAGGAGAGAGATAAGCGAGGGAAAAGAAAAACCAGATAGAAAGCAGGCCAAGGACCAAACTGACAATTTACACACACGTGTGCACACACAGATATTCACACACAAACTCACACACGGACACTCAATTTTAAATGGCCAATAAATACACAAAAAGATAGCTAATAATAGCAAACACAAATAAAACCAGGTCATGTTCAACCTGCCGAATAGTCCAAGATAAAAGAACAGAAACCCAGAAATGATGCATAAAGAGAAAAAAATGATAAATGGGACCACATAAAAATTACAAGACTTCTGTTTGAAAAACTATCATAGGTCAAAAGACAAATCACAGCCTAGGGGACCAGCAGAAGGTGACAAACAGAGGGACATGAACCTGCAAACCTGTGTGAGCTTGAGCAAGACGCAGGGAGGGACCCAGCCAGGCCTCAGGCAGAAGCAACTGCAGCTCACTTGGCGGGAGCAGGAGAGGCTCCTTTCTGTGTTATGCTTATGGAAAAGCTGATGCTCCCACGGGGAGGAGGGGGCGGGAGGCGGAAATGCACAGGGTGCAGCCCGCCAGGACGTGCGAAGGTGTGAAGGGCACCTGCCTGGACCTGGGGCTTCTACTTGTGAAAGCACGCTGACAGGTACGTGTAATGTATAAGAGGCACACCGAAGGTTTTTCGTTGCAGTATTTTATAACAATGAACAAGGGAAACTTGTGAATGGTGGAAAGATAAACACAAAATAAACTACACCGTATCCATTGAAGGGAGCCCAGCCTCAGTCCTGAACGAAGATGCTTCATGAACAGGAAACGATGTTGGTGAGCAGAGCACATGACATGCGCACACATTCCCCATGCATACAACACATGCGCACACACCGTTCCACATGTATAGTTGTGCACACACGCCTGTCCACCTCTGGACACACGTTTCCCCCCTTATTTTCTTGTTGGCAAGCCCTAAGGCAGCAGAGTGCTGCAGAGCACCAAGCCTCTGATGACCAAGCCTCTGCCGCCCTCTGGTGGTCTTCCTGGGCCCTAGGAACATGAAGTCCCCTCCACAGCCCACAGGCAGGACTGCCTGGACCTAGAACAGACAGCTCTGTGGATTTGGAAATGAACTTCTTGCATAAAACCACACACACGCCACAGGTCTCATTTCCATAACTGGGCTGTAATTTCCAAGGCCTCTGGAGCCTTCTTTGCTAGATCTCAGGGAAGACCCAGTGTGAACCAGGTGCAAGCCGGGGTGGTTGATTGAGACCGGGGGGGCTGAGGGCCTTTCTGACGACCTGAACCTCTTTCCTTCCTTAAACGCCCCCGGCTGATGTCCCTGACAGGACCCACTGGGACCCTGAGGCTCCTGGGAACCCTAGACAATAAATGTCCGACTCGCTTTGTGACACACCCGCCATCATTTCCAAGACAGTCACAGGGTGGGCGAACGGCCCCCCTCAGGGACACAAGTCAAGGGCTTTCCGTCCTCCTCTCAGGGAGATGGGAAAGGACGCACATGGCCCAGACGGGTGTTTCTGAAGAAGAACAAAGAGCAGCCCCCTCCGGCACACGCCAGGGCTTACGTTTTCCCAGGGGACTCCTTCAGCCAGAAGATGTCATCACTTGTGATTCCGTGTTCCAAGGCGCCTTCGATCTACCCAGAAAGAAGGACCAATGTGAGAAGAGTGTCATGTGGCCTGCCCTGGAGACTCCCTCAAGGGGGACGCCCATCTTGTAGACACAACACGACCAGAACCACCCCAGCCCACTTGGGGGCGCACTTCTCCACTCCACAGACCAGGTTGTGGCCTCTGGGATAGGTCACCTATCTATATCTAACCCCGTGTGCAGGCCAGCATGAGAGCACCCAGGTCTCCTTAGCTGTGCGAGGTGACCCGGAAGCCAGGGCACAGCCAGCAGTTCTTTCCTCTCTGCTTCCCAGGACCCCCACCTTCATCCAGGCGCAGGACTGTGGGAGGGGAGGGGGAAGCTAGGCCAGGTGGGGGAGCAAGCCAGCTCCCAGGGTGCCAGGCTGAAGGCTGGATGCAAAGGAAAGCACATGTGGGCCCTGTGCCCAGGAGTTGTACCGATTGCCCGTGTCCCAGCGGGGCCTGGTGAGGGGCTGCGAAGCAGGCGGGGAGGACATGAGGACAAGCGTCCTCTGAGGCCTATGAGAGTAAGATGTGCTGCTGGAGAGGAAATGGATTTCAAACAGTTTATGATTCCAATTGGCAAAAAAAATAAAGTCAGGGATTTCTTGGGTTTACTGAAGGAAAATGGAAAGGTCTGAAAATCAAAGGAACTAAAACATAAAAACATCTTGGCAGGCACCCAAGGAGGCGGCTAGTGGGGTCATCCTGGGCGAGGCGTCAGAGAGCAGAACAGCCAAGACCAGCACCCGCAGCTCCTGCTGTGCCTCCCTCTGGGCAAACAGAGACATCAGCCACTGCCCAGTGGAGGTCTAGCCGCATTGAGCCAGGCCAGACCTCCACGCACTGGGCACCCTGGCGTGGGCACGCAGCTCTGCCAGGTGCCGCAAAGGAGCCGAGATGACAGTCCGGCTCTCGGGAGCTGACTGTGGACTTCGTGGGTGTTAGGCAGGCCCATCATGGGCCTGGCTGCTGGGTGAGGTGTCATGAAGAATGACCTGCTTTGCCCCTCGCTGCTGCAGCGACCTTGAACAATGGTGCCCTGCCATCCTACAGAGGCATACAGCTCGCCCGAGGGCCAGCCCTGTGCACAGCTGCCTGGTCCCCTCTGGAGGCTGCTCTTGCTGGCCTGACAGCAGAAGGGCAGGTCCAGGGGTCTCTGAGGACTGGAGGATGCTTTTTCCTCAGTGCCCCACTTCTAGAGAAAGCACCAAACAGAAACCGGAGCCTCGGGACCTGGGTGTCTGAGCAGAAACAGAACCATTCCCAGCTCTTCCCTCCACCTGGGTCTACGCAGGAAGCAGGAGGGGCCCCAGGCCCATGGGGCCTCTGGGCCTGTGCTCTCAGCTGTGGTCCACGTGGAGGCTCAGGACTTACGGCACCATTTCCTGGGCACCTTGGAAGACCCTCGAGGATGAGACCTCAGCCAAACAAACCCCTCTGTCCTCCCTCCCTGCTTCCCATTCCCCCTCACCCTACCTGGGGCCTCTTCCTCAGCTCTGCCTTCCTTGTCAGGGGAAGCACAGAGAAGCCCACGCGTATGTCTGGGCCAGGAGGGGACATCAGCAAAAACGGTGTGGATTGAGGACCTCCCGAATCTGCCCCTCCATAAAAACAGCAAAAAGAACTGGCAAAAACGATCAGATTCAACTTTCTCATAACACTGGAAATTAACTGAAGGCTTGTGGCAACACAGGGAACATTAAGTCAAGAAAAATGGCTGCAACTTGGTAAGAATGGTAAGCTTTGTGGAGTTTGAACTCACTCCAGTCCCATCCCCCAGCTCAGTGGCAGCCTTGAAAAATGACAGTTTGGAGAGAGCAGAACTGAGCTGGAGCTGCTCAAAGCTCCTTCCCAAAGAGCAGCCATTGGCTGACCTCTCTGACTGGGGGTTCCCTGGAAGACCCCACTCGATAGGCTTGTCTTCATCTGGCCTCGCCTGAACTCGCCCCGTGCTGAAAGCCTCTCCCAGGGGAGGATTTGCCCCATGACTGAACATCACGGCTGCCTGGAATGATGGATAGCGGTTGACGCATGCAACAGACGAACCAAAAGCATAAAAGGAAAAGCTGAGGAACGCCATGTCCGCAGGGGCTCTGGAAAGCTCCAACATAATCCCGGGGTCTAGATGGCCAGGCACAGGCGCTGGGCTGCGCGCACGCCTGGGAGAGGCCCGGCATGGCACTGAGTGCTCGCCTCCGGCTGACCTCAGGCTCGGCACGGGCAGGAAGTGAGGGCTAAGGCAGAGTTGCTGCCGCCTGGCCGAGTGTTGAAGCCTCAGAATGCCCACTGGGGCCCTTGGCGAAGGCAGGGAGAGTTCTCGGTGCCGGGTGTTTAGAGAAATCTCTGTCTGGTCATTAGCTGACTACTAAGCTAACTGAGCAGAGAATTCAGTGGCCTCACACAACAAAGAATAAAATCTTTACAAAATCAGTTCAGAAAAATCACCCAACAGCAATAAGCAAAATCCTACAGTGGGGATGGATTCTGATTTCCAGAGGTAACATGTTGCTTTATTTGAAAAGTTCCACTACCAACCAAAAAAACTGTAAGACATGCGAAGAAATGAGAAAGGACGACCTTCATACACTGCTGGCAGGAATATGAAATGCTGCAGCTGCTGTGGAAAACAGTCTGGCAGTTCCTCAGAAGGTTAAACATCGAGTTAACATAAGACCCAGCAACTCCACTCCTAGATATACACCCCAGAAAAGTGAAAACTTAAGTCCACAGAAAAACTCCCACACAGATGTTCCCAGCAGCAATGCTCGGTGAGGCTCAAAGTGCCAACAACCCAGAGGCTCCCCCAGGGACAAGCAGAATGCGGTGCGCACGCAGAAGGCAGCATTGTTCCGCCACACGCAGAATGAATTTCCGACGCCGCAACCCCGTGAGCGGGTCCTGAAGGCGGTGTGCTAAGTGCAGGAAGCCAGTCACAGAGGCCACATCTTGTGTGACTCCATTTATGTGAAATGTCCAGAGCAGGTAGAGCCAGAGAGACAGAAAGCGGACCAGTGGTTGCCAGGGACTGGGGGAAGCAGGAAGTGGGGAGTGACTGTGAAGGGGTACAGGGAGATTCATTTTGGGGTGATGAGAATGTTCTGGAAGAAAGGAGTGGAGATGGTTGCACAGCTCTGAAATACCTATTGAATTGTACCCTTCAAGAGGGTGCATTTTATGATATGTGAATTTTATGTCAATAAAAAAAAAAACCTGGGTTCTGGCCAGGTGGCTCACTTGGTTGGAGCCTTGTCCAATAAACCAAAAGGTCTTGGGTTCGATTCCCGACCAGGGCACATAGCTAGGTTTCGGGTCAGTCCCTGGTCGGGGGGCATACGGAGTGCAAGGGATCAATGTTTCTCTCTCACATCAATGTTTCTCTCACCCTCTCTGTCTCTGTCTCGGTCTCTCTCCCTTTTTCTCTTTCTCTAAAATCAATAAACATATCCTCAGGGGAGGATTAAAAAAAAAAAGATTTGGGTTTGGAGGAGGAAGAGCAAGGCTTAATTAAATCCTGGAGGATCCAGTGTTTGGGGGCTGGCTAGAACATGAGGACCAACAAAGGAGACAGGATGAGGGATGCTGAGACAAAAGGAGGACGGACCTGCTGGAGTCCCAGAGCTGGCTGAAGAATGAATTCACAGCTCTTAGGATTCAGCACTGTGGGCGTCCCAGTGACTGGATTCAGCAGAGCAGATTCAAAAGAGAATTGGGAAACAGAAACTAACAATGAGCACAGAAAAAAGATTTGAACAAGAAAAAGAGTGGGGAGTGCTGCTGGTGGGGGAGCGTGAGTGTGAACAGTGCATCGCATGAGCCCAGAGACCAGGAACACGCCAGGACGTGGGGCAGGCTGTGTTTTGAGGACACTCACGTGTGTGGGGTACCTTGGCCGCCCTCCAGTAGCGATAACAATGTGCTCAGCTGAAAGCAGCGTCTGAGAAGAAACCAAGAAAGCCACAGTCAAACAGGTGCACCGTGGTCACCCACGCAGAGGACTTGATGCCAGCAGGTACCCCAGGGCAGAGAGTGTGGACCCTGTGGAGCAGGGAGGCCACCAAGGGTCCAGGGGACAGGCAGAAGAGGGCAGGGGGGTGTCCTAACTCCAAGCGCTTCATAGTTTACAAAGCACCCAGCAGGTGTCTGGTTGCCTGGAATCCCCCCAAAACCCTACGAGGGAGTGATGGCCCACCCTGCCGCCCCATTGCCCATGGCACCCTATGGCTGGCAGCCTGGTGCAACGCGAATCGCCCGAGATCCGTTTCTTCCCTCATAAAGAACCACGAGCAGCCTGGGAGCACCCGGTCGCATGGATTCGGCAGCACCTGTACTGAGAACAGCACCGAGGTCTGCAGATAAGTCTGGACTCACCTCTTTCCCGCCTTTTGCGACACCGCAAACCATGTGCTCATTAACAAAGCTGGCCTTCAGATTAAAGTACTTGACTTTTCTGCAAAATAAATAAGATTTTGAAACATTTCCTATGCAAATTCAGCATGCCCGACGGGATTAAATAGGGAGCACTGTGCAGACTGCTAAAATGTGAGCGTGGGCCCACAGTGCACCATCCCCCACCCACGGTTCAGGTGGGGAAGGGAACAGCACGGGGTGCATGGTGGGGGGAGCCTGCCAACTGCCCTGGGGGTGCCCTGGGACATGGTGACCGTGGCTGCCAGGCAGGGATGGAAGCCAGGTCAGTGCAATCCTAAGAGCTCAAGTCCAGCCCTGGAGTGTGACAACAGAAGTGGCCAGGCCTCCCCTGGGGTCAGTCCTTTTCACCTTGGCACCCTCCAACAGGAAGAGGCTCCCACGTGCACCCAGTTACCCCAAAACACCCAAACCACCAATTTTCCCCTGGCAAGGGAGAGTGCGCAGAAGGCAGGCATCGCCCCTGTCTTCGGGGAACTGGGAGGCCAGGAGCAGGGTCCAAGAGAGCAGGAGCATGGCCAGGCGCAGCGTGTGCAGAAGCTCCCGCCCCTCCCAATCGCAAAGCCTTGCCGTAGTGGTGGCTTTTGGTGGCTCTGGTACCCCTCAGTGCTACCCTGACCTCAAGTTCTCCCCGGTGGCATGCCCCGTGCCTCCTTGTGCCACCGGAAGCCCCTGCAGAAGCCCTCACTCACCCCGCAACCCATTAACAGCTGCGGGACACAGACACACAACTCTGCACCAGCCTCCTTCTGCGGGCCGGCCCGGGATCTGGCCTGATTGGTGCCCCTCAGGTTGGACAGAAGAAATGGCAGAGCCTGATGCCTCCGGAAAAATGCACTGGGGGACACCGAGCCCATTCTGAGAAGAAATGACACGATGTGGCTTAGCTCCCTGGGGGACCGCTGGGGAAGCCGGGGCAGCAGCATCCCAGCTCAGCGTTCTTAGGTTAAAGGGCACAAAACAGCCCAGGAAGACCCCTCGGGACCACAGACCTCTGAGGGGGACCAGTGTCCCCTCCATGACCCACACGGGCACAGGGCAGAACTGGATGCGGAGCAAAGCTTAGCCCGAGTCGAGTGCAGGTGCAGGCACCTCTCCTGGCAGCCCTCGGGGGTGCGGGGGGAGGGTGTTCAGTGGGAGGAGGTGTCGGCACCTGGGCCATAGACCCCAAAGGGCTGCTGGGGCCTGGCACTCTCAGGCCAGAGTGATTGTGTCACACATTTGCTCCAGCACGCAACGCCGGCCCCTTCACCATGCCCAGGGGACCACAAGCGAATGACTAAGTGTGAGGTCCGCAGTGCAGAGGACGTGAGATGAGGAGCGGGGTTCACAGCGTGGAACTGGGGGGTGGAAGAGAGGGGTGGGGTTCCCTGGGCAGTGCCCGGCCTCCTGTTTGCACCAGTTAGGCTGGGCTCACTTGGCTCCCCTCACATAGCTGTGGTAGGCTCCGGAAGGAAAAGGTCTGCCACCCAGGGAGGGGGCTGTCCAGTTGGATGGCCCTGGCCACACCCCCATCTGGCCCGAGTGCCCTCAGCCCCGAGCACCCCTGCTCCTTGGCATGCCCCAGCCCTGGTCACTCCTCTAACCTGCCCCTCCTGTTTTGCTGCTCTGGGCTCTGCTGGTGTTGGACTGCAGGGCGGCCTCCACTCCCAGGGCACTCGCCTGTCAGCTGCTTGTCTGCATGCTCCCTCTTAGGGGCAGCAGGGCCTCTCGCTTTATTGCTGCTGAGCCCCCATGAGTAAGGGCTTGTCAAGGTACGAAATGACCCAGAGGAGGCCAGGGGACTGGACGAGACTTCAGTACCTGTCCTGCAGCTGGACCCGGTGCCCCCAGTTCAGGGACTTCACGTGGTTTTGAACGGCCTCTGCCATCTTCCTCCTGTTATTGCACAGAACAAAACATTAAAAGCCACCACAGAGGTGGCAGCGGTAGATTCCCACACAGACTGTCAGGTGCAAAGCGTCCATTCACAGGACACCAAGAAACAAAGGTGTTTCTAAAAGTGGTAAAATATGATGTCCCTCCCCATGGCCACCATCCCTGGCCCAGGCTTGGGGCTGTGGACCTTTCAACTCATGGGAAACAGGCCTTCAGGCCACAGTGGCCCGGACACAGCAGCAGCCCTCTGTCCAGGTCATCTGAGAAATGTGAAGGGGCCTGTGCGTGGCTCTGAGTGGACTCCACGCCACCTACTAAACCTGAAACGACTCCCACTCACAACCACTGGCCCCTGGGTAAGGTCATCCTCTGTGGGGGTGTCCTGCGTGTAGTCGGACCTGTAGCAGCATCCCAGGGTGCTGCCCAGCAGATGTAGCCGTGCACACCTCACCCCACCCTGTGGTGATAACCAAAAATGTCTCCAGACCTCACACCGGGTGCGAGGCCCCACAGGACAGTGCACGCCCCTGAGAGCCAGCAGATAAATAAGCTCCGCCTCCCCCGTGAGTAGCAGAAAAGCACTGGAACAGCTGGGCTCCTCACCAGTCATGTGGGGCCTGCTGGGCCACCTCCCAGCCATAGTGGGGGGCGTCTCGGATCAGGCCCCCCAGCAGCGCGGCCTGGTGCATCAGCTTCTTGGGGATGCAACCGACATTCACACAGGTGCCGCCAAGGCCCCACTTGGTGCCTGGTATGTTGAGAAGAGCACATTTAGATTTATATTCAGGCGACTCTGGAGGCTTTCCTGTTCTTCTACGGTTTAGAATTCCTTTAACTTGTGTTTGTGACTCAAAGATGGCCCAGGTGACCCTGCCACATGGATGTGTTCAGAGCTGTTTTTAAATAAGAACAAGGAACTTTAAAGTAATGACAGCTCATGCGAGAAACAGGACACTCTCTGGACTTTGGAAAGCAGGTGGTGACTGGCCTGGGCCCAGCCGCCCTCGGGACCATGAACTGCCCTCTCCCACCCCTTTCTGCAGGACACACAGCTCCGGCCGGGGGCTGCCTACCTCGGGGAGAAGGCTCCACGTAGTCTACCACGGCCACCTTCTTTCCCAGCTGAGCGGCTGGAATGACAAGAGGAGAAGGCAGGTGGGCACAACTGGGAGCTGCTTTGAGGCTGGGGACCTCAGGGGTCTATGTGACCCAGAAGAGGGTAGGAGAGGACCAGGGCCAGTGGCGCCCACCAGCTGTGCACCAGACGTTCCCTCTCACTTGAAACCACCCAAAACGTGGCAAAATGCATGATATGATCAGTTTCAGGACAACGACATCAGCAAACAGAGGACAGCACTCTCCGAGAGACAGGAAAGGAGCAAGGTGAGCCCTGTGGCTGGACTCTCTCCAGGACGAGGCACGGGAGAGGGTCCAGCAGAGTCCGGCAGTGTCCCAGGCTGAGGAGAGGGGCTCACAGTCTGGGGAGTCCAAGGCGGCCAGAGTGCCCGGGACAAAAGACCAGACAGGAGAGAGCTGCCTAGAGACCCTGGGTGTCTGATCAGCGCATGTGTGTGTGTGGAAACTCCCCGAGGCTGGGAAAGAACCATCCAGCAGGATCAGAGGGCATGGTGTTCACACAGGGCCAGGAACAGTGCCTATTCTCAGCAGCCAGCCTGGAGAAAACAGTTCCAGCACACACCGAATAAACACAAGTGAAGGTCATGACTCAGGGTGAGGCAAGTGAACCCTAGACCGTGCACAGCTGCAATCATCTTTAGTGGAGGGCCCAAAAAGGCCAAACTGTCTTCTGTCTGCAGAACATGCTGTAAAATAGTTCTAGGAATACAAAATTATCTAGAGCCCAACAAGGGTAAGTTCAAAGTATTTGGGATGCAAACAAAAATTACCAGGTGTGCAAAGAAGCAGTAAACTCCAAGCCCTAGAGAGAAAACAGTGGAGAGCAGGGAGAGCGGACACTGATGTCAGAATTCGGGAAGAACAGCCAAACAGGCACTGTAGCCGAGTCCCGCAGGCGCAGAAAGTTAAGGAGCACCGTGGAAGATATAAAATAGGACCCCAGTCAAATCTGTAGAGATTAAAGTACAATGCAAGGGGTGAAAAATATACTGAGCGGGATTAATAATAGATTAGATGTTGCAGAACCGTTTATGAGTGAATTGGAAAACCTAGGAAGAGAAACTATCCCAAAGTGAAAAGAGCACCAACGAGCTCAGAGCAACTTCAAGCAGCCTGATACATGTGTAATGGAAGTCTCCAGAAGTGAGGGAGACAGGGCTGGACAGGCAACTTTTCTAAAGAAACAATGGTTAAAAATTCTCACGGCCTGATGTAAACTATAAATCCTCAGATCTAGGAAGCAGAAAAGCGATTGAGAACTACACCATGGCACACCATCATTAAATAGCTCAAAACCAATAAAAAGAAAAATGTCCTAAACAGCCAACCAGAGAAAAGACACACTATAGAGCGACAAAGACTAAGGAAGATTTGTCAGCAGAAACAATGTAAGCAAGAAGACAGAGGAGCAACATCTTTAAAGTAGTAAAAGGAAAAAAACTGTCTACCTCAGATTCTACACCCAGAGAAAATATCTTTAAAAAAAATGAAGGCAGCCCTGGCTGGTGTGGTTCAGTGGATTGAGCACCAGCCTGCAAACCAAAGGGTCACTGGTTTGATTCCCAGTCAGGGCACATGCCTGGGTTGCAGGCCAGGTCCCAGTAGGGGGCATGCAAGAGGCAACCACACACTGATGTTTCTCTCCCTTCCCGTCTGTCTAAAAATAAATAAATAAATAATCTTTTTGAAGAAAAAAAAAAATGAAGGCAAAATAAAGATATCCTCAGACATACAAAAGCTGGAAGAATTCATTACTCATAGTGCCACATTACAAGAAATGTTCATGGACACCATCCTTAGGGGAAAAGAAAAATGATGCCAGATGGTAATTGTTTAAACAAAACTAAAAACAATGTGTCATGGCGTTTAGAACATGAAAATGAAAGTAAAATGTATGACAGCAGAGAATAAAGGCTGGGAAGAGAGAAATGGAAGCACGCCGTTGTCAGGTCCTTGTAGGACATGTGAAGTGGGAGAATGTCCCTTGGAGGTGGCCTGTGACTAGTTAAAGATGTTTACACCTCACACCATATTTGTACATTAACTCAAAATGCACTAAAAACCTAAGTGTAAGAGCTGTGACTGTGAAACTCTTACAAGAAAACACAGGCGCAGATCTTTGTGACTGTGGATTAGGCAACTGTGTCTTAGATGTGATACCAAAAGCATAACCAGGAAAAGAAACAAGAGATAAACTGGCCTTCATCAAAATTAAAAACTTGTGCTGTAAAGAACACCATCAAGAAAGTGAAAAGATAAGCCACAGAATAGGAGAAAGCATTTGCAAATCATTTATCTGACAAGGATCTAGCATCTGGAATATTGAGGTCTGTCCAGAAAAAGTCCAGCCATTGTTAATATAACGAGAACGGTTTGCATGGCATCAAGGTAACCTGGCAGCCAAGGAGAGTGGACTGGAATGCGCATGTGTGAACAATGACAACTTCACTGTACTAGTCAGTGGGGGCAGTAGATGCCGCTGTGGAGAGGCACGAGTGAGCACGTGTACTGTGAGGCCACAGCATTCAAAATGACTGAGCAAGCAGAGCAATGAATCTGCATCAAATTTTGCATTAAGCTTGAGCATTCCTCTGAGGAAACTATCGGATGATTCAGAAGGTTGCAGCTATGGGCAACTGGTGACTGGCAGCTTCATCATATAACGACAACATGCCCGCTCATGCATCGTATCTTGTGCGGAATGTTTTAGTGAATCATCAAATCACCCAGGTGACTCGGCCCCCCTACAGCCCAGATTTGGTGCCCTGCAACTTCTGGCTTTTTACAAAACTAAAATCACCTTTGAAAGGGAAGAGATTTTAGACTATCAATGAGATACAGGAAAATACAATGGGGCAGCTGATGGCGATTGGAAGAACTGTGAGGTCCCAAGGTGCCTATTTTGAAGGAGACTGAAGGTCATTATCCTATGTACAATGTGTCTTGTATCTTTTATCTTCTTCAATAAATGTCTTTTTTTTTCATATTACATGGCTGAATACCTTCTGGACAGACCTCATATATTGTTAAAAATCTCTTATAGCTTAGTAATTAAAAGACAACCCAATTTTTAAAAGGGCAAAGGTTCTGGACAGATATTTCTCCACAGATATACACAAAGCTAATGAACACATGAAAAGATGCAAGTTAACCACAATGAGATATCATTTGATGCCTATATAGAATGGGCTGTAACTTTTTAAAAAGGCAGATAACAAGTGCTGGTGGGGATGTAGAAAGATTCAAACTCTCGTACTTGCTGGTGGGAACATAAATTGACACAGCCACTTTGGAAAACAAGCTGGTGTTTCTTAAAACATCCTGAGTTACCATGCCACCCAGCAAGCTCACTCCTAGGCATCTGCCCGAGAGAAATGAAGCCATGTCCATGGAAAAACTTTTACACAAGTGTTCAGAGCAGCGGCCAAAAAGGGGAAACAGCCCAAAGGCCCTTCAGTGGACGTGGGTGAACAAAATGTGGTCTCCACACCCAATGAAATCATATTCAGCAGTAAGAAGCACTGAAGTGCCAGCACATGCTATGTGTACAGATGGATGGATGCTGAAAACATCGTGCTACGTGACACGAGGCCGCATGTTCACACGAAACCTGTGGAAGAGGTGAATCCGCAGAGACAGAGAGGAGAGCAGCGGCTGCCCGGACCAAGGAGTGGAGGGTATGGGGAGTGACCACTGACAGGTCCGAAGTAGGTTTGGGGGTGACGAGAATGTTCCAGAACGCATTGGGGTGATGGCTGCACAACTCTATGAATGTGCTAAAAACCACTGAATTATGTACTCTAAGTGAGTAAAGTGTATGGCGTGTGACTTATATCTTAATAAAGCTGTTATTAAAATATGAAATAGGGATAAATCTAACAAAAGATGTGAAAGACTTATACATCGAAAAATTACAAAATATTGCTAAAAGAACTAAAAAAAAAACAAACCTGAAGAAGAGATATACCACATGCCCTAGCTGCTCCACTTTTAAGCACTTACCCAAAAGAATGTAAAACGTACATCCACACAAAGACACACACACATGGATGTTCACAGTAGCAAAAAACTGGGAACAACACAATCGTCCATCGACAGGTGAACAGACAATCAGAACATGGTACACACACACACACACACACACACAACGGAATACTAATCAGCAAGAAAAAGAAACGGACTGTGGATATATCCAGCAATGTAGACGAATCTCAGAGAAATGTTGCTGTGTGAAAGAAGCCAGAAAAGAATACACATAGCATGATTCCGTTTCCACACCATGTTAGGAGATGCAAGCTAACATATAGTGAGAGAAGGCAGACCACTTGTCTGGGTGCAGCAGGGAGGGGGGATCAGAAGGATTTCTCGAGGTCTGAGGAAAATTTGAGGGGTGTCATGGGCTGAACTGTGTCCCTCCAAAATGGAAGTTCTAACCCCCAGAATCTGAGCATGTGGCCTTGTTGGAAGACAGGGTCTTTCCAGGGATGACTGAGTTAAAATGAGGGGGGTAGGTGTTAATACAGTCTGACTGGTGTCTTTATACAAAAAGATAATAGGACACGGTCACTCACAGAGGGACGACCGTGTGAGGACACAATGAGAAGGCAGCCACACACCAGCCAGAGAGAGAGGTTGCAGAATAAACTGACCCCGCTGGTACCCTCATCTCGACTTCCAGCCTCTAGAGCTATGAAACACTGCATTTCTGTGGTTTAGGCCATCCAGCCTGGGACACTTGTAACAACAGCCCCAGCACACTGATATAGGGGTGACAAACACACTCCCTGTGTTGACTGTGGCACTGGTTTCATGGGTGTGTACACACGTCAAACCTTATCAGGTTGTTTAAAAATGCATGACTGTATGTCAATTATGTTTCCATAAAGCTGTGAAAAGGAGTGTTCATCCACAGAGACAAATGCCACTGTTATAAAAGCCAAAGATAGACCAGAGCACTCTGTTGGGTTGAGATGTTTCCCCAGAGGGACGACACTGGAGTGGATGCAAGGTCCAGGGCTTTCTCCTGCTACAAGGGACAGAAAATTGGACGTCCGTGCAGTTGATTCCCTGCGGTGGCTCAGTGGTCCAGGGGGGTGAGGACGGAAAGTCTCTCTGTGGACTCCCACATCAGCCTGCCCCCAGTGCGGGCTGGTCCCCTTCCCCACCCCGCAGAACAAGAGCAGTGGGCAGTGAATTTCCTTTACACCAGCTGATTCTAAAAGCCTGTATTGGCCCCGAGAGAGCCATAGTTTCACGGCCAGGGTGTCTCCTCAAGTCCTTCTTGTTTGGGGGCCTGTTCCTCTCTTGCCTCCTCCCTTTCACTCTCCCACATCTGCCTCCTTGTCATTTAGACTGGGGAGCAGACCGCTGGGCACCCCAATAGCAGAGCACAGGGTCCACAGTGAAACACTGGCAGTGTGCTCCCTGCCTGGGTGAGCAGCACGCTGTCACACGACGTCTCAGGATGGCTCTGGGTCCAGCCCACTAACTGCACACATCTTAACTAAGCCTCCCTGGGTGCCCAGGCCCATCTGGCTGCCCAGGCCTATCTGGAGAGTGAGGCACAGCCAGCAGAACCAACTGTGACCTCTGCAGGGGGCAGTGCCAGGGCTAAGGACAAGGACAGGGGAGCCAGTGATGGGAACTGGACATGCAGGAGGGGTACAATTCTAAGTAGGGTCATCTCAGCAACAGACTGAAGGGAGATGAGTGAGCCCCACAGCCAACCAGGCAGGTAAACAGCAGGCTAGGCAGGACAATTGCTCAGACAACCACCAGCACAAGGCACACGGCCAAAGGGACCTAGGGAAGCATTTCTGCAAAGCATCGAAGAGGCAGGGGGCTGGAGCCGCGTGAGGGAGGGCACAGATGGTGGGAGACATATCCCGTGGGCAGGGGGAGATCCTGCGAGGCCTAGGGCTGGTGCCAAGGAGGGCAGGCTCAGACTTGGGGTTCCGACCTGGCTGTTGTGTGTGGCACAGACAACTGGGGTGCAGTGGAGCAGGGCACAGTGACAAGAGTGCTAAGGTGATCCTAGCCGATAGGGCCCCGGAGGCCAACTGCAGAGACAGTGCATTCTGCTCATGGCCCCTCAGGGCACATCCCCACCCAGCCCTGAAAGCTAGTGGGACACAGGACATAGGACTCGTACCTTCCTTGGCACAGGCCAGGCCACCAGATCCTCCACCAATCACCAGGAGATCAAAGTCCTGCCGTCCTGCTGGGGTAAGGAGTGAAGGGTAAGAAGGAAGGGCAGGACAAGTCTTGGGCACCGACCCCTGAGGGTGACACACAATTTCCAAAGGGTAAGGAGCCCTGTCCAGTTAAAAGTGACACCGGATGTATTTCACTGGATGGAAGACCCCACCCTGTGGTGGCTGGGGTGATGCACACACACACAGGATGGAGGGCAGTGACTGTGCTCAGGTGGTCCACAGGGATCTCGAGACTGTGCCATGCTGGGGAGACGGGGAGATGCGCAGTCACCTTTGCACCTCCCACCCCCGCCATTCAAGTAGGAAATGTAACTGGCAGGGCCGCTCTGGACTCCAAAGTCACCCAGTGTTCTGAGCCAGGAAGGATGTAAATGTTTTTCTTGCATCCACCTGTCTTTTTGCTGTGAAGGTTACCTTATCATAGGTGAGGGAGAACAAAGAGCTGTCCCCGCATCAGGAAGCACAGCCAGGCCTCTCAGAGTACCTGGTGCACGCCGGGCTCTGGAGGGGACCCACTCTGAGCAACAGTAAGAGCTGTGGGGCCCTGAGTGCCCCACTGGAATGCCTTTGGGGCTCACTGTGGTGTCATGTCAGAGACAGCTTGCATCCTCCACTCCTGCACCTGGCACAGTGGGCTGCTCGAGTCTTCGTTGCCCTATACAAGGCATTGCCCGTGTCTCTTCTGTAAACTACTGACATGGAAGGCAGTCAAGAGACCGCCAGAAAGAGGACGTGGAGGGAGGGAAGGAGAGGGGAAGTAGCTGAGGGCAGGTGTGTCCTTGGGTATGGCCAGCCTGTGAAAACTCTGACCCAGGACCCCAGTCGGGGACACCCAGTGCAGACACAGCCCTGCTCCCTGTGGAGAAACAAAGAAATGATAGAAAATTGTCAGTACACGGAGAGGGAGGGGAGGGCACAGACTGCTGCCAGGGTATCTGGAGTTGACTGCTGCTCCTGGGCAAAGTCCAGGGTCCTGGGTGTGCCATCCAAGGCCAGGGAGCTCACCCCATAGCAGCAGCAGAGCCGGGGCCTGTCAGTGAGAAGAGTGCAGCCATTTCTGCAGCCACCTCAACCGTCCTGGCCACGAGGAAAACGCCCAGTGTCCCACACCCATCAGGGACCTCGGCTCGGTAGATGCCCCACAGGCCATTCCGGGACCTGGGCTCTGCCAAGGACACAGGAACTGGAGCCTAAAGGGGGCCCTGGGGTGCTGTTGAGGAAGCCTAGGGAGTGGCTGCCCAGAGCTGTGTCCAGGCACTCTGCCCACGGCCTGTAGGCAGCCTGTCCCATGGGGATACTCAGCTGTGTCCACCACGCAGCAAGGCTCACCCAGGTTCCCTCCAGGAGGAGGCCTTTGAAGGCACCTGAGATGCCTGCTCAGGTACTTGCGGATCTAGGGGAGCCACAGCTCAGTTCAAGCAGCCAGTCCAAAGTGGACCAAATCCAAAGCCAACTCAAGGACTCTAGAGAGGTCTTAAACTGCTGTCCATTGTTCTGACGGCTTTGCTATGAGCTCAGAGAACCAAGGACCAACTGCTCTTGGAGAAAAGCCACCGCCAGACAAGGAGCAGGAGCCTGCCGGCCAGGGCTGAATTTCTCCGGTGGCCCGTGGGGGCCACAGGAAGAGGCTCTGCCAAGGAGAACACCCCTACCTTCCATTGCAGGTGCCCGTCCTTCCTGCCGCCACAGCAGGGTCCCCACTGAGTCTCCCTGTCCCTAGGCCTGCTGGCCCTAGACCCCCACCCCACCCAGCCAGCTACCAGGCAGAGGGCAGGGAGAGCAGCTGGCCCTGTGGATTGTGGGCTTGCTTATCTTTAGCGGTTTGCTCTCCCACTCACTGTGCACACCCAGGGGCCCTCTGGGTCTGATAATCACTTGGAAGAGGCCAACAGTAGAGCCTTCTGTAAGTGTAGGAAAGCTGCCTTTAAAGTCCGGGGAAGGTTTAGCTAGGAAGGACCCTAAAGAACCCCGGGGTGGGAGGGGTGGGTGCTACTCTGCAGGGTTACCTGGAGGTACCTGTGCACCCCATGCCCGTGGTGCCTCACGGCCTCACCCTCTCCACCTTGGCCAGGCACAGCAGGCAGGGCTGGCCCAGAAACGTCTGTCTGGCCTTTGAGTTCTGAGCCCATTGTCCTCGAATTTTCTGTTCTTCTCTGAGCGTGGTGCCTGGCACAAGACCCTAGCAAGTGTGGCAAGGCAGAGTAAACTGCACGCTGCTCTGGGAGGGCACGTGGCCCACAGGTGTGCTGGCCGCCACAGGGGCACCCTGGCAGTGGGTGTTAGGGAACAGGTGAAGCCAGCAGCGCTGTCCTGCTGGTTTCTGTTCAGGGGGTGCATCAGCTTGCCCCCAAACCTGGGACCGGGGCAGGCATCTTTCTGCTCTTAGAGAAACTGCAGGCCTGAAGTGGAGGAGGAGGCTCAAAATTTGACCAGGTGTCCTTGTTGGGGCTGGTCCTATCTGCTCATCACCCCAACACCGGAGGCAGAATTCTTGGGGTACCGCATCCTGCACAACTGCAAACTAGGCCATGGTGTAACCCGCAGCCTAAAGGGCTCTGGCTTGTGACCACAGGGGCAGCTCCTTTACAAATATTTTCATTGGCTCCCCTGCGTCCCAGAGGCCACAACAGTACATAGGTTAGGACATTTACACATGGACAGTCCTGAACTCCAGCCTACAGCTGGCGGAGGGCCCAGCCTCTCTTCCTCACACACCTCTTCCCACAGCCCCCGGTCAAGGCGCCCTGACCCCATCCTTGCTCAAGCCCTTGAACGCAGACACAAACCCTGCTTGCTGAGCGAACTGCCCTGCCCTGGACCTTGACAGCACTCCCGCACTGCTGTTGTGATTACTGTCCTGGTTTCCGCAGGGTCCTTAGTGGCTCCAGGAGATGGATCTGCTTATCCTTTCCCCACCCAGGGCGCCTGAAGAGCCTGGCAGGCAGTGGGCGTTTAGAGCACATTGGTTCCCTAGCGTTGCCTCCTCACTGATGTCCTGCATGCGCATGTCGTGAGCACTTGCTGTGTGAGACCACCAGGGCCTTGGGGCGGAGATGGCCAGATGTGGCCAATGGCCTGTGTAGGGGATGGTCCCAGGGAATCTCCGGCTGGGTGAGCAAGCACTGGTAACTTTACCCGGCAGGACCTCTGGCAGGGTCATCCAGCCGGCTTTGGGGGTGGCTGGAAACTGCAGGACTCCTGGTCCTAGCTGACACTGCTGAACGCGGGGGCACCGTCACGTGGACAACCCCCGGGCAAACAGCCCGGGCCGGACTCCGCCCTACCTGCTGTGTCCCGAGAGGCGCTCCGCACCCCACACGCCCAGGCCTGCATCCGCCACTGGAAGCGCCCGGGGACTCCCCAAAGCGCCGCCGCTCGAACCGCCATCGCTGCCATTGGGGCCTCGGCGGCTGGGCTGCCCGCCGCGCTGCCTGCGCCGGCCCGGGTGTCCGGGTGGCTGCCAGGGCAAGGCAAGTGCGCGCACGGGCTGCGGGGCTCCACCCAAGAAGAGATCCGACCTACTGCTGAGGTCCGACCCAGAGCGGGAGGATTCCGACCTGGGGTAGGAGTCTGTGGACCGGGAGGTAGGGATTCGGTTGGAGGGGTGGGGAATACGGACCCAGAAGATGGGGTCCGACCGTGGGTGGGGGTCTCTGCACAGGAGTTGGGAGAAGGGGAACCGGACTTGATTGAGGAAGTGCGAGCTCTGTGCCTGTGTGGCGAGATCCGACTTGGGGATAGGGGTGCATACCGGGGTGGGGTATCCCACTTCCCGTGGGGATCCAGACTCCTAGGGCAGGGGCCAGTCTGTGGAGGGAGGACTTTGACCTTGTGATTGGATTGCAGAGACTCGTCCCTCACGTGAGCGAATCACACTTGTCTTTGAGCTGGGATCGGAACCTTGGGCGTGGGAGCATTGTGGAGGCATCTTGGGGCCCAGGTCCAGAGGCGCTCAGTAATACCCCCAACAGGTTCCCTGTGGAAGGCCTTGGGATACCCGCAGGCCTTTCCTTTCAGGGGAATGGCTTCCCCACCAGGGAAGCAATGACAGTAGCCCAAGACCCCTCAGGACTGGATCCAGGGAGTGTGGCCTCATTATACTCCCCGACTCCCCACGCCCCACCTCCACCCTCGCTCTGCCACTGTAGAAAAAGGGGAAGTCACCCCAGGCCTGACTGGCTAACTTCCGTGGTTTTCCAGCCAGAGGCTTTTGTGTCCTTTGCCTGAGACTGAGCTTCCCTGAGTGCCTGCTGCCTCCCAACCCCTAGAGGAGTTCTGAGAGGCACTGCAGGTCCTGTGAGGAGAGTGGTGTCATGGGACCACGCAGCCAGAATCTAGCTGAAACGGTGAGGACAGAGTTTATTCAGTAACTACCGACAGTAGGGAAAAGAGCTTGATTTGCTCAGAGGCAACAGGGTGTTTTAAAAGGGAGATTAAGTTGGGAGGGGGCAGGCCAGAGGGGTGGGAGCTTGAGAGAGTCATTGAAGTGAAAAATTACAAAAAGCAGAATGGGGGGTGGGGGTTGGTCCATGTAATACCCCCTGGATTCACTAACTAGCACTTATGGAAGTTAGGTTCCTAACTCTTTGGAACGCTTCTCTGGGCTGACTCAGCCTTGCCCTGACTCTGGGGGCCCTGGCCCCAGCTCCACACAACTGGGTCCTGAGCTACCTGCCTGAAGGGGGTGGGGGGGGAGGACATGCCATACCTGTAGTGGCTGATACAGCTGGCACGTCTTGCTCACATTTGGTGCAGGTGGCAGGGCTGGCCTTCCTTGTCAAGAGATAGACCCATGCCTTGGCTGGGTCAGTTGGTTAGAGCTCCTCTACCAAAAGGTTGCTGGTTCAATCCCCAGTCAGGGCACATACCTAAGTCGTGGGTTCGATCCCTGGTCAAGGCGCTTAAGATAGGCAACCAATCAATGTTTCTCTTTCACATCCATGTTTCTCTCTCTCCCTTCCTTTTTCTCTTTCTCCCTTCCTCTCTCTAAAATCAATAAATGTATCTTTGGGTGCATTTTACATCCTCGGGTCAGGGAAAGTGACCAGCAGGCTCCCAGGCAGAGCTGTCAGACACACACTTGCTCTGTGTGCCTGAGGATTCGGTCCTAGCTGGAAGCTATTTACAGGAGGGTTGGGCTGATGTTCCCCTTGGGTTCTGCACAGCCCAGGCACCGGGCCCTTCCCCAGGCTGCCTCCTGACATCTGGACTCCAACATAGGCATGGGCATGTGCTGGGGCACTTGGTTGACCTTTGGAACCTTGGGCCCCCATCAGCATAAGGGGTACCAATGGTAGCACCACCAAACCAAGGAGAAAGCAGGTGAGTGAGGAGGACAGGTGAGCCCAGGGGGCCTGGCCAGTCACAAAGCCCTGGAGCTGGCCTCCCTCCTCTGACTTCCTTTCCTCCTCCTCGCCCCTCCTCCTGGACCCAACCCCTACCGTGTCTCAGATGCTGGAAGGCCTACCACCCTTGCTGTTGACAGTTTTATTGTGCCTGGCGCTGCTGGCCCTGCTGTTCTTCCTGCGACACCACAGTTTGTTGCCTTTTTTCTTCTGGAACGAGTGGGTCTTGCAGTCCATCAACAACTGGCTCATGGGTGACAGCAAGGAGCAGCGCATCCTGCGCTACGTGCTGCAGCATGCTGTGGCCGGGGACCCGCAGAGTGTGCTGGAGACCATCGACACCTACTGCTCGCAGAAGGAATGGGCCATGAACGTGGGTGACAAGAAAGGTAGGCGGCCTGGCCAGCAGGCAGTGAATACAGGAATAGGGATGCCGCGCCAGGCAGCATAGCCCCTTAACCAGAGGGGCCTGTTACCACCCCATTTCTTAGTGTTGGGGTGTAGGGACTTATCTGGAGCCCTGGGGGCCACGCCATCTGCCCAGCCAGGAGCAAAGGCTGTGCAGAGAACCCATGTAGAGGGACATTTGATAAACTGTCCGGGAGGTCACTGTTCAGCCCCCACCCCCAGACCAATAGCCAATGTTAAAGGGACACCAGGGGCTCCTTGCAGGGCCCGTACTCACATGCCATCTCTTGGAGTGGGGGCTGGTGCAGGGTGGGCCGTGGGTTCCTGGGTGTCCTGGTCAGGCATGGGGATGCAAAGAGCCCTTTGGGTTCTGCCCAGCTCGGGTGCTGGGCCCTTCCCTGGGCTGCCTCCTGACCTTGGTACTCCAACATGGGCACAGGCATGTGCTGTGCTGCCTCCCTAAAGTCCAGCCCTGGGGACAGATATGACAGCCACTGTCCAGCCCCCTCAGAGCCCTTCAAAGTGTTCAGCTCAAGGAAGCTAGGCAGACCCTGAGTGTGGCCCATGGGCAGGAAGGAATGGGGGCTCCCACGGAGGGCCACTCTGGATTAGGACAGGTAGGAGTCAGCCAGGGACCACGGAAAGGGAGGAACTGGTGTGTGGAAAGGCACAGAGGCCTTAGGGGCCTCTGCAAGCTAGTGGGGGGCTGGGGGTGTATGGTGGGACCATGGCCTTGGGGGAGGGTTGGGGGCCAGGCATTGGGGGGAGCTGTTGCTCAGCCAGAAGGAACAGAGCCAGGACTGGGAGCAGGTCTCCTCCTGCCTGCATTCATCCCCTCTTCCCGCCCTCAAAGGCCTGATCGTGGACACAGTGGTGCAGGAGCAGCGCCCCTCCACGTTGCTTGAGCTGGGGGCCTATTGCGGCTACTCGGCCGTGCGGATGGCCCGCCTGCTGCCACCCAGCGCCCGCCTGCTCACCATCGAGCTCAACCCCGACTACGCCGCCATCACCCAGCAGATGCTGGAGTTTGCAGGCCTGCAGGACAGGGTGCGACGCATCCCCCAGTGACAGATGTGGACACTGACAGGGCCGGGTGTGGGTGGGTGGGAGGTGGAGGGCCCGGGGCCTGCCCCACATGGCTCAAGGCCACATTTATCCTATTGTAGCCAGGCCCACGGAGCCTCCTGGGCCAGGTCTCATGGAACCCCCGCAGCTCTGTGGGGGCGTTCTTGCTGCTCAGTTCCAATGCAGGGCACCCCTCAGAGGGAGGGGGCAGAATGGAGACTCGTTTCGCCAGAACCCCAGAGACACTGTCAGTGGACACTCGCCTGGGTGCCCAGGCTGGTGGTCTCCGACCCCTTGGGCACCGGCACTGACGGAGCCCTGTTGCAGGTGACCGTCATTGTTGGGGCGTCCCAGGACATCATCCCCCAGCTGAAGAAGAAATATGATGTGGACACTCTGGACATGGTCTTCCTTGACCACTGGAAGGACCGGTACCTGCCAGACACACTTCTCCTGGAGGTGAGCTGCGCGGCCTGACCAGGATGGGCTGGCTGCTGGCACAGGGGCTGCCCAGCTGGTGGGCCTCAGCCTCTCTGAGAGCCAGGTGCTCCAGCCAAGCCCTGCCAAGGGTGGCCCTGAGGGTCACAGGTGGCACAAGGAACACAGAGGACTGTAGGCAGCCCTGGGGCAGGAGGGAGACCGGGGGAAAGGGGTTCTGAGCAGCCCTGCCAGGGTAGCAGGGTGGGTGAGCCCGTGGACTGGACAGTCTGATCTGAGAGCGCACGGGGCAGGGGGCAGGAGGGAAGCAGGCTGATGGCCGTGCTGGCTCCCCCAACTGCATGCTGGTGCTGGTTAGGGAAACTGGCGTCTCCTGCCCTCCTTCCTCCTGAGGCCCCTTGTTGTGCAACCCCCCCACTCCCCACCCCCAGACTGTCCCAGCCCTTGGTGCCAGCTGCTCAGCCAGCACCAAGTGGTGACCAATGGGGCTGCCTTGTGTCAGGAGGGTGGAGTGTGGGGCCTGTCATGAGCTGACACATGGAGCTTAATATGAATAACCACTGCCTTGTCCCTCTTGGTGGTCAAGGGGACACTTAGCAGCTCCTTGGCCCTCATGGAGGGCTTGGGATGCTCTGTCCCGCCCCAACCTCCCTGTCCAAGGGCCATCCTGCAGCTGTCCCACATTATCTGCCCTGTGCCCCCCACGGGCCAGATACTCCGCCCGGTGCAGAGGGACTGAGAGCATAGGAGGCATGGCTGAAGGCTGGGCAGCACATCGGACCCAGTGGTTCTGGTGGGTGTGAAAGGGCACAGAATGTTCCAGGATCGGGCTGATTTGGGGCAGTGGGCCAGGGCTCTGTGTGGAGGGCCTCAAATGCCACATGGGGGAGGAGGGGCATGAGGACTCTAAGCACTTGAGGATGAGGTGAGACTTGTCTTAGGGCAAGACCCCTGCTGCTCGTGTGGAGAGTGGGGAGGGAGGGTTTGGTGCAGGCAGCAGGAACCTCAGGGAGGCAGGAGCACTGGGAGGGCACTTAGGGACCAGAAGTTGGGCTGGTCACCTGTGTTGGCCAAGGCTGGCGGTCAGTGGGGAGATGACAAGGAGACCCATGGGGCAGGTGTGGGGCAGGTACGGGGAGCATGCCTGGGCCGGGGGAGCTCCACCAGGCAGAGGAGCGTGAGAACCTGAGAATCGGGTATTAAGGGGGGGAAGCAGGTGGCCAGCCCAGCTGGACCTGTATCACAGAGCGTGAGGAGGATTCTAGCAGCTTTGGTGTGTGCGATGATTACAGAAAGCAGCAGATACTGCCTCTCAGTAACTAGGAAGCTAATGGTTTTCTCCGTGCCCTTGCTCAGCACTGGTCATTCCCTCAAGAGAAGTCACACATGGGAGTGGCCATACTTAAGCGACTGTTCTGCAGCCCCGCACCTGTGGTTATGCAGGTCTCTGGCTTGTGCTGGGTCAGGGCCGGCTGCCCCTGCCCTCCACTGGGAATAAGGGGTGGCGGGGGCGGGTGGCAGTTCAAAGTTGAATGGCCACTTTGAGGAGGCCTCAGTCCCTTGTCACATGGGCATCTCTGCAGGGCTGCTTGAGGTATCCTTACCACATCCTAGCTCACTTAGCTTCCCCCGAAGCCAGAGGCGAGAGAGAGCTAGAGACAGACAGAAGGAGCAGCATTGAGGGCTGGGTGCCTTGTGTGACCCAGTCTCAGAAGCCACACCCTTTGTTAGAAGCCAGCGGCTAACCCAGCCCACACCCACCTCTGGGAGGCTGATGAACTGTGGACATAGTTTAGAATCATCTCACACTTGGCACCCTAGTCCTCCGAACGGCGTTTCCTCCCTTCGGGAATGAGCGCCGCAGGCTTGCTCAGGCTCTGCGGGCTTCTGGCCAGAGGTCTCCAGGGGGCCCACGTCCTCCGTCAGGAGGCGCTTGGTGTCTGGAAGGGCAGCGCTAGTACCGCCTTCTTCTCCTTGATGTCCAGCTTCCTCAGGGATGGCTGGGCCCTAGCACCCTTCTAAGGTGGCCAAAGTTTTCTTCCTTTAGTGCCTTCTTTCCTCGTTAACTAGATGGTTTTGTGTCTGGTGTCTTTCAACTCACTGACAGTCCCACCTGCGGCCAGTGGCGTGCCCTGGTCCTTCAGCGTGACCCTGTGCGACAGCAGCCCTGCTCCCAGGTCGCCTTGTGCGCTCCCTGCCCCACACCTGAGCTGCCCTCCAGGGGCCCCTCTTCTTGGGCTACTCTCTGTTCGGTCTTTTTAGGCAATATTGCTAGAAAGTTTTTTTTTTTTCCTAAGAGAAAACACCCCATGATTCATAATGACACTTTCTGCTCAGATTCTGTCTCATGGGTTGTCCCAACCTCACTGAGCTCACAGTTGCATGTTTTCCGAAGCTCTGGCGGGAGGGCCCTTGGCTTTCCCCACAGCCCACAGGCTGGAAGTGGCCGCAGCCCCCACCAGGAGGGCCGAGGCTGCGGTAAGACTCTGTCCTGGGGTTCACACCCCTGGAGGGGTGAGTTACAGCCCTACGACTTTCAGTCACTTGGAGATGCCCCACGCAGATGGACCCGCCGGTAATGTCAGACCCACCTGGGTCACGTGTTCGCCTTTGTTTATCGAGTTTGGGATTGCTTTTTTTAACTGTTGTGATTATGTGAATAAAAAAATTTTTCTGTGCTTCCAAAGTTAAATCTAGGAGACGAGGTAACTTGGGGTGACCCCTGCCCTAGTCTCTCTCCCCCGAGGTAAACATTTCCTCTTAAGGCTCCTCATTCTACTGTTTCCCGTAACTAAGCAGCTGCTCCAGCAGCTCAGAGACCGTGGTTGCTGGGTGACCTAGGCTGTGTCCTGCTGCTCTTTGCAGAGCCAAGAGCTGGGAATGGTGGCTGGCTGCCCAGGGCCAGTCACTGATGGAATGGGGCATGTCAAACCCGGGGCCTGGGGACGTCCAAAGTGAATCCCTGAGGGGCAGGCTTGTGGGTGGGGAGGTCTGCCCTCCTCTGCCCCCCAGCACTGCAGGTCAGGACGGATTGTACCTCCAGTGACCACCCTCAGGAGCCACATGTTCTTGGCCCCAGGTGATGAGGGACTGCTGGCCTTAGCACTGTGACCCTCCAAATCCTGGCCCCCTTATCACCTCTTCACTCGCCGAGCTGGTGTTCAGTGAGCACCTGTTGTGTAGCACAGGCTATTCTAGGGCCAAGGATGCAGGAGTGAACGGAGGAAGACCCTTCCTCACAGAGCTGAGGTTCTAGAGGTGGGACCTGCACTCAGCACAGCCCTTTGCCACAGTGGTCACTGCCAGGGAGGAGATGGGGGCTGCAGAGGGACCCATGTGACTCCAGGAGCTGGTGAGAGGGCTAACGCCACCATCAGGCCCCCATCTGGAGCCCCCACATGGCCAGGTACACCTGTCCTGTTGGTTTGGAGAAGGTTTGCTGGGCACTTCTGACCCTCTCCCCTCCAATTTGTCTTGCGCCCTGCAGGAATGTGGCCTGCTACGGAAGGGGACGGTGTTGCTGGCTGACAATGTCATCCGTCCAGGAGCACCAGAGTTTCTGGCATACATGCGTGGGAGCAGCCGCTTTGAGTGCACACACTTCTCCTCCTACCTGGAGTACTCGGAGTTGGTGGATGGCCTGGAGAAGGCTGTGTACGTGGGCCCGGGCAGCCCAGCACAGCCTTGATTTCCTACCTGCCCTGGGTCTGGTTATGAAGGGTGGGTGTGATAGGTGTGCTGCCAGCCCCCACTGGCCCCTCTGCACACAGGGTAGCTGGTGCCCATGACCCTGCCACTCAGCCCCACCAGCATTCCCGTAGGGTTTCTTACACGGCCAGGTCCCAGGTCTCTGGGCACAGCAAGTGGTTCCCAGGAACCTCTGGAAACCTGGGCTGTGCACTGTCTGTCCTCAGCCTTCCGATCACCAGGTGGCAGCACTGCCTCGGTGACAGCGCTGTGACCAACAATATACCTTTGATTCTTCTTTTGAGTTCTTTGATTCTTCTTCTGAGATTCTTCTCTTCAATGAAATGTAACTTCACTAAAATTGGTTGACTGTTAATAATCTCATGCACTAATATAATGATTAAAAATACTAAATTAAGCCCTGGCTGGCGTAGCTCAGTGGATTGAGTGCGGGCTGCGAACCAAAGTGTTGCAGGTTCGATTCCCAGTCGGGCACATGCCTGGGTTGCAGGCCACGGCCCCCAGCAACCGCACATTGATGTTTCTCTGTCTCTCTCTCTTTTTCTCCCTCCCTTCCCTCTCTAAATAAATAAAATCTTTTTTTAAAAACACTAAATTAGTAATTAAAGATCTAAATAGATATTTGGATATAAGAGGTCGACTTTGTGTTTCTTTTCAACCACTGCACTGCTCCTTCCCCCTGGTGGCCTCCACTTCAGCGCCAAGCACACGGCACTCCCCTTGACCTTGACTGAGTGCTAATATTGCCTGTGTCCCCTGGGGGCTCCCAGCCCCAGTACACT
Organism: Phyllostomus hastatus; assembly: GCF_019186645.2. Classification (NCBI taxonomy): domain Eukaryota; kingdom Metazoa; phylum Chordata; class Mammalia; order Chiroptera; family Phyllostomidae; genus Phyllostomus; species Phyllostomus hastatus. The sequence goes on from NW_025334027.1 coordinate 2,586,181, forward strand.
CCTCCAGTGGCCAGACTGAGGACACCTGCCACAGGCCTGCAGGGATAGCTCCCAGCTGGAGGCTATCTCACCTGGGAAACCAGAACGGGGCAGTTGGCTACCCTTGACAGCCATCCCTGAGCAAGCAGGTGTTGAGGGGGGTGGGGGGGACTCAGCCCTACAGCAGGGCCAGGCACGGTCTCTCCAGCACCTGGCCCCTGTGTGGCACTGAGTGGAGGCACCTTCTCCAGCCCCATTCAGCCTTGTTTATGGAAGAGACAGTGGGGGCAGGCCAGACCGCACAGCTGGTGAGGAGGTGGAGTTGGTTTGCTTCTGCTGAACCCCTCACTGCCCCCAGCCCCAACCCTGCCCCTGCAACCCCCACCCCCAGAGTGTCTGGGCCTCTGGTCACCTCAGAGGCTCCCAGGGATGCTTTCTCCCGGATGAGCCCACCACTCTGCCCAAAGGAGCCTCTGGCCAGGACACCACTGTGGGGCTCCGGGCCCAGGTGACTGCCCAGGAGCAAGCCCACTCCTCTTTGTCCATAGAAAGAGGATCGAAGTGAGTCTGGAAGGACGTGTGTAGGAAACACCGATGGGGCCTGAGAGCTGAGCTCCCACTGGACACCTGGGGCCACCTTCCCTCCAACCCCAACCCCCCACCTGGCAAACAGGGAGGAGTGATCAGCTTGTGGCAAAAGGTCCCAGCCAGGAAAGAAGTTCTTTTGTTGCTTTTTTTTTAATTTTTAAATTTTCTTACAAAAATGTACATGTTTACCAATACAGTCTTATTTTGGTTTTGTTTTTAATGCTTTTTGTCAGTGTTTTTCTTCTGTTTTGAAGTCACAAACAGCAGGCACTGAGCGGCAGTCCCCTGCTGCTGCTGAGGGTCCGTCCTGGAGCTGTCAGGCCCCGGGGCTCCGGCAGACAGGGTGCCGAAGCCACACCAGGGCCAGTGCCCCTTAGAAAGCCCCCCCACTGCACTGGGGTTCCACACGTCCAAGGGCAGGGTGGGGGCAAGGACAGCCTGGCCGCCATTTCACTGTCTCCAATCCTTTCTTGGTTGGTTGTTAGCCCCCCCAGGTGGTTGGCCTGCCACACAGGATGGGAGTCGGAACCCAGGGGATCCCCTCTACCCTCCAGGGTCAAACTCCTTCTGAGCCCCCTCCCGACCCAGCTGCCTGTCCCCAGGGCCAGCCGCCTCGCTCTCCTGGGGCACTGCCTATACAGGGCTACTCTCTCCTATTCCTCTGGTCCCCAAGCAAAGCCAGGCCCCCTCTCCTACTGCCTCCCTGGGGCAGCCCTGCCCTGCAGCCCCGTCAGCCTTCTCTCTCACTCACACACAGCACCATGCACACAGCACCATGTCAGTAAACAGCTAACTCTGTCTAGGGAGTTAGGAGGGAGGGAGCCAGGGGGTGGGAAGGTAGGCAGGTCCAGAAAGTCCAGCCTTGGATCTGGTGCAGAGGCGCTGCTGAGCCCTGCCACCAGGGGGCTCCAAGTTCCACGCAGGGTCTGTGTAGGCCGGCCCTGGAGTTCCCTTCTTCCCACGATCAGATCCCTAAGAATGAAAGGCTGGGCCCAAGCCCTGAGGAGGGAGGGGAAGGCTGAGCAGAGTGGCCCAAGGGCGGGGGGCTGCCTCCACAGACTAGGTGGGTGGAGGTGTATACACAGGCAGCTGCTGCGGGCAGTGTGGGCAGACCCTGAGGATCTCAGCACCAGGGTCAGTCCCAACTTGCTGGTCTTCAGGGGCTGGGATATTTGAAGGGGTGGGGGCCATCCCTGCTCTGGTCCCATCTCCTCAGGGCCCTGACCTGGCTTGTCCTTCCCTGAGAAGGGCATTCAGGCAGCTGGGCTCCAGGTGGTAGAGCAGGGAGGGGTCCCACCAGGGAGCACGCAGGGAGAACAGAGCATGCAGCCAGCAGAGATGAACAAAACCTCTGCCCAGAGAACGGGAAACAGTTGGACAAACAACCAGAGGAGAGAACGTACCAGGCATGCAAGCTAGACCCAGGAGTCAACGGGCTGAGGCTTAGCGTCCCCCACAGCGTCCACCAGCCTGACCGCGGGCCGGCTGGGCCCCGGAGGAGCCTTCCTGCTGGGGTCAGGCTGCAGCAGATGGGCGGTGGGCAGGCGGGTGTTAGAGGCAGAACAGAGTAGGTTAGTCAGAGCTGACTGTGGGCACTGGGCTGGTCAGTGGGGCAGGGCCCATGCTGGTGCACAGGAGGGGAGGGCTGGGACGGAGGGGAGCCGAGTTAATGTGGCTCACACAGATGCAGAGGGATGAGTGAATGCACCGAGGCCTGTGCCCAATGCCAGGGGGTTGGCACAGAACAGGTGGCAGGTGCTGCCCTGGAGGTGGGACCATGAGGGGTCCTTGCCCACGCACACAGGCAGGGTAGGGTGCAGACACACTTGCTCAGACTCCGGGGGCCCTGTGCCCTGTGCTGGGCAGGGCCCTCAGTGACGTGCCCCCTCCCTCCCAATAAGTGTGAGCTTCAAACCATGTGCGCCCACAGACTGACTCTGATGTGAGGTTCCTATGGCGGAGGGGCCACTCCCTGGGCCTTGTCTCCCAGCCCAGCGTCCCTATAGGTGAGCCCCACTTCAGGTGGACCTCAAGGCCCAGACCACCTGCCTGAGCCCCTGTCCAGGCAACCACTACACATGCTACCTCCCTGGGCACCTGCCCACAGGCACTCACTTTTAAAGGCTCCTTCTCAGAGATGTCCCCCGCAGGGGCACTGCCTCGAGCCCTCCACTCCCTCTGGTCTACCGTAGTGTATCCATCTGTGGGCGCACAAGAGGAATTCTGAGGGGTAGGCCCCACAGGAGCAGGGTTCCCTCTTGGCCCAGACAGGGGGCCCCCAGGGCAGGGTGCATCTGGAGAAGGGCACTTACCTGCCCTGCCCCAGCATCACCCTGGAAGCCTAGGACAGGTCTTCTTATAGCCCCTCCCCCAGCTCTCACCATCCCCTGCTCAAGCAGCTCAGGCCTTGCGGGGGCTCACCTGCTCCCCCCTGCCAGCTCAGGCCCCTCCAGCCTCCCCTCAGCTGACAGACTAGAGACCCTAGCTGGGCACTGACCTCTGCCTGGCTGCCCCATCCCTCACTCCCTGAGCACCCCTAAACCAAATCTCTTTTCCAACCAGCGCCTCATGAGAAGCCCTTCCCAGCACCACACACACACACACACATACACACACACACACACACACACGCATGCACATGGCAAAGCCACCCGGCCTGTCTCAGGCACCCCCCTCCCCACTGGAAAACAGGCACCTGTCCACACCTGGGCCAAGAGCCTCCATAGGGATCACGTCCCGGCTGCCTGGCTTCTCGCCATCTGCAAGGCACGAGCAAGCTGCTGGCTGGCTGCAAGCAGCAGTGGGGGACCAGGGCAGATACACCCCCCCATGGCAGGGCTGGCCTCAGAGACCCTGGATACCCTTTGTCACTAACACCTTTGCACCCTTCTCCTAAGCCACTGACCACTGGCACCCGCATACCCCCAATTTGGCACCAATGTGGACACCATGGGTAGGGAGGACGCAGAAGGCTGCAAACAGAGGAAGGGGCTACCCTGGGGCCATTTTTCTGTGAGAAGGCCGGCTTCCCTCCTCCAGTCCTCACCGGCCTTGTTGCCATCAATGCACTGGGTGGAGGGGCTACTCCTGAACCTCAGGGATGGGTTCTGACACCCCCCAACCCCACCCAGTACTCACCGAGGCTCTTGTCCACCAGCGGCAGTGTGCTGTCATCAAAGCCTCCAGAACTCAGTGCTGCCTTGGGCCCCTTGGCATTAGCGGCAGCCGACTAGCGGAGAGAGAGCACAAAACAGGCAGGGGAGGGGTCAGGGGCACTGCGGCAGGGGAGCCAGCCTGGCAAAGGGAGAAAGGCAAGCCTGTACCTGGAAGCGTGTCTTGGTCCAGCCATCCTTTTGCAGGGCACCACGCAGCTCCTTGTAGCTCCACACTGTCTGCAGCACGTGGGACGCGGCCTTCGCCTCTCGCACTGATTGGCTGTGGCCAGGCCCAGGACGGGGTCAATGTCCACTCCCACCCACGGACTCCCCTCCCCCACACCCCTACCCACCTGGAGGCACCAAGGGCCACCAGCGCCGGCACACCACGGGCCTGCAGCAGCGAGCGTGCGTTGTCCAGGCTGTCCGACACGATCTCGTGGATGGTGTTGAGCACGGCCACCACCGTGTCCTCCTCCAAGTGGGCCCCAGGTCGTGCTGGAGCCTGCGCATTGCGCACATTCCGCACCAGCTCAGCCATGGCGTAGCTCCCTGAGGGGCAGGGGCAGGTGTTAGGACACGCCTCTGCCCACCCCTGTGGGGAGAAGGGGGATTCAGGAGGGGGGAGCCCGGGTAGGGGGCTAGGCTCAGACAGGGTGGGGAAGGCTGGAGCTCCAGAAGTCAGGGCAGAGCGATGCAGGAAGGCCAGGCCCCTGACCGCCGGTCCCTCAGCCCCTGCGGCAGGACCCCCAGAGCCACCCACCAGGTTCGAATCCAGGCTCAGCCTCGCCCGTGTCCTCACCAATGAGGTCCTTGTTGCGTCGGTCCAGCGAAAGGTTGCGCAAAGCGATGGCGACAGCGCGCACCACCTTGTCGGTCTCGGACTGCAGCAGTTCCACCAGCACCGGCAGCCCGCGCTCCTTGCGCACGGTGGCGCGAATGTACGTGGCCCACTGCGGCACAGGGAGGCGCTGCACGCTCAGCAGGCAGAGTCGCACCGCCACACGCAAGGGACACTCTCCCACCCAAGCCCTGACCCCTCCCTTCACCTAGGCTGTCCTCCCGACAAAGCCCTGCTCCAGCCACACAACCCCACCTCCCCTAGACGCCCGCACACGCGTCACCCAGGGCACACTGCTTGCAGCCCTAGCACCCCAAGCCTCCCCGACCTTGGGGAGGTACAGTGTCTCCTCCCTTCCCCCCAGCCTGGGCAAAGGCAGGGGCAGGCAGCGACAGGGATGCCTGGGATTCCCTTTCCGTCCCCTCCCTGCCAGATGTGGGCCCTCACCATCCAGTTGCCAGCACTGAGGTTCTGCAGGGCACCGGCTGCAGCCTCCAGGGTGTTGAAGTTCCGGCTCTCCGTGAGGAGGGAGAGGTAGAGACGCACCACCTCGGGCTGGTACAGCAGCTCAAAGCCTGCAGACAGAGCACCAGCTGCCTGCAGCCACCCAGGCTTCTCTACGTCACCACCTCTCCCTCCTCCTCCCAGGGCAAGAGTCACTTGGGACCCACGGATGGGTGGAGTGCAGTCGGGGAATGTTTAACGATGGCATGACCACCCAAGAGAAAGAGCAGTCCCACTTCACGGAGGAACAAACAGAGGCTCAGTGAAGACGCAGGGGGCTTGGGAGATGCTGTTTTTCCCCTGACCTTGCTGCAGAAGAAATGGGATTAGACCTGCCTGGCAACCAGGGCATCCAGGAGGCCTATCGTGGGGTGAAGGTGGCAACCAGGGCCTCTCACCCTGTTAACAGGACTCAAACTCCCTAGCAACAAGGCCCACCCTCCTGGTAGCTAACAGAGGCTCTGCAACTGGAGGGTGGGGCCTAGCAAAAAGACCTGCCTTCCCTAGCAACAGGGTCCAGCTCCCATATATAACTGAGGCAGTGTTACCAGGGGCCTGCCCCTTAGCAATAGGGCCCATCCCCCAAGAGGTCCAGGCCTGGCAGCAGTGCTTCCCTAAGGTGTTCCGGAGATGAGGGGTGGAGCAGCTTTTGGAGGCAGCTTTTCTGCCTGTTCCTGGACATTACCTCCCTGTCCCCTCCATCCACATGCCGTCACCCCCTCTCTAGTCCTCATGCCCCAGGCTCCCCCCACTCCAGCCTGGCTAGGCTTCCGGTTCCCCAAACACATTGCCCCTCAGGTGTTGGCCCAGGCTGATTCCTCAGCCTGTGATGCTCCCTGATGCCTCCTGTGGCGGGTCCCCTCCATTCTGCTCAGGAGCGTCTGGGCTCACAGGGTGGGCTGCGGCTTGGGGTTTCTCTCTCTCTCTGACTCAGGCTGGATTCCCTTCACACACATCAATGCCAGCACATAGGAGGGCTCCAACAGACAGGGGACTAGCGGCACAAACCACTCTGCCCCTGCATGAATTAGGGTGACCTGGCCTAGCCTCCGAACTGGACCTGACTGCAGCCCCCCGCACCCAAACCCCTCGGAGCACACCTGAGCCCCCCGGCTTGCACTAGACGCCCTGCCGGCCAGCCCTGCCCTTCTCTGAGGGCCTCACTCCAAAGCTGTGTGACCCAGCAAGTGCCTGGCCTCTCCAACCCCTGACATGACCTGTGGCACTGACCCCGACTCTAAACCCTCTGCAGGGGCGGAGGGCCTGGCTGGTTTTCTGGGGAAGCCCACACCCGTGGGCCTGTTTCCCCGTTGAATCCCCAGGGCCCTTTCGGCCTGCACAGAGCTTCGCTGGTTGGACCGTCCTGATCCTGGACTCCACCTCCACTCACTCACCCTTGGCAGCCTCAGTTCTCTTGGGCAGGTCCAGTGTGTCGAAGTTTCGGTCCATCTCACCATCCTTCTTCCCTGGAACAGAAGAGCAGTGGGCGGTGAGACGGACCCTGTTGGGGGCAGGTGTGTGACAGGAGGGCTGGGCACAGCACTTTCCTGCCCAGAGCCAAGAAAGCACGCCCATTTCTAGAAGGAGGCACCCAGGGGCCGGAGGAGCAGAGGCGTTCTTAGCTCAGGTAGGCAGGGCGGCCCCAGGGAGGGCAGTGGTGGCAGTGGGCCTGGGGCCATCCCAGCCTTGCCCCAGCAGCCAGGGCTCATCTCCCGTCAGGTGCTGGGAGCTACACTGCAGACACGCCCAGTGGCCTCCTTGTGGCTGCCAGGTGGGGAGGTACAGAGGAGGGAGCCGAGGGCTGGCAGGGACGGGACATGCCAGGCTACACAGTGAGGCAGGGCTGTGGGAAGCCTGCCCGTCTAGGACCTAGACCGGGAGAGACCCTGCACACAGGCCAAACCCCTACAGCAGCGCCCCCTAATGCCTGTCAGCCTCGACCTGTATCCTTCAGCGCCTGCACCACCTCCTCCCAGCCGCCCTCCCCACCACCGATGAATAAGTTTCTCCTCCTCTGGAAGGCAGCAGAGCGGAGTTTAGATGATCTGGGACCTAACCCTGCCTGGCCTCCAGGGGCCTTTATTCGGTCCCGGCCTAAGCCACACATGTCCCATCCCACTGGAGGGACATCCCCGGGCCCTGCCCACACTGGCTCCACTCCAGTTCCAGCTCTAGGACCGGCTCTTCCTGGGGAGCAAAGGCTGAGGCTACAGAAGAACAGCCTTCTGGCCTCCAAACCAATCCAGGGCTGACATTCCTGCCGTTGTCATGGAGACGGTTGCCCAGAGGAGGCCCTGGGGATGGGGCAGGGCTTTGAGGCTGGCAGGCCCTGCCTGAGTAACAAGGGGTGGGGGGTGCCTCCCTGGTGCCCACTGCACCCGCCAGGCCTGGATGGCAGGACAAACAGGGACTCACCTTGATGGAACCAGTCCTCTGGGCGGCCGGAGGAAGCACAGGAGAAAGGAGACGAGCCTGAGCGGGCAGCACCCCCCGAGCCTGCCCAGGGCGTCTCAGCTTCCCACTGCACACCTGGGTTTGAGCGGGTGGCACTTGGAATCTCACCCCAGCTATTCTGGGGCGCTGGGTGCCCACAAGTAGTACAGGGCACTGACTGTGTACTAGAAAAGGCCCACACAGGTGGGACAGGTGAAGGTGGGAGGATCCACCTGGCAGCTGCAGGGTAATGTTGGAACCTGCCCTGGAGGTGGGGGTGGTATTCAGGTGGGACAGGGCGCAGCCTCAGAGCTTCTCCAGAGCTCCAGAGGGTCTCGTGCGCTCTACCAATGCCAGGAGGGAGCATCAGCTTTGGCACTTTCCAAACTCGGGCCCATAGAACCCTCCCTGGAGTTAAGGAACGAGGTCCAGGCACCGGTCAGAACCACCACATAGGTTCTCTCCTGTCCTCCCCTGAGGTCCCCACAGGACAGAGGGGTAAAGGTGGGGCCTGTCGGATGGGTACCCTGGGGTGGTGCACCCTTCTTGGCACCCTGCTTCCCCACATGCCCACTGGGGGGCAGCGGGGAGTGGTTCTAGAGTGGTACCCCAGTCCCACCCACACACCTTTGGCCTTCTTGCCACCGAAGCAGCCAGCGTCATCCCGCCTCCGGTGCTGGGAGCCTGCAGTACTGCCCGGGGGCCCAGGCTCCGCCTCCTGGTACCTGTCGGCCCCGGGCACCTCCTTGTGCACATGGTAGGACAGGTTCCGCATGATGCAGACGCAGTTCTCCACCGACTGTGGGGAGAAGAGAGCTGGTGGGGAACGGCACAGGGAACGCTGAACCTTGAAGAGAAGAGTGGCCACAGCCAGTGTGCGCCGAGTGGCCCGGGGCTGCAGAGAAATGCAGGCCCCACACGGGCAAGAACCCTCAGGGAAGGGCCGAGAGAGGAGCAGGGGGGAACACCTACTTCAGGTAGGACCCTGTCTGGGCTTGGTGGCAGGCCCGCTCCACAGTATGGTCAATACGAGGTGCCCGAGACGTGCGGGCCAGTTCCAGTCTGTGTGCCCATATAGTTCTAGCCCCCGTGGGCCACTTTCACTCCATCTCTAACCTTTTGAGGGAGGTTTCAAGACTGACCCTGCCTGGCACCTGCTGGGACCTTCCTGTCCCTGTCAGCCCACCTTGTTGTCCGTGTCCTTCCTGCCCACAGCTGACTGCAGGGCATGCAGGAGCGCGTCCACCAGCCCTTCACACTCCCGAAGTCGCCGCCGGGCCTCTGCACCATCTGAGCTCACGTTCCTGGATGGCCAAGAGCAAGCTCTGTGACCCCTGGCTCCCACAGAAATACCCCCAGTCCCCCACCTGGCCTTGGGGGTTAGTTTTCCTCTGCAGAATGGGCGCTAACGCTGCCCTGTTGGGATTTTTGGCAGACGGCACCAGCCTGCAGCAGGGAAGGAAGGTGGGGCTGCCTAACCACTGACACCTGGGGAGGGGGCTCCAGCCTGGCATCTCCGTGGCTGGGGTGGGGGTGGGGGCTTTTCTGACTTCCACCTGAATTAGAAAGGGGCAGAGGTGGGTCCAGAGGCCTGAATCTGTGCACAGGCAGCTCTGGTTCCTGCCCCAGTGACATCTCTGGGTTCTGCTTTTCCCGAGGCCAGGACCCTATTGGGCCATGAGGGCACAGTTTGATGGGCAGCCAGGACTGTGGAGACCCAGGACTGCCTTCAGGGTCCCTGCAGGGCCTCCCAGGGTGTCAGAGGAGAGGTCATAGCGGGCGGGGTGAGCCCCCTGAGGCAGATTGAAGATGAGGACCCTGGCTCCCCATTCCCTGGATGTCACAATGATGGCAGAGTGGGTTGAAGCCGGGCAGGGACAGGGCATAACAAGGTGGCAGAGCTTGTCCAGAGGCGGCCCTTGGGAGTAAGTACAGCCCCGTCAGGACCCAACCTCAGGACTCAGACAGGAATTGTGACAGGGCTCTGAGCCCTGGGACTCGGGCAGCTAGCTGCCTTCCGGGTTATCTGGGACATGGGGACACGGCTACCCCAGGACAGCCGTGTGCACAGGGGTTCTGGTGCCCGGCTCCTGCCTCTTTGACCAGGAACAGCCCAGGGCAGCTGCTCAGAGGGTGCCTGAGCCAAGCCCCACCCCCACCTCAAGCAGCCTGATGTGTTCTTGAAGACAGTCGTCCACTCAGCATCCCGTGGCTTGGAGTCCTCATTGGGCTCTCGCTCCCAGCCCGAGTGGGGCACAATGACCTCGTGAGTCAGTGTCTGTAGGCCATGGTCAATGATGACCATCTTCAGGGGCTCGTAGGATGACAGGTTCCAGAGTGTGCCTGTGGGGCACCGTTGACGAGCCAGTGCTGACCATGGGCAGAGCCTCCCTATCTCCCACGTGACCCCGCCCAGGACCTGCTGCACCCTCCACCGTGCCCCAGCTCCAACCGACTGCAGCAAGTGATGAAAGCTGTTAAGAGGTCCTGAGTGCCTCTCCTGGCCTGGGCACATGGTACCCACCACTGGCTCCCACAGGGGTGGGGAGGGTGGGGTCCCGAGGAGCTGGGGCAAGAGGAGGGGCTGGCAGGGAGCCTGGGGCCAGATACAGCAGGTGCCTTCTCTTCCCCACCCCTTCCCGGCCACATAGGTGCGCAGGCCTACCACTTCTGGGGCCACACTGAGAGGTGCTCGCGCAACCCTGCCTGGCAACTCCAGTCCCACAAGACACAATCCCCACCACTGTCCTGTGGGGAGTGGGACCAGTGGGGAAGGGGCCTGCTGGAAGGGCCCAATGCCAGCCCCACCAGTGGCAGCAAAGTCAAAGGTAGAGATTGGGGCCCTTGCTTGGCCAGGCACCACTCACCTGTGACGAGCTCTCGGACCTCGTTGTCCCGGGCAGCCCGCAGCAGGCGCACCAGGGCCGGCACGCCGCCGCAGTCCCGGATGGCGGCCTTGTTGTCAGTGTCTCGGCCATAGGAAAGGTTTCTCAGGGCCCCGCAGGCCCGGCGCCGCACCTCTGCCCTTGGGTGGTCCAGCAGAGCCACAAGCAGCGGCAGTCCCCGCAGCTGCCTCACGCGGCGCTTGACACCCTCATTCTCAAAGCACAGGTGCTGCAGGTAGGCAGCCGCGTTGGCCTTCACAGGGTCCACGGGATGCCGCAGCATGGCCAGGACCTCGGGCAGCTCAGGGTCCCGCCACCGTGGCTCCTTGCGGGCACTGTCCACAGAGGGCGAGTGCCGCACCACCCGGTCCAGGCTGCCCAGGCTGCCCCGTTCTGGCTGGGCCAGGGGAGCTGTTGTGGCTGGGAACGGGGGCCTCTCTTCCATCATCTCACCGCTATCGTCTGCCACGTCCTCGTAGGCCCTGTGCAAGTGAGCAGGGCACATGAATGCATCTCACCGGCTGCTAGCCCCATCCCTAAGCTGCCCCAGCAGGCTTCCAGGGGACTATGAACCCACAGAGGATGGGGCTGGGCTTAGAGTGTTGGTACTTGGCTCCAAGCACCACGTGGGTGCCAAGAGTCATACCTCAGCCCAGTAAGAACTGACTCAAAACCAGTGAAAGAACCAAACCCCAGGCAATGGCCATCAGGGCTTGCATCCTCCCAGACATGGCTCGCTCTCTCCATCACAGGGCAGTGTCCCCTGATTCTGAGCTAAACGTGTTTCTTTCTATGAAACATCTGTCTATGACTGGAAGTCCCACCTTCCCATGCGGCCCATCTCTGGCTGCTGCCAGGATGTCAGGGGAGGAGCTGATCCTCTCTGCACGTGGCCATCCTGGTGGGCCCATCTGAGGAGCCTTCAGACCACCAGTCCCCAGGACACAGATGTCTCTGTGGGTTGTCACCATTAAACCCACTTCCTGGGGGGAGGGGATCAAGGCCAGGAGGGGCCAGGTGTCTTGCCCATGGTCATGCCGCACACTGCGGGCCCAGGCTGCGGTCATGTTCCCACTCTACAGATAGAGAAACTAAGGGCAGAGAGGACAGAACCAGAGGTTTTGCTGAGAAGGGGCAGGGGTGGGGGTCTGGGTTCTAGCTGCAACTACACATGGGGGAAACTAAAGCTCAGGGAAACACCTTGAGCCTCTTGGGTTCCTGTCTTCAGGGCTACCTGCCTAGAGCAGGGGCAACAGGTGGGACAGTGGGACACTGTCACCAGCTTCTTTCAGGCCCCAGACCTACAGGGAGGGCATCTAGCGCAACTTCCACCATCCTAGAGCCTATCCTTGCTGCTGTCCTGGAGAGAAGAATGGAGGCCCAGCTGACATGTGAATGACCGGCTAACTTAGCCCCAGCAGCCAGAGGGCCTGTGGGGTACTCTGAGGCAGGTGAGTGGGAAGGCAGGCTCCCTGGAGGCGGTGGCAGGGCGCGGGGTGCTCACCTAGTGCGAAGGCCCCGCCCACAGTCAGGCCTCCTCCTCGTGGCCGTGCCATAGTCAGCTTCCAGCTCCGGGCCGCCCCCATCATCGGCAGCCAGGCTGCGTGTGTCGTCCTCCAAGCCATATGGCTCTGCCTGGAAGCGCTCAGGCTGGGAGCGGCTGGCCGGCGGCACAGGCTCAGGGCCCTCAGTGAAGGCTTCACGGCGGCCAGGCAGTGTGAAGCAGCCATCCCCGGGCCCTGGGCCAAGGGGGCCACCACGAGGGGGCCGCACCCCCAGCCCACGGGACAGGCTGCCATAGCTCGGGACGTCACGGGGCTCCGGACTGTCAGGAAAGCCAATCCCACTGCTGAGGTAGGTTCGAGAGAGCGTGGCAGCTGGGCCACCCCCACGCAGCAGGAAGTGCCGGTCCAGGGGGCCATCAGCAAAGTGCCCCAGCGGAGGGCCACCATCCAGGATGGGGAGGCCGTCTGGGCCCATAGGCACCTGGCGCACTGTCCGTGTGGTCACTGTCTTGACTGTCTTGGTGACCTGGTGAGAAAGTAGACAGCCAATGGGCTGGGCAGCCTGAGGGACCCAGACACTGCCCCACAGGGCCAGAGTGGCCTGCCTTCTACCAGAACAAGGGGCCCACAGGAGGCTGGACATGCGCCCACTCTACAGATGGGACAATGGCGGCTACATAGCCCACATGCCAACCACTGGGGCCCAGACATACCTTGGTCTCCGTGCGCCTTGTAGTGCCATCTTCCGACATGACGATGGACACATGCGAGGTGGGTGTGCCAGGGTCCTCCTCCACTGTCACTGTCTCCTCTAGCACCTCAGGTGCCTCTGGCATTGTGGCCAGTGAGACCTGGCTGCCTGGGCTCTGCTCCTGGGTGAGGGGTGTGGGTGTTGGTGGGAGGACTCAGAGCTCACCCCGCCCTAGAGTGCAGGTAGGTGCTGGCCTGGATGCCAGGAGTGACTTCATTCTCGCCCCCAAAACCCACTGACCCTAGGGTTTGTCTCAGCCCCAGCTGTGAGAACAACAGTGTGCTCCTGCCTCTGAACGCTGACAGGCTGACCCTGCCCTGTTTCCCCATCCCAAGGGTGGCCACAGGGGCTGGCCTCCCTTCCCGGGCCTCCTGGGGCTGAGCTGGAAAGTAAGGCCCAGGCCTTCAGTGGTGTAAGTGTGGGCAACCGTGTCTTAGCTGTGAGGCCTGACTATTGCAGGCTCCTGGAGGCCCAAGGCCAGGTGGGACCCGCAGGATGCTCTCCAGGTGTCCTGGGCCTCCTCTCTGCCCCACCTCAGGAATGTTGAGTACAGAAGCCTTGGGGTGGCAGCTTCAGTACTGTTCACTGACTCCCTGTGGCCCAGGCTCCCCCTGTTCCTAAGGCCAGCCAGACACCCTCGCAGGCCAGAAATACCCAGTTCCCAGAATGCCCTGTGCACTCAGAGCACCAAAATATCCTCGTTCCTTCCGGCCCAGACACTCTTGGGGTGTTGAGTGGGCAAGGCCTGGCCCTACCCTCACTGAGACCCTGGGTGTCGTATCAGAGCCCAGTGATTGAGGCCAGAGGGCCCTGCTTGTCCTTGACAAGAACACCAGTGACTCCTCCCTGTTCACCACCCCAGGTGTCCCCAAACTTGGCCCTCAGCTCCCAAACACCTGCCTCATTCTCAACCTGTGCTTCCCCTTTGCCAACATCCCTGCTGGGGTGACCATGATGGAATTCCAAGCAAAATGGCCCTGGACAGAGGTCCTTTCAAGGTCCACATGTCTACCAGCCAGTGGGGAAACTGAGGCTCAGAGGACAGGCCAGCCCACAGCTCAGTGGCAAGATCAAGAGTCTACCCATAGGTCTCTGACTATATGGGTCCCCCACATAGCACCGATGTCTCAGGGTCAGCATCTGGCCAGGACGGGTAGGGACTGAAACCCAAGCCCCAGGGGGCAGGCAATGGGGAGCACATTCCTGGACAGCCAGGGCTGGGTCAGCAGAAGGGCAGGCTCTGCTCCGCAGCCCAGGCCCCATGTCTTGCAGGATGCATCCCCTGGCTGGGCCCCAGGCACCTACATCCTGTGCAGACATGGAGCTGAAGCCCAGGGAAGGCCAGCAGCTCCCACCTGCTTCTGCCTGGCATCAGAGCCCTACTCTGTCTCCTGTCCCAGGGCCTCGGAGTTATGCAGAGAAAGGTGGCTGGAGCTGCCTTCAGGGCCTGCCTCCCGAGGTCCTCAGGGTGTAACATTTTCCTAGGTTGGGTCCTGTTCTGAAGGAATGCTTGAGCCCCGCAGCGCCTCACAGTGTCAGGATTGAGTCCCTGCAACCTCTTCAGGGGTCCAAAGAGGGGTCTGACCAACATGATAGGACAGGTGCATCCCTTGGGCTCTGTTAACCCAGAAAGGAAGACGCTACAGAATGCACACTCCCACCCCAGCCCAGGCAGGAAAAAACACGTGATTTTTTAAAAGGGAAAATGAGGTCTGACAGAGGGCAGAAGATCTACCCAGAACCTCACAGAGTGCTAACCGGGGAATTTCAGGCATCTGTAAAGGCAATTTGACAAAGCCTTTTAGCCACACTGCACCCACTGTGGGCCGCAGCCTTGGCTGTCACCTTCTCAGTCTTGGGACACAGGTGGAGTTCCCGTTGGAGACCTGGCCAGGAAGGAGCAGTGTTCCCTGGGAAAGAGAAGTAAACTGAGGCCCAAAGTAGGGACATGCTGGAGGGCTGCCGGGCAGGGTGGCCCGAGAGCTTCTCCGAGGGCACTGGAGAGCCAGGACAGTTCTGGAACAGGAGAAGGTTCAGGAAAAGCTCATCACTGCTGGGGCCTCAGCTGCCCCTGTACTTAGCAAGTACGGGAGCAAATGTGTGGCAGGGAACGAATTCTCTCTGCTGGGCCCTGGGGGACCAGGCTTCGAGGGGCCTCAGGCCTTGCCCTGCTGGCTGCAAATGCGGGAGGGGAAGGAAGCAAGACTGACATGAGGGGACCAAGACTGTTGCCCAGGACACTGCACTGCCAGTGAGATATGGCCCCTCAGTAGGTTTGCGTACATTTGCATATATTAACACTCTCAGACAAGAGCCCATACTCCTTGGCTGGGATGGTGGGAGGGGGAGCACATTTCAGACCCAAGGCTACTCTGCAGTCTAGCTTCATCTCACTCCTGCCTGTGGTGAGGTTCTGACAGTGTAGTCAGGAGCACGAGGGGATGGGGTGTCAAGGGGAGCTGGGGTCCTCCAACAGGCCTGACAATCCCGCAGCATCACCTACCAACCCCAGTCCAGGCAGCCCTGCAGCGTGATCTGGAGGTACCGAGAGCCCCTGCTGGCAAATGACCTCAGGGAGCTAAAAACAGGCGATGACTTCACCCAGGCGGGCAGGCAGGCAGGAGCCTGAGTCAGCTGGAGACCATGGGAGGGCCTGGCCCCCATTTCACATGCCTGGGCACACACATGCAGACAGGGACTTGGACACACGTGTGCATGAGACTGCAGCCTGGCCCACAGGCCTGAGGAAACCAGTTTGTGCACTGTCTTCACAGCACTCAGTGCACAGTGCCCACCCTCCCGAGGCACTTGTCTGTGTGCACACGCCCTCATCGCCCCTCCTGTCCTCCACCATGTGTCCAGACTCCCTCTGCCACAACCCAGGCATCTACTACAGGAGTCTAGAGCTGGCAGCAGATGGGCAAACTGACGCCTAGGGGAGGAAGAGTCCCAGGGTCGACCCACACCATAGAACTCTGCAACACTTTTGGGTAGAGACATGGGATCGTGGGCTGGCGACCAGCACACAATTGGCACTCAACAGAGGAAGCTGCCCAGTGTGCCTGGACCCTTGTCTGGCCTTGAGGCCCTGCTCTAGGGCCCCATGTCTCACCCATGTCCACCTACCCAGGCCAGCCCACCCTCAGGGATCCCTGGACCTGTAGCCCTGGTTCTCCCCATACCCCAGACATGGGTACCTACCTGGACATACCACCCCCAGCCCTCCCCTATGTCCCAAATCCTGCCATGTCCTGTCAACTTCGTCAGCACCCCTTCTCCAGCCCTGGCCTCATCCTTGCAGATCTCACTGGGAGCACTGTTCAGCCTCCCATCACCCACCTCCTGGGCCTTAATCCATCCCATGATACTGCTACCCATGGTCCACCATGGCCCCTGGGCTCTGGCCTGCACAGGGGTTGCTCTCCAAGCCAGGGTCTCCCATGAGCTCCCTTGAACTTATGGGAGGGGCCTGGCCCAGGCCTCCCAGTGGGGGCTGGAGTACTCCAGAAAGGTGATGCTCTCAAGAGGGTGCCTGGAGGCATGGAGCTAAGCACAGCAAGAGGGCCCTGGGCCCCTCCACACACCAAGGGCTCAGCTTCCTTACACAGAAACAGGAAGGGCCTGGGTTGTCAAGGCTGTAGGACAGCCAGGGGACAGTGCCAGTCCACCTTTGTGACCAGATGTGGGATAGCACATAGAGGGGCCACTACCAGGGCAAAAGTCTACTAAAGTCTCTGTGGTGCATGTGGGAATCGTCCAGGGGGTGGGGCCAAGGAAATAAGCCGAGCTGCAATGTGGGGGGGGGGCAGGCTGGACGTGGGTCTACCTGTGCTGCCTGCACTTGACCAGTGAGTGCCCACAGTGTGAGTCACAAGGAACCACGGGGCAGGTGTCTCACTTTGTCCTCGGGCCCGAGGCAAACACAAGGAATGGGTTGAGGTGGGGCCCCACACCTGGCTCCCATAACCTCTGGGCCAGGACCCCAGGCAGTGTAAGATGGGTGCTGCTGAATGGATGGAGGGGTGGAGCAGCCACAGCCCCCTCCCACCAGCATGGCCATCCCAGCTGGACACAAGGACAAGCCAGGCTGGCATTTCCTACCAGGGAGCAAGCCCTTGACCACCACAGACACCCTCTCCCTTGGTGCCATGGCCTCTGCGCAGCCCTGGCAGACTGGAGCTCACTCCTCTATGGCAGCAGTCCTCCTGTCCGGGGAACTGCCTCACATTGAGTGGCAGACAGGCCAAGGGGGTAGTGGATGCCTTGTGGGGGACAGAAAGCCAAGCTGGCTGTCATCCACCCCAATTTCCCCAAGCCCAGCCCATATCCATTGGTCACACTGTGGGTCACATTCCCCAACACCCCCAATGGCCCTTCCATCCCTGGGGTAGTCAATTACCAGTGACCAGACCCTGGGGGCCACATCAGGGATACAGAGCAGGCAGCGATTGGCTGTCCCAAGCAGGCAAGTGCGTGGGAGACCTACCTCATAGCAAAAGGGGCGCGGTGAGGTTCTTCCTCAACTCAGCGTGTTTTCGGGCTTATTATTGGACCCCGCCCCCTCTGGGCAAGAGTGTAGGTAGCCCACATGCTTCCCCCCGCCCCAGTACTGGAAGGCAGACTGCCCGGGTTTTCCTCAGAGACTCCACCCGTCTCTGCACGTGGGCAGGGACGTCCTCCACCCCTTCCCTCACGTGCGCTGCCGCTGCAGACAGGGCTTCCCTTAAAGCTCCCTCCCGAACCTCCTTCGCAGGTCCCCAGAGTCCGAAGCCGCGCTGGGTCTTTGGAGGGGATGGGAGGTCCAGGGAGTCCCCGGGACATGGAGGCCTAGCTGGGCTTCCCCCTCCGGACTCTGCCTCTCTCCTGCACGGAGAAGGGTGCTCTGAAAGGCCTTCGCCCCCCACCCCTGTCGCCAGCACCTGTCCTGGGAGCTAGACCCGGGTGCACCCACCAGGTCCCGGCCCTGCTCCCCGCGCAGGGTCTCACGGGCCAGGGCCCTCGCGCCCCGCCCCCGGAGACCTCGCGGCCCTGCGCCGAGCACAGCCTCCAGCGGCGCGCCCACCCCACTGCCCCGCCCGGCCCAGCCCGACGCGGCGGTCCGGAGCGCAGACAATAGCCGCCTCCGGCCCGCGGCTCCAAGGAACAAAAGCTGGTCCTCCGAGGAAGGCCGGCGCCCCGCCCTCCGCCGCTAGTCCCGGGATCAGGCCCCATCACCCGGGACCAAGTTCCCTCCAACCTGTCTGAGTTCGGCCGGCATTGGGCCGGCTCGGGAGGCGCGAGTCGGAGGTGGGGCAGCAGCGGCTGGACCGGGCTCGGCTCCGACGCCTCGACCGCTCCAGCTCCAGCTCCGCGGACTCGCTCCCCGCGGGGGCGGATCTGGCAGCGGTCACAGCGACCAGCCAATCGGGCGGGGCCGCGCCCAGGCGGGGCGGGCCTGGGCGGGGCCCGGTGGGCGGTCCGGGCGCGGGGCGGGGCGGATGGGAGGCAAGATCTGCAGCCAGAGCGGGTCAGGGTCTCTCCTTCAGCAGGCCTGGGCTTCTCGTCCCTTCCCCGCACCCTCCTTCCCCGCAGGGGTGATATATTTCCTGTCCAGGGACTTGGGCCCAGTCCTTCTCCAGCTTCGGTTTTCCCCCAGTAAAAGAGCTCATAGGTCTTTTCCCCTGTAGAGTTGGGGAAACAATTCTGGCAGTGCAGGGTTCAGTGTAGCTAAGGACAGAGTGCAAGGCCATCTCAAGGGCACAAGTTGCCCATCCGGGCTGCGACTCAGTTTCCTCTTGCTGTGAAATGGGGGGCGATGGGACAGTAGTTACAACAGCGCTAACGGTGCTGCAAGTTCTCTCAGATCCGGCTCCAGGCCCCTGCTCATTCCCAGAAAGGCCCCCCAAGTAAGTGTCCCCACAGAGCTCAACACACATGGCAAACGGACCTGCACTGACCCACTTTATCTTAGGCCTTTCCCCTCAAGACACAGGCCTAGGATCCCTCTGAGGAGTGTCAGAGCAGATCAAAGGGAGGGGAAAACTGTTTAGTGACCCTGCGTGAAAACTTATAGGCTGAGCTGTGTCAGACCCTCTTTCCTCCATGCCTTTGACCTTTTGGGAAGTGGCAAGCGGTGGGAGGCGAGTGGGCGGGGTTGGCGTGGTTCAGAGTAAGTGGTTAATCAGAATGCACTACCCACTCCTTCCAGAAGCCTGGTGAGAAGGTGCAGTCTCTGCTGGAAAGAAATGTAGACAAGGGAAGGGCTGGGCTAGGCCACCCTTTGAGTCACACCCCACAAAAACAAGCTCTTGCATTATGATCAAGGTAACTAGTCTCTTAGAGGAACAGAGCCAGGGCCAGCCTGCCTCCTATCTGTTTTTCCACAGACCCCACTGAGAAAACCGAGCCACCTCAGGGCCTCTCTTCTTCCACAGTGTGCTGTGTACACCACCACACAGCCAGCATGCTCAAGCACTCTGGGTGTCCACTGCATGTCTCTCTGAGCCTCAGTTTTACCACCTGCACAGGGGTGAGCTGACCTGACCACCGGCCCCCTGTGTCATCTATCCAGGGCGGCCCTTGGTAGAGCAAAGCAGGGGGACTGGACCGCTGCCCTAAGGGAACTTGGCCTGGATGCTTACCCTGCGTTCATTTCTGTATTCTCCCAAATTCCACCAGCTGCTAGTGCCCCAGCCCAAGGCTGAATAGATCCCTAGGGCATCCTCCCACCCCACCCCCCACACACAGCACTGGGTGAGGGCCAGCCCTGCTTAAACCAAGGGAGGAGGGAACCCTTCCTGCTGGAGGGTGAAAGGGCAGGCAGCCAGGACTGTGGAGCAGCCTAGGGGGCAGGGGGGCCATAGCAGCAGTAGCCCCTGGTCTCTCAACCCCCTAGCTCCAGCTACCTGTCTTGCCACCAGCCCCCAAGCTGTGCAGAACCTGGCTCTGATCCTGAGGACCAGCTCCAAGTAGCCCTGTGGCTCAGCAGGTAGATCACCAGGCACCTCACACTGCGATGGGTCTGGAAAGCAGGTTTGGCATCAAGGCTGCCAGGCCTGGATAGTCAGATGTGAACCCACCTCCCTGCTCTGTCAGTCTAACCACCACCCCGGGAACGCACGCTCTCCTATCTCAGACTGGGAAGATCATCTCCTCCCAAGGGAAAGAAAATCAAGGGCAGTCTGGGAAAGCCTCGGATGGGGAGGGGTGGTGGGGAAAGAGGGACAGTGGCCTGAGGTCTTCCCTCCACAGCCCCCAGGAAGCCAGGGCAGCTCCAGGCCATGGGAACATCTTCCCTCCAGGGGCATCAACCCTTGGCAGTGCCTTCTGGGCTAAAGGGTCAAAAAGCTTTTTCCGGCCAGGGAGGGCTGGATAGAGCGTCTGGCGCCTGAGAGGTGGCCTCGGGGTCATCAGCTGTTGCTGTCCTCATGTGGCCCAGCTGGGCTCTTCTGCTCCCTCTTGAGTTTGGAGGTACACGCCTCACCTTTGGAAGGCTCAGCAGGACCAGGGAAGGGAGGGTGTGCATGTGCTCGGGGACACATGGAGAGGAGCTCTGGCTGTCAAGTTTAGGAGAACACCCCTGCTGCCCTGCCCAGGGGACTAAGGAGCCCACTGGGAGGGCCCTCCAGTGTCACTACATGGAAATCAGGGGAATCAGCAGACCTCTGCCCGCTACGCCTCTGAGCCTGATGGTGAGGAAGGGCCACAGTGGGAGGCCTGCAGGGTAGACCCCCACCCAGGAACCCTACCCCCAGCTTCCCCCAAATCCCTGGGACAGCTCCACCCTTGCCTGTCCCCTACCCGTGCCTCAGTTAATAATGGAAACCAAAATAACTGCACCAAACTCCAGGATTCCCACATTTCCCTGTCCTGCCCCTACCATCCCGCGAGCAAGGTGCTTTTGTCACTCATCTGCAGGATAGACACTGGGGCACAGTGGGAGGTGGGAGGAGGCCAGGTGGACTAACTCCTGAGCATGCACCCCGACTTCAGAGTTCTCAGGGCCTGGCCACCGAGCAGACAGGTTTCCACACCTCCTGGGGGCTGATCAGGAGCCTGAGCCAGTGGAGAAACTGAGCTCCCAGGTCACCCTCTGAGCTGCAGGCAGAACCCAGGGCCTTGCTTGAGCCTCCCACTGGAGCTGACCCGTTGATGCATGCTATGAAGAACACCATGGCAGGGAGATTCCAGGGCTGGCAAAACCGTCAGTGTCACCATGCTGACCACTGAGCTGCCCAAGACAGACCCTGTCCAGCTACCTGGGTTCTGGAGTCTCACTCAAGTGGAGGGTGCTGTTCTGAGGGTCAGGTTGTGTCCAGCCCATTCATCACATGGTGCCCTGCACACCCAAGTAGGATTTCTAGTCTGTTTGGGGTCCTACTTTTCCCTCCTCAGAGGCCCCAGGAGGTCTTGTAATAAGCCAATGCATGCTGGCTTGTGGCCCACCAGGGCCCCTTGATTGTTTTCCCACTTGGCTGTTTTCCCCTTCCTGTGTCACTGGGCTGTTACCTGCAAGACCAGCTGTTGCCAAGCCATCGGCAGGGGCTGCCCACTGCCCACGCCACCACTGCCCACACCAGGCTGCTGGGCACGCTCCAGCTGCAGGGCAACATGGCGCCGCTCCTGCTCTAGTGCCCATGTCAGCCGCTCGAAGCGAGCTTCCTGCTCCTTCACCGAGGCCAGGATGCTGGCAGCCGAGTGCACGTTGCAGTCCTCCATGGCTGGGACGCCTGCTGGCTGCAGGCAAAGCAGAGCAAGGTCAAAGTAGGGCCAAGGCTGAGGCCTGGAGAGGCCACCATGGGCCCCCTGCCTACCCCACTCACAAATCATACAACTCACTCCCAGACTGGAGCATCCAGCTCTCCAGAGAGAAGCCACATTGATTAAATTCTAAATTAAAAGCCATTAATCTGAGGCTGGCCGGAAGCAGCTGGCTCCTTCCCTGCGGGGTATGGGGATCTGACCCAATCTTCCCCGATGCTTGGCAGGCCCAGCAGAACCATGGACCATGGGGGTCCCAGAGCCCACTGGGAAGGGAAGGGCAGGAAGAGCTTGGTGTAACCAATACTCAGACCTCCCAGGCCCTCTGCTGCCCGCTGCACATGCCAGCTCAGCACAATCTCATAGGACATCCCAGGCTCATTGAGGTGAATTCTGGGACCCAGAGAGGGGAGGGGACCTGTCCATGGCCACACAGCTGGTGTGGCAGAGTGCCTGCATCAGTGAGCAGGGAGTGAGGTATCACTCCACAGCTGCCAGGGTACCCGGGACACCCAGGCAGGCACAGGGGTGTCATCTGCCTATAGGCCAGTGGTCTGGGCTCCATCCACAGCTACGTTGGCAGAAACAAGGGTGACATCTACCCACACCACAGAGTGAAAACCGCACACAGCCTGAGTACAACTCTGTGCCTGAGAATGGCCCACGCTGGACATCGGATCCAGAGGGAGCCTGAGGGCAGGGGCCCCGTCTCCCCAGGCCCAGTGTGCCGCTGGTCTGGGTCCCGGTCCAGTGCTTCCCCTGCAGGTCCCAGGGAATCTGGTGGGGGTGGCGGGGCTTGGCAGCTGCAATGACGAGCCAGCGCTTTTCCTCGCCGCTGCTCCCTGGCTGATCAGTGTGTTTGTTTTTCATGGGCAAAAAGAAGCAGGAGGAGTATTTGGAGTTCACATCCAGCCGCACGGCAGTGTGTGGGGTGCAGACCATGTGACCACACTGCCAGGCACTCTGGTGTGCCTCATGGTGCAAACTGCTGCTCGGGGCCTCCTCCTGGCCCCTGCCCCCTCCACCCACGTAGGGCCTGAGTTTAGAGACACAGCACAGTGGGCAGCACCTGAGGAGCTCCAGCTCTTCAAGGCTGCAAGGGCAGAGCCCCATGGAGGAAGGGTCAGTGCTAGGTTTGGTCACACCAATGGTGGCTGGGCCAGGCACACTCTTGGGAGTATGGGTGCACCTTGAGTTGAAAGGACATCACAGAGTCCAGTCCACTGTGACACCTGGGGAAACCGAGGCCCAGAGAGGAAAAGAGGCCAGTGTTGGTCCCAGAAGCTGCTCTTCATTTCCCCAGCACCAGTCACACAGATAAACTGTCAGCATGACCTAGAGGAGGAGCAGTGAGGTCAGCACAGTGGGAAGAACGAACTGAACTCCTGCTGGGAGAGGTCCTGGCACCCACAGAGAGGTGGGGGTGCAGTGGGCAAGATGTCAACCAGGTCCTCTGGCCAGTAGGGAGTAAGGGACAAACAGCATGGCATGTACAAAGCCGTGGGCACGCAGCCTCATGTACACCCACCACTGCCTATGCAGGGGTCCCAGACACACCTGCATGTGGTGGCCACCAGGCCTTGAGCACAGATCAGCTAAACCTGGCTGCCCTCAGCTGTGAGGCCCTTCCTCCTTGGAGGGCAGCACAGGGCAGGGTGGAGGTCAAAGCAGGTCAGGCTTCAGCCAGCTTTGACAGTACAGGGCAGTCAAAGCTAAGCCTCGAGGTCCTGGGCATCCCTGCTGGGACCAAGGCCACTCGTATGAGGGGAAAGTGTGCCAGGGAGGTGATGGTCAGGACCCATGGGACAGGGGTTGGCCTCATGGCCAGGACCCTCCCTCCTGCGCAGAGATATGAGTTGCTGACTGACCTCAAGCTTCCCCTCCCCCGCCCCAGCAGGACCAGGTCTGCACTGCAGATCCTGGGGTCAGCAGGCAAGGGAGCAGCCTTAGCCTCCAGCCTCCCTGGCCTGGGCCCTCCAGCATGCCCTGCCCAGCTCTGGGGTCCAAGGAGCCCCCTGAAAGAGGCCCACTAGCTCTGGCTGGGGCCTGGCCAGGGGCCCAGAATTCTGAGGCTATAGTGAGAAGGTGGCCAAACCTTGCACTGACCTTTCCATTGCTCAGTTCTCTCAGCTGGAGCTAAATGACTGTGTGTCTCCCAGGTGACACCCTCAAATGCCAGCCAGCTTGAGGGTGTAGTGCCCCGCAGCCCCCGCAGGAGAACAGAGACTCCAAGTCCTGGGCAAGCGCCCTCTGCTCTAGTCTGAGGGTGCACCCCCCTGCCTGTGAGGGAGCCAAACCTTGCAGACTGCAGCCTCGTCACCTTGGTGGCCTCAAGGGCAGCCCTGGCATGCACAGGAGACTGGGGCCATCCGGTAACCAGGCCCACTCTATTGACACAGCAGCTTCCCCAGGTCCCAGGTGTGTAGGAGCACGTGTGGGCACAGGTGACCCAGGCCACTGCCCCAGAGGCAGCTTTTCTGATGGTAGCTCAAAATGCTAGTTTTATATTAGAATGATAAATATGTAATGACATGAAAGGCAAAATGTACATGAATTTTAAGATCGACCATGAGACTTCAAAGATGTTTTCCCAAGCCCGGCCCTGGGGTAGGGCCCGATCCTGGGTAGTGGTGGGCACCAGACTCACTCCTGCTGTGCCCTGGGTAGCTCTGGAGGCAGGCAGGGAGGTGCCACACTGTGAAGCTTTGGCTAAGCCTCGCTGGCCTCCCTGGCTGATGTCATGGCTACTGCTCTCCTGGGAAGGACACTGCCTGCATTGCCTGTGGGGCAAACCCATCCCAACCCCCACCCCAACCCCAGCCACCACCTTCACAAGTCACTTTTCACCACACGCGCTGGCCTGCCCGTGGAGGTAATTTAGCAAGAAGACAGGAACAAACATGCCGCCCAGAGACAGTCTTGTCTGTCCCGGGGAAGGAGTGGAGGTGCTCAACCTGGGGAGAGCCTGTCCAGATTTGGGTACCCAGGAGTGAACCCGGTGGAGGGACTGGTGGGTGGGTGGAGCGATGCAAGTACAGAGGCCAGATGCCAGGGGAAATGAATGGCCGAGTAAGTGGATGTGTGGGTTGCAGAATAAGTAGGTCGTTGTATGAGAGGATGGGGTAGATGGGTGGCTGGCCGGATAGATGGATACTAGGCGGTCGGTGAGTGGATAAAAGTATGGGTGCAGGAATGGGAGGCTGGCTGGAGGAATGAGTAAATGGACAGGTAGGCAGATGAATGCGTGGGCAGGTGGGCAAGAACGAGGCTCTGAAACACCCCTGGGAGAAGGGCGCCCAGCTCCCAAGCCTTCTGGGCACAACTGTAGACAACACGCTCCATCAGGAACGAGAAGGCGCTATCAGAGGGACTCGGGGGAAGACGCTGATCCTCCCTCTAGAGCCTAAGCCCACATTTGACGTCTTTCTGCTAACCCAGACATTCCTGCTCACAGGGAGTACAGCCAAACCCTGCTCCAGAAAATCAAATTATGGAGCCTGAGTCCAATCTGGGTGGAGGAATTAAAGGAATTTCCTAAGGGTCAGGCCAGCAGGGGGTGGGTAGGCAGGAGGCTTGGGCTCCAATCCTGACCCCTCACTGGCCATCTGTCAGTACACTGCCTGCTGCCCCTGTCCACCCTGGGGGGAGACAGGGGACTGGCCAGAGGCTGAACCTTCCCCACCCCCACAACCCCACCCACCTAGATGGGGAGGAAGCCGTGAGAGCAGGAGCAGAAGCAGAAGAGCAGAACCCAGGTTGGTGGCACTGTGTCCCCTCTGCCTGAGGGTGTCACCGCTCCACCTCAGCACTGCCAGCATGATGGGGACTTGATCCCTGCTCCTCTGGCCAGGCCTCGTGGGGGGCTCCCTACTGTGGTTCTAGCCACGAGGATGGCTTCTGTGATCTGTCCAATCAACACACACTGTGCCAAGGCTGGAGGCCTGGGGCATGGGCCCCAGAAATGGAGCAGGAGGCCTGGGGCACGTGGTTCACACAGGGCGGAGTCCTCGTCAGTCTTTCTGTCCCAGCCAGCACCACTGGGTCACTCATAGTCGGTGTGAGACCTCAGGTACCTGGGTGGGAGGAGGCTGTTCTCAATCTTAAAGCACTGGAAGGAACTGCTGAGGGAAGACGGACCGGCTTGGCTTTGTGAGAATGAAACATTTCTTCACGTCCAAAATAAGAGTCGTGTATTGTGGTTATAGGTTGTTTTTTGTTTTTTTTTTAAGAGACAGCATTTACAGTAGCACATGTGTAGAACATTTCAGACAAAAGACAATGAGTTTACTTCTAGACTGTGACGTCATCATGGCGGAAGCTGGGAGGGGTACACGGGGATGTGTCACACTAGCTTCTCTACCTCTGCGTGTTTGTAATCGTCTCTAATGGAAAGTAGGAGAAAAAGACACAAAGACAACCAAAAGACAATTGACACATTGGGATCAAGTCTTTGCAACATCCAGTAGCAAAGTGATATCCTTTGTCTATAAAGTGCTCTTATAAATCAATTGGAAAAACCAAAACCCCAACTTAAAGTAGGTGATGGTTACGAACACGGGATGTGGCCAGAGAGACAAGAAGCAATGAGCGTGGAGACAGCTGTGCACAAAAGTATGGGCACGGAGAAGAGGACCGGAGGGAACCATCTCAGGCTGCAGCGGCTCCGGGCCCCTGGGGCCCGTGCCAGTGTTCTAGGAGGAGCATGAGCTCCTGCTATAATCAGACCCTAAGGAAGAAATGGGGAAAACAGACCCAGTGAGCGAGAAAGCTGAGGAACTCAGCTCCCTGGGGGCCTGGGCGGGGCTGAGCCTTGCTAACAACTGCCCAGGGAAGCCGCAGGATTTTCAGAGAGCTGGGAGAGTCGTCATTGCATTCAGCCTGGAAATTAGATTTCCCCAGCAGAGGAGGCACCTCCACTGCATTGGACCATGCACCACGGGGGTTGGGGGGGGGTGGGCAGAGATGGCCCCTCAGGGACCTCCTTCTGCCCTAAAGCTGTCCATGCAGACCCACAGCTGTCCATGCAGACCCGCAGCAGCACACGTCCCATGACCACATGGAGGACGACTCCCACGTAAGGGGAGAGTGGTCTGGGGAGTTCGCCCTGAGGGTTCTTGCCCTGTGCTAATGGGGCACCCTAGGTCAAGCACTGGTCAGCCCCAGGGCACGGGGGCCACTTGGCAGATGATCCAGAAGAACTGGGAGCTGTAAGGGAGGGCCTAAGGAGGGAAGTTCGGGGTCAGATCCCAGCAGGGACACTTCTGGGGACCCAGGGAACCTGAGGTCTGAGGAGCTGAGAGCCTGGGTAGGGGCTGGGGCTGGGGAGTGGCCAGGTGACTGCAGGTCAGATGTCATAACAGCATGCAGGGGCAGGTAAGCATCCCAGCTGCTGCCCCTCCTCGGTGGGAGGCCTGAGCCACAGAGCACTGTGCCAGAGCCCCCTAAAAGGTCTGAGCCTGAGAGTTCCACTGGGGCAGGTCACAGACTGTGCTTCCTGTGCCAGGTGTGGCCTCCTCAAGTCTCTCTGGTTCCCCAAGACCCACTTGTTGCCCCCTCCCTCCTGCCACTAACTCAGACTGCAGCTGCAGCTAATTCCTGAGGCTGTGCCTCACAGGCTCCAAGTGTGGGTACAGGCAACAAGAACCCACCATCTCTGTGGTCCCTGCAGCAGCCAGCCCAGGGGCACCCCAAGGCCCCAGGGCTGGGGAGTCATGGTGCTCCAGGTAGAGAGGGTTGGGGGCTGGCAGTCACTGTCCTCTTTCTGTCTGCACTGACAGCCCACCACTCCAGTCCCAACCATGAGAAAAGAGCCTGGGGCAGAAGGGAGGGGTGAACCCCATGGTGCCCCACTGTGTGGGACAGCTGACCCCTGCTTCCACTGCTTCCCCCACAAGACACCCAGCCTGCAGGGTGCCCCATGTGGCTCCCCCAGGCCCTCCAGCAGGGTCCTGTTCACCACCCCCTCCATCTCAGGAAGAGAACAATGTGAGGGGGGGAGTTATGAGGGCCCAGGCTCAGAGACCCACCCTGACACACTCTGGGGTGAACACATGGACCCAGGAATTCCCGAGGGGCCTGAGGCCCACAGCCAGGCTGGGGCCAAACCCAGGCAGATCCAAAAGCAACCAGGGCCTGGGAGCCAAGCCTCTACTGAGGGGGCCACAGGATCCCTGAGATCCTCTGATGGCTCCACTGAGACACAGCTGGGACAGCTGTCTAGCCAGGCTGAGGGCCGAAGCCAGGCAGTGCAGCTGTCACCCACACTGGCCACTGGCCTGTGCACAACCGTGCCCTCTGCCTAGAATGCCCCTTTCCCTCGGCACGGTGGACCCCCTTCTTCCAGGCCCCTCTGTCACTATGGTAACACCCAGGCTTCTCTGGGAGGGACAGAGCCTCTTTGTGGTGGTACAAAGCCTCTTTGAGGGGCAATGGGGTTACAGCCCCTGGGAGCCCATGGCCAATAAGCCTCTAGGGGGGTGAGACAGGGCCCCTCAATCCATTGCCCCCCATTATAGAGCCAAGGAAGCTGGGGCAGGAGAGTCTGAGGGGTAAGGGCTGCCCCTGCCCCACCACAGCCACCTGCACTGACCGCCCGTGGAAGGATCCCTAGGAAGAGCCCCGTGGCCCCGGGAAGAGGCTGTCTGCTGCGGGCTAGAGGACTGCCCACTGTCTTCGCCATGGTTGTGACAAGCAGTGCATGCTGCCTAGATCAGTGGAAGAAGGCATCGGCAGTGGGGAAACTCCCACCTCACTGCAAACCAGGCAGAGGACCCAGTAGGAACTGGGGATAGGAAGTCCTTGGTGCTGGCAAGTAGGGTAGGCTGGCCAGATGGCAGGAGGTCTGGGACCAGGGCAGCTGAAGGGACTGTGCATGGTGTCTGTCCCTCCCCCCCACCCCCACCCCCACCAGTTCACTGCTCCTAGCTTCTCTGGCCTGGCTTCCCCTGCTATTGAAGTCCCCACCTTTGCCTGCGTGCCCTCAGGAGAATTCCACCAACCACGCTATGTGGCCTGGGGCAGACTTACTGCAGCCACAAACTTGGGACATGCTTGGACAAAAGGGAACCTTGCTGTGGCCTGGCTTACTCCAGAGTTGGGGAGAAGGGACTTTGTGGGCAATGTAGGTCCAGGACACAGTGACAGGCACCCAACGTGGAGTCTCCAACCCAGCATGTCTGTCCTGTGTGTACCCCAGCTCCACAGTCAGGGAAGCACACCCCAGCAGGTTCCCTGCCAGCCCCTCCGGCCCTGGAGGTGGCCCCAGCCACGGAGCCCCGCCCTGTCCTAGCTAGCATGTTCTTCCCACCCTGACTGCTGCTGACCAGGCACTTGGCAGTGCCCCTGCATGTCGGGCCCCTGCCGGGCCAGCCCTCCCCAAGTGACCTCAGTCTGACCCACTGCAGCTTTGCTCACTAAGTGCCTGGGGTGGGGGATCACAGACCCAGGCAGCAGCATGAAGCGGTAATGACCTCAGGACAGACTCGTCCCTTTGTGGGCAGATCCATACAGGTCCCAGGGAGGGGGGCATGGGGCAGCCCTGACACAGCAGTGGCCCTGCCAGACAGCAAGCGTCCCTGTACTCCCACGTTGGCCCCTACTTCACCCTCCTGGGTGGCCTTCCCATCAGCTAGCTGCTGACACTTTCAGGCGGCTGGACATGCCCGCACGGACATTATCAGCAATACCCGGTCAATCTTCCCCACAGCCCTGGGAGGGAGGGGGTGGCTGTGGGGACCCCAGTGTAGCCCAGCCTGGAGCCTTGCCATCCAGGGAGTTGGCACCTGGGCTCAGCTGAATCCCCCACAGTCCCAGGAGAAGGTTCTCTGGGAAGAGTGAGATGCATGGGGAAATTACCCTCATTCCCTCCTTAGAGAACAACCCTGGGGACCGGAGCAGGGAGGCCCCACTTGGCTTCACCTACAAGTCACTCACAGTAGTGAAGGGGACAGGGCCTACAAGTGGCGCGGGTGTCAGGAACACCCTCCGCCTGCTGTGGGCGGAGGCAGAGTGGCTGTGGCTGCCCGGTTCTGGATGGGTCAGAGGTGGGCTTGCCCTGGGAAGGGAGGTCCCCGACTCTTCCAGTCTTGCTCCTAGCTTGCCACATCAGAGGGCTAAGTCCCCTCTGGTCTGCCCTTGCCCAGGGTCGCAAGTGGCCTCTGGCCAGCTCTGGCTCCTCAGAGGGCCCCCCAAGGACACCTCTTTCCTTCCAGAAACTGAGCTGTGTGCCAACCTTGCTGCTCCCAACCCCTCTCCTCTGTCTGGGAGCCAGCTCTGCTGCTCCTGAAGCTCTGAGTGCCCATGGCAACAAGGCCAGACACCACCAACCTCCGGCCAGCAGTGAAGTCCTGCCTTTCATATGCAAATGACCCAGTGGGACTGGGCGGGGGCTCCACCCCACCCCCACTCAGCACAGACTTTAGGCCTTACACTGTCCCAGTCAGGCGCCCCCAACCCACACACACATATACCACAAGAGCCTGCTGGGAACCAAGCTTGTCTGTGGCTGGCCACAGGGAGGAAGAAATACTGCAGAAGGCTTGCTGTTTTGGGACTTCCTAAAACCCACCTGCAGCACATGCATGCAGCCACCCACACAATCATGCATATATATGCATACATAGGTCTGCTTTGTGTCCAGCCCAGTCCACATGGAGGTCTGTCTGTGACAGGTGGGGGTGGCTGGGCATGCACAGACCTCCTGCAGCACTCCAGCACCCCAGGCAGAGCCTGCCGCCCTTGGGGGACCCAAGAGAACTGCCAAATATATTTATTAGCACAGATATTGGGGAATAGCTGATATGTGTCCTCAAAAGGTTAAAGACAGCATTGAATTGATGAACTGGGAATAGACCATAATGAAAAGGAACTATCATAAATGAGGAGGATCCTGTAGAGATAGATGTACAGGAAAGCATGGCAGAGGCAGCAAACAGCAGAGAGGGCCCAGCAGAAAACCAGGATACAGTGAGGTGGCAGAGAGCAAGCTCAAGGCAGCCCTTCCAAACCAGCAGAGAATGACAAAGAGTGGATGAAAGAGGAAAGACAGGAGATGTAGAAAAATGAGTCCTGGGCTAAGCTTCCACATAACAGGAATTCTCCGAGGGAGAAAAAATAGACGTGGGACCCAAAGAAAAGGTCAGAAACTGCCCTCAACAGCGAAGGCCTCTGGCCGGGAGGTCATTGTCCAGGTCGGAATTTGAGCTTTATGTCCAGAAAACAAGCTGAGAAAGCTGTGGACGTGTCTGTTCCCAGAGTTCCACAATTCGCTCTTTTCAGCTGATGTTTCGTTGGACTTCTTAAACACGTGGTGCCCACTCTGCATGTGGCAAGGAGGCCTGCCTAGCTTGACGTCCCAGCCCACTATGAGGTCTGGGTTCCCGTCTCCCACCAGGCTGTCTGCAGCCTGGACACCGTCCGGACATCCATGGGTGTCGGCTGCGGCAGCCACTGCCCACTCATCACCTCTCATGTTGCACACACTCTTTTTTTAGGTAATAACTGACAGCTTTGTTAAAACAAACAAAAATACTGCACCTCCTTAACTCGGGACCTCTGTTAAACTAATTATATTAAGGAGACATTGTGGGGAAGTTTCTGGATGTTCAGAGTCACGATTTGCTGTTCACACGGTCAATCTTTCTCTGGGAGGCAACAAATATGGCTCACCGGGACCATGGACTATGGCTTTATGAGCCAGAAGAAGTGAAAACATCCGGAATCCAAACGGCCTGGCTAAGCCAAGGGCATCTTTGGGGCACCACAAGCAGGGGATCCAGGCAACGCCCCTCAGGGAACAAGGGCTGCGAGAGGTCGAACTGCATTTTCCAGCAATACAGGGTGGGGCAAACGTAGGTTTACAGTTGTTCGCATGGGAAATACAGTCACTGATAAATAATAGGTTCTCTGTTCTGTGTCCTCACAACTGTGAGCCTACGTTTGCCCACCCTGTGATGCTGACATTCTGCGTGCCTTCAGGTGGCTTCAGGTGTCTGCAGGCATCCTCTGCCTGTGGTCCCTCGGGAGCGTCTTTACCGTCTCGGGAAACCTGCAGCTCTGCGGACTGAACACTGCGAGGGAGTAGGTGTGAATCCGTGAATCCTAAAACAAAGCACAACCAATCCAAACACACACACACACACACACACACACACACACACACACAAATACCTGAGGTGATGGATGTGTTAATTAACTAGATGGGGTAAACCCTTCCACAACGTACACCCGTATCATTCGCCACTATGTACGCATTAAATATCTCATGATTTTGTCAATTATACTCAATAAAGCTGAAAAAAAGGAGAGCAAAGCGATATTTTACCTGCCTGCATTTTACAAATTCGGTTGCTTAAAAATAATCTTGAAAAATGTCAGAAGAAACCCACACTCGCTTGTGTTCAGTATATTTTTCTTGTGTAATATCGTATTCCTCTGTTCCCCTTGCACATATACTAGTCTTAAATGAAAAGATTATAGACTATTCTGAACAATTATGCACCAACAAATTCAATAGCCTAGATGAAATTGATAAATTTCTAAAAACAGAATCTACCCAAACTGATCCAGGAAGAAACAGAAGATTGAGCAGAGAGACCTCTAACCAGTTGGGAGATTAAGTTAGTAATCACAGCCTCCTAACAAAGCAAGAGCCAGGCCCAGATGGCTTCACTGGCAAATTCTACCAAACACTGAAAGAAGAATTAACATCAATCTTCTTCAAACTGTTTCCAAAAATTGAAGAAAAGGGAATACTTACTAACTCATTCTATGAGGCCAGCATTACCTTGATACCAAAGCCACAATAGAAAACTGTGGGCTAGTATCCCTTATGAACCTTAATGTAAAAATTCTCAACAAAATACTAGCTAACTGAACTCAGGGGCATATTAAAAAAAACTTGTACACCATGGCCAAGTGGGACTGAGTCTGAAATGCACGGATATGAGTTGATAATCAACAAAATGAACCACCTTAACAGAATGATGAAAAAAAGATCATTTCGATAGATGTACAAAAAGCATTGGACAAAACGCAAAACTCTTTCATGATAAAGAACATAAAAAGAATGAGGAATGGAAAGGAACTATCTCAACATAAGATCATGTATGGAAAGTGACATCATGCTACACATGCTACATATCATACTACATACACGTCACCGCTGACACCAGACTCAGCGGTGAACAACTCCAAGCTTTTCTCCCAAGACCAGGAAAAGGAGCAGGTTCCTGGTCTTGCCACTTCTATTCAATGCAGCACTAGAAGTTCTAGTTAGAGCAACTAGGCAAAGGGGGGGGGGGGGGAGGAAACAAATAAATAAATAAATGTATCCAAATTGGAAAGGAAAATTACATTATTTGTTTGCAGACAACATGATCTTATAGGTAGAGAATCCTAAAGATTTCACAAAAAACTCAGAACTAATAAATAAGTGAAGTAAACTTTCAGAGTACACAAATTTATAAACAGAAATCAGTTATATTAACAATGAACAATGCAAACAAGAAACTAAGAAAATTATTTCATTTAGAATAGCATCGAAAAGAATAAAAAAGAGCCCTGGCTCAGTGGACTGAGTGCCAGCCTGAGAACCAAAAGGTCACTAGTTCAATTCCCAGTCAGGGCACATGCCCGGGTTACAGGCCAGGTCCCCGGTTGCGGGGGGCGTGTGAGAGGCAGCCAATTGATATTTCTCTCACACACTGATGTTTCTCTCCTTCTCTTTCTCCCTCCCTTTCCCTTTCTCTAAAAATACATACATAAAAATATTTTAAAAAATACAAAAGAGATAAATTCAACTAAAAAGAAGAGAGACCTGTACAATAAAAACTGTAGCCCCAGCTGATGTGGCTCAGTAGATTGAGTGCTTGCCTGTGAGCCACAGGGTCACCAGTTTGATTCCCAGTCAGGGCACATGCCTGGGTTGCGTGGGCCAGGTCCCCAGTGGGGTGTGTGTGAGAAGCAACCACATATTGGTGTTTCTCTCCCTCTCTTTCTCCTTCCCTTCCCCTCTCTCTAAAAATAAATAAATTAAATCTTTAAAATAAAAAAAATAATAAAAAAAATAAAAACTGTAAAACACTGCTGAAAGAAATTAAAGAAGATCTAAATAAATGGAAAGACATCCCGCTCCACACATTTAATACAAGGGTGGGGAGGGGAGGGATACAAGAGGAGGGAGGAACTGTGACTTAGGTGCGCAGGCTACAAAGAGGGTGAGGATGTGGGGATCAGGGAGCTGAGGAGTCCGGAGTCAGGGAGAAAGTGGGAGCACAGGGAGGGGAGGGTGACTGGGGGAGGGAGGAAGGGAGGGAGGGGTGGAGGCAGGGCTGCTAGGAGAAGAAGGCATGCTTCCCCCTTGCCCTGCCAGACTTCCTGGTTGCAAGGTCCCTAAAGCAGGTGGACGGGAAGGTCCATAGCACGCCCTAAGGAGCAGAGCTGGCACCCTCAGCAGAGCCCTGGAGCCCTCACTCACAGACGGCCCTCTGCATAGGGGAGAGTGGTGCTGGGTGCCAGGTGCCCTAAACCCTGTACCTCCAGCTGTATGCAGGAGAGACTCACTCTTACTACCAGAGCCATCCGTGAGCTCTTCCTGAGGGTCCCAGAGACTCACCTCAGAGGTGATCATCTGCAGGAGTGTGATACCACCAGGCCTCCAACTCCCAAGGGGACTAGGCTGGGTGGGGGCCAAGGAAGTGCCCAGGACCAGGACTGAGGTTGGGGGAAGCAGAGGGGAAGGGGATGGCCCCAGCCCTACTGTGCCATGACCACAGAGCTGGGGACCAGCCTGGCCTCCTGATCACCCACACTCCTCAGCACAGCCCAGGAGTAGGGTCACCTCGCACACACCTGCTGGGGCACCTGGGCTGCCATGTCACACAAGGAGGCATAGGAGTGGGAGAGGTGTAGCTCCCTGAACTGTGTGCTTTGGAAGGGGTCTGCCTCCTGTGCAGTTCACTGGAGCGGAGTGGACTCAGTTTTAAGATGGCTCCAGCGCGTGCACACACACATGCACAGTTGGACTGGCCTGGACCGCAAGGTCAAGGCAAACCCAAGTTGTTTAAATACAGAAAACAGCTCTGGGCACAAGATGTTTACCTCAGCAGCCCTGATGGGAAAGGAGTGCGGCAAACAGCGCACGCGCCCACGGTGGACGTGTTTCCTGAGCTCTGTGCTGCAGCAGCCAGTGCACAAACCCCACAGGCACACTGGGGGCAGCCTGTCTGGGGACGGGCAGAGGCCCAAGGGGAAAGGGCCAGGGGTCAGGGGAGAGGAAGGGCAGGGCAGGCACGGTGAGGGGCACCCACTGTCTTGTGCTGGCAAAGCACCAACCCAGAAGAGGCTGGGGAGGGGAAGGGATGTCGCAGCCCCTGCAGCTGAGACGCGCCCACGCAGAAACCGCCTCCCTAGGAGCCTGGGAAGGATCGCCAGTGCCAGGGTGGAGGGGGGTGGTAGGCGTTATTTCTTTTTCCTTCTTTTCTGGTTTGTCTCCAGTTTCTATAAACATGCACATAGTGGTTTATAATTTATTAAAAAGGCAAAACAAGAGGCTCTGGTGCCACTGTCACTTAGAGTCTGTGGGTTGGTCTTGTGACCTCTCCCTGGCTCTCAGCCTCTCAGGGGTGCCTGGCCCAGTGGGATTTAGGAGGCACCTCCATAGTGTCACTGAGACCATGGCCCTGACCCTGGACCTGGGGTGACAGGAGGTGCAGGAGGTGATAAGAGGTGCTGAGAGGTGATGAGAGGTGATGGGAGATGCTGATTTGTGAAGGGTGGGCCTTGCTGGGGCTGAGACCCCTCCATCTATGCCATCCAGACTCTTCAGGGGTCCAGGACTCAGTTTCCCTATCTATATACTCGCCGTCCCTTCCCCTGGCCCTGGGGCCCAGATCCCACAGGCCAGGAAAGGCCATGGCCACAGGGAGGCCTTTCCCTCCAGGGCACGGAGCGAAAGCTTCCCGGGAGGATAGGTTTGGCAGCACCTCCACAGCCTCATTAGCTCACAAAATGCAGACAGCAGCAAACTACATTCAGAGGAATGAATGGCCTAATTAGGTTTTCGGGAGAGTGAAATATTTTGAAAAGAAAAAGTTTAACTAAAGGCATATTCGAAATACCAAACTCAACAACTGCAAACACCAACCTGGCAAGATGCACCACGGGGGCGGGGGCCTCCGGCTCCCCGACCAGGGCCCTGGACAGCCTTCCCTGCGGGCGAGAGAAGCAGAGCTGCCGACTGCAGGTGCTCCAGCTGAGGGTCCTGTTGGGACGGGGCACCCAGGGCCTGGGGGAATGGAGGCCCCTCAGCAGCCCGATGGTCCAGGGGACTTCACAGACAGCTCTCTGGAGGACAGTCCAAGAAGGGGGACAAAGCAGAACAAGTCCAGGGAATGGCTCCAAGCCGACTCTGGCCAGACTGATGGTGAGAGGCCTCTGGGGAGGCTGTAAGAGAAGAGCGCAGGGCGGGCATGGGCCAGGAGGAGAGTGATGGGGCTGGGGGGCGATGGGAAACACACCGAAATAGCCACCGTGGGCTCCCAGGGGCTGCCCAGGGGGACCTGTGGTCAGAGCACGGCTGGTCTCACCAGGCTGGCCGGGAGGCACTGTTCCAGCCACCAGCTGTGAATCACCTGAGTGCAGTACAGCACAGCCAGGAGCTGGCGTGGCACGCACACTAGAACTGCAGTGGCCGGCACGGAGCCCTTCACGCAGCCTGTGGGAGAAACAGAGCCAGGGCTTGAACCCAAGTTGTGCCACGTACGTGTTCTTCCTCTTGCCTCACTGGAGACGCATGGGTTCTGGGGCTGGGGACAGTTGCAAGGGCTCGAGGCTGTGGTCTCAGCTCCTTTCTCCCATTGAGCCCCCCTGGGCATGACCCACAAGTCTAATCGAAGAAGCCCCTGGGTACCTGGCATAGAACAGCCCACAGGTGAGAGGGCAGTTAGCCAGCCTGTACCAGGCTTTCCAGTCATGTGGGCAAGGTCCTTGAGTGGCAGGCAGATTGGCTGACCACCACACGCCTAACAGCTCCCGAGGCTGAGATACAAACAGGACACATGTAAGCACCTGGTCTGGTGGAGCTGCCCCCTGAAGCCACGAGGATGCCAAACCCATAACCCTTGAGGAGGAGGCCAGTTTACACCCCACAGCATGACAAAGCCACCTAGGCAAAGGACACCACGAATGCTGTCACCAGGAGACCCATGCCCCTCACTGCAGGTGGTTCAGGGGCTGTACCTGGCCACACATAGTACACAGCTGTCAAAGCCTGGATGTCTACAAAGGGACCTGGTCACCTTTGGGGCTTCTGAGGGGGCCCCACGATGGCAGGGGCCTGTTTGCAGTAATGAAGGGAGCTCAGAGGGGCTGCGAGCCCAGAACACAGAGAAAACCGAGCAGGACGTGTGTAGGCCAGCACACGACACACTCCCATGCGGGACGGGCCGAAGTGCTTCAGACAGCGTGCGCTCAAGGGGAGTCCACAGAGGGAGGGGACCCGACAGGCGGACTCAACGTGCCCCTGCAGAGTAAACACGCAGGAAGTCTGACTTCTGAGGACAAAGGCTGATGGTGGGAGGCCCTGACCTGATCTCCTTAACAACCCAGTGGGCACTGGCCAAGGGCCAGGTGCCTGCCAGGGACACCACACACCCGAGGACACATTATGCAATATTTCCAATTTACGGTGACAGAAAGTATTAGTCAAGAAACAGTTCAGCATGCTCCCCCTCCCAGAAGCATGCCCATGCCTTCCCTTTCCCCCTCTCCTTCCCGCACAGGCGTGCGTCTCCGCACCTCTAGAGGACCCCACGAGACTTGCAACCAAGGCAGCTGTGGTCAGCGGCAGCTGGTCCTGGGCTCACCCCCCGGATGCTGTCCCAAAGGCCCCTAGTCTCTGACTCTCCAGGGAGCTGACAGCAGCGCCCCCTCCGCTCACCTCGTTCCCTAACGTTTCCAGGGGGCCAAAGCAGCCCCGCCTCCGCTCTCTCCTGCTGCTGCTCCTACCCTAAGCTCTTCCCTGTTTCACTGTCCCAGCTTTCATAAACAACCTCTCAAAATAAAAAACAAGAAGAAAAGAAAGAAACAGTTCAGACACCTCACGTTTGTGTCAAAACAAATTTTAGATGAATGAAATCTTGGATAGAAACACCCAACTAGAAATACCTGCAGGAAAACGTCAATGTAGATTTATCTAGCTACATACTAGGGAGGGCGATGCACAGAACAATGGAAGAAGTAAATGAGGAAAAAATTCAACAGGTTCCACCACAAAATGGGAAAAATTTCCGCACCGTGCAAAACATCACAAACAACAATTAAAAGGCTGAAAAAACTGGCAGCAGGCAGACAGACAAGGGAAGGATTCGTGCCTGAATGTGTAAAGACTCCTACCGATGGCTAAGAAACACACCAAAACCCCAAGGAACCCCGGCTGGGGGCCAGCGCTCGCAGAAGCGCAGCCCTGCTCCAAGCAAAGGCCGAGGGGAGGGTGGGTTCCGAGAGGAGACTATCAGGGCAGGTGTGGCTGCGGTGCGGAGCACCCACGCCCCAGGACCTCTCTTGCCTAGACCTGCCATCATCATCACCCTCCATGCTGCCTTCCAGCTTCCTTTTCTTTTTAAAAAGGTTTTATTCACTTATTTTTAGAGAGAGAAGGAAGAGGGAAAGAGAGGGAGAGAAACATCGATGTGAGAGGGAAGCTTCTTCCATTGGTTGTCTCTCATATGTCCCCCAGCTGGGGACTGAACCTGCAACCCAGACCCGTGCTTTGACCAGGAATTGAACCGGTGACCTTTTGCTTTGCAGTATGAAGCCCAACCAACTGAGCTACACCGGTCAGGGCTAGCTGCCCCTTCTCGGCACCCTGCTATTTCTCACCATTGTGTAATTCCAGAGTTGGCCACTCCTTTTTCTAGTCTGCTGCTGTGTCCTCGGCCAGGCTGAGGACCCCCCCAGGGCGGGGAGGGACCTAATGTGGTTCCAATACCCAGCATCCAACATGAAGCTCAGCAAGCAGGTGCTAAATAGCTGAAGGTGAGTATGGGGGACACATGGGTGCTTGCTATCAGCCCCTGTCCCAACTTCGTCCCAAGGACCCTGCCTCATCCTCCTCTGATATGAGCAGGGCCTTACCCCAGGGCCCAGCAGAACAAGGAGCCCTCCACCAGGGCCCTGGCTCTGCTGCCCAGTTTTTTGACAGAGTCCCAGCCCAGAGCAAAGACGACACAAATACCACCACCTGTCCCACTAGTGCTTATGGCAGAGAAAAACAGTCAATCGCCACACTCAAGAAGGGCAGGAAGGGACAGGAGACAGGAGACATGAGGCAGGCAGAGGCAGAGCTGCCCAGAGAGGGCCTGAGAGAAACAGGGAGAAAACCAGGAGCAGGAGACAGGAAGGGAAAGACAGGGGCAGGAAAAGTGCAAGCAAGGGCAGTGACCGCGGGCAAGAGCGGCAGGCAGCCTCCGGCAGGCCCAGTTATCAGAGCAGCCATTCTGTGTCTGGGGGCCTGCCAACCTGCGGCACGGTGGCCTAGCAGGAGTTAAGGGGGCTGGGGGTCAGCCACCTGCCACCCTCACTTCCCAATGCCATGTCACCTGTGCCATAAGAAATGCCATGTCCTGAGTCCTGGATACGGCCTGAGCTTCTTTAACCCAATCCAGAGCCCCCGCATGGCCCACCAGCCTGGCCCCCGAGATGCTTGGCCGGACCTTAGTCCTCCCACACGCCCGGATGGCAGTGGATCCCCTGCTCCCACCAGCCCAGCTGGTGGCTTCCCACAGCTGAAGTCCCAGGGAACAGACAGGAAAAGAGCCGGGTGCCCCACGCCTTTCCTGTCATATAGCCCTCAGCCGAGGACACTCAGGCATCTGGAGGCCTGAGGGCTCCTCAGTCTGTGGCTACTGCTTTCTCGCCACCACCCGAGCACAGACTGGGCCAGGCCCTCCACACTGGATGCTCAGTGACACGGAGGACCCACGGAGCTGGGCCGGCTGAGCCTCCCGTGGAGACAGCACCCAGTGCGGCCAGGGCAGGGGTGGTGCTGGGCTAAGGGCTGGGAGCCTGCACTGGAAGGACAAGGGTGACTGGGGCATTTTGACAAGCCATGGCCACTCTGTAAATGCCACCACCACAGCAAGCTCTGGCAGACTGGGGTGTCAACAGGGTATACCTTCACACCATTCAGAGGGCCTTTGGGGACACAGGGACCCCTCAGCCTCCTGCTACACTTCCCAGTCCCATGCCCCAGTCCCACCAGGGCTGGGATTCACAGAAGAACCCACAATACGGAGAATTGTATTGCTTACCCAAGGCCATGGGCAAAGCACGTGTCATCCGGCAGTGAGCAGGGTGGTCAGATTATTCAGTGGCTTGTTGTCTGTGGCTGCTTTCACTCTACAATGCAGACTGTCGCTGATGGCTGTGAGTGGCAGACCTCATGGCCGGCAGAGCTGAAACATTTACTTTATGGCCCTAACAAAGCCTGCTGCTTGGCCTCAGCACCCTTCTCCTGGTGCTCTGTCATGTGGGCCCATTGCCTGTCCCCAACTAGTGGCTTTAGTGTCCCCTGGCAGCAGGGACCACCCTGAGCTAAGAGCAGAGCTGGGCGGGCGATGCCAATGTCAGACACTGCTGTGGCAGACGTCCAGTCGAGGCGGGCGGAGAGCAGCCCAGCTAACACCCTGGTGAGCTGGCCCCACTGCAGGCTTGTCCGTCAAGCCAGATGTCTAACGGTGGCTGCTGTCTACACTCAGTGAATCCAAGCAGTGGTGGCAGGAGGTCCCCACGACCAGCCCCGCCCAGCTCAGTGGGCTGTGCCCACCCACGAGAGGCTGACTGGAAGCACATACCACCCAGAACCACGGTCCATCCCTCTGTGGACCACGCTAGCCCAGCCCATCAGGACATTCTGCTGTCCTGTGTGAGATGTCCCCAGGCCAAGCCCAGGTCACCTACCTGTCTCAAGGGGAGATCAGCATGTCCCAATACCCATCCTGCTGACTGCAGCTCCTGCAGGGAAACCAGAGGGCACTTCGTGAGGCTCACCTGCCAGGCTGTCTCTTTCAGCTGTGGTCAGACTCCTGATTGGACACTGTCATCCCTGACCCCCAGATCACCCCGGAGTGCTTCTGACAAGCAGTTGTGGGCACTCTTGTACCCATGTGACTGGGGCCATCACATCTGCAGTTTGCGTCGGAAAACCACTGTCCCTTGTGTTTCTAATGCTATTGACTATTCTTCAAAAGTGTGAGGGTTGGGCCCTGACGGGTGTGGCTCAGTTGGTTGGGCATGGTACCATAAAGTGAAAGGTTACTGGTTCGATTCCCGGTCAGGGTACAGGCCTAGGTTGTGGGTTCCAGCCAGGGGCATGCATGAGAGGCATCTGATGGATGTTTCTCCCTCACATTGATGTTTCTCTCCCTCTTTCTCTCTCCCTTCCCCTCTCTCTAAAAATAAAGTGTTTTTTTAAAAAAGTGTGACTGCTGAGTTGTGGGCTGGTGATGACACCTGTCCCCCTTCCAGAGGGCTGAGT
Source organism: Phyllostomus hastatus (assembly GCF_019186645.2). Lineage (NCBI taxonomy): Eukaryota > Metazoa > Chordata > Mammalia > Chiroptera > Phyllostomidae > Phyllostomus > Phyllostomus hastatus. The sequence continues at coordinate 2,627,095 of NW_025334027.1, forward strand.
GTGCCTCATTGTGATAAATGGCCCACATAGGGTGTCATGACCTGCTAGGTGTCTCTTCCTCCTGCTCTGTTCCCCTTAACTGTGGGACAGGCCACCGGCCATTTTCTGAGACTCCCTGAGGCCAGCCCAGCTCCCCAGTCCTTGGGTCCCAGGTGCTAAAGCCAAGTGCCCTTCACATGCCTGCAGAAGTGGGGACGGAGGACCCACGTGGCCTCCTGTCTTGGCCAACAACCTAGGGGACACTTTTCCTCTTGTATCGAGCCTGGGGATTTTGCCAGAGAGTGTCTATGTCATGAAAAGTAAAACCAGGGTGGCATAGACAGGGAGGGGGGTCTGGGCCCCAGATGGGAGGCCATCTCCTGGGGGACATGGGTGATGGGAGCTCTCCTCCTCTGCTATGCAGTGCTTTCCAGATTGTTGCAGCCTATGTCCGATCTTCCTCTGGGGACCTCATCACAGCCCCTTTTTCAAGGGGAGGAGCTTCAGGTCGAGGAGATCATGGGGCTGGAGTCAGGGCCCTGGGGCCAGAGGCAGGAAAGGGCGGGGACTCAAGCCGGGCCTGTGTGCAGATGCACGCATGTGTGTGAGCATGTGCGCCCAGGAGGGGAGGTGTGGGTAGGAGTCCACCTGCCCACTGACGCCCTCCTGTCCTGTGGTCTGAGGTTCTGGGGTTAGCTTTTGCTCAGAATGATATTTCTGGGATACCTCGGTCTTGGGCTTAAATGTTCACGCAGATCTTGTCCCAGAGAACTGCGTACCTCTTTAAAATCAGTCCTGATGAGAAGCCTCCTGAAGTGCTGGCTGGGCACCATCATCACACAGATGCTCACTGAACACCTTGCGTTGGCCCAATACCCCACTGCACAGGTGGGGAAGCTGGGTCTGGGCAAGGCAGCGCTGGGCCAGCACTTGAACTCAGGTCTCCCTGCTCCTCGGACTCCCCAATCCACCCACAGAGACAGGAATGTGCAGTCACAAGAAGAACGTGCTCCCTCTTCACAGGGCTCCTGCTAGGCCAAGAACTCCACAGATGCAGAGGAGGGCTAGCAGTAGACACTGGTGTGTGTTTGGGGGGAGGGGTCTGTGGAAGAGCTTCCGAGAGGTGGAGGGTGGAAGCAGAGTAATGGGAGGGCATGGAGGAGGCATGGGTCTCCATCCCCAGGGGCCCCTTGTCACAGCAGTGCTGATTCATGTCAGGGCAGCGCAGAGCCCAACAGGAGTCCTAGGGCAGTGGACAGATGGACAAACAGACTAACAGATGAGATATGAAGGTAGTAGACCCAGTGATGGGATTTGTGATGGGAGAGCAGGGGGGTACCTGTTGTGGGGAGCGCTTCTCACCGCCCCTTCAGGGCTGGTCTGCTGGCTGTAGGGTCACCTACCAAGCCAAGGACCACATTGTGCCAAGGGCCCTGGGGTCGAGGGAGTGACCCTACTCACCCCCAGCCTTGGGAATACCTGCTGTATCTTTGAGGCAGGAGCCCAGGCCAGCCTGCAAGGATCAGCCTGCAAGATCCAGAAAAGCAAGCTGTGGACCCACAGATACTGACAACAAGAGGCAGCTCCCATGGGTGCAGACGGAGTCCAGAAGAAGAGTGGGGCTAGGGCTGGGAAGACCAGGCAGGTGGCTTGGGGCCATGGGGGCCGGGGGAGGGGAGCTCAGGTGAGGGCCCAGCAGGCCTGCCTGGGCGCTCTCTTTGTACCAGAGCCTTGAGTCCTGCTGCACCATGGAGAACCCTGATGGGCTCTTCCAAGCCGCTGGTCACCCTGGTAACTTGGTGCCTGGTAAACAGGCACCCACTTTGGCTGCACCCTTTTGTTTCACAGACAAGGACACTGAGACAAAGAGAGGCACAGCCCCTCCCTGAGCGGCTCACTCGGAGTCCTTGCCTAGACCCCTTGGTGATGGCAGAGCTGGCCTATGGAAGCAGGGAGGCGCCTGGGCAGGCAGCTGAGGAGTCCTCACTCTCAGGGCTGTGCGGGTGCAGGGCCCAGCCCTTACTGTGTTTGCCCGAGCTGGTGCTCAGCCACCTACCCACCATCCAGACCTCTGGTCTCCCCTGCCTGCACCAAAGGTGTTGAGGGGCTCTGAGGGGTACTAAGGGGCCTTGCTCCAGGGATCCTTGCTCCTCTCCAACTGTGCACCCAGAACAGGCAACCTGGAGAAAGCAGAGCTCTGGCCTCCCTACTGGGTGCCTCAGGAAAGGTCCTGGGTGGAGCCAGTCTTGCCTGCCATGGTGGACCTGGGTGCCCTCTGGTGGCCTCACTCAGCTTGCTGCAGCTTTGCTCGAGAGGCTGTTGGACCCTCAGGGTCCACTGGAACAGGGGGTAGGCCTATGCCTGTCCCAGGTGGGGGCAGGGGAAAGGGGGGAACCGTACAGGTGATGTAGTTGCCCACCAGCTCTGGGCTCATCTTCTGGCCTGTGGAATAGGTCAGGATGTGCAACCCTCCCCATGGGGAAGGCCCATGAAAGGATTCCTGACCCCGTATGCCCCCTCTGGTTACTCTCTAATTCAGGGACTCCTGAGAAATGGCCCAAGACCTCATCCTGATCTCGATGGAAGCTGACAGCAAAGGAAGAGATGACTTCCCCCTGACTTGAGCCACTCTCAAGGCTTAAGTTCCCAGAACCCCTGGTGTCCCTCTAATCCCACCCCGACAATCCCCACTTGCCCTCAGAGCCCCCACGTTCCTTCCCTGGTCCTCTACCCCAGCTCTGCCTCCTGCCTCTCTCTGCTGAGGCCAGGCCAGGCCAAGGGCAGTTGTTAGGGGCTGGCTGAGGCTCTGACATGCCTGGTGTCCTTGCTCTGCTGCCCCTCCACCCAGCTATACTTCAGTTCCTGGCTCCTCTTAGAGGCAAATCCTGCTGCTCATGCCCCCCAAGCCTGTCTCTTGGGGTAAAGGAGGCACAATGAACTCATCATAAATTTTTATGCAACAAAAACAGGAATGAAGATAGATGCAGAGGGATCTTGGACTAGAGAGAGACCTGAGGGGCGACCTATGGAAGGGGCACCATGCAGTCCAGATGCGGCAGGAGGTGGGGGCAGCTCTGACTTAGTAGGATTGAGGGCTGGGGGCTGGACCCAGTTCTCCCAGGAGGGACTTGATCATCAGAGACGGGTGTCCTGTAGAAAAGCCAGTGAGGAAGAGCAGGGTAGGCCTGGCTTGGCTGTACTCACGTGACCCTTCTCAGCCCAGGCCCAGCTGTGCCCAGCTCTGTGCTAGACTCTGGCAGACCACAGACGTGTGGGGATGGCAGGGGACAGACAGGGTACAATGGGTGGGATAGTGCCAGGCTGGGAGAAAGTACACCCTCTGGATTCACAGCCGTACACTGTGTCCACACCCAAGGCCTGGACCACCTGCTCGGAAACTGACTGGCCAGGGCCCAGCACATTGGGCAGAAGGCTCTGACTGTCCCTGTGTCCAGCACCATCCCAGAGACACAGTGAGCACAGGACAGGCAGGACTTGCTCAGGACAGGCGGACCTCTGGTGGCAGCCTGGGTCTGGGAAAGGAGGCAGAAAGCGTGGAGGGCTCCCAGCGTGCCCCTGGCGCTGCCCTTACCAGGCAGGTTGCCCCCACAGGTACTAAGCTGCTCATCCCTTGAGCACCTGAGTTTGTAAGTGGTGACCTGGTGTGTGCCCTGCACAGTGGCATGGGTGGCAAGGGAAGGGGGCACGAGCAAGGGGTAATCACCTGAAATTATATTAAGAATCTATGAGAAAGGATCAAACCCCACTGGGTGAGTTATTCTCTTAACCTTGTTTGTAAGCACATCTGGGTCTAAAGTGAATGGGAACCGCAGCGATACACTCTGCATAGGTTAGAAACGGTGAGTTGTTGTAAGTACCCAACATTTAATTATTTGTGATTAAAGGAAGGCTGGGGATCCCAGGCTGCCCACCCATGGCGACACCTCAAGGGAACCCAGACTGAGTAGCATTCCGAGTGGGGAAGACGCTGTTCCGCTAGGGGCTGGGTGTTCCACAGAGGCAGCAGGGGGAAAGTAGGGGTGAGAGGTAGGGACCCTAGGTCGAGGCACCGCGGAGGGACCCCCGGGCAGCGCCCCCTCCCTTGTCCTTTAGGCGGGGGAAGTCACAAGGTGCAGAGACAGCCCCTTGGCTCCACCGTGCCCGGCCCTTCCCGGCAGCGAAACGCCCCAGGAAAGTTCCCCAACCCCACCGCCCCTCCAGCGGTTCGAAAGTTTCTGTGGTTGCACAGCCCTGGCTACAAGGCGCCTAGTGTCGCGCGATGCAGGAGCCCAGGGCAGTCGGGCAGGGCCCAGAGGCCACGCACAAAAGGCCCACTGGTAGAGGGTCTAGCGCTCCGTGGCGCGGAGGAGGTGCGGGTGGGGCGGCTCTCCGTTCGATACCCAGCCCGGATCACCACTCAGACTCCAAGCCAAAGACACCGCCCGACCCGGTCCCTGCCAAGCCCACACCTGCAGTTCTAACCCCCTTCCAGCGGCCCCGCCCTCCGGCCCCAGCCTACCTGGAGCGCGGCGTGGGCGGCTCCGCAGCGAGGCCGCCGCCCCCAGACGGGCGTCCCTGGGTCCCCGAGTGCTCAGGATGCGGCAACCTGAGGGCGCGTGCAGGTGGCCTTTCAAGGGGCCCTGGATTAGACCCGTGCGGGTACTGACCCTCCTGGGCCCAGCGCGCAGCTCCCGGGCCAGCCCTCGCGCCCCTCCAGTGGCCCGTGCGCAAAGCGGACCTGGCCAGAGACTCGGCTCTCTGTCCCGCCCCATCCACCCTTAAATTTTCCCATTGGTCGGGAGACCCAGCGCGGCCTGGCAACCGGCGTCTATTGGCCGGGCTCGGGGAGACACCAGCTTGCCATTGGGCCACATGGGTGTCTGTCTCGACCGACACCGGCTCCCTTATACAGCGGCGGAGGCCCGGCACCTGCCAGGACCGCTGCGGCGGCGGCGGCCTTCCCTCCCTCCTGCCTTCGAGGACAGCCCGGGACCGTCCGGCCCCCAGCGGGCTCTGGCAGAACTAACGCCTCTTCCCATGACTCCGGCCGCGTTGTCCCTATCATAACCTCCCCCCGCCCCCCCGCCCACTTCGCAGGTATCTTTCACTAGCACCTGCTGTTCGCCTGGCGCTGCGCGCATCGTCCTCCTTTCCACATCAAATTGTATTCCTCACACAAACCGCGAGGGAGAGTTCTGCTCTCATCCCATTTTGCAGATGGGAATCTGAGACTCAGAGAATGTTTCACTTGCTTTAGGTCACTGGGACTCAAACCTAATCCTTCTGATACCTGGGCCTGGGCTCCCTCACCCTCAGGGTTCCCACAGCAGAGGCGGGGTGCGGCCTTGGCTCAGGGGGGCTGTGGCGAGTGAGGGCCTGCAGGGTTTCAAGGGTAGGAAGGGACCCGTCGGTGAACAAGGGTTTCCATCTACTATCAGGCCTGAATCCACAGACACCAACCTGCACGGCACCACCCTCCCTCACATTTCTCATTCCCCCGCCATAGATCTGGGCCTGGAGAGGAAGAATTTGTGCCTTTATCACCCCGCTTCCTGGTGTCCCATTTCCTCCACCCTTCCCTGGGGTCACAGAGGAACATCATGGGGGTTCAGCTACCCAGGCTGAGTTCAGCAAAGGTTGTATTTCCCCTGCCAGGTGAAGAGCAGCCACTTAGTCCCTGCAACGACACAGGGCATACATGTGATCATGAATGAGACTATAATCCTAGGCCAACTCCACTTACTTTCGTGGTGTGGTTGGCACCAGTAGGGATGCTGCCCATGGGGATGATTTTGGAGGGTTCCTGAAATGGCCCCTTGACCAGTTATCCTGGCTCATTCTTGGTCCTAAGCTTTTCCTGTCCTGGTTGTGTCTGGAGATCTTGTCCCATGGAACCACACCATCAGTGACACTCTGGCCTGGATTAGATCTCTCCAAGGGGATTGGACCCTGGTCCTCCTGGATCCCCTCTTCTTGCAGTGACCTTGTGGTCCAGCATCACCCCTTCCCCACACACTTGCCACTGGTGGCAACAGGGACTAGGAAACCTCAGATGAGATTGTACATGTAAGTCAGTCCAAGCAGTCACCTCTCTCCCCCTAATTCCTGACAGTGTTCCAGAAACCCGTCTGCCCCTGAACCAGATCGCCAGCACCTTCAGAGGATCAGGGTGGGCAATGACATTTCCAAGAGGGTTCTGCCACTGTCTGGCAGTGGCCCACCATGACCCAGGCTGCAGGTGGGGGTCAGAATGTCACAGAGCCGTAGAGATGGCGTCTTCTACTTGCTCTCTGACACAGGGACCAGGACCCATGTTCCTCCCTATCTCCTACTCTTTCGATTTAGCCAATGACCCGCTCTGTAGAGATATCCCTGGAGCACGTGAGGAAAGCTACAGGGAGGAAAAGGCTTCAGCTAGATGTCAGGAAGAACTTTCCAACAGTTGCAGATATTCAGACACCAAAAGCATGGCCATACAAGGGAGTGAGCTCCCTTGTCTGAGGCAATGGGATGGCAGTGAGCCCCTTGCAGCCTTGAGACCCCAGGGCTCAGATGCCCCCCTCAACCCATCTGATTGGTTTTCCCTGCTTCCTAGCACCAAATGTCATCCAGATTGGAGTCAGTGGTAACAGAACAGGAAGGAAGACTGTGTGTCTTGCTGGGTCTGCCACCTGCTGGCCATGAGTCCTTTGGCATCTGAAGTCCTCTGTTCCCATGCCTGCAAAGGGCTTCTGTTGCGTTTCAGGAGGAACACAGATGAGACGGTGAAAGAGTGGTGTGCTACAGGTCTTCGGGGGTGTCCTGCAGCTTTGGGTTTGACTCTTGCCTTTGCTGATTACGCCCTTCCCCTTTCTGAGCTCCAGTCTTCCACAGGGCTTCAGCATTCTGAGTCAGGATCAAAGTCTTCAACGCCAGGCTGTGGAGCTAATCTAGCCATTGCCACTTGCCACTTTTTTTTTTTTTTAACTTCAAGCATGCCACATAACTGCTCTGAGTCCTGGTGTTTGCATCTGTAAAATAGCATGAATGAAATCTGTGTACTGAAACACAAGGTTTAGAGTGCTTAGCACATTGTTATTATCCTTACTATAACTGTCCTTCTTGTCATAGTTTGCATGGTGCCCACTTTGGAGCAAGCCGCCCTGGGCCTCTAATTCTCCACTTTCCCTACACTAAGGCCCTAGACAGTGGGGACAGAGAGCCCAGTGAATGCCTCTGTCCAGCTGGGAAGGCCCCAGTCAGTGCCCTTTCCTGGCCACTTGCTCACTGATTCACCTAGTACAGATAGGGGTGGGCCAGCCCTTCATCCTTGGGGCCTGGACCTGAAAAACAGCCTCTAGGTGAGCTCAAAGGCTATGGTGGCTGGATGGGGCTGGAATGCCTGGTCCAGGGTCTGTGCTGAATATGGCAGGGATGTCAGGGTATCAGGCTGGCAGTGGAGAGGAGAGGACGACCAGGTTCAGAGGCCCAGATTGGATGGTCTCAGGGAGACAAGGACCCAACCTGAGGGGCGGGTCCGGAAGTGAACATCACTTTAGTGCTTCCAGCGAAGCGAGGGCCTCCGGGTGGGTAGGTGACCGTGGGGAGCTTAGGGTGGCTGCACTGACGGGTCTCGAAGGCATGAACTCGGGGGCGGCTGCGACCTCCCGCGACAGTCCCCAAGGCCGGGGTCCGGAGAAGGCTGAGACGGCCGTGGGGGTCACAGGACCCCCGAAACCAGCTCAGCCCTGAGGCTTGGCGCAGCCCGGGGGGCGGGGCGCCGGGAGGGCTGCAGCCCCCGAGCGACAACACTGGTAGCCAACCGTACCCCAGGTTATAGAGCGCTGCCCCGCCCCAGTCCAGTAAACCCAATAGCGAGCAAGCAGACGGCACTAGGGGCGGGACCTGGGCGGTAGCGGCGGTGCGCGGGCGCGGCACCCGGAAGTCGGCGGCGGCGGAGGCGGTGAGTGCGCGGCTGGCTGCCTCGGCTGGTGGACTCAGCTCCCAGCGGGGCTGGCCCGGGCTCGGGGACTCGGGGCTCTGGAGGCGCGGGGCTCTGGAGGCCCGGGAGGGGAGGGGCAGGGTCCCACCTCCCCCTGCCTCAGTTTCCGCTTTTTGAGGCGTGAATTGGAAATCTAGCGGCTGTGTCCCGGGAGACCAAACCAACCCCGGGCGACTGAGGTTCCCACGCGTTGCTGAAAGGTGTTTCTAGTGATCCCTGCCCGCCCGGATAGGGCGGTTGGTGGGGGGAGCCCACTGGCAGGCAGGGCTGGTCTCACTGCAGGGAAGTAGAGACTGGCGGTGCTGGGAGTTGCGTGGTGGCTGCGGGGTGGGTGGGTCACGGTGTCGGTCACCAATGGAACCCTGAGTCACGCTGCTGCCTCCCTGGTCCTGCTGCAGGTGCAGCGGGGTGATAGCTAATCTATGTCTGAGTGGGCAGCAAATGCTGGGTTATTCCTATGCCTGGAGAAGACCTTCCTGGGGTGACTCAGGTGGTGAAACCCTCCCTCCAGGACATCAGGGGTTGGGGCTGGGTAGGGCTGCCCCCAGGGCAAGTTCTGGCCCATTTGCTAGCCTTTGAGACCCCCACCCTCACCCCAGCTCCTTCCATGCTTCCAGGCTTCATTCTGGTCCACAGGTAGAGGGAACCTTCTGCCCTTGGACCAGTCCCTGAGCCTCAGGCCACCATTCTTTTGCAAATATGTCACATGCTCGGTACAGGCCTGACTTGTCCTCCTGCTCCAGACTTGCTGACCACTGTTTTGCTGCTGCTGTCTGGGCTCAGTGCCCTCTTCCCTGAGGCAGATATGACGGGACAGCTACAAGGAGTGTCTCCAGCTGGTAGTGCTTTGGAAGTGCTTTCTCACACTTGCTTGATGGTCCTCTGGGAACCGTTAGTCCCCTGGGCAAACTTCTGGGGCAAGCGTTCATTGGCCAAACACTGTTCACAGTGAAGAAAACTCAGGCTGAAGGGTAAATGGTGTTCCCAAGGTCACTCAGAGCCAGGGCTGGCTCCTAGTGCCTCTGCTCCTTCTGGGTCTCTCTCTCAGGAGCCTCCCTGCATCAGGTGACCTGTCAGGTGGAGTGGTGGCAACTGGAGAGGATGGCTGTGTTGTGTTGGCAGATGGACACAGCAGAGCCTCTAGCCCCCTTTGAACCCCTTCTCCAGGATTCCAGTGTTCCCGAGAGGCAGAGTGGATTGCTCCGGTGATCCCACCCACAGGCCCCCGACCATTTACCCCAGTCCTGTAGCTTCGTGTTACAATGTGTCCACATGCTGGAGGCCCTTCAGACCAGGCCACTGCCTGCTCCCATGTGTGGTGACAACAGTCCTTCTCTGAACGAAAGCAACGGGCCATCCCTTCTGCCTGGCTGCCCAGCCCCTGAGCTGTTATGATTGCCTCATGTTTCCTTTGTCATTATGTGAGGGCTGTCATTTTGGTTATGTTTCCCCGTGGGTGTAACCATGTGCTGTGTGCTTGGACTTGGCCTCCAGACGAGCTGGCGGGCTCTCTGAAGGCATTACAGGTGGTGCTGCTGAGGCCTACTGTGGTGACGAGGTGAGGGGACCCCAGAGCCTGTCTGGAGAGACGAGGGAGGGAGACTGGGAGGCTTCTAGAGGTGAGGCCACACTGACACTGATGCTCTGGATGTGTGAGAACAGGGCCCACCCTTTGCCGACACGTTGGTCTGCGTGTGAGGACAGCACTACAGAGCCTGGCATTTCTGGGTTCCTGATGGGTTCCATGAAAATAAGATCTGCCAGAACCACTGTGCTGCCCTCTCAGGTTTTCTGTGCAGCTTTTTTCTTTCTCTCTCAACTTCCTTTCCTATTGCAAAAATAATATGTACGCACTTCAAAGTACCAAAGGCCGATCCCCATCTCCTGGTGACTGCCACCACGTGGGGCTCATCCTGTGAGGTCTTCTGTGCCATGCCAGCTTTAGGTGCTTGTTTTCATCCCCTTTTCATGGGTTCGTGGGAAGGTGGCCCCTTCCCCTTTGTTAACATGCAGCTTGCAGGGGCCACTGTGAGGACAGGCTGGCGTGTAGGGGAGCCGAGTGTTCCTGCCAGGAGGGGCCGAGGTGCAGGGGCTGCCTCATGATGGCAGCTTTCCTTAATTCTCAGTATTGCCCCCTCATTTGTGCTGCTCCTTTGAACTGTGAAGGGATGATGACACTTGGTGTGAGGCTAAACTAGTGTTCTTAAAACATCTCAGAGATCTTAGGAGAGAGTATCACTAAAGAGAATCTGTCATGGTGAAATGCCACTTAACAGTCAGAACGGTAAAATAGGGATTGAGGAGTCTTCCGTGGCTAAGCAGTGGGGAGGGTGGAGCACTGCAGTGGGCCGGCTGCTTAGGATATTTACCAACGTCAGGGCTTTCTTAGCTAAGGCCTGGAACAGCAAGCGACACTGTGTTCCCATGTGTGTTTACCTCTCTGGCAGCCGCTGGGAGGACTTCAGGCGTCATGTGAAAAGAGCAGCTCAGGCTTTCCAGCTCCGCCCCTGGGAGCTGTTACAGGGTGGGGACCACGTGCAGGGTGAGGAGGAGGTGCCTGGCTCTGCAGCCCTCCTGTGTGAGGCCCGAGGGATCCCGTGCTGCTCTGCACGGCTCCTTGACCCTGGATGGACAGACTGGCTAGACTCACAAATGTATTTCCAAATGTGTAAAGTGCTTGGCGTAATGAAATGGGACCTGACTCTAGGGACCAGTTAACCTCTGTCCAGAGTCTTAGCATGGGCAGCTGGGTAGGACACTGATTTTTTTTTTTTTTATTATTAAAGACTTTATTTGTTTTTTAGAGAGAGGGGAAGGGAGGGAGAAAGAGAGGGAGAGGAACATTTATTGGTTGCCTCTCAACTGGGGACCTGGCCTGCAAACCAGGCATGTGCCCTGACTAGAAATCGAACTGGTAGCCTTTTGGTTCGCGGGCCAGCACTCAACCCCCTGAGCCACACCAGCCAGGGCACAGGACACTGCTTTGAGGTGAATAGGGAGCCTCACTTTCCTGAGCATCTGGGCCCCCTGGCTCTGTGTGGAGAAAATACCACCCCTGCCGTTCACTGCTGCATTCTGACCTGGCATCTCCCCACCCCCTGCATGCCCTGTGTACCTTTTTAGTTGAAAAACGGAAGTGGTCCTGTTGAGGGCACAGGTATCCCTTGCCCCTCTGCCCCAGTGGTCAGGTGTGGCTTTGACACCAGCTCAGGTGGGTGGCGTGGTTGTGCGGAACTCACAACAGCCCAGCGCGGTCCTTGGTCCCTGTTTTGAGGCATTTTGAGCCAGGGCTGAGTCTGTTCTTGTCTACTTTTCTGTGAACAGCCTCACCTTCTGGACTTTTGTGTTTCACCCCATCCCCCCACCCAGGGAAACATCTCAAAGCCAGTGGGGAAGGAGGGTGGGTCTGTCCACTTGCTTCTCAGGGGCAGCTTTGGACGGTGGACGATCCATCTTACTTCCCTGACGTCAGAACCACCTACGTTGCGAGTGTCTAGCTCCGTGGATGGGGCACCGAGCCCAGCCTCTCAGTCACCCGTGTAGGGTGTAGAGACCATCGCCAGCACATAGATGTCTCCCTCGTGTCCACTAGTGTCCTGCAGACCAGGTGCCACTGTGCATGGACGTGCTTTCGGGCAGCTTTCTGTTCCAGGCTGCAGACTCCCTCGCCTGTGTTGTTTCGTGGGCAGCGGCACTGGTGTGGCCGGCAGGGGTGGGGCGTCGCACGCTCCCTCGGAGTTTTGGACGACTGTGTGAGTGGTCAAAAGGGAGACTGGCCCTCCAGGCACTAGAGTGCTGAGAGGCCTGGTGACTCGTGCAGGGCCCTGAGGGGCTGTGTGATTGGGTGTCCAGGTGCCATGAGGTTGGATAGACTGGATGCCCCGGAGACGGGGAAGCACAGGAGCCCATCCCTCATACCACCCACTTGGGCAGACCCTGCGCAGACCTGAGAACTAAACCATAATACAACCGGGCTAGGGTGTCAAGAAAGGGGATCTTGTCTGGGGACAGGAAGGGCGACCACTGTACAGGAAAGATGGGAAGATTCACTAAAGAATAGTAGACTTCAAAATAAATCGGATCCTTTTATTGTTATTTATTAATTTTAGAGAGACAGAGGAACATTGACTTGTTATTCCACTTATTTATGCATTCATTGGTTGTGCCCTCACCAGGGATCAAATCCATAGCCGCGATATATTGGGACGATGCTCTAACCAACTGAGCTACCTGGCTAGGGCAATAACAAGACATTCTGATAGGCAACGTCACAGGCAAGGCTGCAGTGCGCGGGATGGACTGGGAGAAAACATCTGTGGCTCCTGGAGCACGCAGGGCATGCCTGCCCGCACCACATCAACTGCGCTGCAGGTTGGTGCAGCAGAGGCCCAGATTCAGTATCCAGATCGGTGGTTCATGGACATGGTGGGTGCGGGGGACAAGACATGCAGGTACGAGAGAATGCCAAGGAAACTGGTGAGAGCATTACCTGCCACATCAGGAGGGTGAGTTGTGGCAGGTTCTGCCCAGGGGTGGAGCGGGGCGGGACCAGACTGGCCCCAGATGTTTGGAGGGAGTTGGGCCCTGTGTGCTCACCTGAGAGCCTCAGCCTCCTGGGTCACAGTCCTGGGAAGGTCATCGGCCCATTTGCATAGCTTGTGCACAGGATTCCACCCCCCAGGAAAGCTGGGCTACAGTAAGCAGGCTGGGGATACCACCCCTTGGTGAGGAGGGACCTGCACAGTCAGTCGTGGGGACGACAGGCAACCACATCCTGCCTGTGTGATGACACGATGCTCCCATACTTTGTGGAGGATGGTGTGGCAGCTCACAGCTGACTGGAGTGAGGGATCTTGCTGGAGGCGCACAGTTGGAAAATTTCTAGATGACTGTGCGTTTCTGGGTGACCTGGGAATGGGAACCACAACCATAGGTCCTGCTGGGCCCCAGCAGCTGCTGGTTGTGGCAGCAGGAGGTGTGGAGCCTCGGGCCTGGGGACAGAGAGGCTGAACTGGGCGGGCCGATGAGCGTGCAGCGGGCGTGCGAGAATGGGTGGGCTGGGAGGAAAGGGAAAGGAGAAGCCCTTGGTGCAAACGCTGGAGGAGGTGGTGCTGGTAGGCACTGGGTGGGTGGTGGCAGCCAGTTTGCGATGCCGTTAGCCCCTGGGCAGGGTGCGGTGGGCAGCCAGGTGGGGTCTGGAGAGGGGTGCATGACCACCCCCGCTGCATGACCACCCCCAGCAGTACTGAGGTCTGCCAGTTGCCCTGCTGGGACCTTGTCCATCTGAGCTGGCAGTGACAATGAGGCCTTATCAGTGGCCCTCAGGCCCTTCTTGCCTCCTCTCCCCGTGGCCTCTGTGAGCTCGATGGCCTGCCCTGCCTTTCACCTGCCTGCCTCTGTGCCAGGCGTGGGGGCCAGGGCAGCAGATCCTCACTGTTGGTCAGCGGGTTGTGGGCCAGTCCATAGGGTGCCAGGTCTTGTCCTCGTAGCCCTTGCCCAAGCCGCTGCAGTCGTTGCCACATTTCTTGGCATGTTACTCTGACCTGCTTTTAGCCAGGCCTGTCAGCCTGTGACATTTTCTTGTACTCTTGTTAGATGCCACATGGAGTGAGGTTGCACGCTTGACTCACTGAAGAGCTTGATCCTTCTGACAGGCAGTTTACCAGCTCCACGTGGCTGTTGGGAACAGCCCTGTTGGTCCTCTGGCAGGCAGGGGAGGAGGAAGGAAGAGGCAGCAGTCAGAGGGGGCGATTCCGAGGCAGTGGGTGAGCAGCAGGACGCAGCGGGCCAGGAGAACTCTCAAAAGCGCTATCAGCAGATGGGCTGTGAGTGCCTAGAAAGCTCCTATGCTTTGCAGCCAGTGCCAGCGCATTAAGAATAACTGTTGCCAAATCTGTGACCCATCCTTCCTGTGCTTCGGATTTGCCAGGCGGTTAGATGGGGAAAGCCAGACTCGCTGAGCTGTGATCTGGGGAGACTTCAGCTGCCTTTCTCAGAGAGGCTGGGAAGCTCTTGGCTTTGGTTTCAAGAAGACACTTTCCTTTTGCTTCATGCTTCACAGGTCCTTCCTCCAGGGGCGCAGGTGTGCCCAGAGATTCCAGGTGTACGTGGGAAGTGCTAGCCCTGCTCTGCACACGTGGATCTGCCCAGGCTGCAGGTGGGAGGACCTGGCAGAGATGCATGCTCAGGCTGGTGGAGGGTACCCCAGGGGTAATCGTGTTTTCTTAGCTGTGTCCAGGAAGGCCAAGGTCATAGTGGGAGCCCCAGGCTGAGTGACTGGTGAGCAGCAGTGAGTGGGCAGCTGTGAGTGTGGGTCCACTGGTCTCACCTGTGCCTGTGCAGTCTCGTGTACCTACCCAGCATGAATTGCAATTCCTGGGCCGGGGACTTTTGTCACCGTCTCAGTTGTCGCAGAGAATGAGCTTCCGGAGCTGCAGTCTTCCTGGTCTAGGCAGGACTTCATGCTGCTCTCTATTCAGTTCCAGAAGAGACCTGGGTAGTTTGTTCCAGCAGAGTTGTCACTCGGCCAAGCTCACAGAGGTCAGTGTTTTACGTGGAATCGTGGTCATTACAAAAATTGCCTGGCTGCAGCTGGGAGAGTCCGAGTCAGTATGAGTCATGAAGCGTGGCTTTGCAAAGCAACCATGGTGAGGACGCTCCAGGGGCATGGGGACCGCCGATGCCAACTTCCTCCCCAGCGGGACCAGCCCCTGGCTTTCTGTACAGAGCAGCCCAGGCTGCAGTGAGCACGGAGGGACATGCCTCCTACAGCGGAGATGGCACCTCTCCGTGGCCGGCTCTGCCGTCCGCTGAGGTGCAGGGCTGTGCCGGAGTCCCAGGCGCTTGGCAGGATGTTTGGCTGCCTCCAGGGCTCCACTCTCTAGCTCTTCGTGTGGTCCCTCCAGACTGCTGCCCACACAACTCCCCTCCTCAGCCTGGGCCACTCTCTGAGGTCTTCTATCCCTGCAGACCACTCCCCCTGAGGGTGAGGCAGTTGTAAAACTGCGCCTCCAGGGGGACCACACATGGACACAGTGACTTTCCACCGTGGCTGGGATGGAGCTGGCTGCCCATCACTGGCTTCCCCAGGGCCCTTCTCATGCCCTGGGGAGGGAGAACAGTGGGGCCCGTGCAGGAGGCGTGCTGGCTTCCCAGGGCCTCCACGATGACACAGGGTGGTGCGGACGTGCAGGCCCAGTGCCAGGGTGTCCTGGCCTTCTAAGCGGCTGCCTGGGAGCAGAGGTGAGGTCAGGGAGGCCCGCTTGACCGCGGCACCCCATGTGTGCCTGCTCCTTCACCCCTTGTGCAGCCCGCAGGTACCCCTCCAATGAGCCTCTCGGGTGACGTCAAGCTGAGCTCTCAGTGAGGGGACATCATGCCTACAAAGTGCCCAGCACGGGAAGAGGTTCCCCAGCTGTCCCCTCCCTTGCCCTGTGGCTCCCGGTGCCCAGCCTCCCCTGACTCAGTGTGTCACTGGCCAGAGAGCCAAGCTCTGTGCGGGGCCCTCCTCCCTGCACCCTGTGTTCCCTGGCTGCCGTCTTGGTTGCCTGGAGGCCAAGTGAGGGCGAGGAAGGGAAAGCAGAGGGGGGGCCCGGGATGACTCTTGCCTGTCGTCCAGAGGCTCTGCTGAGTGTGTGCACTGCTGTCGTGGCCTCTTTGGCCTGCTGGGGCAGGCAGCACCCTGAGCACGGGACTTGGAGGTGGGACATGGCTTCCTGCATTGCTTAGATGCCCGCCTTAAGGCCCGTGGTGGAGCTCCTGGTCAGATCCTATGGGACTCTTCTGCCTGACTTTTCTCTGGCTGTGGGCTGGGTCTGGCTGCCCCACCCTCAGGAGTAACCCCAGCACCTGCATAGCCCTTATTTCTTGGGCCTCTATGGATATTCCCCCTGGGCCTGCGCCTATGTGCCAAGCCCCAGGTGGAGGTGGGGACAGGTCGGTTGGGGGTGTCACCAAGAAAGCCAAGCACGCTCCTCCTTCCCAGGATGCTGCCCGACCTCTCCTACAGATTTTACCAGCTCAGGTGTCATTCAGGGTGAGCCCCTCCTGAGAAACGTAGATGCCACCAGCCTTACCTGGCGTGATGGGACCTGTTGAGGCCCCTCCCCCTCTGCTGGCCTCAGAGCTGTGGGAAGTGGAGAGGAGCATTTTCTCAGAGGGCCTGAGTGGCCCAGCAGGCAGAACGCTGTTTGCCACTGTGGGCAGTTCCAGCCACCTACCTGCCCCTCTCCTCTGCACCCAGACCTTGGTGCAGTGACTGGGATGACAGAGGCTGTCTCCAGAGCTTGTTCTCAGAGCCCTGAAAGTCAGCAGGGTGACAAGGTAGCCGAATGAGCAGGGGTGTCGGGAAGGACATTGCCAGGCCCTGGGAAGGGTACTGGAGCTCCGTGGTGGGCCAGGGTAGGGGCACTCTTGGAGGAGGGCCGTGTACCCATGGGACCTGCCAGGAGTTTGCTGAGACTGTGTATCGGGTATAGATGAAGAAGGGTGCTGGGGGTGGGTGGGAGGTGAAGCCAGGAAGGGCAGGGGCCAGTGGGCAGCGGGCCTGGCTTGAGTGGGGGGT
Source organism: Phyllostomus hastatus (assembly GCF_019186645.2). NCBI lineage: Eukaryota > Metazoa > Chordata > Mammalia > Chiroptera > Phyllostomidae > Phyllostomus > Phyllostomus hastatus. The sequence continues at coordinate 2,643,618 of NW_025334027.1, forward strand.
GAGGGATTGGAGAGAAAGGCAGTTCCTGATGGTCCCCTCCCCAGGGGCTGGCTTTCCTCTGGTCCTTCCCTCCTAATGACTGCACCTTCGTCACGGCCGCAGCCCGGGGCTCTGCACCCACCCACCTCTGACACCAGGCTGCCTGGAGACCCCTGGGCAGCCTCTGCCCAGACTACAGAGTCCTCCCTGCTACATCTGGAGGGCTGGCCTGCAGTTAGGACAGCGGGATCCTATATCTGAGTTGGGGGTGGGGCCTGTGAGCATCAGGGACCAGGCCTGCCCTTTGCAGTGGCCTCATCTAGCGGCCAGGTGTGCAGCTCAGGGAGGGACATGGTGGGCCAAGGCAGACACAGTGGCCTCTTCCTCTGACAGTCCAGAGTGGCACATCCCTGATGGGGTAGCCTTCAGAATAGCCCTCCATCCAGCGGGGCTCTCGACCAGTGGGATGTCAGCAGGGAGAGGCCGGTAGGCCTCCTATCACTGCCTGTGGCAGCCGGAGTACCACACTCACCACCGTCTTGCGTGGAGCCTTCTTGTTTCTGAGAGAGACCAGCCTCTCTGGGCTGAGGGGCCTCTGTCTTGTGTGCTGAACTGTGGTCAGGTGGCAGGTGCTGGAAACCTGTCAGCTGTCCCCGGTGGCTGGGACACCTGAAGTCCTCAGAGGTCCAGCATGCTTCCTGTCTCCCTGCACTGCGTTCTGGATGATTCTGCTGACTCATGGCATCAGCTGTGTCTAATCGGCTGTGAAATCCACTGCTGAGTTTTAATTTGTGGTTACCCATAGCTTCCATTTCTGAAAGTTCTTTCTGGTGCTTCGTGAACCTCCTTTTCTCTGCAGATGTTCCCAAGTTCCCCTTTTCTGCAGGCAGAGCGTGGTTGGTTTATAGACCTGTGGGAGTCTCTTCCTGCTTGTTCTTGTGCATGGAGGTTTGTTCTGGTGTGTGGCTCTTCCTGGCTGTGTACTGCTGCTTGTCTGAGAAATTACTGTGGGACTTCTTGGTTTCCCACTAGGTTCTGTCTTAGGGCAGCTCTGGGTTTTGTCTTCTGTCCCCCTCACTCCCGAGGCCACCAGAGGCCTGTGTGCCCACATGAGTCAATGCCCCAGGGCGGAAGCGCCCCCGAACTCTGCTCTTCTCCCGCTCTGATGCTCACGCTCTCCAAGGTGCTGGTTCAGTCGGACATGACCTTGTTAGTGCTTGGCTGCTTCTACAATGTTTTCATTTTCTCAAGCATTTGGAGCTGTTTTTACCAAGAGCTTTAGGCCCCTCAGGCCATCCAACAGGATTGGGGCGCCAGGCCCCCCCTGGAATGATGGCTGCTAGTGGGCACTGCTGGGGACCCAAGGGTGGGAAATGCTCCTGTCAGCTCAGGCTGGTGGGCAGCAGCCCATCTCACGTGGCTGGCATTCCCTAGCATGTGGCACTTCTGCTAGTTGCCATGACAGTGCCTCACCTGTATGACTGCGGGCTTTACACACGCCTTCTCCCTCACTCGTGCCTGCTGAGGCCAGGAGAAGTGGGGCTGGGTCCTGGGGGTCGCTCCAGGGCATGCAGGAGCCAGTGGAGTCAGTCCTTTGCCCCTCCACCCCCACCTTCCACCCCAGCTCGACCAGCGAGCAGAGGGGAGTGGAGTGAGTGGAGCACCGTGGCGTTGTCCACAACAAGGCCTGGGAGCTAGCAGCCTCCGACTGGCTCTCAGCCAACGTTGTGTTTGTGGTGCTGGCCACGGCCTTTGGACCCTCTGTGGCCGAAGCCCCTCCTGCCCACTTGCCTGCCCGTGGGTGCTGGCAGAGTCAGTGTGGTGGGAACACCCCCTTCTATGGGTCCTGAGATGGGAAGGGTTTCATTTCAGAGACCCAAGAACCAGGAGTGATTCACCGACATTGGAGAGGCATGCTCCCCGTCACTGTTTGTCTGCCTCTCCCCATGGTGGGGAGTGGGTCTCTCCTGGAGCTGGGGGGGCTCGGGCCTGAGGCGGGGAGCTGGAGCCCTCTCTGGCCCATGCCTGCTGCCCATAGGCGTGCAGGGGTTCTGTGTCAGTGTTCCATACTGCAGGCTAGCCCCCTTCCCTATGTGGCTGCTCTGAAGCCCAGGATAGAGGCAGGGGTGGCAGAGTAGTCATGGCTTATATGGAAGATTAGAGAAAGGATGGACTAGGTGGGGCATCTTTCCCCTGCCCCTAGGCGAGGCCCCAACTCACTGACCTGCTTTATAATTGTGCCCCCTGGAGCAGAGTCCAGGCCCTACTCCAATAGGCTCCACACCCGTCTGAGACAGGCCACTGCACGGACCCTCCCTAGCCCCAGGGTGCCTCAGGGTGGGGCAGTTGGGTTCAGTGGCCTCCTCTAGGCACATGTGCACACATGCACACAGAAGCACACACGTGGACATATCCATCCACTTAACACATAGGCACAGATCCCTCTGCCTCACATATGTGCACAGACACTGAACACATCTCCCCCTGCTTGCTTACCAGGCTCTTCTGGTGTTGCGTGGGTCACTGGCCAGCAGTGATCATGGAACGCTGCGGATGGCTCGTCGAAAACACATGAGAAAAAACATGCACAGAGACAGACTAGTTTCTGTGGAGAAGTAGGGAAGGAATGGCCACCCCCTCTAGTGGGGAGCACGCTAATTTACCGTCCAAACCTGCTTTTATTGGGCTTGTTTTGCACAATAATTCAGGTAAAGTACAGTACTCATTACGAGGAAGTAAGGAACTCTGCCGGTCTATTTTGAGTTGGGGTCAAAGAGCTGTAAGACTTTGAGGAACAAACTAACTTCCTCCTTGGACCCTTCTCATTCATCTGAGAGCATTCTAAACAAAGAAGGTTTCACAGTAATTTACATGTTCTTTCTTAGGCCTGATCACCCGGGGAATCCGCCCTTTTCAGCACAGAGCTGCACCACCCTGTCATTGTTTCAGGCTTAGGTGGAGCAAGGGAACTAAGGCAACCAAGAGATAAAGAGATTTTCTCCCAGATGATGGGAACTCAGGCTATATCAAAGCTGAGGAGCGAGGGTTCATCACCCCCTTTTGCTGCAGCCCCCAAAGTCCTTCTTTTGGGGGGCCTCCCACATGATCGTGCCTGTCTTAGATCGTCCCCCCCTTGGGGAATCTTACCCGTCTTTGGCTAACCGATCAAGCTTTGGGGTTCTTTTATGAATGAAGCAGCAGAAACAGCATTCCTGCCAGGAAGATAAGCTTTTGTCTCCTTGCTGGCTTACGGTTCCAAGGGCGTTCCCTTAGCCCTAGCCTAGGAGGGGGTTACAGCTTCTGATACCAGGCAGGGCGGTTCCCAACATTCTGGGGCATCTTCTTGGCTCACTTCGGTACCTGCACAATCACCTTATTCAGGATCAGTGGCCTTGAGATCTCATCTCAGTTCTCAACTCATTTGTGGGGGAAAGCCCTGCTGGCTCCAGAGGCCCCAGGTGAGGGACCTGTGTGTGGTGGTGAGGAGGGAAATGAGGTGCACACCGAGTCCTCACCTGTCACCTGAGTTGGTGTCCATGTCACCAGCACGTGTGCTTTGCCCCTTGTCCCTGGCTGATGGGGTGTGCAGGGCCCTGTGGGAGTCTGGCTGTGCTTGGGCTGTCATGGGTGGAGGGCGTGCACCTCAGGCCCACGGTAGACACTGCCCCTGAGCAGCCCCAGGCCAGTCGGGTGTGATGTGGCCCTGCACTGAATGGCGGGGGGCTAGAATTGCTGCTGTTGCCGGGGAGGGAATGGGCAGGCTGGGTGAGGGCCACGGAGCGGGCTGCAGAACCTCGCTCCGGGTCAGGCGTGGACTGGCTGCCCTGCCCGCTGCTCCAGCTGTGCTTGTGGTTCTTGCTCTTGCTGCTTCTTCCTGCTAGCACTTCCTCTTGAGACCCCCATGTGCTCTGGGGCCAGTGAGCACAGCTGGCATCAGGGTGGTCTGGCCAGTGCTGACGAGTGTGCATGTTTGGGGAAGGGGTTGTTCAGTGCTGGTGAGCGTCACGGTGTTGGGCATGTGACTCTGGCACATCTAGGGAAGGTCACGGGCATTACAGAGTTGGTTCTGTTCCCCATCCAAGAACATCGCAGGTTAGGGAAGGCGGTTCTACTGTCCGCTGTTTACTCAATTCACTTTTTTTCCTTTTCCCGCAGACTGTGTGACCCCGTGTAAGCAAAGCCACTCTTGGTGACCCATGTGCATCATCTTCTTTAAGTTCGATCCTCGCCCCGTTTCCAAAAATGCATACAGGTAACCTCCTCACTCTGCGTCTGCCATCATCCGCTCAGCCTCGTTGCCCCACCGTCCTCAGTGCCCATGCAGGTGCCCCAAGCAGGGGAGGCATGCTGCTGCCGCCCTCGGGTGGGGAGAGGGAGGCCCCAGGATGAGCCGCGAGGGCGTGGCTACGCCCTCTCAGACAGTGGCCACTCAGCCTGGGGTGCTGGAGGGAATGCACGGAATGCTCTCCATGGTGAAGACCCTGAGTCAATGTATAAATATATTAAGACTCAGCCTCTAACGGTGGCTGTGGGCTGGACAGAGGAGCAAAGTGGGTCAAGGCAGGGGAGCCACCCTGGGGGCTCTGACAGAGGACCAGAGGTCAGCGGAATTGGGTAACAGTGGGCAAGGGCCTCACTTGGACTGGCTGGTCCGTGTTGCTGGAAGAAGCCTGGGTAATGTTGTCAGGGTGCAGGAGGATGGGGGACACTGAGGGTACCTCCTTTCTCCAACTTTAGACTTTGGACCATGCCCCTGCATGCCCCGGGGCCCCCCACCAGAACCCCATCATAATTTATCCACTCAGAGAATAAGGCTGAGATGAAACCCACAACCAAAAATGGTGTCTGAAGCTGCTGACTAGTGCAATTGCCTGCAAAGTTTTTATCATTTTAAAATCTGTACCAGCAACAATTTTAACTATTTCAACCAGCTTTTTGGGTTTGAGTCGCTGGGCCAAATCGCAGACACCGTGCTGCCTCACATGGTGGCTGAATTCACTCCGTCCAGGCCAGGGAGTGGAGGGTGAGGAGTGTCCAACACTCCCTTCCTGCAGAGGAGAGGGCAGCAGGCCCAGCCGGGGCCTGGGAGCTGAGCCTGCCTGGCCCCCGCAGGGTGAGCTGCGCGTCAGGGTGCAGCCAGAGGACAGATCCAGACCCAGTGCTTTGAGCAGGGAAAGGGTAACACACAGAAGGACTAGCGACAGTGGGGCTCGAGTGCCCACAGAGGAGCCCTGTCCTTTATCCCCTTGCCTGGGATCTGGACCCTGCTGGAGAGGCACAGCCCCGGCTCACTGGATGACCAAGGAGTCGCTGGGGTGCTGCACCAGCAGAACTTGCTGGGCTGCCCTTGGGTGCTGGCAGCTGTTGCAGGGAAGGTGCTGGACGCTGGGTACTGCTTAATGCTGTGGGCTGGGGAAGCCACAGGCTTGGCAGGAGGCTGACGCCCGGGAAGTCACATGTGTGGTGGGAGCCATCTGAGAAAGCACTCTACAACTTGCAAAAGTAACCTCTCCTTCTCCAGCGTCTCTCTGGCGCCCTCCACTGACAAAACATAATATGGCACCATCTGCAAAGTTCAGCTCTGTTACCACAGAAGGCAATGCAGAGCGAATTTGGGGCTGAGATGCAATAGCTGGCACAGTCCACCCCTTTGGCTACTGAGCTTTCTTAGGCACTCTTCCACGCTCATTTGAACTTCCAAAATCCAACAGAACAACTCTCTCTCCACCCGACAAGTGAAGAACTTCTCAAATGAGGAGATGCTGCCTGACAGTCACTAAGTCTATCACTTTCTGTATTTGCTACTCCCAGATTCAGACACAGCCCCTCTTGAGATGTTCTTCCCTGAGACTACCTCCAACCTCCTGCAAGTAAAATAAAAATGAGAAGAAGGAGGGAGGAGGGTGAGCACGGATCTCTCTTGCTTCTGCTCACAGCCTGTACGTCACCGCCAACAGCGGTCCTTGCAACAACGAACTCCTCGTGGATGGTGATTTGAGATGGCCTTAGGGTTTCTCTCAAATTGTCTTCGGCTCTAAGCCAAAGACTAAATATGCCTCCTCTGGGTGACTGAGTGGATATACTCATTGTTTTCCTGACCACATGGGAGGGCCAGAGGGGCTTCTGGTGGCTGCTACTGTTCTGGCTCTGGGGGTGTTCAGACAGGGAGAATGGACAGGCTGCAGGCTCTCTCTGTGTGTGCTTCTGTACGTGTGTGATGCTGGAACAGGACTGGAGGAGCGGGAGGGGGCTGTCATGGAGGGACACCGCAGCAAGGCCAGTGAGGAGAGGCCTGGTGAGCTGAGCCTGGGCATGTCAGAGATCTGGGAGGGACTCCCCCTGCCTGGAGTGGAAGGGGGAGCAGTGAAGGGGGTGGAGGGGAGCAGGCCCTGACTGTCCGGTGCTGCCAGGAGCTCTCTGTGCCAGCAGGGCCTGCCCCAGTGCCCCTCACGTGGGTTCTTTCCTGCCTCAGCCATCCCTGTCCTGGCCTGGGTTGCATCAACCTCTGTGCCCCATCCTGGTGTCCACTGCTGTATCCTCATCTGCCCCTTATGTAGGAACAGTCAAGAATAAGCATGTGCTTTGTTTAAAGTGTGTGTGATAAAGCATGTATAACGTAAACATTTGCCACTCTGACCATTTGTAAGTATCTAGTTCCATGGTATTAAGCACATTCACATTTTTGTGCGACCATGACCACCGTCCATGTCTAGAACTCTTCTCAGCTTCTCAAACTCTGTCCCCATCAAATAATAACCCCCATCCCCCTCGCCCAGCCCCTGGCAGCTGTCCTTCTCCTTTACATTGCCACGATCTTGGCTGCTCTGGGTACCTCGTATACATGGAATCATACAATGTGTGTCTTTCTGTGACTGGCTTCTTTCACTGAGCATCATGTCTTCAAGGGCACCCGTGTCGTAGCACATGTCAGGATGTCCTTTCCTTTCAAGGCTGAATAACATCCCAGGGTATGGACCACACATGCTTACCCATTCATCCATCAGTAGACACTGGGTTGTTCTGCCTCCGGACTCTGTGAGCAGTGATGCCGCTGTGAATATTGGCGTAGGAGTTTCTGCTCAGGTTCTGCTTCCATTTCTTTTGGATGTGCACCCAGCAGTGGAATTGCTAGATCTCATATAAATTCCGTGTGTAGCTTTTTTGAGGAACTGCCAAATTGATGTTGTCAGGTGTCTTTGACGGCCCTGTCCTAGGGCCGGCAGCACGGCAGCCCATGTCCCCAGTTGGGTGGCAGAACATGTCCTTATATCATGTCACGTGCACCATCCAGACTAGACCCTCTCCTCCCAGCCAGACAGGCCCGGCGCCAGGGCCACTATCCCCTCGAACCCTGCGCCCACAAAGCTGGTCCACAAAGGGGGGACCATGGAGGCCCCTGTGGCTCTGTGTGCTCCCTCCAACACCTGCAGTATCAACGTTGCAGTGCTCTCTGCCCCTTGGGGTAACAGGGACACCTGTTTTTCTTCATGTTCATGGGTGGAACTCCTCCCTGTAGTCTGGGTTGCTCTGGGTCAGATGACTACAGAGAAGACGTTTACAGAAGGACCCCTGGCCATTATCCCATATGTATAATGGTGCTTCAGATGAGTCGCCTTTGCCTTGCAGCAGACATAGACATCCTCATCTCTGATGCTGTGAGCAGTGTCTCTTGTGGCTGTGCCATTTTCAGATGCTGGTCTTATGGGAATGTGTTTTCCAGCTTTCAGGAGTTAGCCTCTAGGAAGGGGAGAGGTGAGCCTGTGCCTGCCACACCTTGCCCAGGACCGCCCAGTGATGTGCTCGGTTGGCCTGTCCTGCCACTCGGCTGGGCTGCTGGTGGAAGGTGTGGTTGCCGAAGCATCTCTCCCTGTCTCTCTTCCTTCCCTTGGGCTGTGTTTGAGCATTCTGTCATCTCTTTCCCACAGGAGAAGGCGTGGGCCACTCGGAGCATGTGTCTTGTGGGTTGTTCGTGCCCAGACTCAGCAGCCACTGCCTGAGTGGCCCTCAGTGCGGGGAGGGCGGGGGAGGGGAGCCAGTTCAGCGCCTGCCCAGGGAGTGAATGCAAATACGGCGTCTGTGAAGCAGCCTCAAGCCTATTGCTGGGACGGGCTGTTACAGAGCCTGCAGTCTGTCCCCCCCGCCCCCCCGCCCCCCGACATCTCTTGTTGCCACCCTGTTGCTCTCCCTATTGAGGATTCCCATTCCTCCAGACATGGCAGCCCCCCATGCCACATGCCACTGCTGCCTTCTCCCAGGCTCCCTTGGGCCTCCCTGTCTGTCCCCTGGGTGCTGGGCTGCCCTTGTGCATGTGTGGTCTGCCTTCCGGGTTGCATGCCGGCTGGACACAGACGAGCTCTTCCGGTGTCACTCCCTGTTGGGGTCACCTTGGACACAATGCATCATAGCCCCTGCCCAAGGGTGTGATCTCCTGAGTGGTCCCAGCAGGCCTTGCCCCCCTCCCCCCCCCGCCATGCCCGTTGATGCTCTAGGCACTTGGAACCTCCATATTTTGGTGGCAGTTACCCAGTGTGAGTATAGTCTGGGTGCCTGTTGGTTTTGCTCTTGTTTTGAATTCTGGTATGACTCTCTGCAGTACTCCAGCAAGGAGCCTGGTAGATAAGAACTTACGTTAGGGGTCTGTGAGATGCTAACATGGAAGTTTCCCATGCTGGCTGCAGCTTTGCCCTGATGATCTTGGCATGCTCTGTAGAGGCAGCTGTGTCCGATGTTATTCTGTTGATCTTATTTCCTTGATTGCAAAGGGACATGTGCTCTTTGGAAAAAGACCATGCCCCCCAAAGATGTGCAGAGCTAACCGTGAGCTCACAGTTAGCTCACACCACCCTCCCCACAAGGTGCGCAGACTCAGCCTACACCCACCCTCCACAGCTGGTGAGGAGCGCTCACTGGTCATGAATAGTTAATCAGTGGTTTCAGTGGTTGGAACGAAACAAAGGCAGGGCTGACGGGCTGTGCTCAGAGCCCCTTGCTGTGGCGGCTGTCCCCTGCCTCTGGGCACAGTGGTGCGGACGGTCCTTGGTCGGTGGTGTTGGCCCAGAGGCGGTGACTGAGCGGTGCCTTCCCTCAGGTGGAGCCCAGAGGTGGGCGCTCATCACACCCACACGTCTCTGAGTTGCGTATTTAATGAAATCCCCAGCAAACCACGAAGTTTGGCTAAACAGTGACTCATTTAATGAAAATAACCCAGCAATTAACGTTTCTAGTTACAAACACATGTAAATGCCCCTTGTTTGAAAGAGGCAGTTGAAAATCTTAGGACAGGAGGTTTTACTCAGTCAGCTTTGCCCCCTCTAATTTTTCCTTATGTAAGGATCAAAACCAGCCTTGCTTTGGGTGCTGCCTTCCTGGACTCCCCACCCCCCACTCTGCAGGTGGCAGGACCAGTGTGCGGAGGAGCGCTGGGCGTCTGAAGGAGGACCCTTGACCCTGACCACGTGAAACCACCCCCACTCATGGAGTTAGTGGGGAGCCCGGCCCCTGCGGCATGCGGCATCCCCGTCAGAGCTTCGGCGTCTCCACCCACTCCAGGACATGGGGCTCTTCCCTTCCTGGCTGCTATCCAGGCCATGGTGGAGGGACACCTACCAGGATGGCCCATGCAGGCAGCCAGCCTGTGGGGGCAGGGCCAGCCAGGACACATCCATGGCTTGGTTCCAGAAGGACAGAGCTGATGTGGGAAGTAGGGGTCAGGGCCCAGCTGGCCTCTCCCTCAGACCGTCTGCCTCAGCCCGAGGCTGGGGTCCAGGTCGGAGCGTGGCAGTTCGATTGTTCGCAGAGGATTGTTTTTGGCACCGCTGGGGCTCACATCGGGGCAAGGACCTCTCCTTCTTGGGTGCACATCCCTGAGACCTGGTGCAGCTCTGAGGCCAGCTCTGGAGAGGGGGTAGTGGCTGCAGGCCGGATGGGCATCCCACGGGTGGTGAGGCTTCGGGGCTTCCATAGCCCGAGTGTTCCACGGCCGAGTGCCGTCCGAGCTGCGCTGGCACCTGTCGCCGGGCTACATGGGGGAGTACAGAGTCAGGGCGGGGGTGGGGGTCGTACACTGTGTCCACGGGGTGAAAACACTTCCACGGCCTGGCCCTGGTTTCACTTTCAATTTGTGAACATCTTTGATCGTTTGTATTGTACCACAAGCAAATATTTATGATATCAACGAGATGGTATAAAAGTGATTTTTGAAAGTTTTTTTAGGACATGACCATTGACCCAACTAATTTGGTTTCGGACCCAGTGTGACCGCAGGCCACCAAGCCCCAGACCCTGGCCCCTTGTCCCCTGTTCTCCTGTGCACCAGCCGTGGTGCTTAGAAGGCCCTTTGGGGGTCGCTCCTTAGACCCAGAGGGGTTCCCCTCAACCGCCATCTGGTTCTTATTTAAATGGCAAAGCTGACTGGCAACTTAGATTTCTTACCTCTAAACCAAGGCTCTGAAAACTGTGATGCTTTTTCTAGCTGCCAAAGAAACACTTGTTCGATTCATAATGAAAAAAATCTAGTGAAACCCAGAAGCTTTCACCCATCCCTCCCCCAAACACCCTGAACTCTCAGGCCAGCAGCCCTCGGGGACGCTGTGCGCTGGAGTGGTCCGTGCGCACTCCAAGGCACGCTGGCGAGCATGCTCACACTTCCAGGATGCTCGCTGGGGTGTCTTCAGAGGAAGGGACAGGTGGACAGAAGGAGGGGCACCTCCCTGCCGCCTGCGTACCCAGGACATGCTTGGTGCCTCAGGTGGAACCCATCTGCAGGGCCCTCGCCTTCCTGGCCGGGGTCTTGTTTGCCGGCCCTGTTCTGGGTGGGCAGTGGGTGTGCAGGGCCGCACTCCGCCTCCTGGCCCCGTGCAGCATGGACACGCGTCGTCGATCCTCACCCAGCGCTGTCCTCCGCAGGGCCCTGGGCACCGTCTGGCCGAGGGCTCCCCGGAAACCACCTGCCGGAACTGCTGCCACCCTTTGTCCCTTGTGGGTTCCTCTTCTCTTTGGGATGTGCCCGTGTTGTTCCCGAGGCGACTTTTCCTCGTTAACTAGAGAGAAAAACAAATGTGGCTTTTGTGTTGTGACCCGACCGTTTCAGCTGTGCTCCTTTCCTCAGGCTCATCCTGGCAGCCAATAGGGACGAATTCTACCACAGACCGTCCAAGGTAGCAGACTTCTGGGGGAGCAACAACGAGATCCTCAGTGGTGAGTCTCTCCTCGTGGGGGGTAGCCAACACGTGGCAGGAAGCATGAGCCCCCGGTGGTCCTAACTGCTGCAGGTGCTGCTCCCCCGTGTAGGTTCAGATTGAGTAAGTGGGCTCAGGTGGCTCCAATGGGGGTGGGCTCCCAAGTCTCCATCCGGGGCCATTGTGGGTTGGCCAGTCCAGAACGGTCCACCCTGCACCGTCCATGTGGCTTCATGTCCTGTGGATCCCCAGGAGGAGCAGCCGGGAGCGTCAGTTGGCTTTATTTGGATCCACACTTGTGCTGTGGGCATGTGGTCATGTTGGTGTGAGGTACAGACCCACCCTGTCACTCTGTGCAGCATCACAGTTGGGGTGCGTGCGTACTTGTGCTTATATTGGTGCACGTTTCTGTTTATGCATGAGCACCCCTTCTCCGGTGAGAGCCGGTCTGAATTTGGGGAGCAGAGGTCGGGTTGGGATGCCTTCGGGTGGGAGCTTCACGAGGAGTTCCTGTGAGGGCAGGAGTGGAGGTGCCAGCCGGGTCCCCTGCCCACCCAGCCAACAGCCTCCCCCAGCCACTTGGACAGGGAGCTGTTCCTGCCCCTGGGGTGGGCAGGAGCCCCTCTGCCTGGGAGCCAGGTGCCAGGCAAGCACAGGGAGCCTGGCAGAGTTGACAGGGTGCCCAGTGTGCTTGGCAGGTGTCCTCCCGGGCCGCGTGTGCTGCGCTCTGCCTGCAGTGTCCGAGAGCTCAGCTGTGGGGCTGGCAGAGGCTTCCTGTGGAGTCCGTGGTTGGGCAGTGGTGTGAGGAAGACACCGCTGGGTCATCCTGGTGCCATGTGCAAGGAGGACAGGAGTGAGGCGGCCGGGGCAGGGCACTGTCCTGGGCAGGAGGTATGAGGGGTGGGGAGGGGAAAGCTACTGAGAGGCTGTGAGAGGGGACCCAGGGTGACTGAGTGCGAAGTGGGCAGAGGCTGCATCTCTGGGCTATCTTGGCCTCGTCTGAAACTGCACAGGAAACCTTGGGAATGTCTAGACATACAGACAGGAGGCAGTGGGCTAGTGAGGAGCCCCATGCTGTGTAAATTCTGGGCACAGCAGTACAGTGACCCCAGGGTGGTGTTTGTGTGTGGGGGGTGGTCCTTGGCTGGGTCAGACATGGCTCTTGAAGTGGTCCCAGGGCAGGCCTGTGAGGATGCAGGAGGAGCGCTGAGGGGAACGTGGGGGCATGGCCAGGACCACCCCGGCCATCCTGGGCGGGGAGGGCGCCGAAGGGGTTATGGGACAGGGCAGGCTGTGTGTGTCCACACCGCAGGGCACAGATGGGAGGCTGAAGTGTGTGTGTTGGGTGGGGTGCTTGTCAGGACGTCGGGGAGAAGGGCTATTGCCTTGGGGAAGGGAGGCAGGGGGCACCTCTGGAAGATTCTTGTAGATGAGGACATGGAGGCTTGGAGGAAAGGTTAGCCTGCCTGGGCCCCTGCCCCAGGTCCAGGACGAGGTTCTCGAGATGGAGCTGGTGCTCTGCTCCCAGCCCAAGCTCCAGGATGCTGTCTGGGGATCAGTTGTCCTGAGGGACGGGTTTGAGGAGCGCATCTTCCGAGTGTCCTGTTGCCCTGCCCTGTGGAGTCAGAGCCCCTGTCCCACAGCCCTAGCTGAGGTGCGACTCCCGTGGACACAGGGGTAGGGTGGGCACCGCCGGTGACGATGCTGGCGTCTGCCCAGGTCTTGACATGGAAGAAGGCAAGGAAGGAGGCACGTGGCTGGGCATCAGCATGCGCGGGAAGCTGGCGGCACTTACCAACTACCTGCAGCCCCATCAGGACCCATCCGCCAGGGGCCGAGGTACTGTGGGGCCCAGGTACTGTGGGGCCCAGCTGGGGCTAGCCTGGAAGGGGGTGCATAGAGCCTTGGGGGCGGGGCTTCCTTGGGCCTGCACAGAGACAGGAGGAGGAGCTAGAAGGGGGAGGAGGGCATGCTTTCCTGGGCCCTGCACTCCACTGACTGGCCTCATAGTGGGAAACCACTGTCAGCCTGGCCCACGTGAAACCCATGGCACTGACCTTTCACCCCTCTCAGGGGACGTGCTTCACACTTGTTCCCCGGGGAGTGTGTCACTCTTGACTCTGGGTCGTTGTCCCCAACTTGTCCAATGTTTGCCGAGCAGGTGCCCCTGGGAGGACAGTTCCATGGACACCATTGTCCCCACCAAAGGCTTTTCCCTTTGTCAACGAGGTGCAGCCAGCCCATGTGGGACCACCAGTCTCCCCAGGGGGAGGGGCTTAGCCCGCTGCCTTGGCCACGGGTGTCTGTTCCCCGCTCATAGGTGAACTTGTGGCCCACTTTCTGACCGCGGACATGGACAGTTTCTCCTACCTGAAGAAGGTCTCCACGGAGGGTCACCTGTACAATGGTTTCAACCTCATAGCAGCTGACCTAAGGTGAGTTTGCCGGGGGTGGGGACGGCAGCCCACCGAGTGCCGCCTCAAGACTGGGCCGTGGGCTCGGCCAGGAGCAGCTTGGGGTGCTGTGGCTTCTGTGGCAGCCTCTCGGACATCACTCCTGGTGGGCTTGGTGAGAGTCCTGAGGCCCAGCCCCTCCCAGGCCCCCTGCTGTGGGGACTTGGGACGTAGAGCCTGGCAGTGGGGCTTCCCGTGACCGTGTGAGGGCCTCTGGCTCGTGCCCAGGAGAACTGGAGCATGACTGCCTGGTGCTGTCCTGGCAGGGGGTGTGACTCCGCCTACACCCACCCCTCTGCCCCCAGGTCCCCTCCCCATGCCTGTGTCTGAGGAGCCCCCTGTGCTGGAGCCATGCCTCACTGGCACTGCTCGCTGGTGGGCGGAGGTGCCTTGGGCTAGAGAAGGAAGGGGCAAGCACAACTGGCAGCGGCCCTGGAGCACGCTGGGACCCATGGTGTTCGGGTGCTGCTGAGCACGGGGGCCCCGCCGCAGCATCTTCCAGGGGCTGGGTCTGAGTGGGCAGCATGGCTACCCTCGGTTTCTGTGAGGGGCTTGGGGCTGTGAGATTTGGGAGTCAGGTTGCTGGGGTCTGAGCTGTTTGAGAATGGCAGTTGGAGCCTCGCCAGGCCCTGTGGGCACACAGAGAGGTGCCACGGGGGCTGGCAGCTGTAGCAGCAGTTGGCGGCTACCTCTGGCCGTGTGCTGAGCCCCTCACGTGCAGCACTCAGCATATCCTCAGAGCCACCGTGCACCTGATGCGGCCAACCTCAGACAGGGAGGTGGCCTGGCCACAACCACTGGTGGTGTGAGGTGGGTCCCAGGAACCCCTGGTGCTGTGCTAGAGTCCCGAGTGCGCTGGAAACAGCAGCTGTATCACACCTGTCCTGCCCCAGGCTGGGAAGGAACACCGTGCTCATTCCCACTTGGTGCTGGCTGCCATTGGGCTGTGGCCTGGCGCTCAGAGGGTGTTTGTTTCTGCAGTGTCTGGACCTGAACCCGGGGCTCCGCCCCACACCAGCTCAGCAGCAGCCGCACAGGCACTGTCTGTGGTGTCAGTGTGGCACCCTTCCCACTGCAGACATGGATCCCCGGGCTGAAGTAGTTGTTGGTACTCGGCTCATGTCAGGGGGAGAAATGCAGCACCCTTGTCTTCTGAGGGGACCACAGAGGACCATCAGTCAGACACTGGTGGACAGGGCAAGGGAGGGTGCGGGGTCTATATGCTGGGTGCCAAAGTCCCACCTGTCCCTGCCTGCAGAGGGATGAGTAATGCTGTTGGCAGTCTCATTGTACTTGGCAGAATATGCCGGATGGGGGGTGGAAGCACTGTGGCCAGAGTGGAGAGGCCCTGGCTGGGGGTCTGCCCCTCTGCTGGCTGAGGGCCTTGAAGAGCAGCCAGTCGGTCCAGGGGTCGGCAGGAGCAGCCTGCACCCCCTGACCCAGGTGGGCTGCGTGTCTGGGCTCCCACCCACGTGAGGCGCAAGTGAGAGACGTGGCTGTGGGCACTGCAGGGGTTTTGTGTATTTTGCTCTTCAGTGAAGTGAGCATGCCTCCCATGCTCCCTCCCTGCTGCCCTCTCCTTGCTCCCCTCCTCTCCCCGTCTAAAGCCCCAGAAGTTGGTGGATGCTTCCGCCAGCGCAGGCGCCAGGGGAGGTGGTCAGTGCCCCACGGTTGGCCCAGAACAGGTGCCTGTCCTGAGCCAGTCTCCTCTCACAAGGGCGGGTCCATGTTCCTTTCTGCCCCGGGAGCTCCAGGCCTGCTGTGGGGCACGCCCTGTCCTGCCTCTGCCTCGCAGACAGCTGTATCAGTCCAGAGGCGGCAGTGCCCCTTGGGAGGAGGCCTGAGGGTATGGGCAGCTGCTGACCCTGGCACTTACTGCCTGGAGCCCTCTCTTCCCTGCGTTGGCCTGCTCGAACCCTCGGCAGCTCTGTGTCAGTTTAGGGGTCACACTGCCTGTCAGTAGTTCTGTGTATGTCTGACCTGACCCAGGAGACCAGTCCCTTGGCTCAAACACCGGCAGGACTTCGTTCCAGCAGTGCATCAGGTGGCTGGGTGATGAGGACCTCATGCTCTGAGTGGACGCTAGGGGTGGGCAGGCAGTCCTGTAGGCGGGGGAGGCCAGCAGGGCAGGGGCTTGGTCCCTTTAGAGCCTGAGCAGCTCCCTTGGCTCCTAGGCCACGGGGTTAGGGCCTGCCTCCCCAGACACAGCCAGGTGTCCAGCAGGGGAACCAGTGGGTTATGCCCAAGGAGCAGGTTGGCCCAAGGAGCACCCCAGTGCAGGCCCGAGGGTGGAGGGAGTCAGAGGTCAGAGGGATCCAGAGGGCACAGGGAGTTAGACATCAGCCAGCAGCCCTGGTGGTAGGTACCAGGAGGAGCCTTGAACTCCTCCCTGAGTCAGATCCTGAGTCAGACCCCCTTCTACCTGACCAGGCTTGGTGGGCGTGGAAGCCCACTCCTGCAGGTCCTCATGCTTTCTAGCATTTTGCCTGCAAACAAAATCTCTGAAGTCATTAGACAGACCTCTTAAGAAAGGAGCCAAGGGTGTGGGGAGGAAGAAAGTGAGCAGGACGTGAGGCCTCCTGGGGTCTGGGAGTCCCGCCTGCAGGGCGGCACCCAGCGGAGGAATGGCTGGGGTGGGCCTGGCCAGTGGGACTCCCCTGCCCTCCCCAGCCAGCTTGTTCCTCTGCCTTTGTTCATCCTGAAAGCTCTGGTCTCTTAAGTCCAAAATTCAACCAGGAAGTCAGCCCATGGGCCAGAAAATGTCCCTTTTGAGTTTGCAGAAAGGCATTCCAGGTTACAGCAGGAAGCTCTACTATGGTATTTTGGAATTAGAACATATTCAGCTCTGGAGCATTTTAAACTATTTTAAAATCCACGCTCAGTGTATGAAAATAGAAAAGTGTGGTCTTTGGTGCTTTGTTCGGAAGCCTCCATCACCCTGGGGGATCCCGTCTAGTCTGGAAATGATGCTCAGAGATGAGCTGTAGGGGTAGGGCTGAGTCTTTACAAAGCGGACTGGTGTTCTCGGGGTGTGGGACTCAGCCCCCTGCAATGGTCATCACTGGCAGCCTTTAATTCCCCTGCTGTGGGGCATTCAGCGAGTTTTAGATGTTGTCACTCCCAGGCCAGTGGTTCCCGTGGTGAGCCAGGAATCTTGATGACCCTGCCTACAAGTCTCCAAGGGGTGGGGACCCTGAGTGCCCCTGACCTGGCTGCAGCGGGCCCCTGTCCCTGTGCTGGCTGTTGGCGGGGGGCTGGGGATTGGGCTGCGGAGACTGCCAGGCAGCGAAGGGTCTGCCCAATCTGATCTGTGGCCCTGTCTGACCTTCTCTACCCTTCTGTTCACAGCACAGAGAAGGGAGATGTCGTCTGCTACTATGGAAACCAGGGGGAGCCCGAACCCATTGTCCTGGCACCAGGTGAGCCCGCTCTGGTGGGTGGTGACAGGGTGGGGGCTGCTCCTATGGGGGCACCTCTGTATTTTTCAGAGACTAGATCCCTGTCATACTTCTCTGCTGAGACTGCTTTCTGGCTGTTGGTGTATCTTACGGTGTGCTCCTACCTGGCCCATGTGCCAGGCTGCCTTTGGCTCGGGCCACCTTCCCCCAGCACCGAGCCTGTGACTGCCCTGAAAAAAGGGGGACCTGGAAGCCACGAAAGGGCACAGGCCACCACCTCCCCACATTCTGTGCGTTGGCCCAGAGGCCTTTGTGGAAGCGTCAGGAAACTGTCTCCATGACGCCCTCAGTTCACCGCGCTAGAGGCTCTGAGACTGCGGATGCTTCTTTGCTAGATTGTTGCTTCTGTGGAAACTGCAAAAAGAAAAGAAATTCTTTTCACCTACACCCTGTGGTTTCATCCCCAGCCTGCCCTCGCCTGGTCCGTGTCGCCGCTTTTTAAGAACAGCTTTGTGGAGCTCTAGCTCACATATCATACAATCCCCCCAGTGAAGCGCACTGCTTAGTAGGTTTCAGCGTGCTCACAAAGTTATGCAGCTGTCACCGCTACCTGCTAACACTTCCGTCACCTCCTAAGCAAACCGTACCCACTGGCAGTCACTCCCTGTCCCCCCTCTTTCCCTGCCCCTGGCAACCGCCAGTCTACTTTCTGTCTCTGTGGATCTGCCTATTCTGGACACTTGGTACAAACGGGGTCATGCAATGTGTGTCCTTTTGTGTCTAGGTTTTTCCACTTAGCATCTATGTTGCAGCCTGAATTAGGGCTTAATTCCTTTTAATGGCTGCATTATATTCCAATGTACGTATATTCAACATTGTGTTTCTCCACTCGTCCTTGGATGGATCTCTGGGTTTTTTCTACCTTTTGGCCATTGTGGATGGTGCAGCTGTGACATTCGTCACAAGCTTTTGTGCAGATGTGTTTTCATTTCTCTTGGGCAGATACCCAGGAGTGGAATTGCTGGGTCATAAAGTAATCCTTAATCTTTTGAGAAGCCGCCAAACTGTTTTCCCAAGCAGCTGCACCGTTTTACTTTCCCACCAGCATGTGAAGTTTCAGCTTCTCCACATCTTCGCCAAAAGTTGTCATTGTCTGTTTTTTCGGTTCCAGCCATCCCCATGGGTATGCGTGTCACCTCGCTGTGGTTTTGATTTGCATGTCCCTGATGTCTAATGATATCGAGCAGCTTTGCATGTGTGTATTTTCTTTGAAGAGATGTCTGTTCAGAGCCTGAATTGGGGTTTTTTTATGTTATTATGAAGTTGTAGTTCTTCATATATTCCGGCTACTAGTCCCTAAGCAGACATATGATTTGCAAAAATTGTCTCCCCTTTTCATGGGTTTTCTATTCACTTGATTGTTTGTCAAGCAGATGATGAACAAGAAAGTTTTGAAGTGCATTGTTTTCGATTTTGATGATGTCAATTTTATATATTTTTTTTTGTTTATGTTTTTTGGTTCATAGCTAAGAAGTTGTTGCCTGATCTAAGGTTGTGTAGCTTTCCCTTATACTTCCTTCTAAGACTTTTATAGCTTTAGCTCTTACATTTAGGTCTTTGGGACATCTTGAATTGATTTTTGTGTATGGTGTGAGGTAGGGGTTTCACTTCACTCCTTGCATGTGGCTACCCAGGTGGTCAGCACCACCGATGAGTGGCCTTTCCTGTCACTCCCGGTGGATAAAGCACCATGATTCCTGGGTTGATGGCATGGCTGTGAGGTCTGGCAGACCCAGGGCTGCCTTCCTTGGAAGTGGCTGGAGTCACACCATACTCAGCCAGGATCCTGCCTGGAAAGTCCAGCAGCTGGAGAAGGTGGTAGTGCCCCATCCTCAGTGCATCTTTCCGGACTCGTGACCCCGAGTGCCCCTGCTGCCTGTTGGAGCCTCTCTACCCCAAGGCCATGCCTCTCCTTCTTTTTGACGCAAGAAACCCGTTTCCTATTTTGTGATGACTTCTATTAACCGCTGAGAACTTGTTCTGAGAAAACTTGTGCCAAGACCTCAAGGCTCCCCCAGCCAGGGTCCCCACCAGCATGCAGAGGAGGCCCTGCCTGTGCCCACTCGGGGCAGGGGGCTGTCCTGATGTTGGCAGGTTCTGTAAGTGCTGTGATGTGAGCCAGCGCCAATTTTGGGACACGCCCTCCTGACCTCGGTTGCTGATTCTCCTACCCTTGACCTGCTCAGGTGGACCTATGCCTTGAAGTTTTTTTCTAGCTTAGAAAGGGATGGGAGTGAGATGTGGGGATCGTGCCTTCTCAAGGCCCCCCTTTTCTTTGTCCAGTTGGATTTCAAGTTGTTTATTCCTTCTCGTCGAGGCCATTTGGCCTCTGTGCCTTGCAGTCTCCGGCTGGTGCCCCACCATTCTGAGTTTTCCATCTCGCTGTGCAGACGGGTTGGGAATGCCCGTAGAGAAGATGATGGAGTGTGGGGCAGCCTGGCCTCAGTGCCCCCGTCTGTACCCTGGCCCCTCGCCTGCTGCCGTGTGGGTGGGCAGGAGTTCACCCTAAATTCAGACAGTGCGGCCTTTACACTGATGGACTGGCCTCTCCCTCCAGGGACCTACGGGCTGAGCAATGCGCTGTTGGAGACGCCTTGGAAGAAGCTGTGCTTTGGGAAGCGGCTGTTCCTGGAAGCTGTGGAGCAGAGCCAGGCCCTTCCTAAGGATGCCCTCATTGCCCAGCTTCTGGACGTGCTCAACAATGAGGAGGCGTGAGTGGGTGGGTCCTGTTGGGGTGAACAGGGTGTCCCCCCATCACTCTGGTCCTGGGACAGAGAGGCAGGCAGTCGTTGCTGCCCTGTGAGGCCCGTGCAGGTGGCTGGGGCCAGCTCCTCAGCTACGGGAAAACCTGACAGATATGCTGCCTCGCTGACCTCTGGCCCCTCCACCTGTCCCTGTGGACTGATGAGGTTTCCAATGGGGAGACTCTGATGATGGGAGATGGGGCAGTCGCAGGCTGGTGTGCCAGGAAGCCTGGTGCTGCTAGAGCTTGATGGGGGTTGCCGTGGGGCCGAGAGCAGCTGGACGCAGGAGCTATGGCACAGACAGACCCACCCTAGATATTACCTGGGGAGAAGGAGCCTCTGACATGACTTCCTGGAGGTACTTCAGTGGCCTCTGCAGGGGGCACCTGCCCCAAGGAGACCACCCTCTGGTGGACCTTAGCCATCCCAGTGGTAGGGGAGTGTGTCAAGGCACTGGCCAAGCTACCTTTTTGCTATGCAGTGACACGGCCCACACATCCATCCTCTACCCCACTCAGGCCAGGCCAACGTCCTGCCCAGATGCCCAATGGCCTCTTAGCAGAGCCCCGCCATAGCCTGCCGCTTGCTCCTCTCCCCTGGGGCCCCTCTTGCCCCTTGCTCACCCTCCTCTCTTCTCTGAACCATGAACCAGGACATAGCCTCAGCACAGCCACCCCTCAGGGACACCCTGCCTGGGCCCTCCTAGTCCATGCTTAGCTATAAATCCACGCAGCCCTCGGTCACTGTCTGTCATCCCTGCTGGCCCAGGACAGGCCCTGGCTGTTTTTATTGACACTGTGGCCCCCAGTGCCAGCAATCATGGCCGGCAAGCTTCAGGGTTGAGTGGGTTCCTGCCACATGGAGAGATGCCCTTAGGACATCTCTTGGGATAGGCAGGGAGCCTATGTGGCCAGGTGACTGTACCTCTTAGCTGGGCCCCTGCCCGCAGCACCCCCACGGACTCAGGCCCCACTGAGAAAAGAGGACAGGCTTGCTCCCTGGGTGGCTTCTGCCCCTCTGCAGGGGCCCCTGTGCCGCTCTGGCCAAACAGACCCCAGGCACTTGCAGATCTAGAAGAGCCTTCCCAGCTCTGGGCTCACAGGTGCTCCTGTTCTTGGGGTCCTGGGTCCTGGGTCCTAGGAAAGTTCCCAGTGACTCTGTCAGGGGCAGCTTTCCCAGTGATCACCATCTGGTAGCCTGGGCCCGGCGATGCAGTCCTAAGTGAAAGTCTTGACAAGGATTTGAGCCCTTGGGCAGAAAAATGCATGAAATAATAGCCCTTCCAAGGCTGGAGGTGCCTCAGGCACTACAGGGCTCCGGGCAGGCAGCAGAGGTGCTGGCTGTGACCCCTCCTCTGTCTTTCCAGGCAGTTGCCGGACCCAGCCATCGAGGACCAGGGCAGAGAGTACGTGCGGCCCTTTCTGAGCAAGTACGCGGCTGTGTGTGTGCGTTGCCCAGGCTACGGCACCAGGTACGGCGGGCTGCTGGGTGCATCCGGTCCTGTCCCATGAGGAATCTGGCTTTACCCAAGCTCTGTGGATCCCAAAGCCTCTGCCTTATCTAGAAGCAGCTGCCATTTCAGCTCAGGGGGCTATGGGGTGAGCAGATGCCAGCACCCAGGGGCACTGCAGGCCAGGCGCACAGCCCCTGAGGCTTCCACTGCTTCCCAGGAGGGGGTCCTAGGCTGCCTCCTGCCCTCTTACGCTGCCACATGGGGGCCAAGATGGCATTGGGCATACTCTTGTCAGCAGGGTCAGCAAATCCCTGTGGACTCAGAGGTCTCACTATCTGGCTCTTCTCTTCACTTGCTGTGACCAGGGTCAGGGTTAGGTCATCTCAGCCTGGGATGTTGCCTTATCCTAGGAAAGGTGAAAATACCATGGTTGCAAGATGAAAATGTCCAGGAGGGAGAAGCTGTTGGCATGGGTGTCTGTTGTCCTGGCAAATTCCTTTCCTGCCTTCTTCCCTGCTGGGGGCGAGGCTGGGAGGCCTGGCCCACCAGAGGGCAGCTCAGATGCTGCACTTGGAGGTGGCTGGGATGCACAGGGGAGGGTAGATTGCTGGTTCAGCCAGATGCTCCAGGAGTGCTGCTGCTACGTGCCTGGGCCCTCTGGCCTGGAGGTGGAGCATGGCTGTATGTGTAGGCCACATCTGCCTAGGCTCAGCTTGTGTCGGGCCCCGTGGGCACCAGCCTTGTGTCAGGCTGGGGATCTGCAGCGACTGTGATGGATGGGCCCTGCCTTTGGGGGGCCATGGCCCGCAAGGACTCGGGGACGAGGTATTTGGGCCACGACAAGTGCTGACTGGTTTTTAGGTTCAGGTTGTCTGAGATTGAGCCAAGCCCCTTCTTTCCCTGCAGTGGGAGAGGTTGGGTTATTGCTGCCTCTGTGCAGGTAAGGAGGTGGATCTCCCAGGAGGATGTGAGCCAGCCTCGCTGTGGTGACACGGCTAAGGCTCTGCTGATGCTGAGGGCATCGGGCAGAGAGATGGACATGGGAGGTCCTAAGGACCACTGACCAAAAGGGTGGCAGGCCCCCCAAGTCTTCCATCCTTCAGGGAATGGCAGTTTCAAGCCCACTGGCTAGGGGATGGGGTGGTGGGCAGGGCCAACAAGGCGTGAATGCCCAGCACTGATGCTCCTGGGCCCGATGATACCCCCTGGCCCGAGGAGGGTGGCATGGCTCAATGACAGTCTTTCTTGCTGGGCTGGCTTTTCCCTCAGTGGGAGCGTCATTTTCCTCAAGCCTCTCCTCCATCACGGGCTTGTTTTTGTGACTAAATTGTGTGTTCCTGTGTCCTTGGTGTGTGAGGCAGAACACCAGGTCTCCGCCCTGGCTGGGACCCCCAGTTCATAGTGTGCACGCGCCCACTCTGGGTGTCAGCCTGCACTGGGTCTGCTTAGGGACTTGGTGCCTGCCCTCCATCAGTGGGAGACAGGTGCTAAGTGAGTACTGGCCATGGGGAGGGCCAGGGAGGAGGAGAGGTGTGCTGAGCATTTGGGGTGGGGAGTTGGGGGGTGGCGAGGGAGGGCACGAGGGAGTTTTCTAGGTGAAGAAGGCCTGATCTCCAAACAGTTGACAGGTTGGCCTCTTGGAAGCGCTGAGTGTCCACATCGGAGCTGGGCCATTCCCTGAGCGCCCTGGGGGATTCTGAGGGGGAAGTGCGTTGTCAGCCCAGGGTTCACTCTGGTGAGAGTGGTGAGCGGTTGAGGCTTGTACTACAGAGGGTGGGCAGGGTAGGCTGGGGGAGTTTCACAGTGGAGGCAATAGGACTCATCAAGCGGGGAGCTCCAGTCCCCATCAGGCTCAGTGCCCAGCTACCCCAGAAGGGTCCTTCTACTCCCCGAGGCTGCTGCTCATTAGTGACCTGCCTCCAGCTAGGCTGAGTGCCTAGCACAGGCCCCGGGTGTGGTGGGCTTGACCCTTCTGCCTCAGATCTGACCCCCGTTGGGGCTCTGAGAGGTGGGCAGGGTGCTGAAGGCAGCAGGCTGAATGTGGGCCCCGTGCTCTCTTTCAGAACCAACACAGTCATCCTCGTGGACGCGGACGGGCACGTGACTTTCACGGAGCGCAGCATGCTAGACAAAGACCCTTCCCGCTGGGAGACCAATACCCATGAGTTTAGGCTGCAGAGCTAAGTCCCGCCCCTGGGTGTAGCCAGACAGCTCCTGTAAGGCCCTGCCTTGAGGGCTGGATGGGAACCTTCCACAGTACATGCACTGCCTGTGTGTGACTCCGCCAGTGTCCCTCAGGAACAGGGCCCTCTGATTTGTGTGTGGTCTGTCCGTGTCCCAGTATCCAGCTTGAGGTCCACTCTTATGCCAGTGGGAGTGACAGAACCCCATAGCCAGGTCAGGGGCAGGTCCAGGCGTGCTGTGCATGTGTGAATGCACCTGGTCCCGCCCCTGCCCATGCATAAAGACACACTGCAAGGCACATGCTTGCATACATGCCTATAATGCATAGACACCCATGTACACCCCTTGGGGACACACACACAGGCACAGGCAATAGATATGTGCACATGTGCTGGAGCACACACATGCACTTGTGCCAGACAGGTGGAGCTGTGCCTCTCACACCAACACATACTTTTGGCCAGTGGAGCTTTGCTTTAATCAAAACAACAGGAGTTTAAAAGTGTCCCCTTCTCTCCTGGGCATAGGCCAGTTTCTGACAACCAGACCTGCTCTCGCAGGAGAGATAGGCCACATTTGGAATGAGGAATGAGGAAAACACAAGAAAAACCTACTCTCAACGAAGCTCAGGTCTGGTTGGTGGGCCCAGTGGTCCTGTGTGCACTAGGGGTCCCATGTGCATGGGACTGTCCTGTGATTGGGAGTCCTTCATGTGCTGGGCACCTCAGCAGCCTGTCAGGCCCTGCCTGCCCACTTGTCATGGGTTCTGGGCAGGCCCATCTCAGTGAGAGGACACAGCCAGTCCTTGCCTTTCCCTTCTCCTCGGGGAGTCAAACTTCATAGGAACCTGTATTTGAACGTGAGATGTCAATAATAAAACTCTGAGGCTGTGGTGAGTCCACATAGTCCAGGCCCTTAACTCATGTGATGGGGACAATTGGAGCTGCTGTGTGTGGGGGTTGGGAGCTGCTCTCCTGGACTGCAGGAGTTCCCATGGCACAGATACCACTACAAGGCTCTTTCCACTTTCTCCTTCTGCTTTGGCTTCCTGAGTGCTAAGAGGGTCCTTGGGCAGAGGCTGGGGTGCGAGGGAGCCTGTGTATATGGGACACAGTAGTTGCCAGTGACAGGGCCTCCTGATCTGGCCTGAGGAGCCAGGGATTTACCCAGATGCAGTGGGGAGCCCCTGGGAGCCCCATGAGGGAGCAGTGTGGTCAGACCTGCACTCAGTGTGGACCATGGAGGCCAGCTCAGGCTCCCAGCTTGGGCACTGCTAATACCCGACACCCTCTGTCCGCCTCAGCAGGCTGCCTCCCAGCATGGACCCCACCCCAGCATCCACCATGGCCAGGCACATCCACCCTCGGGAGGCACCACAGGCTGGGTGCAGAGCCACTGAAGAGCCTCCAAAGATGTCCACCTCTGCCCCAGGGGTGGGGCATTGGGGGAGAGCTTTCCCACCCTTGTCAGGGACCCCTCTGTGTCCAGCCTGCCCAGGGCTCCCCAATAGTCTGGGTCCCCCAAGGAAGGGACAGTTCAAGGTGTAGTTCTGTGATTGTTAGGGGTTGAATTTTGTATCCCCCAAAGATATGCTGTAATCCTTGTTAGGGACCTTATTAGGGTTTTACAGAGCTAATCAAGATAAAAGGTCATTGGTGGGGGGACCCTAAACAAATATGTCCTTATAACAAAAGGGAAAATTTGGACACATAGACATGCACTTAAAGAGAACATCCTATGAAGACAATGAGTATGCTGTCACATGCCAGGAAATTACCAGAAGCTGGGAAAAAGGCCTGGAGCAGATCCTTCCCTGTCACCGTTAGAGGGAGCGTGGCCCTGCTGTCACCTTGATCTCTGACTGCAGGCCTTCAGAACTGTGAGAAAATAAATTTCTGCTGTTTATGCCAGTGGTCCCCAGCCTTTTTGGCACCATGGAGGGTTTCTTGGAAGGGGGGCGCGACAGGAGGTGGAGTTCAAGCCAGCTTTGCTTGTTGCCCGGTTCCTGCCTGGGGGTTGGGAGCCCCAGGTTTATGCCATTCATTTGTGGTACTTTGTTATGGCAGTCCTGGAAAAATCACATAATTGTGACCTTCACTTTACAGATGAGGAAACCAAGGCTTGGGGATACACCGTAACAGTCCCTCAGTCCCAGGGCAAATGGGGAGGCAGAGCCATGAGGCCGGGAAGGAGCACAATGAGGACAAGATGGACCTTGGGGTGCCTGCCCTGTGGGCCCACAGTCCTCCCACACTGGTCTCATCCTGCTGCCCAGCACCCCTCCCACCTTCACTCCTCTGAAGCCCCTGCCACTGCTTATGGCTACACTTTCTGCACAGTTCCTGCCCCAGGGCCTTTGCACTCATCCCTTCTGCCCAAGTGACTCCTCTTCCATGTATACCAACCACAATCTCCCTTACATCCTGTGGGCTTTTGCTAAAGCTTTCTGGGGGAGGGGGTTCATCCCATCTAAATTTACAATTTTCCCTACTTTGGTCTCTCTCTGTATCAGCTAGCACTGTGTGACATACTATGCATTTTGATTGTTTCTTTTATTTTTTAAAAAGATTCTGTTTATTTTTAGAGAGAGAGGAAGGAAGGGAGAAAGAGAGGGCGAGAAACATCAATGTGAGAAACATTAATTGGCTGCCTCCCACACTTGCCCTGACTGGGGACTGAACCTGCAACCCAGGCATGTGCCCTGTCCGGGAGTCCAACTGGCGACCCTTCATTTTGTGGGACGACGCACAGCCAACTGAGCCACACCAGTCAGGGCTTGATTGTTTATGTGTCTCCCTATCAGGAGAGCTCCAGGAAGTCAGACCCTTTTCTCTCTTGCCCACTGCTGTATCCCGATTCCTAGGTTAGGTAGATATTTGAACCAGGAGTGACAGTGCTGATGTTTCCCAAGCCTTGTGTTTAGGTTGGTGCCTTGAAATGAGGCCTCTGTACTGTTAGAAGGGTACGCAGACCCTGGGAAGCTGATGTCTTTGAGAAGCACTTTTGACACACCATCAAGGAAGGCCTGGGCCTGACTTTGGCATGGCTTAGCCAGTCCTTTGTGCTTGCCACCAGATACATTCGATCCCTGAGTCCCCAACATGGGTCCTCTTCTCCTGGGTGGATGGGAAATTCATCCCTTTCTCAGATGAGCTTCTGCTGCTCTCTGACAGCTCAGCTGAGGTGTGCTGGCCTGGAGGCTGGAAGTGGG
This sequence comes from Phyllostomus hastatus, assembly GCF_019186645.2. Classification (NCBI taxonomy): domain Eukaryota; kingdom Metazoa; phylum Chordata; class Mammalia; order Chiroptera; family Phyllostomidae; genus Phyllostomus; species Phyllostomus hastatus. Next base: position 2,670,277 of record NW_025334027.1, read on the forward strand.
AGGCTGACTGATACAGAAGCATCTGTGAGCAAGCATGACCAGCTCAGGAACGCATTCTGACTTCAGGTCTCGTGCTGGCAGGCCTGGGCTCCTTGCCTTCTGCCCGCAGGGACCCCTCACAACCCCATCTTTTGATATGTTTTGTCAATTGATGGTTATTGCCACTAATTCAATGTCAACAGGAATCCTCAGTTTGGGGTGCAGTAAAGAGAGAAACTTCATTCAGTGCAAAACTGCTCAATTGTGACACAGCATGGCTGTGAAAAAAGCATAGCTATAGAACTCTGGGGCCATCCCCTTTCCAACTAACAGCTCTGTTCTGCCCTGCAAGTCATCTTTGGTGTTTCAGTTTAGCCAAAGAAACACAGTATTAAGTTTTTGTTGTTTTTGATGGAAAGGAAAAGTGCACTCTGAGCCAGAAGGGAGCGGGCTTATATGGACAGCAGCCCCTATCCCTAGTCTCTGATTGGTCCATCCTCATGCAAATAAGGACTTCAAATCCTTGTAGTTTGGCCCAAAAAACTTCTGTTTGGTTAGAATAGAGCCACTCTGATTGGCTAGAGCTGCACAGCTCCAATTGGACAGGGAAAGCCTCAGTCCTATTGGTTGAAATAGGATTCCAGAAACTCCATTATAAGGGCTTGCTCAGATGGCAGAAATACAGTGCAGGGAGGCAGTTGAATGATGACTTCTCTGTGGAGTGCAGTTTGTGTGAGTCCCCTGTGCAGAGATGGCTGCAGGGCTCTGTTTTCAAAAATTTGAGCCCACTTAGCTACCAGGATCCCTTCTTAGTAGGTATCTGTTTTTCTCAAATTTCAGTTTGGATTTGTACTCATTTGCTGGTAACCATGATCACTTGTTTAAGGTGCCAGCCAATGGCATCATCCAGGCTCTTCAGCAGAGACCTGGCCTATAGATGAGCCAGGCTGCGGTGGAAACACAAGCTCAGAGGGAAGTTTCCTCCCCTAAGATGGGCGGGAGTTCCCAGCTTTCAGGTATCAATCTTTGTGACTTGGAGGCTGGAGCCAGGTGGGGATTGTAGGGGAGGTCCTGTGGTGAGGGTCCTTGTCTTTCACCCAGATGGTCCCCACCCTTGAGGGAAGCTGGCTGCAGGGTGCAGGTCTGAGGTCTCAAGTTGGATTAGGGCAGGTGCAGTCCCCCAGCTCAGCAAACAACAAAATATAGAGAGGTGGCTGTGACTGAATGGTGGTTCAGCTGAATGGTGGCTCTGACTGCCCTGGGCCAAGGCCAGCAGCTGGCTGAGTCCAGGAACCAGACCCTCATGGGGCTCGGTGCCACTGTGAGGTGACAAGTGTTGACCACTGAGTCAGCCAGGTAAACAGAAGGAGGCAGGGAAGGGAGGGAAGGGCCTGAGTCCGCAGCTTCCTCACCTGCAACACTCCCTCTCCTGGCCTTTATTAACCTTTTTATTCTGAAATGATTTTAACTTGCTACAAACTTGAAAAAATAGAACAAATAATTTCAATATCCTTCAACCACTTCCCCCAAATGTTAACACTACCTAACCACAGTAAAATGATTAGAACCAGGAAATTAGCATTGATACAATACTATTCACTGATATGCAGACCTTATTTGAATTTATCAATTGTCCCACTAATATCTGTTTCCTAAGCCAGGTTTCAATCTAGGATCCAGATCCCACATTGTAATTTGTTGTGTCTCCTTTACTCAAAGATGTTTCCTCAATCTGTCTTTGACTTGCATGATCTTGACACTTTAAGTATTTTTTGGTAGAATGTCACTCTTTTGGGTTTGCCCAGTGTTTCTTTATGAGGTATTGCCTTTGGGGCAGAAATACCAAGTGATACATGTCCTGCTCAGGAGGTCCACAATTTGTCCCTTTCCCGGTGCTTTTTTTTCCTTCATTTTTTTATCGAGGTATAATTAATTAATATACACTGCAACACATCCTTACAGTGTATAACTTGGTGGTAAGTTTGGATGTGTATGCATTTGCCGGTGACTTGGATCTCTTGGTTAAGGTGGTGTCTCGGGTTTTTTTCACTGCAAGTTACTGTTTAACCTTTGCTATTAGTATCTTGGGGAAGAAACTCTGCAACTCTGTAAAACCGCCCCCCCCCGCCCCCGCCAGTTTCTCATAGTTTTGCCCACCATTTTTTTTAGCATCCATTTTTGTCTTAGTGTGCTGTCTGCCAAATGGGATTTTTTTTTTAGTCTATCATTTCTACTTTATTTACTGGAATGCTGGTCTAAGGAAGAGCGGTCCCTTATCCATTTATATCCTCCTCCCCTTCTTGAGGCTCCTGATACAGTATTAGCAAATGGGAAAGTGCTAGACAATTGAGGATACTTGTCCTTTTTCACCTAAGGATTATGTTTAATGATTTTAATAGGAAAATGTCTCTGTGGACAATCTCTACGGCACTGTGTAGACTAGAGGCGGCCAGAGCCCGGGGACCACAGGAGTGCCCCGTGATCCTGGCGATCCCGTACTCCTGGGTTCCCAGCATTCCCCCGCGACTCGCTTCGTTCCCGGCGTTCCCCGCGCTCCCCTATTCCCGGCATTCCTTGCGCACCCCGTTCCCAGCGCTCCTCGCGGCGATCGCTCTCCGCGCGGCGAGCCCCGCCCGGGTTGCGACCGTTAGCGCGGCCGCGACCTCGGCGTCTGGTCCCGCCCGCGCGACCGCGCTATTGGGCTGCGCGCCGAGGCCGCGAGCGCCCTGCGCCGCCGATTGGTGGCCTCTGCAGCCCGCTCCGCGGTTTCCCCAATGCGAGGCGGCCGCGCCCAGGGATTGGCCGCGCGCCGTCAAGGCCCGCCCTCCGCTCGCCCGCGCGGCAGGCGGGTCCCGCCGACCGGGGAGAGCCTGGGTGGCCTTCTGGTTGGCGGTGGCGGTCGGCTGTAAGGGTCTTCCTATTGTGGTCGGGCTGCGGGCAGCTCGGGCAGGCCGCGGGCGCCGGAGGTAGGTGCGGGGCGCAAGGGGCGCCCCGCGGGCCGGGCGGGAGCTGCGGCCTGCGAGAGGGTGCGCCCTTACCCTCTCGGGCGGAGGGCCGCAGGCCGGGGCGGCACGGCGGGGCGGGGCGGGTGGGCGTGAGGCGGGCATGGCCACGCGGACTCTCGGCCATTGTGAGACTCTGTGGCCGCAGTCCTGGGAGAGCGCTGGCCCGGGGTTGCCCCCGGCGGGGGGGTGGGACGGTGGGGGACTTCGGCTGGGGGGCGGGCCGCCACTGGTCGCTTTCCGCCCGTGTTAACAGCCCGAGTGTAAAGAAACACCCCTCGCCTTGTGGGCCCGAAGCCGTAGCATCGCTTTCAGGCGGGAAAGGTATGAACATGGTAGTGTTCGCTTACGACCCTGCGGGAAATCTGAGAAGTCGCCCAAGTCTTTTTCTCCGCTAAATGCTCATGGATTGAGTATCACGTTGATAATCGGGATGTGGTTTTGTTGTAACAACGGTCGTGGTAGAAGTAAATGTAATGTGGCAACCTGTTGATAGTGATACCTGTCAAGTATCATCTGATGGACTTGGGTTGCTCATGGTAGGAATTTGATTTACAGTTTTTGCATGCTTGCATGTACCTTGTTACCTGATGCTTGGCAGTCGAGGCCAACCACTAGGACGGGACACTCTGTTTCCTGGCAGCAGAAGGGACTTTTTAGTCATCGGGCTATGGGCAACCCCGACACAGGCCTTCACTCGCTCAAGGGAGTAGATGGCCAGTCGATGGTGCTGCCTGTGAATACAGGATGTGAAGCCCGTTGGAGGATGACAAAAGGAATGGATGAGGTCATATTGGTGCTGGGTTGGGCGAGAAGGCACAGCAGGAGAGGCTTGACCTAAAGGCCGCAGCCACAGCGTTGTACTATCACAGTCGGTGCCTCTGTCAGCCCAGTAAGTGGGCTCCCAGTGAAGAAGGGTGCTGTCCCAGTGTGTTGGTTTTGCCCCTGGGTCAGGGATTCAGGGAAGCCTGCTGTGAGTGAGCCTGCTGCTGGCTTACAGTCCCGCTTGGCAAGCAAGGTTTGCATCCCTGTGTTCAATCAGCTGAAGCAGTAGTGAGGCCAATGGCGGGATGAACCATCCTTTGAACCCTTTATGGCCAGGCACTGTGTGGGGCAGGTCCCAAATGTTTTATAGTCTACCCGTGACCTTGGGGGTAGGAAACATCTGACTGGTTTACCCAGTGAAGCTGTGGCTTCTCTTGTGGTTGCCCTTTTCTGCTTGGTGATCTCATCCAGCTTTCTGGCTTTAATGCTGTCTCTCCTTGACATCTCCATCTCTAGCCCCAGCCTTCCACCTGTGCTGCAGCCTCACCTTTCTAACTGCATCTTCCACATCTCTGTGTGTTCCTTTGCAGCCAGGTAGCCACGGCCAAACCTTTATAAACCCCAGTCTTTATCCCCAAACACTGCTCATGTTGCATTCACCACCTCAGTGCATGGCAGCTCAGTTCTTGAGTGTGAAGCCACATGGATTCCTCCGAGGTGTCCATGCAGTCCTCAGGACATTTCTCACCACCTCTGGCTCAACGCTGGTGAGCCTCTTAATTCTTCTTTTTGTTGTCACCCTTGCCCCTCCCCCAACACCCACCTGAAGTTTTTTTGGACATAGAATGGTTCTTTTAAATTGCAAGATAGTGTAGCCCTGACTGGTGTGGTTCAGTTGGTTGGATGTCATCCCATGAAGTGAAAGGTTGCTGATTCCATTCCCGATTTGGGCACAGGCCTGTGTTGCAGGTTTGGTCCCTGGTAGGGGCACATGCGAGAGGCAACTGATCAGTTTTTTCCTCACGCTGATGTTTCTCTCCCTCTCCTTTCCCTCTCTAAAAATAAATTAAATGAAATCTTTTGAATTAAATTGAGAGTGTAAAATTGAGGCAGCACATACTGAAACTAGATTGCTTGGGTGGTAAAGTAGCTCCACCACTTTCTAGCTATGTGACCTTGAACAAGTTGCTTAACCTTTCAGTACTGTATGACCACCGGCAATTGAAAATGCATAAGGTGACCTGGCTGTGTGGCCAAGTGGATTGAGCACCTGCCTATGAACCAAAAGGTTGCTGGTTCCATTCCCAGTCAGGACACATGCCTGGGTTGCTGGCCAGGTGCCCAGTTGGGGGCATGAGAGAGGTAACTGATGGATGTCTCTTGCACATCATGTTTCTCTCCCTCTCTCCCTCCTTTCTCCTTTCTTTAGAAATAAATAAATAAAATCTTTTTAAAAAATGCATAAAATGCCTAGAACAGGCTCCTGCTGAGAGTTGGCTGCCACTGCTGTCCTTAGATCATGTGACCTCCCTGCTTGGACCCTCCCGATCAGTGGGCCCATCTCAATTAAAAGCCAGAGCCCTGGTCTTCCTTGCCCTCATTGACTTGGCCTCCAGTCGTATCTCCTTGGCATACTGCTCTCGCCTGCCACACCACACTCCTTCCCCAGGGCCTTTGTTCTCTGTGTGCTTGGAATGTCCCCTCCTCACACCACTACTGCCCACCTGGCTCACTCTCCTTACCTTCAGATGGACACCAGCCGTGAGACCTTCCCTGTCCACCCTTTCCGAAGCTGTCTCCCCTTCCCCAGTTCTTTGTTTTTTCTTGAGCACTTCTCAGTTTTTCTTAGTCATTACTTGACTCCTGCTAAAACGTGAACTCTGGGGAGCAGGGATTTTGTCTGTTTGGTGTCCTCAGCATCTAGGATAGGGTGTGTGTGTGCCATTTGTAAGGTGTTCAATAAACATTTGTTGATTGAGTGGAGAAAGCTCGCATAGGGAAAGTAAGGAACTTGTCCAGGACTGCCCCGCTATGGGGCTTTGCCCCAGGAGCTGCAGCCTTTTAGGGCCGGGCAGGTTTTCCTGGTCTCCCAAGGGGTGCACACTTTCTCTCCAACCCACCCTTTGTGCCTTTTCAAGGCTTCCTTTCATCAGTTATTATCATCTTTGCTTTGTGCTTTTATATGGCTGTTTCTTAGCCTTTTAACATGGTAGCAGGTGTTCCCTGTCCTGTACTGCCATTTGTCTTCAATCCCCCCATTTCCTCATGTCTTCATTTTAGCTTTTTTAAAGCCCCCAGAGTCACAGATTGGCTCTAGTTGGAGCTGGGCAGACCTGCCAGGTGCTGACAGGTTTGGCCCTGGTCTGATCTGTGTTCTGTAGCACTGGGCATGCTGACCTGCCTGTCCTTTTCTTAAAATGATCTTTCTTGGTTGCCAGGAGACTGGCGTTACTCCACTTGGTGTTCTGGTGCCTCTCTGGCTGCAGTCTTCTCAGCGTTTACTGCAGTTCACTCTTTATCTGTCATTATCTATGTGCTGCATTTCCTTCATCCTTAGCACCTTTGATGGAAACATTTCTAGGGGAGGTATTGTGTTAAGTTACCATTGCACCAGAACAGTAAGGACATCTTAGAATCTTGGAAATAGAGTGACAGCTCCATGGTCATTGCCCTTCCAACTGCCCAGGTGGTAAGGACCTTGTCTCTTGTTTGTGGTAGTGCCTTCCTCAGAGTAGACGATCAGTGTTTGGTGAATTAATTGATTAAATCTAAACAAGTCTGGTTTATATGCTGTGTTACCTTCACAATATGGCCACTATGCTCTGTCCCTTCACTGCAAACTTTTTAAATGTGTGATGTCTGCTGACTCCTGTCTATGCAGTCAGGCTGCCCCCTGTGCACATATGGGCATGCATGTGCATACCTGTGCCCGTGTGCATGGCATATTTGTATATTTGTGCATCTGCACTGTGTATGTGCCCCCTGCATGTGGCTTCTGCTCTGATGCCTGTGCCTCCTGCAGACCTCTGGGTTCAGGATTGCCCCCTGAGCTTTCCTTCTCAGCCTCATGTCAGCCCTCTTGTCCTGCTTCCTCTGGAGTGAAGCTTCTCAGAGTTGTGTCCTCGCCCCTCTTCTTGCTCTGTGTTCCCTCTCTGGATGGCCTCTTTTCTGTGGTTTTGACGACTACCGCCTTGCTAAAGCATTCTGGCCCCTTTTTCTGGGCCAGTTACAGTTCCAGAGCTGTAGACTCAGCACCTGTTGGACAGAAATGCCTGGAGGCTTCATCTATTCCCCTCTGTGGGCTCCTGCCTGAATGCTGGAACACGTGTTCCTCCAGGAAAAAGCCTCATTGGCTTTCAGTTCCCTCTTGTCTGTGCTCTCCACCTCTACCCTGTTGGCAGAGCAGTCAGCTCTGTGTCTTCACTGTTCTAGAAGGCTCCTGTCCCTCTTTCATACCTTGGTCCTCTGGCCGAGAGGACTCCTGTGCCTTGGTTACAGGGACTGTGCCTGGTTAGTCTCCTTTCTCAAATAGGGATTGAATTGTGGCATGAGGGTCACCTCGCCCTTGGTGGCTCCTCATTGCCCCCAGGGTGGAGCCAGGCTCCAGATGGCACTTAGAACTCCCTGGGCCTCGGCTTCAGCTGTCTCCTGTAGCTGCCCCACCAACCCTGGCCTGGCTCCCTTCCCACAGCCACCACCCCTTCCTCTACTGGGAACAGAACCACGCCACCTCTGGCGACTTCAGCACGCTGCATCACTGTCCCGGTCCACGTGCCACCTTGTGGGCCCAGGAGAGCCCTGGGGTCCAGGGTGGCAGAGCGCCTGGCTGTGCCTCTGAGGCCCTAGTGCTGCAGAGTTGAGCTGAGGGTCTCGCGCTCGCCCTCTGACTGACCCAGCCCTGGCAGGTGAGTAGATCGATGTTGCTCTAATGGCCGGAGGGAGGCCGCACACCTTATGTGTGTTCTGGAAAGGGCGGCCTTGCACCATTTGCTTGCTTACTGAAGAAGCTGAGGGGAATGCTGTGGTGAAGTTTAGTGTAGGTTTTTAAAAGATCCTTTTGAGCCTTAAGATAACACTGTTTTTATGCTTCTGAAGTAGGGACTACAGTGGACATTTAATGAAATATTTAACTTTGGACTTATCATTTAGGTCTTGAAGAAAAAAGTAAAGGTAGTGTGTTTTAAAGCCTACAAGGTTCTCTTAGACAGTATTATTTTCTTTACTACACTGTTAATAGCACTTGACTCTTGGTACCAGGGAAGCAGACCGTTTCTGTCACTTGTGACGATGTTTTTAAATCTCTTTGCAGGTAGAAGAAGAAAGGTGCCACTTTGGCACGAAGAGAGAATCGCTTAGTCGTCAGTCATTTAAGCTGAGTGCATTGTGATTTCCAATAATTGAGGCAGTGGTTCTAAAAGCTGTCTACATTAATGAAAAGAGCAATGTGGCCAGCTTGACTAAGCCGTCAGCGTGTGCAGCGCGGGCAGGACGGCACCGGGTCTCGACGGACTTGTGCATGTTAGCTGTATAGATTTATGTAAGGTTTTAAAACTGGTCTTTTAAATAGTCTTAACTACTTTTACTATGGAGACATATGAGAGTCCCTCTCCTCTCCCGCGTGAGCCCGCAGGAGAAGCGGTGATGGAGAAACATGCTTGCCCCCTCCAAGCGCTGCCCTGTGAACAGTCTCCACCACCTCCCCTGCAAACGTCCAGTGATGCAGAGGTAATGGACGTTGGCTCTGGTGGTGATGGACAGGCCGAACCCCCTGCTGAGGACCCACTCAACTTCTACGGAGCTTCTCTTCTCTCCAAAGGATCCTTCTCTAAAGCCCGCCTCCTCATAGACCCGAACTGTAGTGGCCACAGCCCGCGCACCGCCCGGCACGCACCTGCGGTCCGGAAGTTCTCCCCTGACCTTAAGTTGCTTAAGGATGTAAAGATTAGCGTGAGCTTTACGGAGAGCTGCAGGAGTAAGGACAGGAAGGTGCTGTACACAGGAGTGGAGCGCGACACTCGTGCGGAGTGCGGTCTGGCCCTTAGCCCTGTCAGTGGAGACATGCATGCTTGTCCCTTTGGTGGGAGTGTTGGTAACGGGGTAGGCATAGGGGGTGAGAGTGCTGATAAGAAGGATGAGGAGAATGAGCTGGATCAGGAAAAGAGAGTGGAGTATGCAGTGCTCGATGAGTTAGAAGATTTTACTGACAATTTGGAGCTAGATGAAGAAGGAACAGGCGGGTTCACGGCTAAAGCAATCGTGCAAAGAGACAGAGTGGATGAAGAGGCCTTGAATTTCTCCTACGAGGTATGTCAGTGACCTCTCCTTTGGAGTGCCCTTAACAAAACCCAAAGAGAGGTGTTTGGGGACTGCAGCATCTTTTGAAAACTGTTGTTGCAGAGGAAAAAAGCCCATATAAGGTGGGATAACAATATGGAAAAGAAACCAAGGTTTTTAACTTTAACGAAAAGTTTGGCTGACAGGCCTGCCTTGTACCTTTTACCCAACCTGAGTTGGAAGGTGCTGCTGAGACGCGCTCCCTGATGGTGTGTGTGCCTGGGCCGAGCTTTTTGGCTTCATTTGTTGGTTTCATCCCATTTGTTTTTTTCAGATGACCATGCACCGTAAAGGCACACCTAGGTCCCCTTGAGAGCGTCTCATTTCTCTGTTCACTCTTCACTAGTGTTATTAAGCTTGCCCGTGGTGCAGGAATGTAGGTGCCGGGGCCATGGTGTCTGAACAGTATGTCTTGCAGGACGATTTTGACAATGATGTCGATGCTCTTCTGGAAGAAGGCCTTTGTGCTCCCAAAAAGAGGAGAGTGGAGGAGAAATATGGAGGAGACAGTGACCACCCGTCTGATGGAGAGACGAGTGTACAGCCGATGATGACCAAGATTAAAACAGTGCTCAAAAGTGAGTTGGCTGGTAAAAAAGTAGTGAGTGTTTGCTGGGCAGCAGAAGTGCAGGTTTGAGAGCCTTTGGGACACCAGACAGCAGTCTGGGCATACTTTTGAGTGCAAGGTAATCGTTTTGGCGGAAGGGGACAGACAAGACACAAGGGATGCACCCAGAAGCAGTACCACCCGTGTGCATGTCATGGTGTGTGCTGTGGAAACCACACAGAGGCTGATGTCTTGCAGAGGAACTGGGAGGGAACTTCTGACAGGGTGGGGAGTGCACCCCTGAGGAGGGGACATTATTGTGTTCTGGGAGATGACAAGACTGGCAACTAGTGTGTGTGGAGGCTGAGGCCAGAGGTGGGTGCTTAGCATAGTGGCACGTGAAGGTCGAGGTTTAAGTTCTAGGCTCTTTCACTGTTGGGGTAAGCCACTAGAAGCGTGGAGGTGTCGAGGGGAAAAAAGGATGGTACAATAAATCTTGTTCTAGCATAATTGCCCTCAATAAAAATGTTAAATCTAATGAAATGCTTTTTAAAACAGGTCTAGAAATGTGTTATATTTTAAAAAGTTAAAAGGATACCGATACTTGGAAAAAATGTATCTTTGTAGTTGGTTGTAAAAAGAGGCAGGCAGGTGTTGTTACACAGTGTTTGTCTAAAGGCACAGCTCCTGTGGCTGCAGCACAGCCTGTGTACTTCAGGTAGGCAGGGTGGGAGCTCCTGTGGGACAGGTGGAGGTCTTCTGGAGGTGCAGACAGTGGGATTTACACTTGGATTGGGGGACAGAGTGGAGAGCAGTGGGGAGATACCCAGAATTTTGGTTGTGCAGCTCCTTTGCCAGTGCGGTGCTGGTCTGGGAGGAGCCTGTCAGTTTCTCTCTGTCCTGGCAGCACCTGTGAGTGTCCGGGTTGAGATGTTGGGCAGCAGAGAAGGGCCGAAGTGACACACGGGGACTCAGTGGGCAGATGGAAAAGGGAGTGGCACCCCAGCACCAGGTCCCTACCCAGCAAGGAGGGCCCCAGGATACCTTAGATTGAGGGGCAGGGTGCAGAAGCTGATGAGGTGTGATGGGGGGAGTGGGCAGGTGGTATGCAATTTCTCCTGGCTGTGGAGTGGACACGTCACTGGTGAGTGGCATGTGTCTGCCCATGTTGGCCAGTGGTTGGAACAGGTTGGGCGTTGAGTTCATTGATTGCAGGTGGAGATCTGCTTGGGTCTGTCTCCACTTTTGAGGAGGGGTTAGAGGGCAGTCCTCACCTCACCTTGGTGTCTTTGGCAGATTTGCTTTGTCCTCTTTTTGTGGTTTCAGCAACCTCATTCTGTGCAGGTAAAGCCAAGCCCATTCTGAGCGGTGCACAGGTCAGCAGTGTGCCTGACGGTTCTGTATGCCTGCGTGGGCACAGCCTTTTCCTCTGCAGCCTTTGCCACCTGGAAGCGGCGCCTCCCTTCTAGGAGTTGCAGCTCAGTCCTTGTGCTCACAGACTGTTTAGGCACAGCTGGGGCTGCTTTATGACCACTTGTTGTCATAAATGAGTGGCCCACATGCACCCGTGTCCCATGTTGTGGTTGGCTTGTATTTCATTTGCTTTTTCTCCTAACTTAGCACAAAGCTGGTGTAAGGCAGCAGCTTCTTGGCCCTGGCTCATTGGGGAGAGTGCCTGACAGGGTTCCTGCACTTGACCTGCAGCACTTCCTCCCAGGGACCATCCTGATGTCCGCTGTCCAGTGTTGGCCACGTGTGGTTGTCAGGCCTGGGGCCCTCCTTGCTGGGCAAGGACCTGGCACTGGGTTCCACCCTCTTTCCCATAAGAGTTGCTGGTGCTGTTTTCATTGTGCATATATTTTTGTAGATTTCATTTGCCTTTTTTCCTTCTGTTTCTAAAATTTTTAATTTGTTCCCAGTATCTGGAAGAAAATTAAGTTTTAGTTATCTTTGCCTTATGCTTTTCCCAGCAACTGGGCCTGGCATCAAGTGGATAACACGTCTTGAGCTTTTTGTTAATGACTGCCTGTAAAGCAGGGAAGGGGTTGGTTGTAGTGGTTTAAAACTGAGTAGGTTTTTTTCTAATTTGAAGTAGTATTTTATATGCTGGTGAGAGTTGTACATCTTAGGTACGATGAAGACTTGTCACCTGGTCACAGGGCATGGTGTTCAACAGGCATGACGTGCAATTTATTAGCGAAGCTTACCCAGCCCCTGTGGTGTCTCTGGCCACAGCCAAGGTGGGAAGGTGAGCAGTTGAGTGTCCGTGGTGCTCACCAGCTGTGGAGGCAGCAGCTGAGGCTCCTTCATGCACCACATGCTGTCCCAGGCCAGGAGTACAGCAGTGAGCAAGGTAGACCCTTTGTTGCTGTCACAGAAGGACTTAGAGTCTGTTGGTTAAGCCCAGATGAACGAGCACAGCGAGAGCACCGCTTCATGCAGAGGAGGTGCTAGGGGCTGCCAAACAACAGGCAGGGCTGGGATAGGCTCTGGAGGGTGGGGCACTTCCCTATTTGTCTAGTTCTTAGGGCTTCTTTTCAATATTTGATCCATTTTGCTGTTTTTGTCTGCCGCATGTCATAATTTTTAAGAAGTCCCAACAGTTTTTGTGTTTTTCAAGTGATTGTAGGATGTTCTTCTGTGCAGGTCGTGGCCGCCCACCTACGGAACCACTGCCCGATGGGTGGATCATGACATTCCATAACTCCGGAGTCCCTGTGTACCTGCACAGAGAGTCTCGGGTGGTCACCTGGTCCCGGCCGTACTTCTTGGGAACAGGAAGCATACGGGTAGGGGTTGCATCAGTTGTGAATGTAGTCTTGTAAATTGGCAGATAAGAACCTGCATGTCTGCACCCACTGCATCATAGCTGACCCTCGGCAGGGGAAAGACAGGATATTCAGACCTTTGGGGTCATTCCTGTAATCCATTGCCATTTTATTGTCCACAGAAACATGACCCTCCTCTGAGTAGCATCCCCTGTCTGCATTACAAGAAAATGAAGGACAACGAGGAAAGGGAGCAAAACAGTGAGCTCGCCCCTAGTGGGGAGGTATCCCCTGTCAAACCCCTCAGCCGATCTACAGAGCTGGAGTTCCCCCTGGAAGAGCCTGACTCCATGGGGGCCGACTTGGGGCCTCCAGATGAGAAGGACCCGCTGGGTGCTGAGGCCGCCCCTGGAGCCCTGGGGCAGGTGAAGGCCAAAGTTGAGGTGTGCAAAGACGAATCAGTTGGTAAGTTTCCAGAGGGAACTCTCTTTCCCCTTTGCTGCCTTGCACTGTCTGCAGGGATGCCACTATATTCCACGCTTCTGGGGTGCCTGCCCCTCTGCTGAAGGCCATCTGTTCCTGGTTATGTGTGTGAGGAAGGAACTGCTGGGGACCTCTGTCTACTCCTGCATGGCTGCCAAGGCCCCACGCCCTGTTTGGAGAACCTGCTGGGGTCCCACACTCCAGGCCCCTGCTCCTGGGCTCTGCAGGGCCCACGTGGCTAATGCTGCCATGGAGGTGGCTACTGTCAGTGCAGACCTTTCTTCTCTGTCACTTTTATGTTTTCCTGGAGTCTTGCTTTTTCCAGTAGGATGTGTTTGTGAAGTGTTTTGATTTATCCTGATGTGCTCAGCGTGAGCTTCTTCAATCCACGGATTCAGTGTTGGGAAACTTCCACTATTCTGTAGGCATTTCACGCTTAAACCCTGCAATTGCTTTTTGGGTGTGTGCTGGTATTTTTCACTCTCTTCTGTGTCTTTTAGCTTAGTTCTACCCATTCAAGGTCTAGTTGTTTCTTCAGTGATGGCAAGCCGTTTTAGCCCACCTGCTGAATCTTGTTCAGAGAGGACTTTGTGTTTTCAGGACTTCTGGTTGTCTGTCTTGCTGCCTGGCTTGTCTCATAACTATTTCGTGTGAGGAGCCCTGGAAGAGCTAGGGGGATGGCGTCTGGGGGATGGGGGAAGGAGCATGATGGGTGGGGCCTCGGACACCTGGGGAAGGTTTGAGTCTCACTGACCCCCAGCTCCTGGTGGATGAGCCTTTGCCTCTCCTCAACCTGCCTGACTGGTGTTGCCTCCCTCCCCAGTCCAAGTTGGCTTCCTCTGTCTTCTGTTGGTGTGCTGGGGCTTTACTCAGCGACCTAGCCAGAAGGGAGCTCTCTCTTTAAGGCAGTGGTTTATTTTTTCATACCATCTTTTATGCACGTGTAAATTAATATGTCCCTGTTTTTTTTTAAAACACCTGCCTCTGGCTTTTAACCTCAGTGCTTTCTGAGAGGTGACCACTGGTGCTAATTTCCAGACTTCTCTGAATTCATATGTAAAGAAATAACATACCCTATTTTTCGGACTATAAGACCCCCCCCCCCCAATAATGGTTGTTAATGCTGCTGTTGAGTTCTGTTTACATTTACATTGGTGAAATATTATGTTATTTATGTTACTAAATATTTTACCACTTTTTTTTCTTCAAAAATTTTTTTTTCTGTTTTCCTCTAAAACCGAGGTGCATCTTATGGTTTGAAAAATACATGTAGTTTCAGCTTATAATTAAGTAGGTGCGAGTATATTGTTTTGTAGCCTTTTCTCTTTTTAAAGATTTTTTTTTTTATTTCCAGAGAGAGGAAGGGAGGGAAGAAGAGAGGGAGAGAAACATCAATGTGTGGTTGCCTCTCATGCACTCCCAACTGGGGTCCTGGCCCACAACCCAGTCATGCGCCCTGACCCAGGAACCGAACTGGCAACCCGTTGATTTGTAGGCCGGCACCCAATTCACTAGGCCATACCAGTCAGGGCTGTAGCCTTTTGTTTTAAAAGGCTACATCTCAGTTTTTCTAACAGAACCCCTCCCTCCACCTTCTGTTGGCACTGTTCTTAGGGCTGGGTGTGAGCCACTACATGCGTGAGTGGTAGGAGGCAGGTAGGAAACTAGTGAGGCCGATGGGAACCTCTAGGAAGTAATGGGTGGGGGAGGTGGTAGGTGTGGGGGTAAAAGTAGGAGGCCCTGGGGACCTTGCTGAATGGTGAGGGGAGGGGTACTTAGTGGAGGCATGGCATCTGGGGGAGCTGTGGGGTTGGGCCAGGGACCAGGTGGGGAGAGGTGTGATGCGTGCCAAGGCCTGAGCTGCCTGGGTGTGTTGCTGAATTTGGAGGCTGCCAGGGTGGCTGGAGGGGAGAGAGCAAGATGGACAATGGGTACACAGCTCCTCTGACTACTGTTGGCAGTCAGTGCCTGTTTTGATACAGGGGCAAAGGCCCTGAAGGCTGCCTGATTTTTTTTTTAATCTTCCATTAAAAAAGAATTTTTTTTGTTCTTTCTTCAAATAAACTAAAAGAACATCCTAGAAGTTTGCTCATAGGGATCTGCCATAAAAACTTGAACCACTTGAGTGACTGGACCTAACTCTTTGCTTTCCTCGCCCTTCCAGAGGAATAGGGCAAGAGCAGTGGGGATGGCGGGTGGGAGCTGTCTGACGGGAGGCCATCGCTGTCCAGTTCACTGGGCAGAGGAGACAACTTGATGTGGAAAATCAGTCATTTGGTCCTCTGGAAATCTTGTGCAGATCTTGAGGAATTTCGGAGCTACCTGGAGAAGCGTTTTGACTTTGAGCAAGTTACTGTGAAGAAATTCAGGACCTGGGCTGAGCGGCGGCAGTTTAACCGGGAAATGAAACGGAAACAGGCCGAGTCTGAGCGGCCCATCCTGCCAGCCAATCAGAAGCTTATCACTCTGTCTGTGCAAGATGCACCCACAAAGAAAGGTGAATTGGGGCTTGAATTGTGACGTTGGCAGACTGGTTATACTGGTAATTTTTCACTTGATCTTAAAATGTATACTTTGCGTGTGAGTTGCATTTTAATTCAAAGCTTACGTTTACCCTGCAAATACACGTTCATGGCAATGAGCCCCTAACACAATGACCTGGTCACTTGGATGGTGCCAGGTCTGAGCGTTAGCTTATAGGAGGGTCCTCACACTGTTTTTGAGATGGTCTTTTTTGTCACAGAATTTGTCATTAACCCCAACGGGAAATCTGAGGTCTGCATCCTGCACGAGTACATGCAGCGTGTCCTCAAGGTCCGCCCTGTTTATAACTTCTTTGAATGTGGTAAGTTTACTTTCCCGTTTCTCAGTCCTAAGGTCACACGCCTTACTTTGGTCATGGCTGGGGAGGCAGGAGCTGGCTTTAGCTGAGTTAGAAATGAAAGGGAAGGACAGGGAGAAGGGAGTTGCAGATAGGCAGCTCAGTTTTATGGGACTGTGTCCAGTCTAAGGGTCAGTGCCCTCTGCTTCCCCTCATTTGTTCACAACCCCCTTCCTCATCTTTCTTTGTTCCTTATTCTGAGGAAGGCCTCTTGCTGTCTCCGGCTCCCCCAGGTAGATGAAGGGATTTCAGGCCTCCACTTCCCATCAGCTGTCTCCTGTCCATCCTTGTCACACCTCTATGAAAACCAATTTGTCTTCCCCCTCGAAGCCAGAACCTAGGAATTACTGACTGTTCTTGTTGCTTCTTTGGCTCACTACATCTGTGCTCCCCTGCCCCTCACAGTCCTGTGTCTGTTTCTCAGATGTTGGTCCCTGTCTCTGGTGTTTCTACCTCTGACCTCTTGTTTCCCCTCTGCCTCACTATCCCGTGGTCCCCATTTACCGAACTCTTCCAGGTGTGCTCCCTGCCGCCCCATCTCAGCTCCATCTCAGTGTCTCAGGGTGTCCCCTTGTCTCTGCCTTCTGGCAGCAGCCCTGACCCCACTTTGTCTGTTGGTGTGAGCAGATGGTGTGTGTGTGCATGCATGCTTTTAATGTCTTGGCAAGTGTGTTTTAAAACAGTGATTTTAATTTTAAGAGAACCCAAGTGAGCCTTTTGGTGCCTCGGTGACCATTGATGGTGTGACCTATGGATCTGGAACTGCAAGCAGCAAAAAACTGGCGAAGAATAAAGCTGGTAATGTGCCTGCTTAGGTTCGGAGCCCCACGCTACTCGCTGTGTCTGCCCCTCCCCTGGTCTGGGGAAGGCTGAGCAGCAGCCCATGTGGGAGGGGTATGGGTGTAGAAATCCATTTTATTTATGTAATTATCTCTTTTGATTTTTAAAAATTAAGTGCTTATTGGGAAAGACTCATATATAGAAAGTAAAACCTGAGAAATACAAATAGAAGGTCCCCTTCTCTTTTCATTAGCAGCTGGCCTAAAAGCCCCCCCCCCCCACCCCCACAGAGCTGCCTAGGCTGTGCTAGGCACATGTTTTATAGTAGGTTTGTGTTTAAAGCGAGCAGAATGTGGGTATGCTGCAGATGGAAAACAGGGGAGCCTGCGTGCTGTTGGCATTTTCTTCGAGTGGTTTCAACATTCATGAGGACAATATCCTGAGTCCTTCAAACTCCAAATTTGGGACTGCCACTCACTGAACACAGCATAGCAGATCAGTGAGAAAGGTTATGTTTTTTGGTTAAAACTCATTGCTCTTTTTGACCATGTAGGTGCCATTTGCTTTTGTGCCCAGCACAGGTAGCTGCGTGCATTCTTTTCCAAAAGCCATTTGTTCCAGCATCAGAGCTATTTAGCCTCTTAGGAGTGGACCACATTTCAGGGGGGGCATTGGGTGCATTCCAGGCCCTGGCACCCATAGGTTGATTCTTGAGATTTCTACCATTCCCATTATTGTCCAAAGCAGCTCTGCCCCTTCATAGTGTGAAGTATGTCAGTTGTATTAGTCTCACTGGGTCTCCAGTTAGTGAGAGTGTTTTTGTTCTTGGGACTCAGCATTTCCCTTGTGTTGCTTTCCTTTGTCAGTGTCTGCTGAGGACAAGTGGGGTAATATGTTATTGTCTGCCCTTCCCCTGTGAGGCTGTGCTGGGCTCACACACTCCGCACCATTCTCCAGGAAGGCCTTTTGTTGAGCTTGGAGAAATTCTGCCAAAAGACTTTGTTCAACAGTCTGGGTGTTACCAAGGTTATAGAGCAGATGACCCTCAGAGCAGGGCCCAGGGTGGGGGGCAGAGACATCCTGGTGGCAGGGCGTTGCTGCACTGCTCCCCATGTGCAGGGTTCTACTCCTTCTGCCCAGACCTTGCTGCTGTCTGGACGCCTGCACTTGGATATCTTGCAGGCACTACAACCCTATGGGGTCAGACTATTGCACCCCTCCCCCACTCCTGTGCCCCACTTTCCCCACCTCAGTGGTGAGTGGCAGCCTTGCTCATTCGAGCATCCGTGCTTAGCATGGCTCTATCTTGCAGACGCTTTCTCCAGAGGATCCTTTGGATCTGGCTGTATCTGCCTGCCACACTTACGTACCCTGCTGAGTTCACTGTCCTCCTTACTTGGTCCAGGTTCTGCTGAGCCATTTGCCTGCATGTCACCTGATTCCTCTCACATGCAGATCTCCTCTCCTAATCTGCTACAGGTGCCTCACGGCACAGGTCTCCTTTGCTGGGGATATGCTCTTTTCCATCCTCTGCTGTCTCTGTCTCTGCAGCACTGCTGCTTCACGGTGCTCTATACCCCCACTGAGCCCTGGGGTCCCTGGCCCTCCCTGCAGAGGAGCCTGTGTATAGCTTGCCCTGCAGATGGGAAGCAGGCTGGGCCTGAGCCCTCATCCTCAGGGCTTTTCTTTTCATAGCGAGAGCTACGCTGGAAATCCTCATCCCTGACTTCGTTAAACAGACTTCTGAGGAGAAGCCCAAAGACAGTGAAGAGCTTGAGGTGAGTGTCATGGCTCTGCCCTGTGGGGCTGTGACTGCAGCGCAGCCTGTCCTGCCCTGCTGTGCGGGTGCCCCCAGTGGTTGGGTCGCCCAGACTTCAGGTTGTGTTGTTGGGTTTTACCTCATGAAGGGGAGCTTGCTTGTCTTGGTGAAAGCAGGGGAGAAATGTCGTTTCTGTCCTTGTGACACACGGTTGATAGTGGGAAGTGGCTCGTGTGTGATGAATGTATTTGGGAGCACATCAGCTTTCTTCATAGATCGGGAGCGGACCTTTGAGGCAGAGTCAGCAGCAATTAGATTGTTCTTTATGTTAAGAACCACTTAAAACTACTGTGAACTTTTGTTTGTTTTTGGTATATTTGACTCTATGATTTGTAACAAGGCTTCTCAAACTCCGAAGAATGCTTTTTTTATACAAGCTTTATTGATACCTGTTTCATATACCATACATTTTACTATTTTAAGCTCAGTAGTTCAGTGGATTTTTGTGTATTCAGATTTGTATGATCATCACAACAGTCTAACCTTAGAATGTTTTGGCCGGCACTTCCAGTGCTCCCCTTCCCTAGCCCCTCAGCACCCGGAAATCACCGATTCACTCACTGTCTCTCTGGGTTTGCTGGTTCTGGACACTTCCTGGGAATGAACCCCCTCACATGCGGTCCACTGTGTAACTGGCTTCCTTCACTGAGTGCGCTGGAGAGCGTGTTCTCCTGTCTGTTCCTGGGTTACTGAGCTTTTGCCAAGACTAGATGTTGGGTTTTCTCAGATGACTTTTCTGTTTCTGTTGAGAGGATCATGTGGTTCTTGTTTTTTACTCTACTAATATGGTGATATATTACATTGAGTTTTTTTTTTTTAAGATTTTATTTTATTTTTATTTTTAGAGAGGGAAGGGAGGGAGATAGAGAGAGAAACATCAATGTACGATTGCTGGGGGTTAGGGCCTGCAACCCAGGCATGTGCCCTGACTGGGAATCGAACCTGAGACACTTTGGTTCGCAGCCCGTGCTCAATCCACTGAGCTACGCCAGCCAGGTCAAGTTTTTGAATGTTAAACCGACCTTGCATTCCTGGCATAAATCCTACTTGGCCATGATGTACAGGGTGTAATTGTTTTTATGGGTTTCTGGATTTGGTTTACCAGTATTTTGGTAAGGACTTCTGTAGCTGTATTTATTTACAGGGGATGCTGATCTGCAGTTTTCTTAGGATGTTTTTGTCTGGTGGTGTTAGGGTAATACTGGCCTCAAAGAATGAGTTGGAAAGTGTTCCTTCCTCTTCCATGTGTTGGAGTAGTATGTGAAGGAGTGGTGTTAATTTTTTAAACATTTGCTAGAATTTACCTGTGAAGCCATCAGGGCCTAGAGTTTTCTTTGTTTGAAGTTATTTAATGATTAGTTCCATCTTTTTACTTGTTACACATCTATTCAGATTTTTTTCTTTCTTTTTGAGCCACTTTTGGGACTTTGTATATTTCTGGGAATTTTAAAATTTCATCTAGGTTATCTAACTCATTGGCATAAATTTGTTTATAGTATTTCCTTAACTATCCTTTTTGTTTTGGTAAGGTTATGATGTAACTTCTTTAATGCTTGATTTTAGCAGTTTGAGTCTCTTTTTTAAAAATTCTCATCTGAGGATATGTTTAATGATTTTTAGGAGGGGGAAAGGGTGGTGGGGGTGGAGAGAGAAATATCGATGAGAGAGAGAACCATCAATCAGTTGCCTCCCATGTGCACCCCAACTGAGGATGGATCCCGTGGCCTTTTTGGTGTTGTATGGGGACAACACCCCAACCACCTGGGCCACCCAACCAGGGCTCAAGTCTTTCTTTTCTCAGTCAGTCTAACCAGAGTTTTACCAGTGTTGTTGACCTTTTCAAAGTTCCAACTTCTGGTTGGTTTTGTTGGCTTTTCCTTTTTTTTTTTTTTTTTTTTTTTTAATTCTTTAGGTGCTCTAGCCTTTCTTGTGCTAGTTTTGGGTTTAGTTCCTTCTTTAATAGTGTCTCATGGTTAGTGTACTGATTTGAGGTTTTCTTTCTGTATAGCTTACAGCTATAAATTTTCTTCTGTGTACTGTTTTAACTGCATCCCATAAACTTTACTGTGTTGTGTTTCTGTTTTCATTCATCTCAAAGTATTTTTCTAATTTCCTTTGTAATTTCTTGAACCCTTGGTTATTTTAGTTTACATAATATATTTGTGGCTTTTCCAAATTTCATTTAGTTACTGATTTTTAACTTAATTCCATTGTGTAAAAGCAGTTAGTCTGATTTCAATCAGTCCTTCCATGTTCCTTTAGGCTTGTTTTGTGACCTAACAGATGGTCTGTCCCGGGCAATGTCCCATGTACGTGTGAGAAAAGGGTATATTCTGTTACTGGGTGGAGAAAACCGGATGTCTTTTAGGTCTAGGTGATGTGCAGTGTTTTCTGCGTAATTATTTAATCCATTATTGTCAGTGGGTATTGAAGTCTCCAGCTGTTAGTGTTGGATTGTTTACTTCTCCCTTCAGTTCTGTCAGTTTTTGCTGTATGTACTTTGGACTGTCAGTTGCTTTCATTTGTAATATTTGATATAATAAGAAATATCTGTTTGGTTTTTGACCTTGGTTCCTGGGACAGAGCTAAAGTAATACAGTAAGTTATTTTTTTGTTCCCAGTTCTTGAACTAGCTCCAGGTTGATAAAGGTGAATGTAATGTCTTTTGTTATTGTTTTTTTTTTTAACTTTTTAAATTGTTTTGGGGTGGGGGGAGAACACAGTGATTTGTTGTCCCACTTATTTATTTATTCAGTGGTTGGTTCTTGTATGTGCCCTGGCTGGGGATTGAACCCATAACCTTGGCTCATCAGGATGACGCTTTGACTGACCAAGCTGCCTGGCCAAGGGTGTTCTTACTATTCCCCTGTCTACCACATTGGAGTTTATTTATGTTAGCGAAGTGACTTGGAAAGACCCTAAGGAAGGGGTGAGGTGCTGTTTGCCAGGGGAACCTACATTTAATTAGAGGGTTGGAATTTTTAGCCCCACCCTTCATTCCACCCCCACCCCCAATTTCCAGCCAAGGGGGTAAAAGGGCTGGAGGCTGCCTGCGTTAATCACTCATAGCCAGTGGTAATCAGTTGTGCTTCTGTAGTGAAGCCTCCATAAAAAAACGTAGCCAGTGGTGTTTAGGAGCCTCTGGGCTGGTGAGCCCATGGAGACGGAGGAAGAGTGGCGTGCTTGAAGAGGGCGTGGGAGCTCTGTGTTCCTGCCCTTCTCCAGTCCTTTGCCCTGTGCCAGCACATTTCAACTGGAGTGCCACAGAATTTTTAGAACGTTCAATACCCTACTATTTAGTCAGGGCACTGACCTCTTTTCCCTTAGATTGTCAAGTAAAAAAATGACAACCGCCAATACAGCAATAGTTGTCCACAACAAAAACCTATTTTTTTGTCAGATTGGCGAACATTTTTTGGTATGCCACAGAATTTTAGTAATTAGTTTATGCGTGCCCTGAGATGAAAAAGGTTGGAAATTGTTGGAATAGGGCACTGTAGGTAGTTTGCATTTTCCAGCAATTGGTCTGTTTTATCTAAATGCTTGAATTTATGGGTATTGGGTTCTCGGTGGTGCTCCCTCGTGGTCCTTCCCTGTCTGTTGGGCACCAGTCTCCCAGCTCTCCTGTGCTGTGCTTAGGGGGTCCCTTCTATCCTTTGCCTTGTGCTGTCTTGAGCAGGAGCTCCCACATTCCCCTGACCGGTTAACTACCAGCTACCAGGTCATTGTGTGTGGGCCTTTGCCAAGGCCTTTGGGTGTTTTGGGGCTTCTGGGCACGCAGCGCACGCGTGTCCTGGCTTTAGCTGTCAGGGAGAAATCTGAAGCTGCAGGGTACGCAGGGTCTCCTCCTGCTCGGCCAGATCACAGGTCCACAGCCCAGGTGCTGGCTACTGGTTCGAGTGGGTTTCACAGGGTGAATGAAAACTGAACATTGCTGATGGGTTGGCTGCCTGGCCAGCCATTAAGGATGTGTCCAGGGCCTGGGCCTGACTTCTTATGAGTAACTTTTCCTGGAAACTGATCCACACTGATGTGGGCCCTTAAGAGTGGAAACGTCTTGTGGGCACCTGTTGGAAGAATAGTAGCCAAATGATAGCAAGAGGATTTCCTGCTGACAGAATCGGCAGTTCTCTTCAGAAACAGTGCCTTTCTTTCCTCAACTCAGTCACAGTAAACACCCCACTGCCCTGCTCAGAGGAGCTGTGCCGTGTGTTCTTATAAGAAGAGGGGAGGGCAGCGGAGAGAACACCATGTGGAGATGGGAGTTTTGCTGCCACAAGCCAAGGAAAGCCTGGGGCCACCAGAAGCTGGACAAGTCAAGGAAGGAGCATCCCTGAGAGGCTTTAGGAGCAGGGCCCTGCTGACACCTTGACTTTTGGACTTCTGGCTTCCAGAATTGGAGGAAATAAATTTGTTGTTTTAAGCCACCCAGTTTGTGTACTTTGTTACGGCAGCCCCAGAAGACTGCAGCCCCCACTGGGAGGTGGGCCTTGCTCCTGGGTTGCTTCCCGCATTTACCAGTCACTCTTGCCTGGCATCTGTCTCGGTTGTGCAGGACTTCCCTTTTTCTCCTTACCTGGTGAAGTGGTTTCCTGTTAACCTTTAGTAATCTTTCTGTTCTTTGATCACAACGATCAGCTTTACATCCAGGATGACTTTGTGTTTGAGATGAGAGCCTGGCGAGGCCCTCTGCAGCCTTCCGGGAGATCGGCTGATAGAGAACGCAGCTTTAGTCGGCTTGTCTCCTCTCTTCTGCAATCTCACAATGATCTTCACGTTTTTCTCCAAAGGTGGTTTATCTTGAGATTTCTGACTAATTATGTGAAATCTGAAGATCAGATTCAGAAAAGACTCCTTAGACTGGTTGGCTGTGTGGCCCTGGCCCTTGGCTGCACCAGAGTCTGTCAGCCCGTCCTCAGCACTCTTCAGCCTGGTTCAGTGTGGCTCCTTGTCTGTGTCTCAGAGGGCCAGCTGGACAGTTGAAGAGGGGTGAGAGGTGCTCCCCAAGGCACTGAGGAGGACAGGAGCATGGGAGCAGCTCTGCAAGGCCAGCACTTAGGAGAGGGTGATTTGTTTTATAGTATTTTAACCACATCAGCATCGAGGACTCACGGGTGTATGAGCTGACCAGCAAGGCCGGACTGTTGTCTCCCTATCAGATCCTTCACGAGTGCCTTAAACGGTAGGTGGGGGCTTCCCGTCCTGAATCAGGTTGTGGGGACTTCTTTCTGGGTGCCCAGCATCTTTACTGGCTGTTTACCCTGGCTTAAGAGGCCATACTAAAGGCTGAGCCATTACAAGTATTCTCTGCGGGCACAGAGGCCTTGTAGTCTCTCAGAACCCTGTGGGAGGGGGTTGGGTGTACTTGGAGAACCTCATCCTCTTCATCCAAGAATCACTTTTGGGGAAAGGGTTGGCATTGTCTTCAGAGAGCCCTTAAAGAACTCTCTGGAAGCAGCTATTTCTTCCTCCTCAGCTGATGTCAACCATTGTCTTTGTTTTCTCCTAAAGAAACCATGGAATGGGTGACACATCCATCAAGTTTGAAGTGGTTCCTGGTAAAAACCAGAAGAGTGAATATGTCATGGCGTGCGGCAAGCACACAGTGCGAGGCTGGTGTAAGGACCTCCCCCCCGCCACTGCTGACTGTGTAGTCAGATGACTGCTGGGGTGTTGCCCTATTGGCACCCCTCAATGTAGTCTCTCTGGGAGTTTTGAGCCCCTGTGGCTTGGCCTGGGGCCACTGCTCTACCGTTGCTCCTGAGTTCTGGCCATGTGTGCACTGACTGCGTCCAGTAGTGTCCGCTAGCATTTCACGTTGAAATCTGGAACATAGCTGGCCCGAGATGTGGCTGTGACAGTCCTCTCTCTCTGCTTCCTCTCTCCTCTCCTCCTCCTCCTACCGGGCTTGGACTGGTCATTCTGTCTAGGCCTTACGTTCCTCTCCTGCCACCTCCGTCCCCTGGCAGCTCTTGGTCCCTGTGGTATTGGGGGACATCCTGCTCAATTGGTAGCAGAGCCTCTGGCTTGTCACACTCTGCATCTCTGTGCTGGGCGTGTGCTGCCCCTCTGCCTTCTGGTCTGTGTGTGCTACCTGTGCTCTTTACCTAACTGGAGTGTTGAAGTAACCGCTTTTTAGAATATTTTAAAAGGAAACTTTGTGTAACTACTGTAAGCACAAAACCAGTGCTGTATAAATTAGAAGGTATGCACAAGTTGACCTGTGGAAAATGCAGGGCCACATGGAGACCTGGTGTGTCCTCCGCTCCAGGATACACCAGCCCCACTGAGAAGTGTTCCTGAGCAGGTGGGCAGGGTGTGAAGTGGAGGAGGGGTCCTGGTGTTGGGACTCCCTCCTCCAAGCCGGGAGGCCCTGTATGGAAGTGTGGCTTGCCTTGGCCTACTGAGCCAGAGTGCCCACTCAGTACTTGCTATTCTCTAGGCCCACTCTGCATCCTGGCCCTGCCTTCCCTCTGTTTAGGAGCCTCCTCCAAAGCACACATACACTCTGGAAACTCCCCCTATGGGCCTTCCACTGCCTGCCTCCAAAGAGCTCAGGCCACATGTTTCATGATACCTTGTTGCTGCTTGTCTGTGTGCCTGGAAATGGGGGGATTATGCTGGGAGGAAGGACTCTTAAGACCTACCTTGGTCGCGTCCTGGCCTTCTGGAGCCTCTGATGGGCTGTCCTACGAAGTGGGGTTGGGGTGGGTCCTGGTCCGGGGTTTGTGAGGTGCCAGTGCTCTTGGTAGAGAGCAGTTCTTTGCCCTTTCCTGTAGAATGTGCCCTTGGCTCAGGTTGGAGGGGGCAGGTGAGCTCCTTTTTAGGCAAGGTGGCTGTGTGGACAGCTGGGTGTGTGTGACTTCTCTGCATATCCTTTCCCTCTTCACAGGTAAAAATAAGAGAGTTGGGAAACAGTTAGCCTCTCAGAAAATTCTTCAGCTGCTGCACCCACATGTCAAGAACTGGGGGTCTTTACTGCGCATGTATGGCCGTGAAAGCAGCAAGATGGTCAAACAGGTAACAGAACCTCTCTCCCAGCCCTGGAGTCCCACTGTCATGGGGGACAGAGTCAAGCAGCTCTGCTCGTGTTCATGGCCGCTCCTATTGGGCTGTCTGTTGGGCCATGTCTGTGACTTTGTGGGGGTGGGAGTCTTCCCTGCCCAGAGGGCCTGGACCTGGCTTGGCAGTATGGGGAGGGGACTAGAGTAGCGGGAGGTGCAGATGGTGAGTGCTGCCATCCTGACTTGAGTGCTTAGTCCACTGACAGGAGGCCTTATGCCAATTTGAGTCCACCCAGTGGCTGAGGGAGAGTGAGCACACAAGGGCAACTCTGGGCAACAAACACAGTACTGACCTTTAATTCAGCAGCCTGCGTATCATCTCTTTTGCTTCTGCTGCTTTTGCCAAGATCTTGAGATTTAAACCAATAGTCTTAGGTTTGTGTGCTTTGTCGGGTGGAGGGAAGTACCGGGAGGTGAGTATTTATTTTTTCCCTGATGTTTATAGAAAGTCTGTATTATCAGCACCCCAGTAAGTGGAGGGGTGGTGGTGTAGATGGTAGGGACTGCAAAGGGTGAGGAATATGCTGTGGATCCTCAGACTATTCCTGAAGATTCCCTTGTTCTAGGCATGACAAGGCGGGGTGAGGGAGGTGACAAGGGCCCCCAGTGTGCTTAGGGGAACCTCAGGGTATGTGTTGAGAAAACTTGGGTGCAGTGCAGATGGTGTTTATTGCACCTTTTGTATATACCTGCTTCTGTGCATCCTCTTGGGCTAAGATTGAGGGAGAAAGAGCCCACTTTGGCTGGAGGGCAAGAGGTCCAGCGCAGGCACAGCCCAGCATGGGGCTTTTGGAGGGCAGGTGGAGCCTGGCATCCATGGGACAGCAGTTGTCCTGAGAGATGGGGGGTGTTAGGACATTTTGATCTTGCACTGAAAGTCTAAGGCATGCAGAGAGCTCAGTGACGGGCTGATGGCCTCCTGGCTAGGGCCTCTTCAGGCAGAGGGCTCTGGGCATAGTGAGTGCCTGGCTGACAGCTCTTTCTGAGGCCATGTCCAGCTTCACTGTATCTGGGCAGGAGTGGAAACAGCCAGGGTGCTTTTGTCTTGTGGAAACAGGAGGTTGTGGCTTTCTGTCCACTGAGGATGGGGCAGTGGGGGCAACATGGACTGCACAGCGTTCTCTGCACAGGTCGAGGGTGGGGCAACTGGTGCTGGGCCAGGGCAGTCCTGAGACGGAGGCACTGTGCTCCCCAGGAGACCTCAGACAAGAGTGTGATCGAGCTGCAGCAGTATGCCAAGAAGAACAAGCCCAACCTGCACATCCTGAGCAAGCTGCAGGAGGAGATGAAGAGGCTGGCCGAGGAGAGGGTGAGCACGGCCGTGGCTCTTTCATCCCCTTGCCCCCGAGGCAGGGGGAGGGGGCCAAGCTGCGTCATATTGTGGCATCTGTGGGGAGAAAGCTGTCTCCTAAGAACCTGTCACTAGTTTCTGACACCCTGGCAGTGCCCAGGCACCTGAAAAGCCCTAATCCTTCCACATTCAATTTGTTTGTCCTTGAGCTTCAGCATTCGTGGTACTCGTGCTAAATCACGAATGCTGGCAGCCCTGACTTGTGGTTGTGAAGGGCCCTGCTGCTGTGTGCTGACTCTGGGTCCCCAATAGGTGCTGGCTGTTTGAGGACAAGGACAGTGTACTGGCCAGGCAACCCCCGCGCCCCCCAGTTCAGGGTCCTGTGGGTGACAGACTGCTGTCCTGGGTCTCTTCCTCTTGGAGTCCTCAGCAGTTCCAAGTGGGGAGTGTGGTTCACAGAACAGTTAAACTGGGGTAGGGCTCAGTGTCCGTGCAGCTTTCTAAAGCCAAACATTCAAGGGGCCTCTGGGCTGACCTTGTCAGCTGTGGCATCAGCCTGGGCCCGAATAAACCTTGAAGGAGGTGTTGTCTTTGTGGCCTTTTGGGTCCACGAGAGGCCTCACTCCTGCAGGTTGGGGGTTGGGAGAGAAACCCACCCAGGTGGTATATCCTTGGTGGCTGTGATCTCCTTGGCCCTTCACTTTTTAGTGTATGTCCTTATTCTCAGGGAATCGCGTGGTACTCTGCTGTTCAGGTAGAGTACCTGACCCTCCCAGTCAGCTCCCTGTGCGGCCCACTTCCCTCCCTTCTAGCCTGAAGTCTCAGAGCAGAGATGCAGAAATGCCCTCCTGCTCCAGAGGCTGCCTGGCACCAATCTACTAGGCTCACCCCACCCATCCACCTGTTCCTCTCGGGAGCTTCTTGCCTGAAGGTGGGCTGCAGCAGGTTCTCATCTCACTGGCATTTCTGACCTTTGTTGTTTTTCTAGGAGGAGACTCGGAAGAAGCCCAAGATGTCTATTGTGGCATCTGCCCAGCCTGGCGGTGAACCCCTGTGCACTGTGGACGTGTGAGGAGGTAGCAGACTGGGCATGGGGGCTGCCAGCTCTGCTGCTGGGGAGACCACGCACCGCGCACTCTGCAGCCCCTTGCCTCCAATCTAAGTTCCTCTCCTACAGCCACACGTCTGAGGGGTGGGGCTCCAGTACGTGGGGACAGCCAGGGCCATGTACTGTACCATACCGTACCGTACCATTTCCTTGGGGGCCACCCACAGGTCTGAGTGGGCATGTTAAAACATCAGCTCAGCCTGCCTGCACAGGTGGAAGCTGAGCTTGGAGATGACCTCTCTTGTATGGACTTACTGCAGACTGGTTTTATGAAGGTTTTCATGAGTTTTAGTACACAACCTGCACTGACAAACAGTAGTTGATGACAAGATGAAATGAGAAAGTGATGGTCGGGTCACATGGCACCCTGTGCCCAGGACTCACATGGGCCGCTGAGGGGCCTGGCGAGAAGGCTCGTGCTGGCAGCCCTCCCCTTCCTGTCTCCTGTGTTCCCCTTTCTCTGAAAATGTTATAACAGGAATGAGCATTTCAGACCGTTTTGGTTTAAAATAAACACAATGTTAGAACTATTTTTCAGAGATTGCAGGCAAATCATCAAGGTGATTTATTCAGTATGAGCCTCAGTCTGGCTTTTTGCCCAAGCCCTGAGCTGGGGTGTGGTCCATTTTTCTTTTTTTAATTTTTAACTTTAATTTTGATTTTAGAGATAGAGACACATGGATTTGTTGTTCCAGTTATTTACACATTCTTTGGTTGATCCTGTATGTGCCCTGACTGGGGAACAGATCTGCAGCCTTGTGTATTGGGATGACATTCTCTAACTGCGCTGCCTGGCCAGGGCCTTCTGAGTACGTCTTAATGCTCTAAAAACACACCTCAGACATCAAGGCCCCTTACCTGGCCTCTGGCAACTTTTTACTAAAGATTTTTGCACAGTCAATTCCCTCTGTCCGCTCTTAATTTTTAAAGCTTTTATGATATTTTAGCATTTGGAAAGAAACAGTGCGTAGAAGATAGATTTGGAATTATGTAGCAGATATGAACAGTTAATGCATTTTAGCACGTGGATTTATTTAAGAGGAAACAAGGACCTTTAGTGCAATCCACTCTTGATCACAAACTGGCACTCCTCTCCAGAGGTGGTGCCGGCACATGGACGGTGGCTTCATGGATTTCAGAGGCAGCTGCCTTGTGCAGCCAGGCCTGGTGACCAGCTTACTCCTGACCAGCAGCCTGTGCTCTCCAGGTGGCCCCTGTGGACAGGTGCAGGGGTAGATGTGACCCTGGGTTGTCCCCATATGCAAGGCAGTGGTGGTGAACCATCTGTTTCCTGTCCCTGAGTACCTGTTCAGGGTGCCACATGCTCACGGTGCACTGCCAGATACAGGAGCCCGGCACTGGGTTGCATTGTTAACATTCTTGGGGTGTGTCTGTCCTCCACCACATCCCCTGTGGATGCTGTTTGCTTCCAGGAAGACAATGTTGGCCTTGTGGGCCACCCAGTGTATCCCTCCCTCGGCGCCTGTGTGACCAAGGTTGGCTTCTGTGTTGACCTTTATAAAACAGAATTCTCAATCAAGTTGCTGTAATTATACACTTGCTTCTGTCTTGCCTCCTATCTGCAGCTGTGAATAATCATTTGACCGTGACTGTTTGCCCTTAAAACAGGCAGATGCACCATTGTGAACCAAAGCTTTGTGCACGTGTTACTAGAAGTGGGTGAGCCTCACTGCGGCCTTCCCAAGTCTTTCCTCTGTCCCATGTGTGGGTGCGAGTGTTGTGTGCACACAGCTGTACTGTGAGGGTGGAGGGCAAGGAGAGCCTCTGCTGATGCCACCTGTCATGTGCCTCCCAGGTGGCAGCTGGGCCATTGCTGTTAACAGTGACCCTTGATTGGACATATAAAACAAAACTGACCAAAAGGTTGACTGGTGTTTTTCTTCTTCCTGACAATGGGAGATGGGGGGCCTGGTGGACCCTCAGTTTGCCAGAACCTCTGGAGCAATCCTCAATGGGCTAGGGTGTTTGCCTGGACACAAACCCAGGAATGTCCCTGCCCAGCTTTCCTTGGTCACCATGCAGGTTGCTTTCCTGCAGGGCTAGCTGCGGATAAAAGTTGAGGTTCCTCTCTTTGGTGCACAGGAAGTGGGGTCTAAGCAGGCAAGGCCAGCCCCTTGCCCTGTGCTCCTTACCCCACATACACACTTGGACAATGGCTGTGAAGTCTGACTGCTTTTCCTTGGGCTTAAGCATAAAATACCAAGTTCTGCTATAACTTCCATTGTTCAAAGGACCTGGGAGAACCACCCCAAAATCCAGCTCTAGCTGGGTCAATTCTTGGCTATTCCCAGGGCTGAGTCAGAGGCTGAGACTTAAGACTTACCCCAAGTGTACCTTCTAGCTGTCCCTTTGCACCTGCAGTGGGGGACAGAGGAGCCTGTGTGCCAAAGCCCTGGGTTCTTATCACAGAAACATGGATAGTTCAGCAGTTGTTTATTCTGGCCATTGTGGCCCAACTGGTCCAAAGAGAACAGGAGTGTGTGTGTAATGTATGTGTCCCCAGGGTACAGGAACTATGGCCACAGGGACAGGAATGCCCTAGGCAGGACAGCTGGGTCTTAGGCCATGTTGGTTACTGCCCCATGGCGTTTCCAGGTGAGGCAAGGACTTGAGCCACTTGGTGTGTGCCCGTGATGTGATGCAGACTGAGCCCTGTTGCGGAAGGGCTGGTTTCCATTGCTCCAGGGCCTAGGAAGGAGGGGAGAACCCAGCTTCCTGCTGGGTATCACCAGGGGGCCCTGGTGAGTGCTGGGCAGGAGGGTCCTGGGGCTCCAGGGTCTCTGTGTCATTGGGGTGCTCCACTCTCTCGAACAAGATGAGCATCTCGCAATGTGGTGTCTGCGGGAACAGGTCCACGGCCACAGCCTTGACTGGCCGGAAGGGGGTGCCCTTCACCCGGTTAGATGGGGCTCTGCAGAGGCTATGGTGGGAAGGGAGCAGTCAAGGTCAGCCATGTAGCTGGGTCTTCTGTAGGGGGTATGAGGCTGGGTGCTGGCCCCGTTTCACCCCAGACCCCCACCTCACACTCACTCGACAAAGTTGCCCATGGCCGCCCGGGGGTTGCAGGAGACATACAGGAGACGCTTGAGATTCTCAGCTCTGCGGATGGCCAGGATCACTTTGGAATCTGAGGAGGCAGATTCCTCAAGAGAGGGTCCCCACCTCAAGGGGAGAATGGAGGCCCAGTGGGTCTGGACATCAGGCCTGAGGCTGCACAGCCCGGAGTGCCACCTGGATGTCATTGCCCTCCTCTTCCCTGTACTACCCCCAAGTGGAGGCTACTCACGCAGGCCAGCACGGGGTGGGTCCAGGATGGCAATGAGCTGCTGGGAGGCCAGTTTGCTCACCAGGGCAGGCACCAGGTCCTCAGCCCTCCCGCAGTGGAACTCGACATTGCTCAACTCTGCAGAAGACACAGCAACCCCGCTGGGACCTGGGATGCCTGGCCCCACAGGGCCCGCCCAGTGCCTGGTGTCCTGAAGGCCCTAATCAGAGGTGCCTGGGGAAAACACTGGCCAGGTGATGTGCTCGCCCTCCTCTCAGGCAGTCCTGGGCACATATTAGGGGACGTGTTGTGCCTTCTGTACAGTCCCCACCCCCCTTCTTGCCCTAGAAGCAAGGAGCTGTGCAAGGTGCACAGCAGAGGTGACTGCCCGCTGTGTGGGGCCCCGGCTCTCACCATTGTTGTGGGCATTCACCCGGGCATCCTCCACGGCCTCCTGGCACAGCTCAATCCCCACAACTCTCTTCACCTTCTGAATCAAGGAAAGGGCACAGGCTGATGGTGCCCTGCACTACCCCAGGAGCTTCTTAGGGAGGAGAGTAGCAGGAGGCATTGTGGGGGTGTAGAGGAGGATATGGGACAGGCTGGGGGTCACTGGGAGGTGTGGTCATGAAGCGGTGCCAACACAAGGGTGGGGTAGGGAGAGGACATCTTCAGCTGGGGCAGCAGAGCTTACCTGGGCCAGGGCCAGGCCAATGGTGCCGGTGCCACAGCACACATCCAGCACTGTGCTCTCCGAGTCCAGCTGGGCCCAGTCTTGGATGACTGTGTAGAGCACCTCAGCAGCCGGGCTGTTCACCTGGAGGGTGGATGAGCATCCCTGCCCAAGTTAGCCTTCCTTCCTGCATCCACAGCCAAGTGCCTTCGTCCCCTGGGGCACTCCCCTGCTCCGAGGCCCATGGCTTAGTCCCTGGCTCACTTATCTTTTCTAGGTCTCCTGATCCCATCCCTCCCCACCTCTAACTGCCTAAGGACCCAAGGGCTAGCCCTGCCACTGCCTCACCACCCACAAGACACTGGGCAACCTCACTCAGGGTCCTGGTTTTAAAAGCCACTCAATGCTGACCCCCTTCCGCCCAACTTACCGTCTTCTAAGTGCTACATATGTGGGATCACGCCTCACCCCCCACCTAGCAGCATCAGGTACGAAGACTAATCAGAGCTCACACCAAGGCCCTGGTGTCACCCCATCTCCCACTGCCCACATGTGCTTTTCCAGCAGGGCTGTCACAAACAAAGATCCCGTGAGTGCAAGTGACTTCCTGCCTCACTGCCCTTGCAGCTCCTCTGCCTGAGTGCTCTCCCCAAGACCTCTGCATGCAGTTTGTCTCCACCCTCGCCCATATCTGCTATGTCCCCGTGTCACATCAGGCCTCCCTCTCTGTGTCTTTATGATCCCCTAGGGGACTCTGGGTTACCTGGAAGAAGGCGTGAGGGGAGATCTGGAAGGTCAACCCCAGCAGGTCTTCATGGATGTACCGGTCCCCAGCTATGTGCTCCAGGGGCAGGCCCTCTTGGCTGGGAGTCTTTCTGTGGGTGGTGGGGCCAGTCATTATCACCGGCGATCGAAAGGACCCACACCATACTCACATCCCGGCTCCTTACCGCTGCCCCTCCTGCACGAAGTAGAGGCAGGTCACCCCACTGGCTTTGCCCGGCCCCCCTGTGAAGTACTGTGCCAACGAGGCCTTCAGCTCTGCCAGCTCCTCGGGGCTCAGTTTCTGGAGGAGGCAGTAGAAGAGGCCCTGTAAGGCTGTGCTGCATGCAGCCTGTTCCGGCCAGGGCACCCTCCTAAACTGAGACCTGAGGATGGAAGTAGGCAATGGCCATGGCTTGGCCTCGGCGGCTGGTGCGCACGGTCAGCTGCTTCCAGTGGCCTGAGTACGTCTCTGGATCGTATGCCGAATACGGAGTAGACCTGTGGGAGCCATGAGCAGCTCTGAGTCCCCAACATCTGCTGACCAGCCTTTTTACTTTCTTCTTCAGTCACACCCACTGGGCCACAATTGTAGGACCCTCCCCTCCCCCACCACTGGCAGGACCCAGGCTCTTTGTCACCAGACCCTCTCAGAACACCTGGGACCCTCACCCCAGCCACAAATCCTCACCGGATAAACTCCTGGAAGGCCTTCACGACCTGCTTGGTGGCCTCGGGGATGTGCACGGTGTCAAAGG
Source organism: Phyllostomus hastatus (assembly GCF_019186645.2). Lineage (NCBI taxonomy): Eukaryota > Metazoa > Chordata > Mammalia > Chiroptera > Phyllostomidae > Phyllostomus > Phyllostomus hastatus. Next base: position 2,703,577 of record NW_025334027.1, read on the forward strand.
GGGCCGCAACAGCACATGTCCCGCCCTTGTACTTTCCCAGCCGGCAGCCGACAGTGTTGTCCTCCCCGTCCACCCCGACTCCCACCAGAAACTCACACTTGTTACGATACTCGGTCTGCAGGGCGGGCAGAAGGAGGCAGAGAGACACAGCTGACCTTACCCTGGAGCCCACCACTTGTGCATGGAGGGCACCACAGTGAGAGAGAGTGGGTGGGTGATGGCCATGTGTGAGAGGCCCCAGACCCTCCACAGGACACGGCAGTCCTGGGGACAAGGCTGACAACAATGAGCAGTCTCAAGACCAACACGAGTTGTCGACGCAAAGCAGGAGGAGGGATGGGGTGAGGACAGCTTCTTTAAGGGCATGGGGTGAAGGTCTGTGGGCCTGACCTGCTGGGGCGACGGCATGATCCCCTCCAGTGGGCAGCAGGCTTTGCTGTGCTTCTGCCTCTGCGAGAGCAGCCAGGGCAGCAGGGCACGGTTGGTTTTCCCAATTTCCCTATGGAGTGAGGTGGGGCCAGGGTTAGACTCGGCCCACTGCCGCCAACCCATCGCTAGCTACTCTCCAAATGCCCAGGTACCTGGGCCTCTCCCCTTGGGCCTCACTGCCCCCACTGATAACACAGCGTACCTACTGGCTAGCTCCCTAGAGCCTGTGCAGACACCCAGGATACAGACACCCTGTACACAGCACAGGGAGGACTGCGCAAGCATGGAGCTGAACAGAGTTTGGTGTCAAGGGGGTGACTGTGTCCACACTCACTTGGCGAGCTTCTGCAGCACCTGTTCACACTCAAGCCGCTTCCGATCAAGCTGCTCCGCATAGGGCACAGTCCAAAGAGGGGTCACTACGTCAGCCACGCTTGTGGCTGGTGCCTCACCCTCATCCTCACGCTGTCTCTTCCTGGCCATGGGATCCGCCTTGGGCTTGGCCAGACGCACGCTGAGAGGGCGGCCCTTCCAGAGGGCACCGTGCAGCACACGCAAGGCCTTGTCCCGCTCAGCAGCACTGCGGAATGTCACAAAGGCGCAAGGAGGTTGGCCAAAGAGTTTGGTTTTATGGGGCTGCAGGCCAAAGCGTCCCAGAAAGCGCCGGACATCACTGAAGCTGGCATGGCGTGGCACGTTCTGCAGCTCCAACTTGAAGATCTCAGAAGTGAACAAGTCGTCCCTGATGTAGTTGTAGAGCCCAGACTGAGGCCCTGACTCAGCAGGTGTCCCAGTCCCCTGTTCTTCCTTCTTCTCCTCGTGAGAGGTTGGGGCTACAGAGATACCCAGAGCACTGCTGCTGTCCTGGCCGTAGCCCTCCATTGTCCTCAGGCTCTGGGTAAAGACAGGCAGGGGCTTGGATGGTGGCTGGACTCCAGGTTCTCACCGCCGCACATCCAGACCTCCAGTAGTGCAACCCACACCCAGCTCCACCCCCTTTCCATCATCCTCAGCTTCCACTCCCTTCCTCTCCTATCTCAGCCCTCATCACCAAGAATTCCCCACCACGCCCCCACCTTCATCTCCTCCCATTAAGTCAGCAACCTCTGCCACGTGTCTCTCGCCAGAATCTCCCTTCAATGTACCTCATTGTCGAGCTTGTCATTCATTGTCCCGTCCATCCGCTGCGTGGACTGAGAGCCCCACGAGGGCCGCCTCACCCTGGGCCTGGCGCACCGGAAGCTCTCAAAGCGCTGGTTTAGCGCCCCGAGGCCGCCCCCGCCCGGCTCCAAGCCGGGGGCGGGGCTGGAACCCTCAGCGCTCAGGTCCCAGTCTCAGACGTAGGGTGCACGGCCCGCCAGCCAAGGCCCCGCGCCAGCCAAACGCCCGGCCGGTCGCTATCCCGACAGTCAGCGCGTGCACGCCAGGCAGTGCGTCTCTATCATTTTGGCTTTCGATACGTAATCACTGAGCGCCGGCTCCGACTCCGGCGTCTGGCTGCCGCTTTAGCGAGCACAGGGACCGCGCGGGGCCGTGGGGCGGAAGTGCGCGTGAAGGCCGCCGGGAGCGCACGCTCTCCTCACTGCCAGGAAGCCGGGCATGCGCCGCGGGCATTTTGGCGGGAAGCGCGGGGCGGGCCGGACAATGAGAGTGTCCGTTGCTTGAGCCAATAAAGCTGCACTGGTTTTGAATCGCGGCGCGTTTCCCGCCGCTGGGGTCAGGGGTCAGGGTTCGGGTCGCGGGGCGGAGGGAAGAGCGAGCGGGCGGGCGGGAGGCGCCGGCGCCAGACACAGAGTGAAGGAGCTACGAGTAGCCGCCGAGAGGCCCCGGAGCCAGCGAGGACCAAGCCAGCCGAGCCGCCGCCGCCGCCGCGCCGCCATGGCGGCCACCAAGGTGCGGCTGGGCCCGGGCGGGTACTGGGCGGGGGCTGGGGGCCCGGGGCGGCTATCGGCGGCCACGTGGGCGGCCCGCGCAGTCGCCGCCAACCCCCGCTGGCCTGCGGTCTCGCCGCTTGCGGGTCTCCGTTGCGCGTCGCCGTGGCGCGTCTCCATGGCGCAGGGTCGCGTTGTGTGGAGTGCGGCCTGGAGACCTTCGCGGGTGAGACGCACGGGACCTAGGGGCTCGGGCCCGGGGGCTGCGGGGCGCCCGCGCGACCTTGGGGCGGCCCCAATGCTCAAGCTCTTTGGTCTCGTGTTCACTTGACTGCACGCCTAAGGACGCAGGGTTGGCGAGTGGTTTCCTCCGACTCGGCCCACTTTCGGGCTTTCTAACAAGACCTTGCATCCCTCCTTTCTGTAGTTTGCGCAGCACTTCATTCATTCTGTGCTAGTCTCGAACCGTCACAGGCCTCTGCGGCGGAAGCTCTTGCGTTCCAGCAGGGTCCTGGACGCGCCGACCCAGGGTGGGGGCGGCTTTGTTGGCAGCGGGTGTCTGCTTTGCTGACTTGACTGCGGCGGAGCCGCAGTGCTGTCCCACGAAGGAAAGCAGCGAAGGGCTTATCTTTTCTTTTTCGGCTTGAGTCTGGTAATGAAGTGTCCAGATTTCTTACAGTCTTATAGATTATCAAGCCACGTGTTCTACACGAGTTGAACCTAAAATAATATCCTTTGTGCTGTATAATTCTCTAAACTGGACCTGAATTTAATGGCTCTTATTTGTACGATTCCTTTGGATTTAATTTCCGGACCAAGATAAAGTTGACAGAACTGTGGTTTCCTTTTAAAAACTGGCAGTCGCAACTTTTTCTTCTAGTAAGCAAGTGTACACATTTTTCTCAACCAGTAAAAACTCAAAGGGTTGCTTTTTGATTTAAGGGTAACATTGTCCTCTTCAGTCCATTGTGTCTTTTATAGTCTACACTTGGCAGTATTGTTATCCACGTTTTATAGGTGAGGACAGTGAGGCTCAAGGAAATGGGGCAGTTTCTCCCAGGCCACTGGGTTAATAGGCCGCTGAGTTTTAGGAGCCCCAGTCAGATGTGATTCATGCATCTGGGGTGGGTGCTGAAGCCTGGTGTGTTTCACTGTGCTGGACAGACATGCAGACTTTCCTAGTGTGAAAGGCTGTGACCTTAATTTCTTGCTTTGGGGTGAGGCCATTAGGGACGGCCAGTTAGGGCTGCCCACTGTGGGACCTGGTGAGCCTGGCTTGCAGGCCAAGCTCACTGCCTTCCATCAACTCTGCACACCCCCCTCCACAGGACATCCATGAGGACCACGACACCTCCACCGAGAACGCAGATGAGTCCAACCACGACCCCCAGTTTGAACCCATAGTTTCTCTTCCTGAGCAAGAAATTAAAACGCTGGAAGAAGATGAAGAGGAGCTTTTCAAAATGTAAGCTGATCTTGCTTCAGGAAGAGATCTGTTTGGTTTAAGACGGAAATTGTGGTTTTTATGGGTGCTAAAGTCTTGGCCTGACCTTTAATTGGACTGAGGCTGAAGAAAGGGCCTGGAATTGTGTGATGACTAATCCCATGTGGAAATCAAGGCTTCTGGTAGAGTCCACTCATGAGGTAACTCCTCACCACTGCCCTGCAGCCAGCACCGTGGAGGACACAGGCACTCCTGCTATCCTGTCGCTGCTGCTCTTCCTGCAGTGGCGCACCACCGCCCCGCTGACTCGCGAGGCCTCTTTACTTCTGTTGAGCCCGGAGTCTCTACCATTATTGTTATCTTTCATCTTTTACTACTATCTTGTTTTTTTGCCATAGATTGTGGCAGTCTGAAGCTTGTGAACCCCTGATTCATTGTTTTTAATGCACAAAATTGTGCCTGGTGTTACGGAGAAAAGTGGGTGGTGGTGTAGTTACTGAGATTACTTTTTAAAAATTACTCTAAATGTGCATCTTGGCTCCTTCAGTGAGACGCTGTAGGGCCAGTGTTTGTTTTGTTTTGTTTTGTTGGGGGGTGGGTGGCATTGTTTTTGAAGCGGTGCCTACACTAGCAATGTGTTACTGAGATGTCTGACAGAGTGGGGGCCTGTGGCCTGTTGGCTAAGCTCATATTGCAGGAGATGTTAAAAGTCAGTGGGAATATGCTGTAGTGTTGCCCCTGTTCAAGTTTGTGGGACTCCCTGCCCCCGTTCAGACCTATCCTGGATACCAGGTTATGGTTTAAGTGCTTTGCCCTGGATGGGGCAGGGGAGCAGAAGCCATCACCAACACTGGGCACCCTTAGAGGCAGGGAGACCACCTTCCCACAACTCCCAAGGGCCTGGGAAAGGAGAATTACGTGCTCCCCTTTGGTTTCGGAAGATGGTGGGCATCTCCCTGAAGACACTCATTCTCCAGGGCTCTGCCTGGCCCAGAAATGATGCTGCAGCCAGGGGCTGGCTCCTCCCAAGAGTGAGGACTGCTGGTGGCACTGCTGCTGTCACCTCCTTGTCCCTGCGGGGGTAGAGGTGCTCCTGGTGTCCTGGTCATAGGCCCTTCCTGAGGGAAGAGAGGCCAGCAGGTCTGGCCTTTGCATCCGGGCCCTCGGGGCTCTAGGTCAAAGTCCCTGAGACATCCTTGTGAGAACATGCTGCCACTGGAGCCCCAGGGCACCAGGAAGCCCCTGCACAGTGTCCGGAGACAACACGCTCAGCAGGCTCAGGGCAGCTGCTTCGCCAAGGAGTCAGGTCTTTCTGTTAGAAAATGTTCTTTTTGTCAAGTTAAAACTTGGAATTTGCTTCTTCAGTCTTTTGGTGACAGTTTGGCATGTAGTTTTTAGAATGTAAAAATACAGTCATTTGTTTAATGCCCAGAAAATAAGTGTTTTTCTCAAGTAAGTGTTTGACTCTTCTGACTTTTTCTGTGTGTCTAAGCTCTTAATGGCTTTTCTTGAAGGCGGGCAAAGCTGTTCCGATTTGCTTCAGAGAACGATCTCCCAGAATGGAAGGAACGAGGCACTGGCGACGTCAAGCTCCTAAAGCATAAGGAAAAAGGGACCATTCGCCTCCTCATGAGGAGGGACAAGACCTTGAAGATATGCGCCAACCACTATAGTAGGTGACCTCTCGGGTGTGTGTTTTTATTCCGAGTCCCCACACTCTGCATTGGGACAGCTTCAGACCTTGGAGCAGCCTGCTTTCGGGGCTGTGCTGGGAACCCAGGAGCGTACTGGTACATGGGGTGCTTGCTCACAGTGTGTTTTTTTAATTTAAAATAGGAAATGAGTTTTCCCAACGTGCCTCAGAACTCAGAGCAGACCTGCAGAGAAGCTAACCGCGCACAGGGGTGTGGAGTCTGGGCAGGCGGGACCAAGGGGGCTGGATGCAGAGCCCCAGTGTGGGCTTGGGACCGGGCTCCGCCTGAGGGCGTGTGAGTGCATCTGTGTGTGCTCGTGTGCATCTGTGTGTGGGGCGCCTGGGCGGCGGCCTTCCCACCCTTCGGTGTGTTCTGTCCCCACATAGTGTCCCCTGAGTGGGATATGGGAGTGGAATGGGGTGGGAGAAGGTGGCTACTTTTTCACTTAATGTGAAGCTTCACAGGAGTGGGTGGGGCTGCAGGAGGCCCTTGGCACGTGGGATTCCATAGTTCTGGGCTTAGTGGGGTGTGGGGTTTTAGGGTTAGCCACGCAGGGCCCAGGCTGCGACGATGTGACAGTGAGCTCATCAGTCTTTGGCTGCTGACCTGTCGGGCAGTGCTCTGAGAATATGTGTCTTCGGAAGCTAGTGTGTCCTGGGTTTGGTTCCTAATGCCAGATGGGGCCCCTTGTCTGTCTGTGCCCACGGGGTGAGCGCTGGCGGGAACCAGAGCGGGATGGCCCTCAAGGGTGATGCGGAAGAATGGATGGGCTTGCAGAGGCCCTGCAGGCGGGAGGGTCCTCTTCGTATCACAGTTGCTTCCGCCCTGGTCCTTGCCCACCAGCCCAGTTTGAATTGCTTCCTAGGGGTCTTTCTGACACCTGTGGTTTTTTTAGAGCCTTGCCAGGTTGCTGGGTCACTTCCATGTGAGTTGCAAGTGGGTTCTGGGCCTGGTGCACACCGTAGGCCCTTGGACCGGGTGTTTGGCGGCAGGAGAAGGCTGTGCACAGCCTGTATGGCACACGGGCTTGTGGGGTGTCCGAGTTGGGGCTGGGCAGCTGTGGTGATGGCTGTGCAGTGCCAGAGATCTCCATGCCCCAGAGTCCTCTGCCGCTGGTGTACTGCCAGGCATGGCACTGGGGTGCTTCTGTTCTTTGGGGAGCTGGTCTCCCTTGTTCCCCTTGGGTTTGCATAGAGCCTGAGGAAATGGGGTAGGTTTGCTTATTCCAGACCATCATGGCTGTGTCTTCCATGGCATGTGACTGTGCCACAAGGATCTTGGCGCCCACTCTGGTATCCTTGTCCCTCCCTGCTGGTCTCCCTGGACAGTATGAGGCTGTGTTGGTTTGACTGTGCATCTTTCTGGGTGATCACCCCACTTCCCAGCTTCTGGCTGTCTGCTGACCCCCACCTCCCAATGGGCAGGTCCCCAGTGGTGTGGCCGAGTGTGGCCACAGCCATGTGGTAGACACCCTTCGCAGGAAGGGCTGGGTCTGGTTGGCATCATGCCCTCGTCTGACCTGGGTCTGGGGGCTGCAGCTGGAGGCTGGGTATGATCGGCTACATTGGCTTTGGAGCCCTTGTCTGCATTGGGATTAGAGACCGTCGCTAAGGTGTCTTCATAGTCAAGGAGCAGGCCACCCTGTCCCCAGATTTAGGGTGGTCCTGGTATAAAGAGAATGTGGGCATTTTTAAAAGAGGTTTGGGTAAATTCCAGATTGTCCTAAATCATCCCTGTTTTGACCAAAGTGGGGTGTTGTGTTGGTGGCCAGGACCGCAGCTGTGGTGGGTGGCCGGGGTAGTGAGCTCGCTGCGTGGCAGTGGGCATTGTCCTCACAGGGCTTCTCCTGCAGTTACGCCAATGATGGAGCTGAAGCCAAACGCAGGCAGTGACCGTGCCTGGGTCTGGAACACCCACGCTGACTTTGCCGATGAGCGCCCCAAGCCGGAGCTGTTGGCCATCCGCTTCCTCAACGCTGAGAGTGAGCAGGAGGGTGGGCGGGCCTCTGGGCGGGCCGACTGCTGCCGCCTGTTTTACACTGTAGCAGCGCCATCACTCTTCGGGGAGAGGTGACGGTACCCGGGAAGCTGTTTGGGGGACTGTTTCTGCCCTGCTGTCTGGTGGCCCCTCAAGGAAGGGATCTAAGTGCAGCCAATCTGTGTGCCCTCAAGGCCACCCCCAGACCGAGTCCACGAGCAGTGCTCTCCCCTGCTAACCTCAAAGGAGGCCATGCCAGCTGGTTTTCCCTCACCATCACCTGGGTGCCAGCAGGGCTGTGCTAAGATCCACCTCTCCCCTGCTTGGGTGTCTTTCCAGCCCAGATTGTCAAAAGCTGTGCCCAGTGGGCCCTGGGGGACTTGGGTGGGTGCTGGGGTCCAGTGGCCTAGTAGCTCACCATCCGGTGCTGAGTGGACCTCACTTCTGCTTTAGGAACGGGGCCTGCCCAGCGTCTACTTTCACCGTGAGTGGAGATCAGAGTACCTGAGGAGGAGGGCCCAGGCCCTTGGTTGCATGAAGCCACCACACTGTGCTGCTGTGCCCAAATTGTTACAGAGTCAGATGGAAGGAGACGGCCCAGCACGGCCACTAGCCTCGGCAGGGACCCAGGAGACAGTCACTGCACGGTCTAGGCAGAAGTGGGCCCGGGGCCGCGTTAAATGGCCCAGCTTGTCCTTAGGTCAGAATGGCCGTGAGACGAGCCCTCTGGGTTCTGGCTCTTCACGTTCATTGGGCTTGTCCCCTTCACTGCTCCGGGCTCTGAGGAAGTCTCTCTTCTTTCCACAGATGCACAGAAATTCAAGACAAAGTTTGAAGAGTGCAGGAAAGAGATTGAAGAGAGAGAAAAGAAAGGTGATGCGGTGTTGGTGGGTGGGGGCCTGCTTGCAGACTCACTCTGCACCTGGCTGCAGTCCCAGGCAGGTGCTTTTTTCGTCTGCCACAGAAACATTCCAGAGTGCTGGGACTGCCTTGACCTGTCAAGGGTGACGCAGCTGCCCTGGGACACGGTGCTTTCTGGGGAGGGAGCTGGCTGCCCAAGCCCCAGGTGCATGCTCGCTGGTCTGGCCTTGGGGCACTTGGCAGGTGAAGTCACAGTGTCTGACTGGAGCCCTACGGAGGCTGAATGGGCTTCGAGAGGTGCTCATGGTCACTTGCTTATTCAGGGCCTGACAGTGGCCGCCATAGCAAGTGATGACCAGATGTGACTGAGCAGACTGACCGAGGTCCCAGGTCCGAGTGTGTGTTTGTTCAGGTGGCTCCGGAGACACCCGGTAGAATGGCCTGTCCTGTGGGGCGCGTGTCCTGGGCTCACATGGGGCAGGTGCATCTGGCTACAGCGCGGGCTGGGGAGAGCGGTGCTTCTCTGCTTTCTTACTGTGCCCCTGTGTTTTAGGAGGATCGGGCAAAAACGAGAATGCCGAGAAAGTGACTGAAAAGCTAGAAGCGCTTTCAGTGAAGGAGGAGAGCAAGGAGTCCGAAGATGAGGAGACCAAGGAGAAAGCCGAGGAGAAGCAATAAGTCCTCTGCCCTTGTTTTCTGTTCCTTCCTTCCTTTTCCTTTTTTAAAAGAGAATTTGCCCTGGCCCTTTTCGGTTTGTTTTTATTCTGTTTTGTTTTTACAAGGGACTTTATATAAAGAACTGAATTCTAGCATTCAGGTGTTTTTTTTTTTTTTTTCTAAGTTTTTGCCCTATCGAAGATGACTTCAGAAAATCCATTCCCCAGTCATGAAAATGTACTGTGCTGACTTTCTTTTCCATAGTGGAAACACTTATTTATAGTCATCGAAAGTAGTGAATAAACGACACGTTGGAAACCCTCATGGAGGGCAGGACCGTGTGTGCGCCGGCCTGCACTGGCTCCAAGGCGTGGGGTGGCGCTCTGGGTCTGACCCTGCTGGTCATGCTCGTTCTGTCCTGGACTTGGGGCTGCCATGGGGCAGCTGGGCTGGGAGAGACCAGTGCTGGGTGCTCTGCCTCCTGAAGGCCTGATGTGCCTCTGCCCTGTGGTGAGGAGTGGGAGGCCCTTTTTTCTTTTTTGCCTTTGGGGAAGTGAAAGGGAGACCACCAAATTTCTTGGCTTTGGTACAAGGAGGCCAAGCAGACCTCCATCCAGGCTTTGGCCAAGGCCGTCCGCTCAGCCGGCAGCCAGGGACGGACCAGTCCCACAGCATGCACGTGCAGTTTGTGGCAGTGTGTCGGCAGGGCTCAGCCCCACCGCCGCCATCGGAGAAAACCACTCCATCCTCTTTCTCCCGACATCTCCATCTGGGTGGAATCATGGATACCTGCAATAGCTCTAAATAAAGGATGCTTTCAAGAATGCAAATGGGTTAGTGCCATTTGGGGGTTTGGCTTGTAGGTGGGGTGCCTCTGTAGACACCCTATGTAGGGGAAAAGGGTTTTCAGTGTGCTGGCAGGCTTTTGAAAGCACGTGGTCTCACCTGTGATGGTATGTTCCCGGGGAGGTCACCTCTGAGGAGCTATGTGTGGCCTCCCCACCTTCCAGTGGGGGTGGGGAGCAGAGGTGGACCGACCCAGAGTGGGTACTCATGCCTCCTGTGTTTGCCATTAACACCTCCCAGAGGTGCTTCAGTGTGCTGACGTCTGCTAGCAGGGCCCTATGTGTCCTGTGACATTTGTCCACTTTAAACTGTCTGTGGTCAGTCTGGGGGGCACACCTCTAAAGGAAGCCACTCAGGTTTTAACACTGAAGACATCACTGGCCAGCTTCGAGTGTCCTGGCAGCCCTAGGCCTCAGGGCACAGGTCAGCATCAGTGTGGTGGGTTTTCCCACCCCAGGAGGGACACCGAAACTTGGACATCTCACCCTGCTTGAACTGCAATTGTGCTGTGAAGGGCAGGTGTCTCTTCCCTGTGAGGCCTCTGTTGGGTGATTAGGTGGAGGGTCTCGGGCTTGATCCTCTGGGGAAGGGGGATCAGATACCCCTTTCAGCATAGAATGGATGTTTAACATTGTTTTAGGCCCCAGTAAAAGACAACTCCCCACTTGATGTAAAACCCCAGGTTGACTTCCTCTTGGGTAGGAAGATGTAACTGCAAACTGGGAAGGCCCCTTTGAATTGGAGGACAGAGGTGCGCCGTGACCAGGCACATTTAAACTTGCAGCTGTTACCAGCACATGCAGAAGGCGCTACCACAGGAAACGTGGATACAGTGGGGTTCCTTTAACCCTACAGCCCCCTGTCCCCAGCCAGCAATTTCAGGTGGGCTCCCTGTGGCACAGAGGTGGTGAGAAGCCAGGATTGGAGTGCTAACAGTATTGGGGATGAAAAGAGGTGAGGTGACCTATTACCTTTTCATTCCTGTGAAGAGCAGGGGTGTTGGGGAAACTGCTTTCATTTTTCTGAGAACTTAATTCCTTGGGTGGAGTATTTCTGGGCTGTGGCCTCACTGGGTCCATCCCACCTGGGATCCTTTCTGCCCAGGCAATCTGCAGGCACCTCAGTAAAGAGGCATGAGTGTCCTTTCTTCCTATGACCAGCATTTGGCACTACACAGCTTTCAGCTGTCCCAGCACCCCTACACAGCAGAGCCCCGCTCTGGATGCAGTGGGTGAGTCAGGAGGAGCCTCTACTGATGAGTGGGTCTGTGTCCAGGCCCAGTTACCAGAGGAGGGGTGGTCTATGAACAGGGCTGCAGAAAGGCAAGAACAAGGGTGACGCCGCCGTAGGGCACGGTTTGGCTGGAGTGGTGTCCCTTGTCCCGAGGGCCTGTTTGTAATCTTAGGCCACCATAGGGCTATGTTATCTCAGCCATGAGGAGGGGTCTGCTCCAGATGGGGCCTGTTCTTTGTTCACCTTGGCACTCTGAATCCACCCTACTGCCCCAGACCTCCCCTCAGAGCTAGTCCCCCATGCCATGGGCCTCCTGCAGTGGGTAGAGGCCACAACGGGGTGTTGTGGGAGAAAGCGCATCACCATATCTGCTGTCAAGCTGCCTTAACGCCGCGGTCTGGCCCCGGTCCCGGGTTCCTTAATAGCAGCTCACAGCCCGCAGCCTTCGAAGCTGAAGCCTTAAGAAGGCCCACCTACCAGCAAGGAGGGGCCTCCAGGCCAAGAAACCCCAGAGCATCTGGCAGCTTGGCCTGAGGAGATGGCCGCTGTGTCGCGGGCGGCCACGGATGGAGACACTTGCTGATGCCCACTGGAGAGGCTGTGGAGCTTGACCGAAGTCCCAGTCTCCTAGAGCCTCTGCACACGCTGCCCCGCTGGTCCCGCCCATCCCTAGCGGGCTCTGCAAGGCCGCTGGTCCACCTTAAGCGGCGTCTGCGCGGGCGGGGGGATTTCCTGCTGGAGGTGGGCCTGACCACGGGCCTATCCCACGCAGGGGCAGAGTGCCCGGTGCTTCCTGAGGGGTGCTCCACCCTGTCCCATGGAGGCTGAGGGTCTCGCCTGGCCTTGGACCTTTCACCTACTCATACTCTCAAGCCTGCAGCTTGGGCCAGGAGACGGAGGGACCAGTTCCCCACTGTCCTTACCCTGCCTGCTAGCTGTGCTCGGTCTTGCCGAGTGGCCAGAGGGCTGTGAGGTGGGAAGGGGATAAACAACCAAGGTGCCCCTGCACAACTCCCGACCCCTCGTGAATACCGGAGTGGGAGGAACTCCAGATGAGAGGGGTCTGGAACTATCGAGAACAGCGTGGAATAGGTCCATCAGCCTGCCCACAGGGACACAGTGTTCCGAGGTGTTTAGGGACAGGTCTGTGCAAACAGAGGCCTAGGAGGGGACTGACATGCCTCAGCACCAGAGCCTGCGGGCTGGGAACAGGGTGCCTGGCGTTCTCTATGATATGATGTCCACCTGGTGGGCATGGCCTGCAGTGTGCTACGGCTGCGGTTTCCCAGAGCCATAGGCAATCGCCGGGCGGGTGCAACAAGGCGAGGAGTGGTGGGTCTGAGCGCTGGGCAGAGCCCGACCAGGTTCAGCCAAGTGCGCATGCGCGCGCGCGCGCGCGCGGCTGGGCGCTCTGGGGTCCCAGGCTTGGGTGGGCTCCGGCATCCTGCGTCGGAAGGAGGGCGTAGTGGGACTGGCGTTTTCTCCTGCGTCCTCGACCCCGCCCCCTCATCCCTCAGCCCCGCCTCCTCGCCTCCCAGCCCCGCGCCCCTAGCCGCCGGGTCCACCTTAAGGGGCGCGCTGACATCAGCCGCCGCCGCGCCGCCCGTAGGGTGGGATTTCCTCCTCCTCTGCCGCCGCCGCCGCCGCCGCCGCGGGTCCATCGCCGAGTCCAGCCCGCCCCGCCAACCCCGGCACGACCCCGCCGGCCCCGCCCGTCAGGCCCCGGGGAGGGATGCGGCGGCGCGGCGCCCAGGATGCCCCGCAGCCCCGGGACGCGCCTCAAACCCGCCAAGTACATCCCAGTGGCCACAGCCGCCGCGCTGTTGGTCGGCTCCAGCACCCTGTTCTTCGTGTTCACGTGAGTCCGCCGCGTCGCCGGGGGACGCAGGGGCCACAGCCGGGTCAGAAGGGGCTGGGACTAGGTACAGGGACCCGGCGCAGCTCGGAGGGCTGGCCAGGGCAAGGCTGGCACCAGGGTTTTAGGCATCGTGAGTCCTTACCCTGGGCTGAGGCTGAAGCCGTGAGTGTGCTTTTCCTGTGGCACCAGGGAAAGATGAGTCCTGTGTGTGGGGACACGAATGTCGGGTGGGCACCTAGTGAGTGTGCCAGGCAGGCCCTAGGTGTGAAGCACTGGGCCTGGACAGGAGAATGTGCAGTGGGTGCTCAGGGTGTGGCTGCAGCCTGCCCCTTCCTGCAGTCTTCAGGAGGCGACGTGGGCTGCCTAGAGCCACCAGCTTTTCCTTGGAGGAGCTGAGGGCTCTCTTGGGTCCCCTCTCGGTGTCTGGCCAGGGGCCAGAGCCAGGTTGTTCCCAAGTAGGTGTGGTATGGGCTGTTTCTCATGTGTCTGCCCCACCACAGCCGTTGGTGACACTGGCCTGGCAGTGCTTTCCTCCGTTCTTCCTTGACCTTCTTCATGGGAAAGCCTAGTGATCACAGCTGGAGGGCCTAGGCCAGGCCACACCCAGGGACCCTGGTCACAGCGGGCATTGGAACTCTTGAGGCAGAAAGCAGGCAGGGCTCTGGGCTTTTGCAGCTTTAGCTTCTTCAGCTGAAATGCAGGCTGGTTCACAGACCAAAGTGGTGGGCTGAGGATACAACTCCCTCCGCATGGTTGTGGGTGCTTCCCAAATCTCCTTCTGGCACAAGGAGAGGTTGGGACACCAGACTTGAGCCATGCGGGTCTGTGACCACCCCCTTCCACGAGTCCCAGGCTCAGACACAGCCCAACTGACCAAAGCAACAACCATTTAAAACTTCCTGGGGACTGGGGGCCTCAGGTGTGCCTGAAGCCAGTGGGGCCTCTGTGCGGAGGCGGGTCAGCTCAAGTGTGAGTGAACTTGGAGCAGGGTGGGCAGGGGCTGGCATGGCACCCTTTCACATTAGTAAGAGCGAGGGTGGCTGCCTTGTGTATGGTGAGTCTGCGCTGGGTGCCTGTGGAGGCGGGAGAGCCCACTACCTGGACTCTGGAGCTGGGTAGGTGCCATAGGCTGCCAAGAGCGTGTTTAAAAAAGGCCTGTGTGGATGGGCTTATTTCTAGCTTTGGTGGGCAGGAGTGTTCTTGTCACTCAGAGGCTGCTGCCTGTGGGGCAGAAAGGAGAGGGGCAGGTGGGCAGCAGGCGCAGGAAGAGGGGGAAGGAGTCCTGCTGGGTTTTCTGGGGGGTTGGGGGGTGGTAGCCCAGCCCAGTCCTGGCTGGGGGTGGGTGCCTCAGGGTGGGCAGTTTCAGGGAGTCTCAGCTTTTCATTTCCTAAGTGCAACTTAGCATTTTCCTCCTAACATTCAAAGTAATACATGTTCACTACTGGGAGCTTGTGAAACGCAGGAAAAAAAATTTAAAAAGGAATTGAAATTGACTCCACTCCAGAGAGCCCATTCATCTCTTTCTCCAGGCTCACCTGGCCTCCCTGTACCGAGCTGTGTGAGATGAGCCCTTCCGGTGATTTCAGAGGACTCTTATTCGCTGTCCTGTGAACTTGACCCAAGTAGTAGGCTGTGCAGCTCCCGCACCCTTTGCACTCTGCTGTGCGCTGGGTCTTCCTTCCTCTCTTCTCACCAATGGGGGTCTGAACTCAGGGACGCCACGCTGGGAGGTGCAGGGATCCCTTGGGGTACCATAGGTGGTGCCTGCTTTCTGCCCTGTGTATGGCCCAGGAGAAGGTGCCACGTATGTCCCTGTGGCAGGATGATGGTCCAGGGGCACTAGCTGGGGTCCACGTGGAGTGGCCACCTAGCCAAGGGAGCCTCACTTATCCCCAGGACAGGGGTCCCTTGCAGCCCGACCCTGAGGCCACCCACAGTCCCTGGGCCAACTTGATCCTGGCCTGCCCCACCCTGGCAACTGGGTTCTTGAGAAGGGGCTGGCTAACTCTGTGGGCGGCCAGGCCCATCCATGCCGGCGCAGTGTGCCAGTTTTGGGCAGGCAGGGGTCCAGGTGGTCCCCTCCTCAGGACTGGTCTTTCATCACCCCAGTGCCTGAGCTTCTTTCTGCTCTGTTTCCAGGCCCAGGCCTGCCGCAAACTCAGACACGTGCGGGGCGGGCAGCACTGCTGCACCCTCTCCCTGACCCCAGGGTTCTGTCTCCTCTGCCTTTGATTCCTGGGCTTCACTGGCTGCTGAGGGGCCTGGGCCCTGTCTCAGCACTCAATAAACATGAGGGCAGGTCTACACGGGCAGTAGCTCCTGGCGTCACACAGGGTGGTGCACTGGGGGCCTGGAGGGCCAAGGCCAGCTCCCTGAGGGGGGCTGGGACCAGCAGAACATTCGGGCACGTTGCTACGAGAATGTGGGGCATGGAAGGGATGCCAGGAGGTGCGGGCCTCCCTACTTCGAGAATGGGGAGCATATTACTGCAGGGCAGGCTCCCAGAGGCCCCTCTCCTCCAGGAAGCCTTCCGGGGCTCCTGGTGCAGCTGTGCCTCCCTGGGCCCTAGAAGTCCTTCACTCTGTGGCTCAATGCCAGGTTGGGTTAGATGCTGGGGTTGGGATGGGGAGTCCAAGGGTCCTCAGTCCCCCGTCCCTGTTTCTTACCCCTCCCAGAGCCACTTTGCAGAAGGATGAGATGCTGTGAACATCAGAGAGCTGGGTAGCCTGGCAGCGCACCAGTGCCTGGGGCTGGGCTGGGCCGTCTTGGGTCTGACTGCAACCCATGGGTTGACTTCTGGGATGCCAGGGCCTGTTCCTGGGATGGGCCTGAGCCCTTCCCATGCTCAGAGGCCCAGACAGGCAGCAGGGCCCAGCCTAGGACTGTGGGAGGTCCAGCCCAGGGCCAGGCCAGCCCATGGTGGGCCCAGGTGGACAGAGCTGCTGGCTGGGGCTGCAGGGGGTGGGGGGAATCTTGGTGTGAGGCCCCCGCCAGGACTCCCTGTATGTGGCCTGTGGTATCCCTGGCCCCTGAGCTTCAGTTTCCCTCTCTGTAGGGATCAGATGGGTGGGCACTCATGGCCAGAGGCCTTTCCTGGCCTGACTAGGGCAGAGCAGACACAGACCCTCTGTTCCTGGGTGTCCCTGTGTATGAACATGAACTGTTAATGAAGAACCCAACTTAAAGGAAAATGTCTGAATTAAAATTTTCAGTCCCCAGAAAACTTGGGTGCCCATGCTCCTCCTGCAGAACCTCCCACCCAGCCTTGGTCCTGAGCCTTGACATCGGTGGGGCTCGTGGCATTGATGTGTGGTCCTGATGCTGGGGAGGAGGGCCTGGGGGCTGGTCGGGGACAAGGGCATGGAGCCTCAGCTGGGCTGCCCCCCACCCCCAGCCCAGTCTCACTCTGGCCTGAAGCCTAGCTGTAGCCAGCAGGGAGTGTCCGGCCCCTTCCCAACAGGGCGAGCCTATAAGTGCATCATCCCTTAGGTGGATGTGAGGTTACATTTCTGTGGGCAGAGGGGCCCCCTGGAGCCTCGGACAGACTCAAGGTGGGCTGAGCACTGTTGTCTGCCAGGCTCTGCCCAGAGCTTGAGTGTCCTCACACGTCCTGCTTACCTGGCCCACGGGAGCCGAGGGAAGTGCAGAGGTGGAAGGGCGCTGAGCAGCGGCCCAGCCTGAGTGAGGTGGGGCTGGGGTTGGCTGTAGGAGAGGCGTGTGTTCACAGGTGCACACGTCTGTATTTGTGCAGGTGTGCCTGTGTGGCCACGTGCATGTGTGTTCATGCAGGTGTGCAAGCATGCACACGTGTGCACACATGCACACACAAGCATTGTGCATGTTTGCCCTGTATGTTGACATGTGTTTGCGTGTCGTTTGTGTACAATCACACATGCATGTGTGTCCATGTGCCTGCTATGCAGTGTGTGCTCATGTGCCTACACATGTATGTCCCAGGTGGAACACACGTATATTTCTGCGTGCATGCTGCACACGTGTGCATGTGTCTGTCCCTGCCTGTTCACGTGGGTACATGCTTATGTCCGTGCACGTGTTTGCATAGGCTCTTCCATCTCCCCCCCAGTCCACACGTTTCCCAGGGTGGCTGGGTTCCAGGCCTTGGCAACACTGGAAGTGAGCCAGTGAGCCAGCCCCCTTAGGTGGGAGCTAGGCCTGAGCCCCCTCAGGGCACTGCCTGGTGGTGAAGGCCACCTGGGGATATCTGGGGCCAAGAGTGCATGGGTGTGCCTAATCCTGGGCCTGAATCAAGTCTGGGGGTAGTGACTTAGGTCTCAGTTAGAGGACCCACCACTGGCCGAGGCCCGAGCCCCATCCCTGGGTACGTGAGGCTCAGGCAGTGGGTAGGTCGTGCGCACACTGGCAGAGGCCACCCAGCACCTCTGCAGGCATCGACTCCGTCACAGCACAGATTTCTAAACCTGGCCCCCGAGCCCCACAGCCACACCCTTACCCAGCATCTAATCAGGGTCACTGTCCAACCCCTGCGGCCTGGGTGCTCATCAGAGCTCAGGGAGGACGAAGCAGCACAGGCTGCCCAGGCTGGCGGGAGCCCTGGTCCAAATGGGGGTGGGGCTGCCCGTGTGGCTCAGGCTCTGCCAGCCTATGTCACGGTTTGAATCCCAGCTCAGACACAGATTCGTCCTAGGACCTTGGGCCAGTGTCAAGCCCTGCAGTACCAGCTCCTTGTCTGTGAAGTGGGGAGGACAGAAGAGAAGCACCCCTGACACACAGCTGGGAGGGTGCAATGTGTGTCCTCGTTGTGCAGGGCAGATAGGCAGCCAGTCCTGTGCATTCGTCAGCGAAACCTGGACAGGGTGGTGGGTGGGGCTCACACTCCAGGCTCCCCCCCATGTGTCCTCTGGTCTTCAGTGTCCCCACTGTTGCTGCGCTCCACATCTGCCTACGCACCCTCCCTCAGCCGGCCCCAGTGCATCCCAGGTTCCCTCGGCCTCATCCTTCCCCAGATCAGGCTGCCTCCCTGGCTCTTGGACTGTGCAGGAGCATGAGGGCCGTGTGCTTCCACGCGCTCCTGCCACTGCCTTGAAATTCTTCATACTTTTTAAATAAGTGGCCTACATTTTCATTTTGCACAGATTACGTGGCCAGCCCTTCACAGAAGGCGCCATGGGGAGGGGGTTCAAACCACCCGTTTGGGGGCCACAGCGCCCCACCTCTCCCTGGATCCCAGGCATGCTTGGGAAAAGCCCTTCCACACTGGCATTTGGACCTGTGCCCCCGGGCCTGCCTTGCTGGGCAGGCCGTGCCTCAGGGGCCCACTGTTGCCTTGCTGAATGGGGTAGGATCAGAGCCACAGACACACATTGAGCACTGTCTGTATGCCAGGCTTCAGCTTGCAGGGATGGGGAGTGTGGAAGGCGTCTGCTGGTGGGCACTCCAGGCTGCCTGGGAAGGGGGTGCTAGAGGAAGCCCTCCTGGCAGAGGAGGGAAGCCCGTCCTCGGGCCGTGCATCCACCTCCATGACTGGTCCTGGAGAAGAGGAAGGGGTAACTCGGGCTCTGGGGTGCCTAGCGTGCTGCTGTGGGAAGGGAAGCTTTAAATAGCTTCTTGCTTTCCACTAAAAATAGCGAAGTTCTGCTGTCATGGAGGTGGTTGCTGGGTGGCGGGGCTGGCTCCTGGCCAAGCCAGGCGTGGGCGCACCAACGTGGCCTGCATGCGCTGGGTGACAGGCGGGGCTCACAGCGAGGGCTGCTGTGGGGGATCCCCACTGGCCCCCAACTTCACAGTGGGCCTCAGTACTGGGAGGGGAGAAGACCCCCCGGACACCCCTGCTTGTCACAGCAGCCAGGAGCCATGGGAGAGCTGGGGAGGCCAGAGGGGCTTTGTAGGAGCTGAGTGGGGGACTCTGGGACCTACTGCTGAGTCGGGGCAGGGGCCACAGGCCATGTGCCCAGGGACTGGCGGGTCTCCACAGACCGGACTCTGGTCAGGTCCCCAGAGGGCTGAGGAAGACACCGTCTGTGGCACACCGCCCACCAGGGAGGTAGGCATGACCCTTACGGGGCACCAGGAGTCTAGGAAGGCGTCCTGGAAGAGGGGCAGCCTTGGGAGCCAAGGTGCGAGAGACTTGGAATGGGTGGGGGAGACTCCATTCTTTTCTGGAGTCTCCAAGCGTTCTGCACTGTCATGTGGAGAGAGGTGACCTACTAAAAAGAAGGGGCTGCCTGGTAGCCCAGACTCTGAGACTGCGCCCCTCAGGGAAGGGAGGGGTTAGCATTGCTTTGCATTTACTGGCTGACAGTTGGGGCCCCTCCCACCCAAGTATCGTCCTGCTAAGGGGCCCCACAGGGCTGAAGACAGGGCTGGGTGAGGATGGGGAGGTCTGAGCGGTCGTCACTGGCTTCTGTCAGTCATGGCACATGGCACTCGTTTCCCTCCTGGCAGCCTGGGAAACATGCTGGGTGGGGTGGGAGGGTGTGGGTGGGCTCTGGCCGCCCCTCCTAAACCGTGCCACCCTAGGCCTGTGGGCCTCTCGGAGCCTCAGTTTTCTCAAATATGAGTTAAATTCCTCACAGCTACCTGAGGACTTGCCGGGCTTAGAGTTGGTGCACAGAGTCCGTGCTTGCAGGAACGGTCCCGCCCCGACAGCTGAGTAGAGGAGCCGCAGTCAGCTGGGCGGGGCCTCCCAGAGGGCCCAGGGCAGCAGTGGCCTTCCTGACTGCCATGCTCAGCGTCAGGGTGGCCTCGAAGACCTGTACATGCATGGACATGCCTAACCCCTCTGCTCCTGAGTCGCCTGCCACGCTCCCAGACCCAGCTCCGCCCTGCTGTCCCACATAGGTGCCCGTGGCTGACACGAGCTGTGTCCCCAGCTGTTCCCGTGTACAATGGCATCATCTTCCTCTTTGTCCTGGCCAACTTCAGCATGGCCACCTTCATGGACCCTGGCGTCTTCCCCCGAGGTAGGACCTTGTGCCAGGACAGATTATCTGCTCTTTTTCACTAGAGTGTGAGTGGCTGACATGGGGAGAGCCTTTGGGAGGGGTTCCTAGTGGGTGGGCTGGCAGAGATCGGGGAGGGGCCCTCCTGCCAGGGAAGTCACTTGCCGGCCCCTCCCTTTGGTTCTGGCTTGCAGCGGACGAAGACGAGGATAAGGAGGACGACTTCAGGGCCCCGCTGTACAAGAACGTGGATGTGCGGGGCATCCAGGTCCGTATGAAGTGGTGTGCCACCTGCCATTTCTACCGCCCGCCACGCTGCTCCCACTGCAGCGTCTGCGACAACTGCGTAGAGGTGACCGCCCTGCCGCCCCATCCGCCCCCTCCCCGCGGTGCGCCCGCCCCCACCCACGGTCTGCCCTGACCTGCCGCTCCTGCCCAGGACTTCGACCACCACTGCCCCTGGGTCAACAACTGCATCGGGCGCCGCAACTACCGCTACTTCTTCCTGTTCCTGCTGTCGCTCAGCGCCCACATGGTGGGGGTCGTCGCCTTTGGCCTGGTCTACGTGTTGAACCACGCCGAGGGGCTGGGCGCCGCCCACACCACCATCACGTATCCTTGGCCTGACCATAGGGGCATCGTGGGCTGTGGGCGCGTTTCACAAGGGAATCCGTGCTTGGGGATGGGTCAGCTGTGTGGAAATACCCAGGGGATGGGCAGCCTTTCTGGGGAGGTGGGCAGTTTGTCCACAGGCACCTGCTCTGTGTCTCCGCCCTTGGCCGTTGGCCTTAACGGGCCAGCATGGCTGTCATGTGTGTGGCTGGCCTCTTCTTCATCCCTGTCATCGGCCTCACCGGCTTCCACGTGGTGCTGGTCACTCGAGGGCGCACTACCAATGAGCAGGTGCAGACCCGGGCGGGCCCCACAGTCAGAGCGATGGGGGTCCCTGGTGCCGAGAGGGCCAGGCTGCACGGGACCCTGGGTGGGGGCGGGGCTCCGGGGACCCTCAGCCGAGGCAGCTGTGCGGCACATCCCGGTGGGGTTTGGGGTGGGGCTGTGCCGCTTCAGCCACCGGGGGACCCAGGGCCTGTAAATTCCACAGCTCCCTGCAGGGACAAGCTGAGGTGGCCTGGGCGGGGCTACCACTGGGCTGACCCTGACCAACCTGTGAGGAGCCCCAGCTGTCTCTCTGTCCGCCTTGGCCTGGGCCCCGGGTGGCCGCGCTGGCTGAGGGGTCCCTTGTCCGCAGGTGACGGGGAAGTTTCGTGGGGGCGTGAACCCCTTCACCCGAGGCTGCTATGGGAACGTGGAGCACGTGCTGTGTAGCCCCCTGGCTCCCCGGTGAGGCCTGGGTAGGGCATCGAGGGGGCCTCTGCTGGGTTCAGGGTGGGCAGCTGTGGGCCCTAGCCTGGTCTCCTTCTGCCGTTGGCAGGTGGGCCTGGCCCTGCCCTTGGTGTACACTCACACCCGGCCACCCTTGCCACTGTCCCCTCTGCCCCTGGTGCAGGTATGTGGTGGAGCCGCCCCGGCTGCCACTTGCTGCTCGCCTGAAGCCGCCCTTCCTTCGGCCTGAACTTCTGGATCGAGCCCCACCGCTCAAGGTCAAGCTTAGTGACAATGGACTGAAGGCTGGCCTGGGCCGAAGCAAGGTGGGGGCCCTGGGGTGGGTAGGAGATGGGGTGAGAGTCACACTCTTGGAGGTGGGAAGCAGCTAGGTTGGAGGGGCCTAGAAAAATGGAAGGGGGAGGAGTTGGGCAGATTCTATGGGAGGGTCCTGGACCCAGGATCTCAGGAAGGAGTTCCCAGTTAAGCCCTGTCCCTGGCCCACACTCTACCCACCACTGACCACATGCCCTCCCAGTCCAAGGGCAGCCTGGACCGGCTGGATGAGAAGCCACTGGATCTGGGGCCACCACTGCCCCCCAAATCGGAGACTGGCACGTTTGGCAGTGACCGGCAGACCCCGCGCCCAGGCAGTGCTGGTGAGGCGGGGCCAGCTACATGGGGGGAGGTGGTGTGGGTTGACTGTGGCCTGACTGCGGTCCTCCTCCCCCAGAGAGCGCCCTGTCGGCCCAGAGGACCAGTCCCCCGACACCTGCAATGTACAAGTTCCGGCCTGCCTTTCCCACAGGTTCCAAAGCGCCTTTCTGCGGGCCGAGTGAGCAGGTAGGAAGCCTGGCCCCACCCTGGAGACCCTGCCCCAGAGGCCTCACCCCCTGGGAGGCCCTGCCTGGGGCATAGAGGGTGTCAGCAGGACCCCACCTCACAGAGATCCCCTTGGGGGCCGGCGGAGGGGAGCAGGGCAGAGTGTGCTGGGCAGGGCTGGTGCAGGCAGTCCTGGCCCCACTCCCTTTGCCTGCACTGCCCGCTGGCCTGGTAGGCGGCTGCCCACAGGAGCACTGTGTGCCAGGATGCCAGGAATTCCACCATTAGTCACTCCAAAAGGCCCACGGGAAGGCTTCAAAAGAATCCGAGATTGTTTGAGAAAGCCCATTATTTCTCTGAGTTGTGTAAGTGTCGTGTGCTCACCGTGGAGCAATCGGTAGCCCTGGACTGCCTGAGGAATTCCCAGGAATTCCCCACGAGTTCCCAGGCTGCCCGTCCTCCTTCACGGCCGCCGGAGAGGCAAGCCCTGTGGCTGGACCAGCACACGTAGACCAGCCTCCAGCCCCCAGCACCAGCCCAGGAGGCCCCTCCTCTCAGGGCTGACATTCTATCTGAGCCTGCTTCTCAGGGCCCACTGGTCTGGACAGCGAGTCCGAGCCTCCCTGGCCAGTGTGCCGCGAGTGGCCCTTCTTGGGGATGGGGATGGGTTTTGGGTGCCCTCACTTGGGTCACCTCCTTCCTGGGATTGTCCTGGATCCCACTGAGGGTCTGGGGTTGGCCACGTGCCCCAAGACCATGTCTGTGCCCACCCATGCCCCCCTGGCTTTTGAGGCTCTTGTCTCCAGCCCAAGCGTGGAATCATGAAGACTCAGTGTGGCTGCCCTGAGCTGGGTGGACTTCAAGGATACTGCCCTGGGTGTGTGTAGTGGCCAGCAGTGGCCCTGTAGTGCCCCGACCTTCAGGGGTGGGGTGCCCAAGAGAGGGCCCTGGTCACTGTGGTTATTACATCTCCTTGAGGTCCAGCTCCTGAGGTGACCCTCCCCCCACCAAAACTCAGACTGGAGCAGGATGCACACCCTTCCCCAGGGAAGCACCACCAGAGGCTGCTGCTCTGCCCCACTTCCTCCTGTGGCCAGGGAATAGAGAGCTTCTGGGACACCTTGTTGGTTGTACCTGCTGCCACCTGGACGTCCCTAGGATGGCAGCCTCCGTGTGGGCACAGAGCATCCGATGCCCAGGTGGAGCGTGGCGGCGGGCAGTGGCAGATGTGCAGCCTCTGTCCCTGCAGGTCCCCGGCCCCAACTCCCTGACCCTGGGGGAAGACAGCATCCACAGCCTGGACTTTGCGTCTGAGCCCAGCCTGGACCTCCCTGACTACACAGCTGGCGGTCTGCACGCCGCCTACCCGCCATCCCCACCGCTCAGCGCTGCTGATACCTTCTCAGGGGCCCTTCGATCCCTGAGCCTCAAGGCCGCAGGCCGACGGGGCGGGGACCACGTGGCCCTGCAGCCCCTGCGCTCTGACGGTGGGCCCCCCACACCCCACCGCGGTGTCTTTGCCCCCCACGCGCTGCCCAGCCGTAACGGCAGCTTGTCCTACGACAGCCTGCTCAGCCCGGCCTCGCCCGGCGGCCGCGCGCGTCCTGCCCGCCCCTCAGCCAGCGCGGCCAGCTACCGCTCGCCCTACCTGCACCCCGGGGCTGCAGGCGACCCTCCGCAGCCCCCGCCCCGCAGCTTCAGCCCGGTGCTGGGCCCCCGGCCGCGGGAGCCCTCACCCGTGCGCTACGACAACCTGTCCAGGACCATCATGGCCTCCATCCAGGAGCGCAAGGATAGGGAGGAGCGTGAGCGGCTGCTGCGGTCTCAGGCCGACTCGCTCTTCGGTGACTCCGGCGTGTACGACGCGCCCAGCTCCTACAGCCTGCAGCAGGCCAGCATGCTGTCCGAGGGCCCCCGAGGCCCTGTGCTGCGCTACGGCTCCAGAGATGACCTGGTGGCTGGGCCTGGCTTCGGGGGCGCCCGAAACCCCGCACTACAGACGTCGCTGTCCTCACTGTCCAGCGCAGTGAGCCGGGCGCCGAGGACCTCCTCCTCCTCCCTGCAGGCGGACCTGGTCAACAACAACGCCCCGGGACCCCGGCCGGGCAGTGGCTCCCACAGGTCTCCCCTGCGCCAGGGCCCGCCCTCCCCACCCAGCACTCCCCGCTCGCCTTCCTACCTGGGCCCCAAAGCCGTTGCCTTCATCCACACGGACCTCCCGGAGCCACCGCCCTCGCTGGCCGTGCAGAGGTGGGTGCTGGGGGTGCTGCAGGCTTCCCGGCAGTGGGCAGGTGCCCATCTGTCTGTGGGGCCACTTGGCTAAGCCAGTGTGGGTTATCTGCAAGGCCTGATGTGGCCTGTGGGGTGGCCCTTCCCCACCTTGCAGGCTCCTGGCCAGCCTGCGTGAGGGTTGCGCCCTTCCAAGGGTGCCCTGGCACGTCCCGAGGTGTGCAAGGACTTGTATCCTGGCCTAATGCCCCACATGCCCTCAGCCAGCAGACCTATGCGTGGGGGCCCCGGGCCTTCTTCCTCAGGAGGCGGTGCCACTGTCCCTGTCCAGGAGGCTGAATCTGGGGGACAGCACCCTGCAGCACAATGCCCTACCATGGGTAGGGCCCACAGTCCCTGGGAGCAGGGGCTTCCCTGCTCAGAGGTGCAGAAACTGGGCCCCGAAGGGCAGGCTGGTCCCAAGCCCCCAGTGGGTGGGTAACTGAGGATGCGGACCGGCTGCTTGGCAGGTCAGGTCCAAGCTCAAGAACTTGAGTGCAGGCTGGATCAGGGAGTCTCTGCTGTGGGGGCAGCAGGTCCAGCAGGTGGTGGCTGCGCAGTGGCAGGGACGGTGGCCGAAGGAGGGAGGGCCCCCTGCCCTCCTGATGAGGCAGTGAGGTCATTGCTAGGAAGGCATCCGGCCAGGAGGGCAGCCCCTCATTTTCCGGGGCGGGGGACAGGGAAGGGGCCACCCAGACGGTACCTTAGGGTGCCAGGACCGGGGAGAACCAGGGCCTCAGCTGGCCTCCCCACGCTGTGATCTTGCCAGTGGGAGGGACCAAGGGACATAGGGGTGTGACAGCCATTCTGATGCCTGCCCTGTGACAGCATAGCCCTCCCCCTGCAGGCTCGGTGCAGCCCCCTGTTTTCTGGGTGGCCCCTCCTGGGCCCCTTCTGGGCTCAGTGGCACGAGCCACCCAGGGCTCTGTCTGCATCGTCTGTCCCGTTGCCTTCATCGGCCTCTGTGCTGCCGTGGTCCCTTGTTCACTGTGTGTGTGCATGTATGTGTTTGCTTTGATGCAGGGACCACCCTCAGCTGAAGACCCCCCCAAGTAAGCTTAACGGGCAGTCCCCGGGCCTGGCCCGCCTGGGCCCTGCTGCCGGCCCCCCGGGGCCCTCCACCAGCCCTGCCCGGCACACGCTTGTTAAGAAGGTGTCTGGCGTGGGTGGGACCACGTACGAGATCTCGGTGTGAGAAGTGACTGCCACCCATCTGCCGTGGCACTACGGGGACCAGGACCCCCAGCGGCTGCCCCCACCCCCTGACTTCTCTGCCCTGACAGAGGAGGCGGCCCAGGCCTGGTGTGGACACGTCAGCAGGAGCGAGAGCCACGCTTCCACAAGTCTGTCCCCTGTACCCCACCTGTCCATCCCCTTGTCTGCGCCCCGGGGCGTGGGCAGGCCGAGGGCCTCAGGCGGCAGATCTGTGTTGGTGCCCCTGCTTCCGTAGCCAGGCCTTGAGGGGGCGCGGACTGCATCTGTGTGGACTGCACCCATGTCCCGAGGTTGTCGCCAGGCTAGCCCCCACCATGCCCCTTATAGATGGGTCCCTGTGGCCCAGACGTGGACAGAGGGGCCTGGGTCCCTGGCCGTCCTCCAGACTGAGGGCCTGCTGCCTGGCTGACCCCAACCTGCTGCCTTTCAGGGACCCGCTGGAAACTTCTAGTTGGGTGAGGCCGATTCTTCTGCGGGGAGTCCAGCCCTGGCCCGCAGGCACCCAGCTCCGGCGCTCCTCTGGGTTCTGATGGACAGGGGGACGGACAGACGGACAGACTGTCAGCTGTGGGAGGGGTCCTGGCTCCACGTGTCCTGTCTCGCCCAGCCGGTGGGCGTGTCCCCGTGTCTGTGCGCTGAGCTGCCATGCCATGTCCCATGTGTTAAAGCTCAGGCCCCCGCTGCCCCCACTGCCGGGAAACTCGCTGTCATTGAAGCCTTAACCTCTGCTTTATGCTCTTGTGGGTGGCAACGGGGGCAGGCGGGAGCAGGCACAGGCGGGACACTGCTGCAGGGGCATCTGAGACCAGGAGCCCCTTCCCTGCCAAACGAGATTCCCTACCCCGAGGCATGCAGAGTCGGGGCGCCGGAGCCTCGGCGCCTGCGTGGGAAGCACATGGGGAGGGGGTCAGAGCTCTGCCTGGTGCCAGGGGCCCGAGAGTAAGCACACAGCAGCGTCTGCTTGCGTTGTGTCTGTTTTATGTTTTTATATCTACATCTATATATCTATAATTTTATTAAAAAAAAAAAAAGAGTCATTTCGATCCTTTCCTTGAGCAAGGCCAGGGCTGTTGCTGATACCCAGGGGCTCCGGGGTGGGGGCAGAGCCAGCCGGGCCCTGGGAGAGGTGGTGGCCAGCAGCAGGGACAGAGCCTCCGTGGGGGCACTTCTGCTGACTTAGGCGAGTTGAAGTCTGGGAGGTGGGGCTGGCCCACGGGTCTTTGGCTGACGAGCATGTGGCTCCCCGGGGTCTGCGTCATTCCTGGCAGTAACAGGGCTTTTGGAGAAAGGCTGGGGCTGCAGCTGCCCCAGGGGCCCCCCGGGAACCCAAGGGCTTGCAGGAGATGGAGGAGGGGTGTACATGGGGCCACCCGCTGGCTGAGACCCTGTGGGGCTGTCTCCGAGTTCCACAGCTGCTTTGGCTGGGCCCACCCACCTCTGCCTGTTAAATGTGTGGAGTGGAGGCATCGGCAATGCACAGCTTTTTGGGACTGAGACAGCTGGGCAGAGGTTGGGGGACGGGTTGGCCCACTGTGGGAGGTGCCCCAGACCTTGGACCCCCGCACTGGGCAGCTGTGCCCCCAGCTGACCTCCACCTTTCTGCTTCTCTCTTATGGGACGCTGCGGCCCGCAGGGGGCGGATCGGCACTTGCAGCCGTGGATGGGGGCGTCGTGGCCCATCCAGGGTGCCCCCCGGCCTGCACCTGTGCCACCTGGGCCTCTCAGAGGACCGCCCACTACTGCAGGTCCCCTGGAGTCCGGCCGCTGGGGTGCCCCCCCGAGGAGCTGTGTGCCGCCTGCACTTGGCCGCCTCCAGCCTTTTCCCCAGCCTCTCAGGGCCTGAGCGGGATGCCAAGTAGGCATCCGTGGGGCCCAGGACAGCCCAGCCCAGGATGTTTGGGAAGCCAGGCTGCCACAGACCCTGGGGTGTTGGCTGAAGGTCACCTCTCTCTTGGCTAAACCTTGACTGACTCCCAGCCCACTGGGGCCCGTGACCGTGTGCCCACCCACCTCAGGAAGTTCCCGTCTGCTGGCAGGGGGCCAAATGCCCCAGGCGGGGGCCCCGGGTCTGCTGGGACCAGCATGGCCTTCCCAAGGTGTCAAGCCATCACCTTGACCTCCCTGCTTGACTAAGCACTTTAGACGCCACTTCCTCCTCAGGAAGCCCAGGCCTCTGTGGTAAGGCTGGGGTGGGGGTCTCAGGTTGCCCCCGCAGGTCACTGCACTCCTCCCTCCCTGACCCCAGCACAGATGCCTTAACCGGAGTCACCAGCCTGCTGAGCCGTCCAGGCCCTGCCAGGGCGGGAGGAGAGCCGGCCGCCCAGCCACTGCCCGGCAGCCTTCGCTCTTCACTCTGAGACGTGCACTGGGGGTGCTTGGGGGTGCTCGGCTGGGGCTCTGCCATCCCCAGCCGGCTGGGCCTGGAGGCCCCCAGGGAGAGGGTGGGGCCCCAGCCCGCCCGCCCGCCCTTCCTGCTGGAGCAGCAGCTCTGTGTCTCCCACGTGGGGGTGAGCAAGCCACAGAGCTATTCTTTATTGTTTTAGAAGGAATTCTCTACCCCAATTTAATGCCCTAAATAAAATTTTTGGTGTTTACCTCCACAGCTCTCTCCAACAATGTGGTCCCCCTGTCCTCCCAGCCCTGGGGTGTGCCGGGAGGTTGGACTGCACAGGGGCCCTGGGTTGAGGAGGCCACAGCAGTGGGGCTGGGTGGTGGTGATGGCCGGGGGCTGGGGGGTGGGGAGGGCGAGATGGTTGGCCAGACAGAGACCTCGGCTTACGTGATAGGTAGGAGGTTCAGGCTGAGCACTGGACCCGCATGGGCAAGGAGAGGATCTCTGTCCTCACGGACAGTGGAGACCCTCCTGGCAAACCTCTGCTCAGAGCCCTCTTGGTGCTGGGGGCAGGCTGGGGACTTCCTGCGGCGGGGGGGGGGGGGGGGCTGGGGGGGCTGCCATCCAGCAGGCACTCGGGGCACGAAGACCGAGGCGGGGCTGCCACCCTGCGGACCCCCACCCACTGCGAGGTCAGCCTCAGGATGCAGCAAAGCTCCCTGTCCCCAGCTTTCAGACATGGAGAGTCTCAGACGCTGTATGTGTCACTACTGTATGTCCAGCCACAGGCCCAGCCCTCAGGACAGACCCTCCTCCACCCTTCCCCGAGGCACTGGTGGGGTAGGGGCTGGTGTGCCAGCGGTGCTGTGGGCAGGGGCTGGCTTGACCGCTGGGTGCCTGGGGCCGTGCCGGCCACCTGGCCTCCTCCTCATTGGGGCAGCTGGGCTTCCAGGCTAGAAGGGCAGGAAGTCATCCACTTCGAGGCGCAGGAACGGGCCCAGTAGGGCCCGGAGCTTCCAGACGGCAGCGCGGCTCAGCAGAGGTGGCACCAGCCCCTCGAAGGGTGTGGGGTCCACCACGTACACGTAGGCAGCGGTACAGGCCAGCAGGGTGCCCAGCAGCAGCCTCAGGGCCAGCAGCCTGCGGGCAGTGGTGGTCAGGGGGCAGGGGCACTTGAGGGACAGTCCAGGGGACCGGGCTCCACCCGCACGCTCTCACACCACCTACCAGAGCTGGCCTTTGAGGCCTTCGGAACATCCCAGCTGCGGCTTTGCCTTCTGCCGGGGAGGGGGGCAGGTCAGAGCCTGCCCCCGCCCCTGCAGGGGTCCAGGTGTTTCGTGTCCCCGCTCCGACAGCCCAGGACACGCCCCCCGCCCCCCGCCCGTGACTCTGGATGCCTGGCTCCTGGTGGGGCTCTCACCGTGGGGCCTCTTCCATTGAAGCCCACCTCTCCCCTCCCCAAACAGGGCCTGCAGGGTGGGAAACTCGGCGGGGGTGCTGCTTACTGCTACGCACAGGTCCTTTCTTGCCTGGGTGCGGCACTGGGCACGGTCCCTGGGGGGGCACAGAGTCAGGGCCACCTGCACTCCCTGCACCGGCCTGGCACCGCCTCGGCCTGGTGCCATGGAGCCAGGGAGGGGCTGGGGATTGGTTCATCCCATCCCGACAGGACACCTGCCCCTCCCAGCTCGGTCAGGCCACCCCGACCCCACACATCACCCCAGAATCTCCAGCTGAATGTCTTCCATCTGGTCTAGCACGCCCCGGATATCCTTCTTGAGGTTCTAGGGGGCAGAGGAGCAGAGGGTCCTCCATCCCTGACGGTCCTGCCACACCCCCTGCCTCTCACCCCTCCCCCAGCCCCGCTCATTCCCTGCCTCCCTCAACCTCTGGGCACGGCTCTTCGGGGACCTACCAGGAGTCCGGTGGCCTGGTTGTTCAGTGCCATGTGCACCTCGGCCACGCCGTCCCACACCTGGTTGGGGGAAGGCTAGGTCGTGCTCTCAGGATGTGCCCCACCCTGCGGGTTACCCAGCACCCCCTCCACCCTGGCCAGGCGGGCACCTCGGTAATGGCCATCTTCTTCCTCTCAAAGGACAGTCGGATCTGCTGTAGCTCATTCTGCGGGGGGACGGAGCACAGTATGGGCACGGGCAGGGCCAGCGGGCGGTCAGCCTCTTCCCCCTCCACCCACCTGGGGCTGGTGCACGAAGGCCCCGCCCCGCCCGGCCCTCCAGCCCCTGCTGGCCCCGGGTGCCCACCTGGGACTGCTGCACGAAGGACTCCTCGCCTCGGCACAGCTCCCGCCGCAGCAGCTGCAAAGGTGCCCTGTCCTCCAGGGGCCTGGAACCAGCCTGCTCAGGAGGCTGCAGAAGAGCCCCTGGGTCAGCTTCAAGGTCATGGACAAGGTCTGTGGTCACGGACTGCTCAGGAGCAGGCGTGGAGGGTGTGGTGTGTGGCTGACTCTGTCGGTCCTGACAGCAGCTGAAGCCCTGCTGGGCCCGGCTGCCGCCCTGTGCTTACCCAGGCCAGGGCTGTTCTGCTTGAGTGCTCCAGGCACAGGGGCAGGAACTGCTGCTCTGGTCCCAGAAGGGCCCCCAGCTGCTCCCGCAGGTCCTGGTTCTGCCTTTTCTGGGGGAGGGAGGCAGAGAGATGGGATGCCCGTCACGGCTGCTCCTTGGGCAGGAGCCTGAGACACAGGGCTTAGGAGGTCCAGGAAAGGCTGTGAGCTCATTGCGCAGATGGGCGCAGAGCCTGGGACCAGCCTGGGCGCCTCACTCACCAGATTCTGGTTCTCCTGCTCCAGCTGGAGGAAGGAGTGTTCTCCAGGCCCCAGGGGCACACTCTGGAGCTGGGAGGAGGCTACCCTGGGTGAGCCTGGGGTTCCTGCTGCCTGCGGCAGGCAAGGGCACAGGCAGGGTCTGGGCCTTGAACCGGGGGTTCCCCCCTGCCTGGGTGACCCTGGCTCCCTTCCTGAGTGCAGGGGCCAGACCCAGCCCAGCTCTGCCTCCATCTGTCCTTGTCTCACCCCTGCCGGCTCTCTGGGTCTCTGTCTCTGCGCCTCTCCCTCTTCACATGCAACAAAGCCCCCAGGTACCCCACTACCTACCCTGGGCCCTCCGACCCCTGGCCCTGGGGCTGGGAAAGTCCTGGCAGACTCCACTGAGTGCATGGAGCTGAGAGGCCCTGGGCAGGACCAGCTTACAAACCCCTGGCAGGGTGGGTCTAGGCATCCTCTGTGGCTGCTTGAAGTTGAGGGTTGGGGGCACTGAGGATGGGAGAGGCCACAGGGCCCCAGGGTTTTTGGCCCCTCCATACTTTCCTGTGACCCCTTCCTGACCCCAGTCCAGGCTCTGGCCTGGCCAGACCTGCCACCCTCTTACTGAGGGGCCCCCAGGTGTCTCAGCTCACAGGTCTGCCTTAGGGGTGCCTGTCACAAAGGCCTGGGCACAACCAGGGAGGTCACAATGGGCCAGAGCTGGCAGGGCCCCTCCCACCACACCCCTGTTCTTGAAGTAGCCTCTTCTGGTCACCCCTTCCTCAGCTTCCCCAGCCCCCTGACCCCAGCTACTTTCCTAAAGTGGAACACGGGTAGCAGTCACACGGTGAAGACAAAAATCAAACAACAAGCTAATTATGTGCCTGAGGTGACCCACCCTCACACCTCAGTCCTCCTGCGGGCACCAGCCCCGAGGCCTCTGACCTATCCCATCCTTCCGGGGACGCTGCCCGTCCCGCACAGGCGGCCTCATGACCCCTCTCTCCCTCTCCACACAGAGTAGAGCAGAGCCTGGCTTTTTACCCAGTGTTTCCAGGGGCTTACTTATTTTAAAATAACGTGCCGAACATTTAACGGTCCTGTACGGACGATTGTTACCCTCTCTCTACAGGTGGGGAAACTGAGGCATGAATACAGTTAATCACTTGCCCGAGGCCACACCCCTGTTAAGGGATGGGACCGGATAGGTAGGAGCTCGCTCTTCGCCGCCTCTCGGGTCGTTGTGGCCACACGTCCGATGGTGGTGCCAGCTCCCATGGCGGTGCCAGCGTCGGGTTCCTGGTGTGTTTCTCCTCTCTCCTTCTCAAGGTTGGCTCCTGCTGCCTACGCGCCATGCCTTCCCCACCCCCACTCCTGGCATGTTCCCACGACCCCCGCTTCCTCAGTGCCCTGCCTCATTTCATGGGAGAGCACCCTCAAGGAGCGCCCTCAGAATGGTGGGTCGGAGGAAATCTGAGTCCTTGCGCAGCACAGCGGCCCCCAAGCCCTCCCCTCCTGGGTTCTCGCTCCTCTGCCATGCGACTCTGCCCTCCCCACGTCCAGAGACCTGGCCCTCCCTTACCCCGGCCTCCGGGCCAGCCTGAGGAATCCTCTGGGCCAACGGCTTATAACGAAGTGTTGGCAGCTGGATGCCTGTGTACTGGGCCTTGACCTCTCCCTCTTGCTGCTCTGGGGACCCTCCGCCATCGGGGAGGCCTTGCTACGGCATCAGAGGACACAGGGAGAGGCTTCTGTCACTTTGACTGGGAGCCCGGGAGGCCCTCGAAGAACGGCCCCACAGGGCGGCCCACTTGCCAAGGCCTGGGCTAAATCACGCTTGCTCTGGCCACGAGGTCTGGGAGCGGGCTGCCATGTGGGACCCGATCGGGACAGCCCTCCCGGGTCCGAGAGCGTCTCTCTCTGACTTCACACTTGCCAGGTGCCGGGCGAGTGGGAAGATCGCTCAGAGGGTGCTTTCCCACGGGAATTTGGCGGGGGGCGGGGGCCCGCGGCCCTCAGCACGGCTGGAGCAGGCCAGGCTTGGCGGCTGGGCTGTTGAATTTCAGCAATCAATCACTTCCAGTTTACAAGACGTCGCTATTGTTCTCTCAGTGCCCCATTCTCTTCTGGGAGCATCTTGTTCTGTTTTAGGGACAAAGGGGCTTTGGGGGAGGGGAACGTTTGCTCCCTGCGTTTCCTCCTGTTCTCTTTGTGGTTCATCTTTCCCTATTTGGTCTCAGCACCCCCTCTCTACCAGACGCTGTCCTCGAGTGCCTGGCTTTCCTACTCCTGCGAACATGGAGGAGGCCAGAGCTGGCCAGCGCGTTCCGGTCCCGGTGGGGGCTTGCATGTCCTCCCGTCAGACCCCTGGAAGGAAGGCCCCCCAACTCTGGGCAAGCAGACGTGTGCTCGCCGCAGGTCCGCAGTGTGGACTGGGGGACGGCCTGGGGGGTCTTCCCGAGCAGCCATTGTGTCACCTGCTGTCCTCACAAGTGTTGGGTGGTCATTCCCAGCTGTCCCCTAGCCAGCCCCACTTCTTCGCTCTGCCTCATCTGCACCCAAGCTGGCATGCCTGTCCAGCCAGCCTCCACTTCCCATCTAAATCAGTTCATTGAAGTCCCTCTTCTGAAGGGGGTCTCTCTCCGGTCCTCTTTACCGTGGTGGGGGGTGGGATACACTGCAGGGACCACTGGTGTGGGCTGCTCACCCACAGGAGAGGTGTGGGGATGAGCCAGGAAGGATGGGCCTGAAGCGTAGCCAGCGGGGGGCCAGCGGGGGGCCTGCTCAGCCCCCCAGAGGAGGAAGGGGCCCCTGGGCCCTCCCCTGGCCTTGGCCATGCCGTTCCCCTCCAGAATCTCATGCATCTCAGAGTACCTGCTTGGGGAAACTCGAGGTGGCAGCCAAAGAGTGCTTTTGGAGGGCATCTGAGGCATGGCAGCCATGGGGGCAGGGGTGGGCCAAAAGCCCTGGGTAGCTGGGGTGGTGAAGAACGTGGGTCGGGTAGGGGCTGCCTGCTGCGCTCAGTGCCCTGAGCCTGCCAGATGCTGGTGGGAGCCTGGAATGTCGCGTGAGGAGAGAGGCGGTCCTCACGGAGGCTGGTGGTTCCTTCCCCGGGAGGGACAGCAAGAACAGCAGGGACCACACACGGGAACTGCTGGGTGCTGGGCGGGACTCCTGTCCTGCCGTGGCTGCACAGACCGAGCTGAGAGGCCCCAACGCCATGGCAATCCCCAGTGAGTTTGAGGAGAGGCCTGGAGCACCTGGATGACACGGGAGCCTCGGCCCCACCCACTGCCTCTGCCCACTGCCCGTGATCCTGGGGAACCCCCCTTCCTGACTTCCAACTCCCATGCTGTGTCCCAGAGAGCTGGAGGCTCAAGCCCAGCTCTGAAGACCCCACTTCCCCAAATTCTTCCTTCCTAACCCCCAGTGGTCCCGAGCTAGAGAATGCCCCAAGGGGTAAGGGGTGCTCTCAGAGGGAGAGGGTGCTGGGGGTCTACAGTTGTTGGCATTTCCAAGAAAGGGGACAGATGTTCCAAGGCACCCTGAAAACCCATGTCCCGGGGTGGAGGGGTTCACATTGACCTGAGCTCCAGGGTGGGGTCCTGTGCAGGCCACAGTCCGGGCCATGGGCAGAAGGCTTGGCTCCAGCACCGGGTCGGGGGCTCCCAGGCCACCGCCCCCATCAACAGTCAGCACTCCTCCCTACAAGCCAGTTGCCATGGCAGCTGCTTGTGCCCAAGTTGCCATGACACCCAGTGGCCTCAGGGAGCCTGGAGCCCTTAATTGGGGGGTGGGCGGTGGGCAATGGGGGAGGGACAGGAGGCCCATGCCCTTCCTGCCCTGAGCCAAGCACACCTGCCTGGATTCACTGTGGCCTCGACATTCAAGGCCCCACACTCATTTCAAAAGCTGAAAAATAGGTTTGCAGCAGATGAAACTTGGGATCCCTGGGCCAGACACAGCCCCTCAGGGGAAGTTTCATCTCTGTGCCCCCAAACCTGGGCTTCTGGCTAAGATCCTATCCCTCTAGTCCTCGGAGACTCCTTGCATGTCTCTAAGCCCAGCAGGCTTTCTGGAGCATCCTGGGCGAAGGGTTCCCCTCTTACCTGGGCCTTCAGGTTACTCTTGGCCCACACCCCGTGCAAGGGCTTGGGGGGTAAGTTATCCTTGCACTGAGTGTGTAACAGGCAGAGGGTGACTGGGGTTGCCCATAAGTTGTCTTGCACCTCCCAGGTGCCCCTAAACTCATAGCCAGGAGGATGGACAGATCCACTGGCAGTGACCGTGGGAGAGACGGGGCAGCCTGGGGAGTGACCACCCCATCCCAGGGCCAGAGGGCAGGCACACTCTGGGTGGGTGGACACACCTGTTGAGCGTAGGCGGCTTCCCTCCCAGGCCCGTGGGCAGCCCTGCAGGGTGGAAAACTGCCTGGGGGTGGGCCCTGGGAGTGGGGTGCAGGTGAAGGTCAGAGGAAGGCCCCAGGAGGGCTGTGCCGTGAAGTGCTCCCAGGTGGTCCCGTCTCAGAGGCTGGGGCTAAGATGGCGGTCACGCTCCTGTGCCTGCCCTGTCCCCAGTGTGGCTGATCAGCTCCAGGGCAGGGGCCATGGCAGGCCATTCATTTTCCCCTCTTGGGGGACTCTCTAACAGTGCTTCTCATTTTTTATTTAAGGATCAGAGGGATATTACGAATGTCAGGAAAATCCTCTCAGGGACAGCCAGCACCAATAAATTGCCATCAGCCAGGGTGTCGGGGACTCCAGGCTGGGGAGGTGGCCACGCTGGGGGCTGCGGAGGCTTCTGTGCCCCAGTTGGGGGATTCCGTGGGTGCCTGCTTCCCCAGAGGACCCTGCCCAGCAGGTCCACCCACTTGTCAGCATCTCATGCTCCTCTGTCCTTGCTGGATAGCCAGGGGTGCCTGGGCAGCCAGCAGGGCTGGAGTGCCTGCTGGTCAGTGCCAGGGTCACCTCAGCAGACCCTCACCGGGCCCAGAATCCAGGATCCCCGCCCACTTTGCTCTTGGCTTTCTGGTCCCACTCAGCTCTTACTGGGAGCAGATGGTCCTGGGCTATGAGCTCCTGGGACCCGTCCCTGTACCCAGGAACAGGCCCAATGGGGTTGAATGAGATACTGGGGGTCGGGTGAGGGGTAGAGACCTTGGGCGGCCACAGGCCCTGCTACTGTCCTCCTAACTCTAGGGGCCCAGGAGATCCCTCCACGTGAACGACTAGCTCCCTCTCCTGGTTGATCAAGGTGTGCATTCCAGAATTCACCACCAGATGGCGCCATAACACTGCAGACAGAATGTAGACTTGAAGGGACCAGGGCCCCTGACTGCACCAGGGTGGAGGAGGAGCGCTGGTGGGTCCAGCCAGGTTGAAGCTTTCAACAAAGTAGGGACAGCGCTGGGGGATGGGAGACGCTCTGACCCGAACTGGATTTGTGGTTGGCATGTTAGTTTCATCCCACTGTTCACAATGAAATAAGTAACTGAGGAACTTAAACACTGGCACCCTGGTGCCTGCTCCCTCCCAAGGGGCTGAGCTCCCCCCTCCCCCAGGCCCTCCCCACCACGAACTTTTGAGGCTGCTGTCGGGCTGGCCCTGTGTTGCCTCTTCGTCAGTGGGTGGCTGTTGTGAGGCGGTTTCATTCTCAGGTCCTTTGTTTGAAGGTGGCACAGCTGAACACAGCCTGCAAACTCGAGCAGCAAGCTCAGTGCACAGGCCGGGTCAGCATCCCCCCCAACCCGAGGGCTACCCGCCAGCCCACCCAGCAAGAAGCGTGTTAGCTCACCCCTAGCTAACCTCTACCAGTACACCCACCAGTCAAGTAGCTTACAAGCCGCTGGTCACCTACTCACCCTTCCTGCCTGCGTGGCAGCTGCTGCCCCCAGAGCCTCCCAGTGCCTGGCCCTGGGGCGCCATGGGACTCCTGGGGGCCCAGCTCAGCCCCCTGGCCAGTCGGCCCGCTGGAGTCAGCTTTGGTCAACAGGACAGTGGGCAGATGGATAACACCCCCTCCTTCCCACTAGGCCTGCTCACTACTGCCCCTCCCTCCCCTCCCCCCTCTCTGGCCTCAGGCCAGCTTTCCTGGGCACCGGGGCTAGGGCGCCAGCTGGCCCCAACCCACCACCCACACCCTCAGCCAGCTGCCCAGCAAGTGGCCACCACCCACCCACCGCCCAAGTGCGGCTGATGGAGCACCGCTCGAGCCCACACGGCCCACTCTGGGCTGCGGGAGAGCCGCCACGCCCCTCGCAGAAGGCAGGGAGGCATCCCTCTTAGTAAGGCCCTGAGAAGCTGATCAAGGGCGGTGTCGCCCCTCTCTGGTGTGCCCTGAGCGGCTGCCAC
The DNA here is from genome assembly GCF_019186645.2 of Phyllostomus hastatus. NCBI lineage: Eukaryota > Metazoa > Chordata > Mammalia > Chiroptera > Phyllostomidae > Phyllostomus > Phyllostomus hastatus. The sequence continues at coordinate 2,740,435 of NW_025334027.1, forward strand.
ACAAGGGAGACAGTTCGTTTATCTCAGGAACTGGGAGCGCGTTATAAAAATGGTAATTCTTGGAGATTCAATTATGTGTTTTCCTTGTTATCCCCAGTAATCAGGGCTGTGGGATGATAAGGATCGAGGGGAGGAGGGGGCTGCGCCTGCTGGGGGCTGAGCCGCCCGGCCTCAGTCTTCCCACCTCGGACCGGCCCATCTGGGGCCCCGCCGGCCTGCGTGGGGGGAGATGACGTGACTACGTGGCTGCTAGGGCGCCCACCTCCCTGTCCAGCCTCCCCAGCTGGGGACAGTCTGTCTCCCGAGGTCTCTGTGGGGGAACAGAGGGGAGCTCCTGGAGAGTTCGGACCTAATTCCCCCCCCCCCACCCCCGACTGGGCGATGTCTAGGCTGTAAATAACGTCCCCAGAATTAACGGCACTGGCAGCCAACAGCACCAGGTGATTGGAAAAGGGTTTTATGGCCCCGAGGGTGAAATTGAACTGGCATTGGGACTTGGATTTCCAAGATGGGATTTTCCTCCCCGGCAAAGGGGCTCGCTCCATGCTGATTAAAGTGGCAGTTCCTTGCAGCTAATCACCCGAGACTGCAAGCTCATTGGGGCACTGTTGGGACTTCCAGACCTGGAGGTCGGAGCTGGGGTCGCTGCCAGGCCATCTCATATCATCAGACACTGGCACCACTTCTAGGGAGAGGTGACCCCACCCAAGCAAGGGCCAGGGAGGGAGGGGGCACTCCCAGGGAAGGAGGGCTGGCCTGGCTGAGTCACACAGGAAGGGGGCTGGAAGGAGGTCCCCAGCCTGGCAGTGGGAGTTATTTCTGGCGTCAGCACCCACAGGCCCCCAATCAGCAGACTCAGGGGCAGGGCCTGGCTTTGAGCTGGGAACTTGACCTTGGATTTGGTTCTCCACCCATGAATGTCCTTTTCTACCTGACTCTGAGATGCCCAGTGTCCAGCCAGGCTGGGCAGGAGCAGCCCCTGCCTTCAATGGGCCTGTGTGGCGCCCCCTGCTCCAGTGGGCTTTCAACGCTCTTTGAATGGGATCGGGGGACCTGGGAGGAGGTGCCCACAGCGGACCCCTCGGGCTGGGTTGGGGTCTGTGGAGGGAAGAGGGCGCGGCCCCACCCCCTACACACACAGGCCACTGTCTCCGGCCAGCGGCTCCCTCTCCCTGCCACAGGGACTCTGACCGTCACGGCAGACCCCCTCCCCCAGGGGGCAGAGAGGTCCCTCATCACCCATCTTTTCCCAGGTAAGGACGCAGGTTCACAGAGGTGAAGGCTCGCCTGGGCTCACACCGCGGAGGAGCAACAAAGCAGGTGAGCTGAGGGCCTTGGAATATTCAGAGCCACCCCCTTCTGCCAGGGGCTGGTGTGTCCGGGCACCCAGGGGCGATGCGCCAGGGCAGAGGGGGGCAAGGCCAGCCTTTCAGCCCCTTCCCCGGGCGGGGGGAGGGCGAGCCCTCTGGGCTCCATCCCACCGGCCGCAAAGTGGCCCCACCTGGTCCTGACACGGCCCTGACAGGAGGGGACGGCGCCCGGAACCCTTCGTGTGCACTTTTCTGAGTCATTACCTTCAGTTCACTTACAGTAAATACTGGGCTATTTTTTCTTCCTTCCAATAATTGGATTTATTTATTTTTAACTAAGATTAAATGTTCTCTGTGGGTTCAAGATATGACGCTGTCCTGTCAGGCCCGGTGAAGGCTGTCCCTCTTCTCGCCTCCCAGGGGGAGCCCACCGGCAGGGAAGGGGCGGCTGAGATGTCGCTGGTCTGGGAAACGCTGGGTCCTGGAGAGCCGGCTGTCAACCTCACTGCCGTCACCGTGAACGTGCCCATCATCACCATTGCCTCCATCGTCGCTGCCACCGCCACCACCACCATTTGCAACTCGGCCACCGCCATCTCCATCACCTCTGTCGCCATCACTGGCACCCCTGCACCACGGTCATACCACGTTCATCATTCCCACCACCACAGCCCCCGCCACCTCCATCACCACTGCCGCCTCCGCCACCTCCATCACTACCACTGTCACTGTGGTCGCCCCTTTGGCACTGCCTGGCATGGCCGCTCCCCCGTGAGTGTGTCCTGGGCCTTGGGCCCCCCATTTCCCTGTAGCCTGCCCCCTTGAACACCAGACTGAAAGGGTGGCCCTCTCCTCCGTGTCCACACCCAGCCTGAAACCCGCCAGCCTTGCTGAGACCCACAGGCTGGGGCGCACCTGGCCCCACGGCCTACTGGGAGAATTGCACTGAGGACTCTGCAAGGTGCCTGCCACATAGCAGGTGCCCACCCGTGGCCCTGCTGGCCCTAGGCAAACGTCAGCTAATGCCAGCTCTAGGCCCAGGTGGCCCCACAGGCCTCCCTGACCTCAGGCTCAGCCCCACTGCCAGTCTCCAATGTCCTCAGGAGCTCTGGCTTTGACCCTATTGCCACCAGGAGCCACTCTCCTGGAGTGCCCCGGGCAGCTGTGGGGACAGGAGAGCAGTGCCTGCGGCTGACTGGGGCCGGGCCCCTTGGTAGGGGACACAGCTGGCACTGTAGAGTAACGTGACGTGACACCGGTGACCTAGCACCACAGCGGGTGCAAGCTCCCGGCTCACGTCCCAACAGTCACAGCAAGTGGGCGCGGCAAGGCTGCCCTGTCGACTGGGGGCTCTGGCCCCCCACCTGGCAGTGCTCTGTGGCCCTTCCTGGGCCTCGCCCCCTGTGCCCTCACGGGCTGCTCTGTAGAGAGCGTTCAGCTTCCCCCACTCACAGGCGAGTTCAGAGGTTCCGAGGTGGAGGCTGGCCCAGAGGCGGGCTCTGCTCTGCGGACACCTGGACACCCCTGATGAGTGCCCGGCCTCGGCCCCCAGCCCTGGGCGTGGCTGGGGCGGGGCCCCTTCGGAGGCCCCCGGTGGGGCGCCCTGCCTAGGATGAGGCAGGGAGAGCACACACAGGAGCATTTGCCCTCCTTGTGTTTGGGAAATATTACCGATTGAAAACCTTAAATCTTGCCCTGGGTGGTGTGGCTTGGATGGTTGGGGCGGTGGCCTACAAACCACAAAAGGTCGTGGGTTCGATTCTCGTCGGGGCACATGCCTGGGTTGAGGGTTCTGTCCTCAGTCAGGGTGTGTACAGGGGGCAACGGATGGATGTTTCTCTTTCAAACCCATATCTTTCTTTCTCCTCCCCCCACCTAAAGCAATAAAAAAATGCCCTTGGGCAAGGTTTTAAAAAATTGAAAAAAAAAAAAGAAATATTCTTTAAAAAAAATCTTAAATCTTGGTGACACTCTCAATGGCCAGATAATTAATACAAGAGCAGATAATAATTACTTAATGATTAATAACTACACTTAATAGTTTTCAGAGTAATTGTGATAAAGAGAAAGTTAAATTAAAACCCATTAAAAGTGCTGGTGCCCTGCACAGTTCGGGCACCTTGGTGCTGGGGGCGGCGAGTTGTCTGGGTCGGGTATGACTCCAGTGGACCTCTGGGTCGGCCCGCCTTCAGGACTCCGCCCCAGGGGTGGGTGTTCTCTACACACAGGGGGGTAAGGACCTCACACCCTCCTGCAGAGAGGTGGAGGTCTCGCCCAATCACTGGACCAGGTCGGCGGAGCCTGTCTTCCCCCTGGGGGACATGTGGAGTAGCCATAGGGTTGGATCAAATGGGGCCAGGAGTCTCTGCTCCATACCTGTAGGTGTCCTGGGTCTCAGGGCTGGTAGGCAGGGAGACCTTCTGCCTCTTCTGCCTTCTGTCCTCCTACTGCCCACAGCCCCTCTGGGAGCACCCATCTGCCATCAGGTTTACCCTGCCATGCCCTTGGGATATGGCTCAGGGGTACTCTGTCCACCAATTCTCACTAAAGTGTGACTGGTTGCTCCATGCTGCCCTAAATCTCCAGGCCTGCAGTCTGGTTAGATTAGTAGTGAAGCCTTCACCTGCAGCAGAAAGAGGGCAATTCCAGGTGAAGGAGGCCTGGCATCGGCTGCCCTGAGGCTATGGACTCAGCCAGCCCTGGACAGTAGCATGGAACCCTGGTAGGGGCAGGACTGGGGGACCTGCTGCCCTTCAGGTGAGTCATCTTTTCTGGTCCTGGTTCCTGGCCCCACCTGGCAGACTCTCAGCTGACACCTTACCTTGGCCTCCCAGCCGAACCGCCTGTTTACACCCCTCTCCTGAGTCATCACTGCTTCCAGAGCCCTCAAAGCCACCTTGGCCCTCACCTGGGGACAATGCAGTCCCTGCACAGCCTGCCGATGGTGGCACGGAGCGGTGCCTGGCGCCTGATGGTGGGCCAGGGGCAGGCAGATGACTGCTTAAACCGCTCTTCCAGCTTTTTTGAGAGTTTGAAATTTTTCAGAGCAAAAAGATTGAGAAAAGGTGGCATCTGGGGAGACAGAACAGGGAAGGTGGCAGCTCCACGGGGGCCAGGCAGGGATGCGGCATCGCTCAGAGCACACAGTTGCCACGGGTGATGGGCCAGGCCGGGCTGGCCCCTGCTCCGGTTTCCCCATCTCCCACTTTGGAGAGCGCCGCCTCCCTCGTCTCCCCTTTTCCAAGGACACACCTAGATGGGTAAACTGAGGCCCCGAGAGGGGCGGTGCTGCCCAAGGTCCCAAAGGCAGGCAGCTGGCCCCTGACCCGCACCCTTACAAGGCCCCACCTGCGGTCCAGGCCCTCAGGTCCAGACCTCCTGACTCCGGGGGCAGGGTCACTGCTCTGGGAGTGTCCCTTGGCCAGTGCTCCCTGCCAGCCCATTGAAGCTCTCAGCTCTGAGGTCGGACGCTCCGAGGTCATGAGTGGGTGTACAGACTCCCCAGCCTGGTTGCTCATTCAGGTTCCTCCACAGAGCCTGCTCCTGTGCCCAGGGGCGTCCTTCCAGGAGTTGGCTGTCCACCCATCTGAGTAGCCATTGGCCTTGGCCCTGACCCTGTGGGTCCCCAGTGGGGTGGGCTGGGTCCCCAGACGGGCCCACTGCCCGTCTTCCTCGACTCCTCCTGCCACCCCCTGGCCTGGCCCCCTTGCACCAGCCCAGGAGGGGCTGGTGACCTCAGGGAGGAGAGCTCCCAGCATACTCCCGAACTGAAGGGACAGCACTGATGCCACATGGGGCACAAGGTGGCTTTGAGGGCTCTGGAAGTGGTGAGGGCTCTGGAGAGGGGTGGACACAGGACAGTTCGGTTTGGAGGCCAAGGTAAGGGCCAGCTGAGAGTCTGCCAGGTGGGGCCAGGAACCAGGACCAGAAATGATGGCTCACCTGAAGGGCAGCAGGTCCCCCAGTCCTGCCCCCACCAGGGCTCCTGGCATCTTCTGATCTCCTGTCCAGGGCTGGCTGAGTCCAGGAGGGACCCGGCCCCAGTCTCTGTAATCGGGGCTGTCCATCCCCAGGCCTCAGTTTTCTCACCTGTAAAGTGGGCTTGGACACTGTCAGCAGATGCTGAGGCTCCTGTTATCAGAGATCGTTGGGCTGAGCCTGTCCCGAGGGCAGCCTCCACGTGGCTACCAGGGTGGGGATTCTGGTCGTGCACCCTGGCCACAGCTTCCACCCCCAGGGTCACCCCCAGGGTCAGGGCAGAGTGGGGGAAGGCACTGTTTGTGAGCTTGCCTTGCTCCAGGGCTGCTTCTGCCTTCTCAGAAGCGGCAGGGGGAAGACGGTGGGAGACAGGCCATAAGCCATCCTCCCTCGGATACACTCGCTGTGGTCCGTGACTGTCCTGTGGACCCCGATCTACTCCTCTGAGGTGGGGTCAGAGGCTGGGGAGGGTGCTCCCCCCCTGATACCCTCAGGAGGTGGGGCAGGCAGGCTCTCAGGCCCACTCAGGTGCTGGGGGAGTGGATGGGGGGGCCCGGGCCACGGCACTGATCGCCCTTGAGGCCGAGCTCTGCCCAAGCTCTGGACAGTGCTGAGGTCCGGGGCACCCAGGGATCCCCCACCGGAATCCTAGCAGGCCCTCTGGGCGCTGGACTACTCCCTCATTAGTCCTCGGGGATTCCGGGTGAGGGCAGGAAATTTACTGGTCTGCCTAATTAGGCCTCTTCATTAATAATACATTCCCACTAATGACCTTCTCTCCTTTGTGGCATTAAACCTGTCAGCAGGCTGGTGGGGCTGGGAGGCAGCTGGGGCAGCTGGGGAGGCCTGGGGGCCCCAGGAGTGAGGGGGCTCGGGGAGGCTGGGTGGGGAGCCATGGGCAGGCAGGGTGGGCAGGGGCGGTGGCCCGGCCTAGAAGGCAGCTTGGCAGGGACTGGGCAGGGAGCCCACGGAGCCCTCCTCATCTGGGGTCAGGGGGCGTTTGCAGGGAGGTGCCGCGCGGTGCCGGGCGGTGGGTGGTGGAAACGTCAAAGGACAGGTTTGGGGGACGAGAGGCTTGGACGGCACGTTCGGGGCGACCCCACGAGGAGACAGAGAACTAGTGCGGCAACACTTCCTGTGGGGAGGGCCTGGGCCCTGGGGGGCATTGTCACCCCATTTTACAGATGAGGAAACTGGGGCCAGGGAGCAGAGGGATCCAGCCCTGCTCAGGATCCAGGCGAGGAACAGGTACTGGGGGAGGGGCCTGTTCCCTCCAGCCAGGCCCTTTCCCCAGGATGCTCCCCTCAACCCTGCCCAGTCCCTGTCCCAGCCAGTCCCGCCTCCTGCACCTGCAGCGGCTGAGAGCCAGGCCCTGCAGCAGCAGAGGCACCGGTAGACCCTGGGTGGGGAGTGAGGGCAAGGCCGGCCCTGGTGGGGAAGTGGGGGAGTCTCAGGCCAGGGCCCGAGGACACCCCACCTCTGGATCAGGCTGGTTCCCGCCATCCCCTCTGCAGCCAGCAGAGAGGAGTCCTCCATCAGGCATGGCCACAAAACTTCTCAGACTTAATTAAAATCAATCTCCAATTATTCAAATGCCATTGATTTGGGTCTCGACCGATGGGGAAAGTATGATCATCATTATGGGAAACGCCAATGTTAGCCGGAGTGCCGAGCACTCACCAGGCCCGGAGCAGCTCGAGCAGATCCGGCTTCCAGAGCCCTCCACGTGGGACAGCTCTGCCACTCCCGCCCGGCGCCCCAGAGTGGGCACCTCCTGGCTGAGCCCCAGGAGCTCGAAGAAATGGGGGCTCTTGGGGGGACCGACAGTTGCCAAAACATGTGTGTCTCGGGTGGCCGATGTGGGTGTTCCACGCAGATGGCTTGACATCCCCGTGTGGCTGGGGTCCGTCCTCCTGCTGTGGTGGGGGGACTCTGGCCAAGTCTCACTGGGGTCCCCGGCTGCTGACCAGGCAGCTCCCCAGGCCATCGGGTGCAGCAGGGGGGTCCCTTGGCCTTGACATAAACTCCTGTCTCTCACGCGGGTTTTGGGGCCTGGACTCAGCCTGGACGCCTGTCGAGCAGCAGGGGGTCCGGTGAGCAGCGCCAGACCCTGGACCCCTGGGCCCCCCTTGGCTCGGACCCTCAGCTTTGGCTCCGCAGAGGAGAGGGGACGGAGAGCAGGACCAGCAGCGGAGGTGGAGCACCAGGGAGGAAGGGGGTGGTCTGGCCGTGGGCTGGGAGAAGTGACTCAGACCAGAGACCCTTGGTCCTGGGCTGTCCCCAGGCTCTCCAGCCCGTCCTGGGGCAGAGGGCCAGGCTCACGGTGAGGTCCGCAGGGCGGCCCCAGGCAGAGGAAAACCCGGGGAGATGGCTTAGGTTGGGGAGGAGCAACTGAAGCCACATTGCCAGCCGCCGAATCCAGCCTGTTGTTTCCCTAGAGAAACAAATGTAAAATCCTCAACTCTCCTGCCCTTACAGTAGAACGTTGCATAAACACCTCCCATGGACGCAGCAAACTGGAAACCTGTATGGTTCTCGCCTGGCTGCGGATGGGCAGCGGCCTGAGGGGAGAGTGGAGGGCAGGAGGCGAGCGAGGTTCCGGAGGAAAGAGGGAGGGAGGTCAGAAGTCACCTGTGCCGCTGCAGTGTCCGGTCCTGTTTCCTGTGTCCTCCGACCCTGACCGCTGTTCCCAGCTGCCCCCTGGCCTGAGCCTCTGTCTGTGCCCACAGCAGGGGTCAGGGTCCTCCAGGGTGGGATCGCATGCTGGGCGTGGGGGTGGGCTGTGACAGGTCCCCAGGCTGCCGGGGCCCGGCGAGCTGCGGCGGGGACTCCGTCTGAATTCCAGTGTGTCTGCCCTGGCTCCCTGGCAGGGAGCAGAGAGCGGGGAGGTCAGCGAATGAAGGGCAGAGAGGCCCAGCCCTGGGCCCTGCCAGGCCAGGAGATCGGGGCACAAGTCCCCATGTGCCCATCGGTGAGTGGGCCTAGGGGTGGTGATGGAGGACACTCGGACACTGGCCATCCAATACTCAGCCTCCCCTGCACACTGGACCTAACCTTCTTCGCGCTGCCTGGCTGGGCTGCCTTGTGCCGAGTGTGCTGAGTGTTTTGTTACTTTAACACCCAACTTCCTGACGAGTAATTACACTGGACTTACTCCACGTCCCATGGCTCAGTGTCCCCTTAGATGTAAGTAAATGCGACTGCTGTAGTGGCAGCAAAATGAGGCCGGTGCAGCCGCGGGGGCAGCCTGTGTCCCAGGTGGGGCCCCTCCACTGGGCCATGCGCTTGGGGGCCCGGGCCGGAGGGGTCCCAACCCTCCTCTGAGCCCTGGGCCTGCGGCTGCCCCGCTGCCCGAGGGAGCTGCTCTCTCCCTGCAGATGATCCCCGTGCCAACCACAGGAGAAGCTCACGCCAGTGCAAGGACAGCTAGAAAATGCAGCAGAATTAGACAAAGGAGAGTGAAGATTCCTGTCACCCCAGAAATGGGTGTCCTCTTCCCTGTGCTGTTCTCCCAGGGGCCTGCCCGGGCTCTGCCTGGGGTCGGGGTGCTCTCTGAGGCCTGTGGTGGGGCTGGGGGAAGCGTCCCTGGGGGTGGGGGGGCTGGGCAGGGAGGGGCTGCCAGGGGCCCAGGGCGTCCTGCTTGGTGGGCTTTTCCCTGTGGAGTCTCCTTCCGCTCCAGGAGGAACAGGGCCAAGTCAGAGTGGGGGGAGTGGGCCCGAGAGAGGGCCACTCTGGGAGCTCCGAGGAGGTCACCAAGTGGTGCTGTCCTCCCTCTGGGCTGGGCTCCCCTGTGGGGCCTGGGGGACCCCTGCGGCGGGAGTGGCCGGGGCCCGAGGGTAGTGGGCAGGGTGGGCCTGGCAGTGTGGCGGCCGGCTGGGCCCGGGCGTGGCGGCCAGGGCAGGTCTCTGGTTGGCGGAGGTGCTGGGTCTGGTGCTCCCTCCACAGCTGCTACGCTGTCTGGTTTCCACTTGAGGCCAGGGACACATCCTCCTTGCCCTCCCCTGTCCCCCTGTGTCCAGCTCGGTGCCCCGAGGGGCTGGGTAAGTGTGTGCTTGAGGACATGGCAGCAGGTTGCGTGCTTCCTCCCAGGGACGCCCCACAGTTGGGCATCTGTGGGGGATGAGGAGCCACCTCTTTTGTCCCCTCTCGGAAGGACATGGTCCTGGCACCCCCTGCTCGTCCGGTTCCTGTCTGAGCCCCTGGCTGGTGGTGCGGCAGCGGCCACTGTTTGCACAGAGCGGATCCGGTGTGTTTGTTCAGTGAGATTGACTCTGCCAGAGCTGCCCCTCGGGGCAGGCGGGGGGCGGGGGAGTGAGCGCGACACCAAGCTGGCCCGGGAGTGATTCTCGTCACTGCCGACCGCTCTGGAGGTGACGGCACTGCAGCTGGCCCCGAGCACTGGGCATCACAGCTGAGAGGCAGCCGTCTGTAGTGGGGTGCTGGACCCGAACAAATCAGGTCCTCACACAGTGACCCCACCCCCTTACCTTTGGCCAACCTCCCAGGGCTCTGAGGTGCTCATGGGGCCCTGCCCTGGGCCCAAGGTCAAGAGCAGCAGCCCCCTTCCCTGGGGGACAAAGACTCAGACCAGAGGCTCAAGAAGAGTGGGAGGTGGCAAGTGTGGACAAGAGATGTGGACACTCTGCAGGCCTGGTTGGGGGAGGGGTGGGACTAGCCTGTGGCCAAAATGTGGCCCTAGAGCCAGGGACACTGGGGTTCATGTCTTCACTCTACCATTCACAAGCTGGGGGACCTTAGGAAGGTGAGCCTCCATCTCCGAGCCAGTGGGCAGGTGACAAAGAGGAACCTGCCCCTCAGTGAGGGTCAGCAACCTGCTGGCCGCCCGCCGTCTGGGCCCTGGTGTGTCCCCGGCAAACACCCACCAGGGAGCAGGCTGGGGGAGTCACTTGGGGGTGGGACATCTGGGGGGCATGGGAGGCAGCCGACCTCGCTTGCAGGGCCTGGGTCCCACGTGTGCACCGAGACCCCACCTGGGCAACGGTCCCCCTCAGGCCAGCGTCCCCTGTGGCTCTGCCTCCTGAGTGTGGTTGGTCCAGGGTTCACTGCCCCCTTTACATAGTTGGGACCAGAGGGGACCCTGGTGGTATTTTTTCCCCATCAGTACTCAGAGGGTAGCTCAGCTACAACCTTGGGGCCACTTCCTTTTTTCTAGGGGGGCAAGTGGGGTCCCAGTGGGCTTCCAAGCCGTTGCCCTCTCTGGCACACTGTCCTGAGCCCGGCCTGCAGGGCCTCACGAGGCCGCTGGAGATGGCCACACACCCCTTAAGCTCCGTTACGTTGGTCTCGTCCCTCCCTGGGCCCAAGAGGGCCTGGGGCACCTTTAATCGTAAGCGTTGGGTGGACCTGGTGCTGTGCTGGGTCCAGCTCTTTGAGGCCGGAGCTCCCACCTCCTGCTCTCGGCCCTGAGTGGCCACGTACGGGGTCTGACCGCCACGGAGTGCGGCCTCCCGCTCAGCCGGCCTGTGCGCCAGCCCACCATGGTCAGGCACGCACCGAGTGCCACTGAGGGGCCCCCGCAGACACCGCGTGGAACAGGACCTCACCAGCCCATCCCCGTTCCCGTTCCAGACCCACTGGCTGAGCACACCAGAGCCGCTGGGCTGGTTTGTTCCCTGCAGCAGGTGGGTGAGTGGGCGCTAGTTGCCCCCGTCCTCAGACCTTTCCTTGCAGCCCGTGGGGAGGGGGCTGTGACCCAAGGGCTGGAAGTGTGTACCCAGGGGCCTGGATCCCTGAAGAGAACCCCAGACTGGCCAGCCTGGGGGACCCTTTCTAACCTGGCCTGCATCCCGTCCAGCCCCGGGGGCGCAGAGCATGGCATCTCCCAGTGCCCACACTGGTGACCCCTGCCTCTGCCTGACAGCCCAATGCCACAGCGCCCCTGCCAGGCCCCGCTGGGGCACCCTCGATGCTGTCTGTGGTTTTACGTGTTTAAGACCAAGGCAGTACAAGGTCTGGTTGGCCCGCCCGTCTGTGGGGGAGGCCATGAGCTGCTCAGAGCAGGGTGGGCGGGGCTCTTCGCTGGTCCCAGATTTCGAGAGTTACACACACAGATGGGAAAGCAGAGTCTTTAGGGGAAGTGGGGGTGGGGTGCACACGGAACCCAAGGGGAGAAGCCCAGGCTGGCCCCTACCCCCTGCCCCTGTTGTTTCCGTAGCAGCCAAGGAGCACACAAGGACTCTGCGGCTGTCGCAGACATGGCTCCCCGTGCATTTCACAGCCCACGACCGCTGCGGACACCGGGCTCCCCCTGGAGCCGGGAGATTCATAAACTGTTTGTGGATTTTTATGTCCATGATCCCGGGTAGCCACCGCCCAGGAGCCTGACCTGTCTCGGCGACCACCCCCACCCCCGCCCACCCTCAGGGGAGAAGTCTGGCCCCTCCTCCTCTCCCAGGCGCTGTTCCACGAGCCCGCCCGCTACCCTGGGGAATAACCGCCTCTGGCCAGTCTCCAAACACTGCACCTTCCAGTCTTTCCGCACTCCCCCCCCGCCTGCGAGGGGGGTGCGGCTCCTCCGTCCTCCGGAGCACTTGTGCGGGTGAGGCCTTCCTATGTGAAGGGACCCCCACCCCCCTAGGCCAGAGGGCCCCCTGCCAGCGGGGCTGCAGGACGAGGGCTCCTGTGCCCCCCGCAGAGCCTGTCCTCCTGAGCCTCGGGTCCTCTCCTGGAAAACAGACTAATATGACGAATGTCACTGCTGAGAAAGTGCCACTCAAGAGGCTGGCACTTGGGCACTGTGACCCAGGGCTGGGGGCAGAGCGGCCCGGCCGGGCCCAGGGCCAGGGCAGGGCTGCCAGGGCCTGGCTGTGCGGGGAAGCCGAGCTCGGCGGGGAGCAGGCTCATCAGTTGCGGACTCACGTCCCTTCATTACGGCGCCTGCAGAAGATGTTCTCTGATTAGTCTGCTGAATTATGAATCAGGTTCCGGGTCCCTGTGCAGCTGTTCCCAGCTTGTCATCCCCACCACTTTATTTCCCTATCTGCTTATAAAACCAGGAGCTCTGTCCTGCAATAAACACTTCAAATGCTTTTTTCAGGGGCTAATTAATTGTGTTGCATTTCTCCGACACAGCATGTAGGCCGGACCTGCCCCGAATCCCCAATGTGGTGCATCCCCCCACCTCTGAGTGCCTGGGGCCAGGGCTGGGGTGTCTGTGGGGCCCAGGCCCAGGGCTGCCTGCGGCTTTCTCCGCGCTGGCTCTGGCAGGCTTGGTAGGCACGACTGTCCCCAGAATCCCCCTCAGGACCCTCTGGGGACACTGGACAACACTCCCCACCAACTCACCTGTGACACATCCAAGGTCAAATCCATACTCCCCCCGCTGACCGGCAGCACTGACCCTGTGGCTCCGCCCCCACTTCCAGGCTTCACCGCACCTCCCGCACACGCACCCTCACGTCCCTGGACTTTGCCCGGCCCTTCCCCTGCCCAGAGCACCTTCGCCGCTCGTCCACCTGGTGAGCTGCTTCTGTCCCTGCTCCCAGGCCCCCCGGGTGGCAGTTTTAGGGGAGCCAGTCTCTGCAGAGCTACCCACTGAACTCTGCAGAGGACGCCTTTGGGAGCCCCGCTCCGCTCTGCACCCTAGGCCTAGCAGAGAGCGTGGGGAGGAGGTTGAAAGCAGCGACATTAATGAGAAAACAGAATCACAGTTATTCCGTCTCAAAACAGAGTGCTCGGGGACGGTTCTGCTGCAGCAGCCGTGTCAGTGTCCCCAGGGCCCGGCCCGTGGCTTCTTAGGAAGGTGAGTCTTCATGTGGGCTCTGCGTGGAGCCAGTAAGAATTCCGGGTGTTAAACCCGTGGCCAGGTGTTGGGGTCCCCATCTAGCTCCTGTGGCAGGTGGGGCCTGCTCGACTGCAGACGGGACCCAGGAGGCACCTATCGCACGGGCCTGGTGGGGCCAGGCCTCTGTCTGGAGGTCAGCGTGGCGCCGGGGGCTGCTCTCCTGCCTGCTGGGACGGGCCGGGCTGGTCCTCTCCAGTCTCCCACGACCTCTTTCCCAGGCGCTGGGGAGGGAGGGGGTTCAGCCGATCTCCTGACAGTCTTCAGCTCTGGCCGGCACCTAAGCACCATCCGGGCACCGTGGTGCTCTGGGAGAGGGTGCCCCGTCAAGACCACAGCCCTGTCCTCATCCACCGGGGCATGGGGGTGGTGAGACCAAGGACAAACTTGGCTGTTGGGCTTCCAGGCCCAGGGGTTGCTGGGGGCCCCTCCCCAACCTCAGAGGCCTCGTTTTCCAGCTGCGTGGACACCGGACACCCTGCCGAGAGCCATGGGCTGGGCTTCCCTGCTGCATCCCCCTCTGTCCAGGGCCAAGGGCACCCTGACCAGGAAAGCTGAGGCTAAGGGGGGCCTGGCCCCCTCCCAGTGGGCCTGAGACCCTTCAGTCTGAGGCCAGGGGAGACTTGGGGAGCATGACTACAGTGGTGACACGGGGACAAGGAACCCTCGGACACTCGGAGATGTGCCTCGGTCTTAGTGTGGGTCCCCCAAAGCGAGCAAGCCCTGGCCCTAGGCTTGGGGTGGGAACCTGTTTGGGAAGCCGGGGCAGGGACAGGGAGGGCGGGAGGCGACCTGGCTACGCCAAGGGGCGGGGTGCTGGGGCTGCTAAGGCTCAGTCCGACAGGGCCCCAGGGAGCCCAGTGGAACATGCACCTTGCAGGGGTCGGGGACAGAGGCCCCTGACGGTGCCTGCGCCACACTTGGGGACAGAGAGGACCTGGCAGGTCCTCAGCCCACTGAGGGGTGCCCGCCTGTGAGCAGAGAGGACCTCTGGGCCTTCCAGGAAGGGAGCCCGCTCCACCCCTTGTGGCCCAGGGACCCGGGGTCAGGCTGCCCCCCACCCTGCCAGGCGGGCCCAGGCTGCCCACAGGAGCCTGCCCGGAGGAGATGGAGCTGGGCTTTGCTGGTTGGCAGGGTCTGCTCAGAACATTTTTATGGCTGTTAATTGTTATGCCTCCATTTAATTCTGGGTGTCATTCCTTGTCAGCCAAGCCCGACAGGCTGGGATTTATGCCTCCAAATTACGGGGCTTGGGCTGTTCAGAGGTAAAACAGTTACCCATCAATCAGCCACCAACTGGTTTACGCTTGGGGCTGGCAGCCCCGTCAGTTGGTACGGGTGGCCATAGTGGCAGCAGGACCCCTCGTGGGGCAGGGCCATCATCCGGGGCAGGGCCCTCATCCAGGGCAGGGGCGGGCAGATGGCAGTCCCACTTCAGCCAGCCCCTTCCTGTGTCAGGGCTCAGCTTTCTGGGGAGGCAGGCCCTGCAGGGGAGGAGCCCAGGTCTACTCTCACCTGGGGGCTCAGCCTCCTATACACACGCTGTGACCCTGGGGGGCGTGACCCTGAGTGCTGCTCTGTGAGGGTGCTGCAGACCCAGTTTGAGTACAGGCCCCTTGTCCCATGCAGCGCCTGGCCAGCCACCATCCCTCAGCCCGGGGCCCCAGCCGGAGGCTCAGCCAGCCTGGATCTGCAAACACAGGTGAACGAAAGCATCCTTGAGCTGGGATGGGGAGCCATGAACTCGTCTGCTCACTGCCTTCTGGCAGAGAGTCTGTGCCTCAGTTTTCCTCCTGTGACCTCCGTGCACACACTGGCTGTGGAGCGTGGAGAAGCAAGGCTTAGCTGCCCTGGGAGGGGCGGGCTGCACAGATGCCCAGGCTAAGACTTGGAGGGCTCTTCTTGGAAGGGAAGGTGGGTAGGATCCCAGGAGCTTGGAGTCGTGGGGCATGTGAGGTGTAGGGAGTGAGATGAGGCAGTGGGTGAGGTGGGGACAGGTTGGGGTGAGGTGGGCAGAGGTGGGGGGGTGGAGGGGGAGGTAGAGAGGGCAGGATGGTGGGGCAGCTCTGGGGCCTTGCAAGGCCTGGGGGGAGCTTGGTGGGGGAAATTCTGGGGGAAAAGAGCAGATTTTTCCTGGCCTGCCTAGGGTGTGGTTTGGAGTCTACTGTGGGGCCAAGACCCCTTGGTGGTTCCGTGGGGAGGGCCCCTTAGGCTCCCGTCCCTCAGGGGCCGTGGGGGTGGGGGAGGAGGAGACAGCCAGCAGACGGGGGAACGCAGCTCTTCTTAGACCTGAGCCCTCTAGGCCGGGCGGTCAACAGCCTTGTGGTTCTATGCCCCCATCCCGCCCCTTCCCGAGGTCCGTCCTGGGCCCTCGACTATCTGGTCAGGTGGTGTTGGCTGGGAACTGGGCAGGGCTCCCCTCACCCACCAGCGCCCAGCACTGCTGGCTGCTCTGGTGGCCTTGAGACCTGGCTGTGTCCCCTGACAGGGGCATCTCCCGTCTCACCCTCCCTTGCTCCACACGCGATGCCCCCTTGGCAACTCTGTGTCCTGATGCTCTCTTCCTGTCCCTGTGGGGAGCCCACATCCCACGCAGATTCCAGCATGAAGCAGAGAAGCTGGAGGCTGCTCCCATGGGTGCCTGCCCTGCGGACCTAAACTCAGCCCCTGTGAGCTTCCTCTCACCCCAGCGCGCACCACTGTGCGGCCAGCATGCAGCGCCCTGCCTTTGGGGCCCTGAGGTGGTGGCTGTTCCCCTGCCCCCCTCGCCCTGGCCTCCCGCTGGGGCCTGCCAAGCCTGTGCCTCCTTCACAGGCCCAATGCCATCCCCAGCTCTCGGTTCTGCCACGGCTTTGAGACCCTGCCCTGGAGGAACCCTCGGCCCGGACCCCCTGGCTCAGCCTGGGTGGCAGTGCCCTGGGCTCACCCTTGGCGGCTGCTGCAGCCCAGAGGCCGGTTGTTTGGATTTCCTCCCAGGTCCAGGACATGCCTGAGCTGGTGAGCTGGCGAGCTGTCTGCATCGGGTCGTTCAGAGAGAACCCGGTGGTTTGGCTGTTTGTCTTTCTGGCTGGTTAGCTGCAAAGGGTGAGTGAGCAGAGGGAGGAGTCAGTCACACAACCTGGCCCAGTGTCACCGGGTGGCCTCCTGGCTCTGGGTTCCCCCAAGGCTCCTGCGTCTTCTCCTCAAGACCAGGTGCGAGTCCCCAGCTTCCGTGTCCTCACCAGCAGAACTGGTTCAGCGACAGAATCACCTGCATTTTGTGCTGAAACTCCGAGTACTGAAAAGAAATAACCCCACTTTTTGCTTTCTCAGCCCTCTTACCACAGCTGAGTACTGAGCTGTGGCGCCGCTGGCCTTGGTGACTGCAGACTGGCCCTTCATTGGCTCTGACAGCAATGAGGCAAAGGCAGAGGCCCAGTGTCACTGCACATGGCACCCCCACTGGGTCCTGGTCATTGCCAGTGTGCTCATTTGCTTTCCCAAGCTCGATGCCCAGCTGGCAGCCCAGGCCACCGGGCACACTCCCTTTGGGGATGGGGTGCAGGTCCTCCCTCCTGGCTTCTTCCTCACTGACAGGGAGGGGCCTCACTGACAGGGAGGGGCCAGCTGCCCTAGGTGCTCCCCTGGCTGATCTTGCAGACTGGGGCTGGGCATTGGCATTGGCATTGGGGGGAGGCAAACCTCCCCCAAACTGACTCTTGAAGCCTCCTGGGATGGGTGTGGCTTTGATTCACAGGCCACATCGGTCCCCAGAGGGGCTTCTCTGAGCTCCTTGCACAGGGGTGGGTTGGCCAGGGCCAGAAAGGCTACACCTGCCCCCAGCTACAGCCAGATGCTTGCCATGCAAGAGGGTGGCGGTGGGTGTGGGGTGCCCCCTCTAGCTCTCAGCCAGGGGTCCAGCCTGCCTTGTCACACTCGACAGGGATGGGGCCCTGCCCTCCCAGGGAGGGAGGTGCTGAGATCAGCCTTAGGACCCCCACAGTGGCCTGGCTGTGCATGCCTGGCCTGGGCTGCCTGATGCCTGCACCCAGTGGGGCTTCTGGACCTCCCCCTGCCACGCTTGGGCAGCCACTCTGGCGTTAGGAGCCAGGGGAGCCTCTGACAGAGCTTATCTGCTGGCTGAGCAAGTGCGGCCGGTCTGTTTGGAAATGTCAGGCTGCTGGGGCAGCACCTGCTGCCCCACCCCCACCGCCCCGCTCCTCCCAGATGATGCTAGAAATGGGCTTTGGCCTCAGTGATGGAGCCAGGCCAACATCACCGAGCGGGAGGCTGGCACGCAGATTGAGGGAGTCCCCCTGGGGGCTCGGGGCCTCTCGGGGACAGGAGGCCAGCCCCCAAGGGGAAATGCTGATGAATCAAGGCCTGCCTAGGCCGACTTTTCAGCCCTGGTGGGCTGGTCGATGTGGAAGAGTGATGGTGCACTTGGGACCGTGGGGTGTCTGAGGGAGGTTTGTTGGTGTCAACTGATTTCCCTGGGGGCCTTGCTGGCAGCAGCCACCACGATCCCTAAGAACTGACTGTGCCAGTTTGAAGAGCAGTGGGGAGGCCTGGTGGCCCACTGGAGGAAGTTTGGTAGTTGGCAGCCTGGGCCTGGACCAAGCCCACGATGGGCGTGCAATGGGCTATGACAAGGGCGTTGTGGACAACTGGGGGTCATGGGCGGGTCAGAGGCCGGGACGTCGATGGAAGGGTCTGTGAGGGAGAGGGGTCAGAGGGAGGGGAGGTGCACTCCAGGGTGGGGGGCTGTGGGGTGGATGGCACTGGCTAACACAGTGACAGGACAATTGAGGGACCCAGGGGGATAGATCCAGGCAGGACACGGATCTGGGGCACCAGGAATGACCTCTGGCTTGGGATTTGGTCCACCCTACTCATTTTTTGCAACCCATCTTGGCTGTCCCCTCCTGCCTACACTGCTGGGCTCAGGTCCCTATGGTCTCCTCTGTGGCCACCACCTTCCTGTGCCCTGTGCCCTAGCCACCCACATTGGAGTCCCTCCTCTGGGCTTCCCTGGTCCTGATGTCAGTGAGAGAGCCACCCGCTGCCTGTCCCCAGGCCTTGGCCCTCTCTGGGGAGAGAGCCCTTTCCCTGGCTGGTGGCTCTGAATTAGGTTTCATTTTATCCTTATAGTTGAATGACAAGGAGCAGGACCTAATCCCATTGTCACCATCATACTGTCCAGGCTCCCCGAAGAAGGGAGTGCCCGTGGCCGGCCGCCATGCAGAAGCAGTGAGGGGGGCCCGGCGAGGCCAGCTCCCAGCCTGCGACCGCAGGCTCCCCGCTGGGTGAGGGGGCTGAGAGGGCCTGGGCACAGCAGCTCCTCCCCGGGCCCTCTCACCTGAGCTTCTCTGGGTGCCACCTGTCTTTTTCTCTCTGTTCCTTGTCTCCCGCTCTCATTTTTCTTGGTGTTGCTGCATGTTGTCACCAGCCCAGGTGAAAAGTCCCCTCTTCCCTGGACTCAGGTCCCTACCCTATAGTCAGACCTGTCTCTTCTCGGACCCCGGGCCATGCGGGACCGTTCAAACACAGGGACGTTGCACCCACACCGACCTGGGCCTGGTCCCAGCTCAGCTCCCTGCACACCGCAGCCCCACCTGCAACTCAGCCTACCTGCCCACCCCATGGGCGGGGGACGTGTGTCTCACATGGTGGTCAGGCTGGCCTGGTGGGGTCTGACAGTGGTGTACCTGCCCTCCCACAGGTCTGGCCACTCTGAAGTGCGCCCCATTTCCGTCCTGTGTGGCCCTGAACATGTGTCCCTGAGCCTGGTCTGCTGATAGGGCACCCACACAGCCTGGCCGGTACCCCCCTGTGCTGTTTCTGTATCCTGAGGATGCTCAGGGTGCGTGCAGGGTCTCAGCCAACGTCCACCATCTCACCCACCACCTGAGCTGCCCGCAGTCAGACTCGAGGTTTCCCTGGGTGGTGACGGGTCAGCGCCGCACTGACCGTGGTCCGGGGCCCGCAGCCTGGGCCCGACCCTTCCGGGCTGGTCTCTGGGAGCCTCCTGGCCTCAAGGGGGCTCGGGGTTGGCAAGGTGGGGACAGCTGGTTGTTTTGAAGTCCGAAGCAGGGGATCCTGCCTAGGGAGCCTGGTGTACAGTGGGGACAGATGGCTCTTGGCAGGACATGTGCCCCCACACTGTGAGACCAGCTGTCCCACGCTGGCATGGAGCAAAGCTTCCGGCAACCCCAGAGGAGCCGGGTCTGGTGGTGACCAGGGGCCTAGGGAGGCTGGGGGCCTGCATACGGCTGGGGCTTGAGGCCCGCAGTGCAGGGCATTCCTGACCTGTCCAGCCTTAACTTTTCGTGGATTTTCATGATTACTAAAGAAAGCGCATTTTTGTGGAAATCAGAATGTAATAATTCTGAAAACAATAAAGAGAAACGAGGAAGTTCATCCCACTGCTGGCCCCTCTCGGTGTGGGCTTCTCTCCCGCCTCGGCTGGGCCGCCCCTGGGAGCCCTCGCGCCCGGCTGCATTCGAGTGAGAGGCCTGCTTTTCCGTGAACACGACCTCACACACCATGCCTTCGGGGACGCTCCGGCAGCTCGGGCTCAGCGGCCACCCACGTTCCCTCATTCAGGGTGCCTCCTCCCTCTGGTCAGATATTTGGGTCGTCTACAGCTTCTCTGTGTCCTAAGCGAGCCAGCAGAGAAAGCCCTGGAAGACACCGGTGTTTCTGTGTTCTTCTCAGGGTCAATTCCTGGTGGTGGCTCACAGGGCCACGGTGGGCCTGGCCATCCCCGGTGCCAACGGCACCACCGTGAATATAAAGCCTCTCTGCCTTCCATGCAGCCTCCCCCCAGGCCGGGCCCACCGTACACGCTTGCCAGCCTGGCCGGCCTCTGGGGCCTTCAGGCTGCCTCGTCAGCTGTCACAGAAGGAGGCAAGTGCGGATGCCCTTGTGGCAGATGCCCTCCCAGGCCTGAGGTGTGCTGGGGTGGGGCCCTGAGTTCAAATCCAGCCTCTGCCACTCCCTGGGACTCATGTCCTTGTCCTATGGGGGCTGGCGGTGCCATGGGGGCAGGAGTCTACTCGCACTCCCTGAGGCAGTACTCAAGGATGGCTCCAGGGCTGACCTGTGAGTGCGGCCCGGGCCTTGGGGTCCATGGTGTATGGGGCCCCTGGGGGCCTTCTGGTGTGGCAAGAAGGGAGCCCCCTGCCATGTCAGGCCTGGCCACGTCAATTCCTGGTCCCCCTGGGTTGGCAGGAATGGGCACTTTAGGGCTGAAGAGGCTGAGGTTGGCCCGCCCATGCGGGTCACCAGCCAGGCCATCCTGAACACTTGTCACAGGGCCCGTTGGGGCTAGTTTGAAGGATGAGTGAACCGCCTGCTGCAACAGTCACACGTCCCCATGCTGGCCCCTTGCCACCCTGGGGACTGTCGGGGGAGACTCCAACTGCGAATCTCAGAGCCAGGGACTAGGTCCCATTGCCAGGCCTCCTTGGCCCCCGTGGCCACCATCCCCAACACGGAGGCATCCTTCTGCCCCGTGCTGGTGTGATGGGATGGAGTTGTCACCATGGCCACAGGCTTTTTGTGTGGATAAGGGCTCAGGGAGGAGATGCTGGTGTTGAGCTGTGGGGCCACCCATGGTCCACTGGAGTGGCCCCTGGGACTCACGGCTGTGTCTGATGTCCCAAGGCCAGGTGGGGGTCAGTCCCAGGGGCCTAACAAGCTAAAAGGCCCTGTGGAGAATCCTGAGGCCTCTGGCTGGACAGGAGGGGGCGGGAGTCCCTGTGGGCACTTGGGAACACCCCAGAAGCCCAGCTGGCCCAGAGCCTGGCAGCTCCATTGCACTCTGGGTTCAAGTCTGGGAGCATCTCAGAAACCACCTAAGACTGACTGACAGGTCGTCCACTGTGTGGCTGTGTCCATGAGTCTGAACAGCACGCAGTGGCCAGGGCAGGTTAGCCCGCGCTCTCAGGCTCCCACGGGGTAGGGCTGGGGTGAGGGGGATCGGCCCTGATGCTCTTGGCTCCCTGACTCCAGAATTGACCTCCTGATCCCTGAACCTTGGACAGACAGACTCTGCTTGCCCTCCTGGCCCCCTGGGCAGGGTACCCCCTGAAGTCTTGGCCCACTGTCAGCTCAGGCCAAACTCTTCCAAAGATGGAGCCTGCCACCCGGGAAGCAGCTCCTTGCCGCTTTGCAGGCCTTTCCCTCAGTCCCTCTGAGTGGGGGCTGGGCGGGGGTCCTCAGGAGCAGCCCCGCCCTGGGCCAGATTACTTCCTGTTACACAGGGATGGACAGATGCTGCCCCACAGGACAAGGGTTGGGGACAGAAGCACCCTGGAGGCACCCTGGCCACGGTGATTAGAATGGCCATTCCTCCCTGACCCTAGGTGGCTGAACCTCAGTCTCCTCAGGACTGGTGGGCCCCAGGGCAGCTCCCATCTTTTCCTCAGCCCCTCCCACCTCTGGACATCCCCAAGACTGTCCTCGGCTGGGGGCTGTCTCAATTACCAACACCGCCTGGGCATTGGTCGCCACGTCTGCTCTTACCCTTCCCTTCACTTGGCGGTTCCTCCCCCAAACCTCTGCCTGCTGGTAACTCCCCTACCCAGAAAGCTCTGTTGCAAATGCCTCCCCTTTCCAAAGGAGCTGGGGGCGCGCTTTGCTGCCTCGGAGGCAGGAAACAGGCCTCACTTGGCAGGCAGCTTTACCCCAGGACCCTGCTGGGCCCCAGGTTGGGCCCTTGTACTGGGAGGTGACGGTTTCTTACAGACCCTTCCACAGGTCCGATCGCTGCCCTCCATGGCTCGGGATGCCCATGAGTCCCTGGGGGAGGTTTGTCTCTCTCAGCATCCCCTGCCAGGCCCAGGAGATGCTGGGTCCAACAGGGAAGGGACTGGAGTCTCTGTTCTGCCTGTGAGGCCTTCTCCTAGCACCCACGGCGTGCAGGAGAGCTGTATCCCACCTGCCCATAGGGCTCAACACCAGCCAGCTAGGTGCGGATAAAGAGTGTGGGAAGTACACAGCTAGGGGCAGACCCGGGGTGGGGCCACCTCTCTCACTCAGGTGGGGGGGGGTACGGGGGAGGGGCCACTGAGGCTAAAGCTCCCAGCCTGGATCCAGGAAGCCACGTGTGTCCCGTAGCTTTGCAGGACACAAGGGGAAGAGCAGGAGGTACCAGCTGGGTGCGAATCATTTCACTGTTAGAGTGAAGTCGGATTCATGGGCGCACTCACCCACAAGGGAAAGTGTGATCTGTCCAGGAGGGCTGTCTGTCTGTCTATCTGCTCTCCTTGGAGACACTCCCAAGCTGGGCCTTTAGGACCAAGGGAGAAACGGTCCCTGGGGAAACCCTGAATTCAACAAAATGAGGGTCCCTCGCAGGACTTCTCTGAGCCCTGAGCATGTACGGTGTCGGAGGTCTGACTGCAGGGCGGGTGCCTGTGTGTGGACGCCGCCAGGCGGGGGCCGTGTTCATGCTCCCCCGGGCCTTGGGCAGGGGACCGGGGTGAGGCTGGGGCTGTCGGGGACTCCAGGGCCTGGGGCAAGCAGAGGAAGTGGAAGTGGGAGTCCCTATCCCCAGATGTCCGTCTGAACTGGGGTCGGGATTCTGTCGTTTCACGTTCCCTAGACGGTGCTCACAGAAGATGCCCTGTTAATGCTGCGTTGGCCACAGGAGGCGCTCTCTGACCTCTGGGTGGGGACGTTCTCCCTGCAGGCGAGAGCCCTGTCCTCTGAGACGTGACAGGGTCGGGGTCTCTAACTGAGGAACGAGGGGACTGGTCCCCCGCCAGTCCCGAGTGGAGCTGAAGCCACCTGGGGAGCGCTCCAGCCTCTGTGGTCCTGGGCCTCGTGGGATTTCATCGTGGGTTCTGTTTTCATCGTTTGTGTGGGTATTTTCTGTCTGCCGCCTTCCATGCTTGTTTTCACTTCCAGTGGTGCTGTAGGATTTCCTTTTAACATACAATCACTTAAGTAGGAAAAAAATGCATTTGAAGAAAACTCCCCAGTCAACAGCAGTGAAGCAGGTGGGCAGATGCGGGCTGAAGTGGAGTGCGGGCTCCGGCGGGGCGGGCACGTGGGTGGCGGCGGCTCGGGAGGGGCAGCGGCGGGGTGGGGCGGGGATGGGGGCCAGCGGACCTCCTGTGTTGCTGCCCAGATGGGCTCGGTCCCCTTGGCTGCCACAGTGACCGTGGCCGCGCTTGTCCAGCCCTGGGTTCCCAGAGTCCCTCTGGTCTCACACCCACCTGCGCCCTTGAGCCTGTTTCCAGCTGTGTTTATATTTTGTTTGCTGTGTCCAGGCGGTGGGACCGGGGTGTCTCGGGGGAAGTCTGGGGTGCCGTGAGTCGGCAGGGGCTGCTCCTGAAGCTCACCCCTCATGGGCGATGACAAGGGCCAGGCTTTTGGGGGCTGCGTTTTTGCTCACACCCTTTACACGGAGGGTAAACTGAGGCTCGGGGTGTCACTCCTTAACCGAGGCTGCAGGGCCTGGCAGGGGCCCCAGCAAGGGCTGACGTGGCTGTGCCTGGAGCAGGGGTGTGGGGGTCTAGCCGGTGGGCATCTCAGGGGTCCCCCCTCAGCCTTGTGTGTTGGGACTTCGTGTCGGTCAACCTGTCCCTGCGAGTCTCTCCCTGATGTGTAGAGCAGAGCAAGGGAGTGAGGCGGGAGGCTGGGCTGGGCCCAGGGCGGGCTCTGCCTGTGGCTGAGGTCATGCCCTCTGGCTGTCAAGCCCACACAAACGGGGTCTAGAATGGCACTCGCAAGGGCCTGGACACCCTGAGTGGGCAGGAAGAGGGGTATAAACCCTTGGACTGAGCGGCTGGCTCAGGACCCTGGGCGCCAGAAATTCTGGGTTCGAGTCCTGTCCTGGCTGCCTTTAGGTGGGAACAGCGCTCCCGGCTGGGCTCTCGCCTCCACATGCCTGCCGTCACCCCCAAGGAGGGCAGGGGCTGTCGGAGCCTGGGCAATGCTCACAGAAATTGCACTGGGGGGTCCCGAGTCCACAGTCCCTGGTCGCCCGGCCTTTGGGCTCCCTTTGGGCAGATGAGAAAGCTGAGGAGAGTCATCAAGTCACCAGCCTGGGTCTCACCGAGAGCCGGTGACAGAGCCTGGCATAACCCTGGCCGGTTAGCTTCCCGTGCAGGGAGCCCCCGCCCACTGCCCACTTCCTTCCACCTGGAGCGTGACTCCCACCGCTGACTCCCAGGTGAGACCCACCATCTGCTTCCCCTTGCCACACCCAGACCACTCCAGCCCCGGCCCTGTGACCAAGACGGTGTGGCCATTGGAATAAAATGTGTCGAACACCCGTATGCATAAGGAAGAAGACAGAAGCCACCAGAGCCCAGTCTCAGCAGACCAACGGTGTCTCTTCGCCTCGCTTCTCTGCCCACTGGTCTGAGGGGAGGCCACACCGGTGCTGCGGCCACCCACGGCTTGTCACCCTCCCTCTCCAGTCATCGCCTCAGGGTCCGAGGCCCCATCACTCGGCTGGTCTGTCCTGGGCCGGACAAACCCTGGGGGCTGGCCGTGTGAGTCGTTTCCAGGACTTCACAGGTATAAACCTCTCTGCACAGACCCCTAAACACGGAGCTCGAGTGGTGTCACTGGCGAGTTAGGTTGACCCTAGTAGCAGGCTCCGGGACATGGGCCGTGGACCCGTCTGCCTCCCTACTGGTTTCCAGCAGGGACCTTTCTCGTAGGTAGTAGACTCCCTGACTGCCGCGAGGACACTGCCAGACAAGAAGCTCTAATCCCCAGTTTGCTTTGGAGGCTGTACAGATGCTGTGGGAGGGAGGTGCACAGGGTCAGGGGATGGTGGGGGGACCCTACCTGGGGCTCCCCTGGAGCCAGCCTGGGAAGTGGGGTCTCCCTGCATCAAGCTCCTGAAGACCCAGCCCCTGCACCCTAGGATCACCCCTCCCATCCAGGGGCCTGGAAGGAAGGGTCAGGGATGTGAAGCAGGCCTGGTTGTTGTGGGTGGGGTCGTGGGCATCCCAGAGGTGCTGGGCTGTCATGGCGGCTGGGGTGTGTGGGGGCGGTTGCCCGTGTGCCAGATGGAGGCCCCCCAGGCCTGGCTGGCTGTCCCAGCGTGGTGCTGGCTCTGGGCACAGGGTTGTCTGGGGAGGGCTGGGTGCCCCAGGAGGCTCCATGCCGCTCTCGGCTGAACCTCGGGGAAACGGGTCTCTATTTCATGCCACGTGGGCTTCTTGGAGGCAAAAGGTGTGGATCAGGAAGTGACAGATCTGAATTATTGGTGACCTTTAGGCAGGTGTTCCCGAGCTGCCCGCTGCCCGCCTCCCCTGCCTGTCCCCAGAGCAACCTTCCTCTTCTAGGGACTGAGGGCACTCACAGCGTACCCCGCTTTCACTTAAACATCAGGACAGGGCCTGATGGGTCTGCACGGGAAGGTCCAGAACCTGCCGTCTGCCCTGTGTCAAACTCCTGGTCACCTACATCCCCTGCTCGCCCAGACACTCTCAGACCTTCAGACCTACCACTTGGGGCTCATACCTGAGGGGCCCCTCCTTGCCCAGCACCTTACCCCACACATGTGGACATGTATCACAGTGCTGACTGTCACAACCACGTGTTCTAGAGTCCTGGCCAGCCCAGGGCGGTGGGCATGAGTGGGGCCTCCGTGACAGGGAGCTTCAGCCCAGCCACTCACAGTTACAAGTGCCTCGTGCGGGCTGGGGCAGAAGGCCCTGAGGGCGGCGGGCCGCCGGAAGCCCTCCCAGAGCCTCACACCTTGACAGACAGGAGCCCTGTTGTCTCGAGGGCCCTGCCAGCCTCACCCTGCCTCCTGAAAGTCCACGGTTCTGCCTTCTACCTCGGGACCCCGACGCTGCCCCATCTGCCTCTCCTGGGTCATTGCTGCCTCCCCACGCTGATCGTGCGAGGATTAGAGCCAGGAATCGAGAAAACCAAAACCGGGTTGTTCTGGAGATAAGGGGTCAGAAAACTGGTCCTGGCCACTGAGTGTGGTTTTTGGCCTCCGGTGGGCCAGCATGACTCCCTGTAAGTGGGGTCGAGAGGACTGTCCAGCCCCAGAGACCATGTGAGGCCCCTGGGCAATGAGGTGTGTGGCAGGGGCCTAGCTTGGTCCCTGCACTCTTTTTCCTCTCCACCAGTGGCAGCTGCCCCCAGTACCCCCCTAGGCCCTATCTGGCCCAGCCAGGTACCCACCCTCGATGGCTCTGATTGGCCCTGTTCACGGATTTGAACTGTGCACTTGGCAGGCTCCGCTCAGTGCACAGTGCAGCCGCTGCCCCAGGCACGGAATGGGGGTCCTTTCTGGAGGCAGAGGGATGCTGCTGCCACCCCACAAGCATGAGGTGCTGGTGCGGGCACTGGGGCAGCAGCCTCTGAGGAGGGCAAGCCCCCACGTGACTGGCTTTTCGGAGATCCCGGGCAGCCAGGGGCTGGTCCTGCAGCCTCGAGCCCTGCGACCGTGCAGCCGGGTGCGAGGCCTGCTGCCCAAGCTCGTGCTGAGAACAGGCCTCTCGGGGGGCCTGCACGCCCCACAGACAACACTGATGCTGTTTCTGCCCAAACAGCCAAATGCCAGACATCAATTCCAGGCTCTGCTGGAAACTCGGAAATCGATGCCCACAGAACGGGAGGCCAGAGCTGCCACAGGCAAAGTTGGTGGCCTCTCGGCAGGAAGCGATTACTGGCTGGAGGGGCTGGCGGGTAAACAAGGCTCAGGACTGGTGGGCGTGTCCTGGCACTGGCCGTCCTGGCCGGGCACAGACATTCCTGCTCTCAGGCTCCAGGGTCAGGAGGAGGGGGTGGTTTACGTGGCCTGGGCCCCGCAGCTCCCTGCCTGTTGGCTCAGCTTCTCCGCTGACCCCCACCCCAGCTTCTCCCAGAGCCCCAGCACGGGGCATGCACGGGACAGGCGCCTTCCTGCCAGGCTCCGAGCGCAGCTGCTGGAGCCTCTTGCTCGTGTTCTGGGCAGGGTTTTTCACGTCTCTAAGCCTCAGCCTCCGTTTCTTAGTCTGTAAAACAGCTGTGGGGGTGGGCAGTTTCTTGGGGACCCACAGAAGCACCGGAAATGCAGTGTGGCTTGCTGGCCCAGCCCCTGGGCTCCCTGGTCAGGTTGGGGTGATGCCATCTCCTACCCACCTGGGTGTCCTCCCCTCCCAGCATTCTTGGTGTCCTTGTGGAGCTGCCACCTGGGGCCTGCAAGCCGATGATGCTCTGTTCAAACCTGCCCAGCTCAGCCAGTGGCCCCGAAACACAGAAATGCCTGCGTTTCCTACTGCTGACCAAGCCAACACAGGTTCCGACTCTTTACCCCTGTCCACTGCCCTGGGCCCCAGGAAGCTGCCCGTGCGGACCAGACCGGTGGGCTGGGTTGGAGCAGAACAGGGAGGTGGAAGGAGGATGAGATGGAGGCTCCAGGCTGGCTGAACAAACTGGGAGGCCTTGGGTCCCCTCCGGTGGCTTCTCCCCTAGGAATAGCAGCTTCCTCCTCCCTCACAAGGTGCGACTCTGCCACGGGCCCTTTCTCTCTAGTCTGCCAACGACAGGGTTCGGGCTGCTTTGGGGGTCCCCGCATCATCCCTCCTGTGCACATGTGGTTTAATCAGTTTAGCCATCAGTACCCTCTCACTGAGGCACCCTGGCAAATCCAGAAGACCCCAGAGAAGGAGCCTGCTGAGGCCCCGCAGAGGTCCTGCAAAGGAGTGCCAGCTGGGGCGACTTTCCACGGGAGGCCCAGGAGCTGCGGGAGGTTTGTGGGTTGGGTGCTTGCTTAGGTGCCTGCTGGGTGCCCTCCTGAGCCAGGGGGCTGAGAACTGGGGCCGATGCCCCGTTCCAGATCCCCACCCCAGTACCTGCCCCCGAGTACCTGTGCCCCCCCGCCCCCGTGTGTGGGAGGCCGGCCAACTCACCCTCCCTCCCACTTCCAGAGAGGCCCATCTTCCGCCAGGCCTCTGCCCACGGCGGCCCCTCGGCCCCAGGGCCCCAGTGTGCTCTGCAGTGGGGTTCTACCTCTCAGGCCAGGCTGGCTGTCCTACCAGTCCCTGCCAAGGGGGTGTCCAAATCCGTGGCTTTTGGGAAGAAATCCCTAAACACAGTTGTAGAAATCTGCAAGGCTGAAGAAGCTTGAGGCACTGGCAGTAGCGTGTTGGCGATGGTGGGCCGGAAGCCAGCGGAGCCAGCGACTTGCCCCCGGGGACAGCGCGGGAGGGGAGGGCTGGCACTGAGCCGGCAGGGCTCGGTTGAGTTTGAACCCAGCTATAGAGCAGCTGGTCGGCCGGGCTCTGCCTCCTCCCCGACTTTCGTTCTATATTAAAGTTGATCCAGAATCGGGGAAGTGCAGACGGTGGCCACACCCGCTGAGAAGTATTCAGGGTTTCGGAGGCTCCTCCTCCTCCTCCAGGTGGCTTCCCTGAGAGGAGAGGACTCCGGACCTGGGCCACCACGTTGCTGTGCCCCTGGCTTGCCTCGGCTGGTCAGGAATCCCTCTGAGCCCTGGTCTGGCCTCGAATGGGTTTGTGTTTGTACCAGGGGGCTGTCCCTTTCTGGCCAGGCTGTCTTTCTTATCTTTGCCCCGGCCTCCTTGCCACTTTGCCCTGTCACTGCCTGCTTGGTGCACACCATCTCCCTGAGCCTCTGCCGGTACCCTGCTGACAAGAAACCTGAAGCCGAGTGGTCATGGTGCCTGCACAGGCCACACAGCTGTCCAGGCCACCTTCGGGTTTGTGCTGGCAGCCGTGTTCCGGGAAGCTGGCTGGCACCTCCACCTGGAGGAATTTCAGGCATGTGGCCAGGCCCTTCCTGGCCCAGGGAAGGGGAGCAGCGAGGCTGTGGGGTGGGGTGGGCGTGAATGCAGACCCTCCCTAGGGATGGGCTTGCCAGCGGTGTCCTGTGGTCCCAGCCTCATGTCACCTTCAGAGGGAAGAGATCCATCGGTCTCATCCCTTGGCTGTGGCACCTGGTGGCCTTTTTGACAGGACCTGGGTGAAGGTCTTGGGCTGGGAGCACCCATGACTCGGGCCTGCTCACTGGCTGCCTCCCTCCCGCCACGGGACCTCCCTCCCCACGACTGAGCTGAGCTGAGCTGACGTGGGTGCTGGGCTTCGAGGGCTCCTCTCAGTGAGCAACTGAGCATGTTGTGTCCTGGGCTCCTCACATGCAGCCACACGTCTCGGCTGGCACAGTTTTTCAGCCCGCCTTCTGTGGGACAGGGCCTGGAGTCTGGTGAGATGGGTTTCTCGGTGTCCTGAGGGCTGGAGGTTGCCTGTCTCCTTGGCACCCTGATGGCCTGGACCACCTGTCCTCCTCCCCCTCTGGGCCATTGGAGGGTGTCCTGTGCCATGCTGCAGCTGGGGCTGGGCTGGGGTGGGCTTCCTCGTGGCAGCGGTGTGCTAGAGGTCCCCCCAACTCCAAGCACGGCGATGGGATGTCTACACCTGAAAATGGGCAAATGCTCAAAATCAAAGCCTCCTGTCCCATCTGTGGCCACCTACAATGTGTGTGCCAGCTCATCATGGCCCAGGGAGTCTTCCCTGCCACACTGGCCATTCTCAGGGCTCACCAGGCAGTGGGACCAGCCATGACAGAGCCTCCTGGGTCAAGTGCAGGCCTCTGCCAGGGTGTGGGGGCTCCAAAGGGTGGACGCTCTGACTACTCGTCTTGTGTGCCAGCTGCTGGCCCAGAGCTGGGATAGAAGCCCACCCAGGCGCCCCATGTGCACCGAAATGTGCTCTTTGCACCAGAGTCTGGGGATGCTGCAGGGCCCCCCCCACCCCCGGGCTTTCACATAAAGTAGATTCCAGGAGGGAGGGTGGTTTCTGCTGGGAAAAATTAGCCCTGGATTCCCTGGGAAATCACCAGAACAAGCCAACAGCCCCCAGGGAACAGGATGATGGGATGTGGAATGTCAGGTCCTGTGTCCGCACCTGAGCCAGGTTGTCCCTGTGTGTGGGTAGGGCACCTGCTGAGGTCAGTGAGGCGGGGAGGGGGTGAGGGGTGGGGGCTGCTGAGGCTCTGCCCTCTCTGGCTGCTCTACCTCCATTCATCAGCCCGCAGTTCCCCAACCCCATCCTTTGAAGCTGCAATAAATATTGATTCAGGCAAATCAATGTTTCCGAGGACCTGGGTCGATAGCGAAGTTACAAGGATCAGGGCAAAGTCATCCATGTACCAACTTCAGCATTGCTATGAGTCTGGCCATAAGTGTGCCTGCCTTGTAGCACGGGGCCAGCACTCACGGCTGGGTCCCCCCGAGGGTCCGGCAGAAACCAGCCCTTCACTCTCACCTGGCCACCTGAGGGGGGGTTGACAGGTAGCATCCAGTTGCCCCTCTACACGCCTGCCTGGGCCTGCCCTGTGCCAAGCTCCCAGCTTGAGTGATGCCTACCCCCATCCCCATTCCCACCTGGGCATCTCTCATAGGTACCTGAGCAGGTCTGTACCTGGGGGCTGGGGTCCAGGCCACAGCAAAGGAGCCTGGGAAGGCAGTCTTCCTTGGGCGTTCTCCGTGTTCCCTGCTCTCCTGCTGTCGGCTGGGTGCTGAGATGAGGAGCTCACCACCTCCTGAGCTGCCTTTCCCACCTCTGCCCTGGCGCCCCCTCAGCCTGGGACACGGGGGCGGCGAGGGGGCACACTCCCCGAGGCACAGTTCAAGAGGCAGCCTCTGCCTGCTCAAGGTCACTCAGGGTGCCCACCCCCCATCCCTGCTCCATCACCGCCACCTGGCCTGATCACTTTTTCCCTGAATTGAGCCAGAATCCCTGACTGGCCCTGGGATTCTCTGGGACTCTATCACCCCTTGGCACACTGGCCTAGAGCTCTCTCTTCTCTTCTCTGTCTTCCACTTGTACAACAACCCCCCTCCCAGTCCTCCCTCTGAGCTCCCACCTGCTGGAGCCGTCCTCCCAGGAGGGCGAGGCTGGGGCCCGGGACCCTTGGAAGATGCCCGCTGAGATTCTCCTGGGGGAGGCCGTGCAGGACAGGCTCCAGGGATGGCGTCTGGGTGGCACACCCCTGTCCTTCCCCACCTATCTCGTGGACATCCCTTCCTGCCTCCACCCACCCACCCCTGTTTGGTCTCCCCTGTCTCTAACCATTTCATAGGTGTGTAGCTCACTCAGCTTCCCCCGAACGTGAGGACTAGGTCTGGTGTGTTTCAGCGGGGATGCTCTACGAGAACGTGGGAAGTGCAGATGGGGTGTTTCCAGCTGACACCCCTGAAGCACCCGTACCACTCCATTAGCGGGGAAACCGGCCTGTGCACCTTGTGCGCTGCCTAAGTGGGAGCCGAGGCAGCGGTTTTACGGCCCCATAAACTTTGGAAGTTTATTGCTATTGAACAAACATGTAATCCGATGCTTCAAGTTCGATATATGTAGCCCACGGCATCCCGAGCTGGCTGCAGCGGGGGCTCCCACGACTGGGTCAGGTGGCTGCGCAAGCTGAGACACGTGGGGCTTTGGAGCTGACAGGTGATTGACTGGCCACAGGAAGGGGGAAGATTTATGGTGGCCACGCCGGGGCCTGTCCTTCTGCATACTGAACAGCCCAGAGGGGACGAAGAGCGGAGGGGCCGCCACCTGGGACCCAGGGCTCTTGGCAGAAGGCTGGCCCGCAGTCCCCGGGCACGGAGCTGGTCTGGGGTTGCTGAGGCAGAGGCTGCAGCGAAGGGAATGTGTGTGCCCCGGGAAAAAGTGGGCCCAGGGGAGCTCCTGTGAGGGAGGGGCAAAGGGACAGACTAGGGGACAGGTCCATGGCTATGGCTTACACACCAGAAACTCCCATTTGTCCCTCTATTCATCCACATGTCCATTGTCCATCCCCCTGTCTGTCCATCCAGCAGCCACCTGTCTACCCACCCGTTCACCCACCTGCCTATCAGACTGTCTACTTTTCTCTGCTGTTTACCCTTCATTTACCCTCCATCCACGTGCCCACTTGTCCATCCGTACCCCCTCCACCCCCTGAGCTGCCCCTTATCCAGGAATGAGGCTGTCCTTCCAGTCCCCAGAGATGACCGGAGCCTCAGTGACTCACGCCATCACACGGGAGACGCTGATGTCCCTGCACTGGCCTTCCTGGGGCAGCCACGCCCTCTTGTCCTGGGCTTCGTCCTCCCGGAATCCCTTCCTCTTGTCTGTATCATTTCATACATTTATTTTAAATAACGGAGACTCCCGTGGAGGATGGTAGTTTATTTCCTTCCACTCTTGCCCTGTGCACACACTCTTTCTTCCAAGTTCATATGTGACTCTCAGCACTTGTCTGCTCTGCAATTTCATTTGCACTGGCGGCTGTCGTAGCTGTTTCCGCTTTTCCTGCAGCTACACGTAATGCTGTGGCCATGCCTGACCCCACACGGTCAGGCCTGCTCATTGGAGTCTGATGCCATCAGCCCAGATCCCAGAAAGGTCCAGCATCTTGTGTCACAGGGCACTGACCACCCGGCCCCTGGCCCCTGCCCCCAGTACATGAGGGAGATCTTTGGTACCTGGCTGGAGGGGCTGGGGCATTCGCTGGGGCTCAAGTCTGCAGAAAACAGGGCCCCAGTTTACAGTTCTCGTGCCGCTACAGTGTTGCTGTGTCTGCAGTCTGCCCACGCCCTCGGGGTTTTGGCTTCAGGTAGGCTCACGCTATGTTAACGGCATTAACTTCTTGTCCTGGTAGTGTCAGAAACTTACCTGATTCATTGCTTTCCTTTTAACTATACGGTTTCTTCTGAGGCACCTGAGAGCTGAGCTTTTACACAGCGTGCACTCCTCTTCGCCTTTGTTCGTGGAAAGTTCTTTCCCATGGGCGATTCGGCCAACATTTGGGTTTCTATCTAGTTCCCTTCATTGGCTTCTGTCAGAGCTGCCTTGTCCTCCAGCCCACACCTTTGGGCCCCTCGCTCTGATCCAGAGGGTTCCATGGGATCCCTTTGCCCCTTGTCTGTCGCTCCCTCCCTCCTTCCCACATACACTTTTCTCAATGGCTTCCAGGTTGCAGCTACTGAGGGGACAGACCCAGCGGTGCAGATGCGCCAGGTGGAGAAAGAGGCAGCGGAGTTGGGGCTGAGGCCTGGGAAGCTGCCCTTGGGCTGCAGGGGCAGGCGGCAGAGTGAGCCGGGGACGCTGCAAAACTCGTGGAGGGGTGGGGTGGGCAGTACTCGGCCAGACGGAGGAGGGACGAAGTATGGGCTGTGGAGGCCTCCTTGGTCCCTGTGTCAGGAGTCCGGGACACTGGATGGGGGGACGGCAGGAAAGGGAAGGGGGGTGCTGAGATGCTGGCACCACCACTCAGCTTGCACCTGCCTCCACCCACTTTCAGGAAGACCCCAGGGTTTCTCCAGATGAGACCCTGCCTTGTCTGCAGCCACTGGAGGTTCCAGTCCCGAGGGTCCTGGTTGAAATCCTGACTCCTCCACTCATGTGGGATGCCAGCCGAGCTTCAGTTTCTGCGTCTGTAGAACGGGGTAATCAGTCACTGAGTGAACACACGTGACTTGCCCAGAACAGAGCCCGGTGCGTAGGAGGCACTCTGGAATATTCTGGAAATGTTTCCTCCCACTAAGGACTGCTTTGATCCCTTTGTCATAGGTTCTGAATCCCTGGCTTTTGACGCCTGGGCAGTGGCCCCTGTGGGCTCTCAGGGCAGGCCAGGCTCCTGTAGGACGGTGCTGGGTGGGCAGGGTGGGATCCCAGTGGTCAGTGTGTGTCGTAGGGTCTCACCTGGATGCAGGTCCTCAGACGTCCATGAGGGTCTCTCGGCTTTAGGCCTCCCATCTTCACGGAGGCTCCAGCCCCCACTCCTGAAGGGCTCCTGAGTCAGCGGGGCTATGACGTTATGTGGACGGAGCATGAGCTTGTGCTCTGAGAAGCCGGGCAGGCGCTCTCGCCTCCAGGGCCCAGGACGTTCTCCTGAAACGAGCCGCCGTCATTGGCTCCTCTTTCCCTCTGTGCAGCAGGGCCGGAGTCCTTGTGAGCACCCGAGTCCTCCTCCGGTGTCACAATTCACCTCCAGGCTGCTCCGCACCCAGCTCTCGGTGTCCACCTGCCCTGTCCCCACTGACCTTGTCGGGCTGTGGGGGTTGCAGGGAATGGGGGTACGTGGAGGCAGGGTAGGAGGGCGGCCCTTTTCCTGGCCCTGGGTATTGAGAGTGGCCTGCGAAGGGGCCCAGGGTGGGAGAGCCTGAGAGATGAGGGCGCAAGGCTGGTGAGCCTGGCTTGCTGGGCCGTCTCTGGGGACAGCACTGTGAGAGAGGGCCGTGCCTACAGAGAGCAGAACATGGGACAGTCCCGCAGTGTGAGCTCCGGGGACCCTCAAGGGAGTCTTCCTGGGAACACTGCGGACACATTACTGACCAGGCGTGGCGAAGGGGGCACACGTGGGGAGCAGGCATGGGCCCTTGTGCACAGTCAGGACCAGATGGGGTCCAGCCGTGATGGACGAGCCCAGGACTTGGCCACTAAACCCAGTGATTCAGGGTGAGGTGAGAGGCAGGCTTGGCTGATCACAGGTTAAAAGGGACTCAGAATCAGGCCTCGAAGTCCCATGTATCCCTGCTGTGGCTGGGCTCTGGCGTGGATGCTGGCATTGGCCACAGGGACAGAGGGAGAGGCCCGGGGGCTGGAGGGGACAAGTCTGCTGGGTAGGGAGGGGCCTGACCTGTGGCAGAAACAGGCCCCAGGTGGTTGGTACCCAAAACTGGACATGGGTCCGGTGGCTGCCTGGGCCACAGGGCAGAGAGGAGAAGGGCAGCAGCTTTGGGAGGTATGCGTGTGGGAGGCAGCAAGGGGGTGCGGGGGGGGGCAGCGACACCGTTCCGGGACAGCCAGCCTGTGTGCCTGACCCTCAGGGGCGTGGGACGGCTGAGTCAGAATCAGTGCCCTGCGAGGGGGCCGGTGAGCCGGCAGGGAGACCTCCCATCTCTCGTTGACCCGGCCTCTCCCTGTACGGCAGCCTCGTCCCTATGGCTGCAATTGGGCCCCATCAGTTCCCGGGCAGGGCAGGGGCCACATCCGGAGGATTAACGCTCAGAGAGGGTGGGCTGTTCCACTGCCTTGTAGCCTTGTCAAGTTCATTATCCACCTCCTCCATTAGCACTTGACCTATGGCCTGTGCTAGGCTCCTGTCAACTCATTACTGCTAATTGCAGGGATTGGGTGGTCCCTCCAGGTCCCTCTGTCACCTGGATCTCAGCTCCTGCCCTGTGGAGGCTGGTGGATGTGGGGAGCGGGGAAGGGGTGCGGACAGGGGCACGGGCTGGAGTCGGGCAGCTCCTCCGCAAAGGGCCTCCACCCGCTGCCTGAGTCCCCACCACTGGGCCAGGCCAGGCCCCTCTGCTCTGCGTACGGTTTGGTCCACTGGCCTGGGGTCACCAGGGTTCTTGGGGTTCCTGTGGCACCACGTACCCAGGGGGGCTCAGCATGGGCCCCTGGGCAGAGGGTCTGTAGGGTGGATGTGGCCCTACTGAGGGTGAGGCTCTGAGAGTAGATCCTGCTCTCACCCCCCTCTGTCCCTCCCCGGCCACCTCGTATTGCTAACTTGTGACAGCCTCCTTTGTCACCTTCCCCTTCCCGCAGAGGCCACCTCAAGACCACAGAGGTGGGGGCTGTAGACTCACTCACCTGACCAACAAACTCTCTCCAGGCTACACAGTGGGGAGGGGCCTGACCGGACCCTCGGTGACACCATGTCCATTCGTCTGCACTGGGACGAGCACCTCGCTGGAGGTGCAGGTTGTGACTGCCTCTTTTTTTTTTTTTTTAAGATTTTATTTATTTATTTTTTAGAGAGAGAAGGGAGGGAGAAAGAGAGACAGAGAGAAACATCAATGTGCAGTTGCTGGGGGCTATGGCCTGCGACCCAAGCATGTACCCTGACTGGGAATCGAACCTGCGACACTTTGGTTCACAGCCCGTGCTCAATCCACTGAGCTACGCCAGCCAGGCGTGACTGCCTCTTGAAAGCATCCTGGGTGGGTGCCGGTCCTCTCCTAGCTGCCCCTGGCCCCGAAGTGCACTACAGGGGTGGGTGGCCCTGCTGTTGAAAGTTGTGGCTGGGGCTACTACTTTCATCTGGGGTGACCAGGGACACTCTGTGGTCACCCTGGGTGTGGCTGAGGGCATCCACAGGGCCACTGTGTGCCCCAGGTGTCCCTGCCCCTCGCTTGCCTCTGCAGGTCCTGCGCCCCTGCTCCTCAGCTGTCCGGACCCCCCGTCCTCCCCTGTAAGCACGGGGCTCCGTGATCTGCCTAGGCAGGTGCCCAGAGATGCTCCCCTGGGTGTGGATTTAAATGCAGCTTCTGAAACTTGACGATCCCGAGGAAGTCAGCCGGCGTGTGGCTGGGAGTGTCCCCCTTGCCGCAGCCTCCCCGTTAGGACTTGTGGGCGGACCTCCTCTCATCACGGAACCAGGATGCGTGGAGCTGGCTTCATTTCCACTGAGTTATGGGTTTAATAGCAGAGGAGCCGAGCGGGCCGCCCTGGGTGCTCTGTGCTGGCTTGGGGCCGGGGGCCAGGGCTGGGGCCGCCATCGCCTGGCACCCGCCTGCTCCCTGTCAGCCGGCAGAAGCAAGCCGAGAGAGATTTATCCTCCCTGACTTTATGAGGTACTAACAGAGAGAAGGCTGAGAGGCAGAAGCTAAATAATTGATGGTCCTCGCTTGCTCGTTTGTTCTGGGATCAGCCTGAAGCAGCAGGGTCTGGGGGCACGATGACCTCGGAGAGCTGGGAAGTGAGCCAGAGGGATGGAGGACCCTGACTCAGGGCCCCAGGGGTCACAGGACACCTTAGGTGAGTGTGAGAGGACCCCAGGGTCGGCCCGCCCCCACTCCTCACGTGCACCTGTCCACTGGCATCCCCCAAGCCTGTGGCTGAATGCGGTCTCTGTCAGGCTTCTGGGCTCTGTTCTCAGCCATGGGAGCCAGGGGAGATGAGGGGAGGGTGAAGGGATGGGGGTGGGCTGTGTTCCCCTTGTCACCCTGTTTCCTGGCATCCTTGCCTCCCTCCAAGGAGCAGCCCCACCTGCTGGACACACATGTCCTCCCCCGTTGTGCTCTCCTCTCCCTGCCCACCCGCAGCAGCGGGGGGTGGCTCCCCTGCTCACCCTCCAGGTTACACACTCAGACCCTGGCTCAGTGTCCCCTCCAGGCCCGGGCCTGTGTTCAGGGTCCTTGAACCTTGGCTCTGGGCCTTTCCCAGTTGCTGACAGGGTAAGAAAACCCTTGCATATCATGCCTCCCACAGGCGGGGTCCTAGCCCTCTGAGAGGCTCAAAGGCAAGTGACTACATCACAGGGAGGCACACGAAGTGACCTGAGCTGCCACGAGTTGGCCGCCACACTCTCCTCCTGCGGGCCGTCCCGGAGGCCTGGCTGCACTGCCCCCTGGGGCCCCGGGTGTGCGCTCGAGGAGGCGTGTGCAGGCGGGCGGGAGGCTGAGCCAGTGGATCATCCTCTGAGTTTGTTTTCAATTAACACTTGTTTAGTGCAGCTTTCCCCCATTAAACCTCCCCCCCACGCAGCCGGCGCTCTGGCGGCCCGGCCTAATCTGCTGAGCTCTTGCTCAAATATAAGCAGCTTTGCCGCTTACTAAACACAGCTAATCCAATTTGGGTTTTGGGGACTTGGAGGTGGGCGGCGCTGGCCATCGGACAGCCCCGAAAGGGCCCAGGGCTGGAGCCGCAAGGGTGGGCCCTGGGCTGGGGCCATCAAGTCCCCTCCGCACCGCACGGCAGGCCCGGCCTGGCCGAGGAGGGGGCCTGCTGTGAGGGTCTCATAGGGGCAGAGCAGGCCTCAGCCCGGCTGGGCTCACCCTGTGCCGCAGTCCCCTGTCCCCACTGTCCGTCCGTCCGTCTGCCTGTCGTGGATGATAACTGGAAGGGTGCATCATGAGCCCTGCAGGCTGATCATGGAGGGACTGGGCCCGGCGCACCCTGTTCCCTGAAGGACAAGCGAGGACCCAGGAATGCGGGTGGGGCCTCTACTTTGGGGCCTCAACATCACTGGGGGCCCGGGGTACACCCCCCTCAGCCTGAGACCTCAGCTGGCCCTGCCTCCCCCCACCCTTCTTGTTCTCCCCGCCCTGTGCCGGCATTCCTGGGATCTGCTTGTCCCTAGCTGCCAGCCCTGGCCTCAGCACCCTGCCCATCAGCCCAGCCTGCCAAGCATCGTAGACACCAGGCCCCCACGGGCCTCTTGACCCCGGGGTCAGGACAACTGGGGCCTTCAAGTGTCCCTCACGCTGGGTTTTGCCTGCCAGCGGCAGAAACCGCAAGACTAACCAGAACACGTGCAGCTCCCTGTCGACGGATTCAATTCAATTCCACAAATATTGACCGCTGTCTAATCCACTCGCCCTTTTGCACGGCTTGCTCCTCTGAGGTGCCCACGGCGGCAGCCAAATCAGCCTGCTTAATCTGGGCCTGACAATGTCACCTGGTCACAGTGAGGGAGCTGAGGTTCTGCAGGTGGGGCCAGAGCTGGGGCCTGAACTCTGCACCCAGGGCGGCCACCACCAGCCGTGGAGTGTGCTGGGGGGTATGGGGCTCAGATCAGCTGAGGACATCCATGCCTGGTGCACCAGAGACCGAGCAGGGGAGGGGTGAGGGGCTCTGCCTGGACCCTTCAGGGAAGCTGAGTGAGTCCAGCCTACCCAGCATCCAGGCCTGCATGGGACATCTCAGCAGGATCTGGTGGCTGGATGGGGGCTGGGACAATGCCACTGTTTGTGAGGGTCCTTCCCCCGCAGCAGGACAGGCCCTGATGCCCGAGGTACACAGCAGGAGCTCAGCATCTGATCCAAGCTCCTCCTCTCCCTTCTGCTCTGGGACTTCCCTCTCCCATATCCAGTCCCTCAGATCTGCCCCTTGGAATCTTTGCCTGAGACCCCTGGATCCTTTTTTAGCTTCAAGGCCCAGGGTGGAGTGGAGGGGGCCTGGGAGGCGTGGTGTCTCTGCCAGGCCGCGTGTGAGCCCCTCACACCCGCTGGGGCTCAGAGCACATCCAGGCCGGGACCGCTGCAGTGGGGAGTCCGGATTGGGCCTGTGGGGCCTGGAGTCTTGTTCCTGGTCAGACGCAGGAGGCACAGCCCCGTCCCGTCTCAGTGGCCATCTGGCCCGGAGCTCTGCAGGCCTCCCTGAGTGGCAGCCTGGATACAGTGTGAGCAGACGAGCTGTGTTCACTTGTGTCTCAAGCCCTTTCTCTCCAGGCCCACCTGTGCAAGGCCGAGGCTAGTCACTCACACCTTAGAGAGAGTGAGTGGCCCCTGGCAGGCAGGATTTGGGCTTTGGGGTAGTCTTGCTGCAAGCCTGGCCTGCAGGTCTGGGGCAGGAGCTGAGGACCTAGGCCACCCCTGCCACCCAGGCAGTCCTGCCCCGGTAGCTAATCTCCGCTGGGCACTGTTGGCTCCACGGCGACCCTGGGCACTGGGGATTTAATCAGAGACGCAACTGATGGATTAAAGTGGAACCGGGAGAATTGGTTTGTCTCCCTGGGCACTTAACTGCTGCTCTCAGTCGGGTGATTACCGTAACCCCCCGCAGGGGTGGCCCTGGGAAGCAAGGTTGCGTGTGACTCATCACTCATTCACTCATTCATTCATTCATGCATTTGACAATCCCTTGCTGAAGGGGTGGCAGTGAGCACCCCCAGTATGCACGGAGCATCTGGGACATCCAGACCTGGTGTGTGTGGGACCCCGACATGTCCACATCCATCTGTGGCGGTTCTCCTGTGCCTTGGGTCTTAAGGTCCCACTCGCCTGCCGTGGGGCCAGGCGTGGGCTGAGTCAGGCAGGGTGGACGCCCCCTTGTTCTGGTTGCTAGAGCCTGGAAGGTAGGCTGGGAACTCGGTGGGCATGGCAGATGGCTCTGGGCTGCCTGATGCCTGGTCTGTGACCCTGAGCCACCGGAGTATAGTGCCCGCTGTGCCTGCCTTGGGCCTGGCAGGGGTGGGAGGTGGTATTGGCAGGCACTGGCTGAGGAAGGGCAGGTGACCCAGTGCTGGGCCTGGTCTTGGTGCCACAGCCCCATGCCAGCCTGACCCTGGGAGGCTGGGAGGGCCCAGAGGGTCCCAGAGTGGCAGACAAGTGCTCGGGGGCCTGAATGGGGCTCAGCCTTGGGGCCTCTGAAGTTGAATTCATTACGGGACACTCCCAACCCATACAGCTTCCCCCCAGTCCCCCCAAAGGGCACACATAAGACCCTGGTGGCAGTGAGCAAGCGCCTGAGCGATGGTTGAGATTTCTGGGCCCAGAGCCACCCTCTCCAGGAAGTCCTGTGTGTTGTTGGTTGTTGTCAGGTGTGCGCCTGAGCCTCGGTTTCCTCCTGCACTTGGCAACCTCAGCAGGGTTGGCTTGGGGGTGCAGACAGACTGCAAAGTCCTCCCCCCATCCCCCAGTGAAACACCCAGGCTCACACCCTCACCCAGGGAGACGGAGCTCCTGTGTGCCGCCTGCCTGGTGGTCCCTGGCAGCCACTCCCAGATGTCAGCTGGGGTGACCTGATTGGACTGTGGCCTCCGGGGGCCCCACAGACTGAAGGAGAAGCTCTGAGGGCATGCCGAGGGCCAGGCTACCTGGGTGGCCTCCAGGAGCTGAGTGAGGACAGCAGGACTGAGCAGCCCACTGCCCACCTGGACAGGCAGGAGACTGGGTGCCCCTGACGCCAGCCAGGTGAGAGCCAAGGCCCCACCGGGCTGGCCACATCTTCACACGTGAACACCCATCCCCTGCAGCTCTGCAGCTCTGGTCTCTGAGCCTGGGTGTCTGAATCACAGCGGGCAATGGGGGAGGGGCTAGACCCAGCCCCAGACCTGACTGCACCGTCCCTCCACGTGGTGACTTCTGCTCAGGCCCCTTCCTCAGCTCAGAGTCCCTCCTCTCCACCAGATGGCCTGGGTATCATGTGACGGTCAGAAGGAAAGACCAGCCCTGGACCCCCAGGCTGTTCCCCACCATGGTGAGGACCACCACCGGCTGTCACGTCACCCAGCCTCGCTTCCTTCTGTCCCTGCAGCACAGCCCGCCTCTGCCCACAGTGGGGAGAGCTGTGTTGTGTCCCCACCAGCTCCCTCAGCTCCCTCTTGGAGTCCTGGGCTCCCCAAGGTGATGCAGGCGGCCTGCCACGACAGCCAGAATCCCCATCTGCCCTGTCCAGCCCTTGAGAGCTGGGCCAGCTCTGCTCTGTGAGCACAGGGGTGGGTAGTCCTGGGGTGCTGTCCTGGGACCCCAAATCTTCCTTTTTTAGAGCTAGAACTTGGGGCAGTGGAAGGTCCTGTCCATCCAGGCTGTGCAGTAAGTCTGGGCCTCCACCTCGGGGTGGGGCAGCCCCCACCGACACCCGAGTTCCAACTAGGCCCCACGAACTGGGGGTGCCCAGGGCCTTGTGGGAGGAGCCCAGAGCACCGGGAAAGGCCTGAAGCTGTAGGTGGGCAGCTGTGGGAGGCCTGGATGCTGAGCAACCTGCTGCGAACTTGATGAACATGACTGTTGTCTTGGAACCG
Source organism: Phyllostomus hastatus (assembly GCF_019186645.2). Classification (NCBI taxonomy): domain Eukaryota; kingdom Metazoa; phylum Chordata; class Mammalia; order Chiroptera; family Phyllostomidae; genus Phyllostomus; species Phyllostomus hastatus. Next base: position 2,781,952 of record NW_025334027.1, read on the forward strand.
AAGCTGGGGGGGGGGGCATTCAGGTACAGACAGGGGCCAAGCGGGCTTGGGGCGGGCTCAGGCCTGGGCAGGGGCTGCCTCAGGCTGACCTGCAGTCGGCATCGGACTGGTGTGGGGAACAAGAGTCGGCTTCCGCCCCAGAGCCAGGCAGACCACTCTGGATGCTGCTCACACGCTGGGCTCCCAAGGGTCAGGCCGGCCTTGGACGCACTGAATGCTCATCTCCGCTCAGCTTCCCTCCCTGGTGCCGCCTCCCTCCCTTCCCTCCTGAGAGCCCCCCTCCGTGCCTGGCTGCTTTGGTGGACCCCGGACTAAGATGGCCAGCCACCGGCATGTCCCCCAGCCTCCCTTTCCTCCTCTGCTTGGCCTTGTCCTGAGTGCCACTGCCCCACCCCCTGCTGCTTTGCAGGCTCAATGGCCATTCAGCCCCTGCCTGGTGCGTGGAGGGGCTGGGCTGCGCCTGGCTGAGGAGAGAGTCCTCCTGGCTGTGTCTCCGTCCTTGGTCAAGGTTGTGGCCTCATGCCTCAGGGGAGCTGGCCTGCCAGGCCATCCCTCCATGCCAGCATCTGGCCCTGAGGGTCTCAGAGCTGCCATCACCCTCAAAGTCACATCAGACCGGCGGCTGGAGGCACAGAGGGCCGTGCAGGCCAACAGCTCTCACACTGCCCCAGCGAGAGCATGGCCTGCAGTCTCCTTGGCTGCCCCACTTTAACTAGCTGCTCCCCAAACTCAGACTCTGATCCCCCAGCCTGGGCTCTCCAGGCTCCCCAGACCTGCCGGTGCTGGCTCTGTCCCTGGCTGGGCAGCCCCAGTGTCCCCTAGAGCCCTACTGTGCCACCCCAGAAGGGGACACAAGTCTGTGGGTGGCTCCTACTCCACCCTGTCACCTGATGATTCCCCTCTGTCTGGCTTCCAGGGTCTGGGCCCCAGAGATCGACCTTGACCCCTGCCCTGTCTTGGCACAGGACCCCTGCTCAGTGTCTCCTCCCCCTGGCCTCTGTTGCCCAGGCCAGGCCAGCACTTGTCACCAGGTCCCTCTGGACCACACATTTTCCAGGCCTTTAGAAATCTCAGGGAGGAGTTTCATGGGAGAAGAGGTCTTTGTCCTCACCTTTACTGTCTTATTTCTGCACCCCCATCCTATAGGGCTGAGCCCAAGTCCTTGCCTGTCTATTCCCCATCACCTGCCTGCCTGGGGCCCCAGCTCCAGGGACAGCTCCAGAGTGCCCAGCCCCGTGGCGCCCAGTCTCCATGGCCACTGAGCAGGTGGGCAGCTGGGCAGACATGCTGGCCGGCTGCCAGCCCTCTGGAGTCACTACCCACGTCCACTCATGGTTGGCTCAGAGCTCCTCTGGGTGATGAGGGCGGACATGGTGCCACGGGGGTGCAGGGGGAAGGTCTGGAGCAGCTGGTGAGCCCACGGTTCCTCCCTGACACATGGGGGGGCGCAGCTGACACAGTTCTGAGTGTCAGCGAGGGGCCTGTCTGTGCACAGGGTCTGGGTGAGAACCGGAAGACAAAATGTGCTTGTGTGTGTGTGCATGTGAATCATGAGTGTGCACCTGCGAGTGTGCAAGGGTGCCTACATGTGTGAGTATGCCAGTGTGCCTGTGTGCAAGTGTGCATGTTTGGGTGTGTAAGAATGTGTGGGTGAGCAAACCTCTAAGTGCATGTGTGATGCACGTGCATGTATGTGAGTGAGCCTGTGGGTGTGGAAGTGTGTTGTGAATGTGCACGAGTGACTATATGTACACATGAGTGTTTTTCTTGCGACAAGCCTGTGAGTGTGCATGTGTGAGTGAGTGTACAGATGTGTACGTGTGCGTGGTCCAGGCTTTACATCCATGTGACTTTGCTTCCAGTGATGACTTGGACAGCAGGGCAGGCCCAAAGGCGTGGCTCGGCCCCCAGGCAGGCTTACGGCTGAAATGCTTGGTTTGGGCATCGCATGACGTGCCCAGGAGGCCAGGATCACTCAGAGGGGAGCCCTTGGCCGGAAAGTGTGGATGGGCAGTCACTATCAGCCTGGGAGCTGGGTACAGGCTCTGGGACTGGAGGACGCACCCCCGGCCCTCCTCCCGGCCTCGTGGTGATCAGCAGCCTGCCCGGCAAGTGTCAGCAGCGTGGCCTTGTTGTGGGTGTTCCTACAACCTCCTCAGAGGGGGCTGCCTTAGTGCCCCACTCCCAACAGTCCCATGGAGGCTCCGTCTCCCACCAGGCCACCGAGGGGGCACAGCCCAGGACCTGCCCCTGTGGATCCTGGTCTCTGCTGGCCGCTGGCCACCATCCTGGAGCAGTGGGCACTGCACTGTGTTCTCAGCGGATCTGGGGGTGAGAACAGCCGGCCGGATGGGGGTGTTTCACACGCATAAGCAGGCTCCTGGAACTGGTGGGTGTTTGCAGGCGCTGCTTTAGTTAGCGCGAGGAAGGTTTGAGACCGAGGTGCTGAGCCTGCAGCTGAGCAGTGTGGCGGGAGGGGCTGGGGAGGAAGGTCTGGGAGAAGAAAGCGAGAGGCTTGGCCCTTGGGGTGGGGCAGTGCAGCCGGGCGGGTCATCGGGGCCCCACGGCAGCCTGGCGGCGACATGGGCCAAGGTCCAGTATGCTTGGCTTGCAGGTTTGGTTCTGAAGCCTCCGACAGTGGTCCTGGTGCCATTAAGGGGACGAGCCTCACCACATGGACTCACCATCACTGACCTCACCCCATTGGGCAGCAGAACTGTAGTCACCTGGTTGACCCCATGCCTCTGGACCCCGGGAAGCCACCATCTCTGAATTGGCGACCCCCCCCTGGACGGCACCTCCATGCCCACCTCCCTCATAGCAATCCCAGAGGCTCCAGCGGCTGTCAGTAACTGTGGCGCTGGCTCGGTTGGTGTTTTTGGAGAACGAGCGGTCAAGGCGGGGAGGGCCTGACTTGGGTGCCCAGCGGACCTGTCTGGCTGGTGGGTGTGCGCCTTGCTCCCGCACCCCCAGGTCCCCTGTGCAGCCCTTCTTGCCCAGTGCCCCCCTCCTTCTCCCCACCCCCCCTGCCAGCCGCCTGCCCGCCCGCCTCAGGGTGCGAAATCTCACAGTGGCGTTCTCCTTGCCAGCTTGCGTCTCACGTTGGGGATGTTTCCATTTTTATAGCAGCAAGCAACATATTCCAAACGCCTCAGCCACAGCCGGAGCGCAGTGGCCCCCGGGGAGCTGCTGCCACGTCACATGCTTTGGAGGGAGCGGCTGCTCTGCCAGCTGCGGCCCTAATTGCTGCCACTCAGAGAGCCGACTCTAGCCCGGGGCAGTGTGGAGTGACTGACACTGGCGGGCAGGAGCCTCGAGGAAGGGCGCCTGGGGCCGGCTGGGCTGTGGGGGCTCGCTGGTGTCCACAGCTGAAGGCAGCACCACGCCCAGAGACCTGGCAGTGCTGGGGCCAGGGCGGGTCTGTAGGCCAGGTGTAGGAGGGGTGTCTGGAGGCCCTGGGCCGAGTGGGCGTCAGCCTAGGTGTGTTGGGATCCTGGAGCTGCTCCTTTCAGTCTTGAAGCTGGGGCAGCCCATCCCACAGCTGCTTCGAGAGGTGACTGAGGTGGCTCATGCTGGCTCTGCTGCCAGGGCCTTTACCTGACTTGGTTCTGTTTCCAAGCATCACTGGCAGACTCTGTCTCTGTTTCCAGGGGTGGGGGAAACATGGTGTCCTCTGGGACCTCCCAACCTTGTTCAGCTGGGAGGCCCCGATCTCCACTCAAGGGCCTCAAACCCTTGGCACGGCTGGGCATGGCCACTCCAGCACAGGCCAGGCCTGCGCGCGCACTCAGCTCCTCCTGAGCTCGTGCGTCCGGTGCCAGCACGAGCCCCGTGACCCACAGCACTGCACGCGACACCCTGCCGGCACCCTCTGCACCTCCCGCACCTTGTCCTGTGAGCACCCAGCTGGGCTGAGTGGAAGGACCTGACCAACCATCCCAGCAACTGAGATGAGATTCGAATCCCTGACTTAGACTTCAAATCCTGGCCCCATGGGCTCGCTGCCTCCAAAGGGAACCCCCTTGAGTGCAGGGGGCGCAGGCCCCAGCTGCAGCCTGTGACCAGGCCTGACTTCCCTGGGCCCCAGCCTGCCAACATTTCCCATTTGGCCATCACGCCACCAGCCCCAGCTCTGTGTGTGCATGTTGCATGCATGCAAGCATGTGTGTGTCATGCGAACATGCATGTGTGTGCATAGATGTCTGAACCCTGGTGGCTGCCCTGAGGACCAGCCCCTGGAGGGGCTCTGCCCAGTGTCCTTATGTCACTGTCATATATTCTGAGCATCATGGGAACAGATGCCTGAACGGGCAAAGGCCAAGGCACGTGCGCCCAGCCTGGACTGCAGGGACACAGAGGCCAGGCAGGGTCCCCCACATCCGGTGCCCCCAAGCCCCAGCTGCGGGCGTCAGGCACAGGCAGAGGTAGCTGTGACTTGGGAACTAGTTGGGTTTTGGATTCTGTCCCTTCGGGAAGGACAGGCACCTCCTATGCCCGAGGGAGGGAGCTCCCAGGAAAGGGCCCCCAGCTGGGAGGACAGAAGGCCCTGGATGTCCACGTGACCCACTTGGCTGCTAGGGAGGGCAACATGAGGGGAGACCGAGGCTAGAGGCCTGGAGAGGGTGGAGGGGTGGGGCCTCCTCTGCCACATGGAGAGTATGCCCCATTTAATGAGGGGAAGCTGAGGCTTGGGCATTGGAGGCCTTGGCGAAGGCACCAAGAGTTGCTGTGGTTCCTTAGCAGGGACCCCAGCTTAATCCCCCAGTGAATGCCAGAAGCCCTGGTGAGGTTCATGGCCCGTGGCCCAGGGCAGGCTCCCTTCCCTATGAGGAGGCTGGTACCTGCAGGTGGGTTTAATGACAGGAAGTCCAACAATCGTATGCATGGGACCCCGGCGGGTTACCGGAGCTCAGCCCAGGGGCAACAGGTGCTGGGAGGAAACTGAGTCTGGGAGGGCAGTGTGGCCCCAGGTGGGGCATCCCCAGGCAGCGTGGCTGCTCCATGGACAAGGCAGGGTCTGCACCCAGCCGCCCCAGACTCAGTCCCATGGCTGTCATGGACTCGCAAGGACCTGGGACCCACCCCGCCCCTTCAGCCCTCAGTCCACCTGTGTGGACGCCTGTGTGCCTGTCAGAGCGCACAGGTGCTGCACAGGTAATTACAGTTCTGGCTGACTGTCTCCTGACAGGAGGGCCCCTGGGATCAGCCGAAGCCCAGCAATCCTGAGTGCCCATTATGCCCTGCAGACAGATGGGAGCCACAGGGCCCGGCTGGCCAGTCCAGGGCCCTTGGCCACCCTGGGCCTTCCGTATCTCAGTCAACCCTCTCCTTGCCTGGAGCCAGTGGACACATCCTGGTGGTTAGCCACAGGACAGAGTGGAGGCACAGCCCAGAATCCCACCCTGCCTCCCGGGGGCAGGATGCACTGGCACCCCCAGAGCACCCAGGTTGTATGTCTCTGAGCCTCTCGTTAGTCTTCAGCTTCTCTGATGAAGTGACTTTCTGGTCGATACGTGCCCACTGCACTGTTTGTTTCTGCTCCATCCTGCCTGTCCTTGTCCCTGAGACGAATTCTCGCCCCTCTCGAGCCCAGGATGAAGTCCCTGCCCCAGGGAAATCAAGGCTGTGCACTTTTGCTACCAACCACTCTCCTCAGCCTTCCACATTCCTGGTCGCAGAGATGCCATCCGCACCGCGCCGTGCAGTGCTGTACAGGTACGCCAGGGCACAGGGTGGGAGGACCGAACCTGATGGACCTGCAGGGTGCTCCCAGTGTGACTGGCATCCTGCCCAGGGGGAGGCCACAGTCTCAGTGTCCCGGGATCCAGGGCTCCCCACCCCCTTGACACACATGCCCCCCACCCAGCAGTTTTGGGTGCCCTCCCAGCACCCCAATGGCCACTGGCGTCTGTGCCATTCTGGGAGGCTGCCAGTCCCTGGGATGCCCCAGCAGCCCAAGGGGGAGGGTGAAGGGGGAGCCAACCCAAAGGGATGGGTCTCAATGCACCCTGCCTGCCCCGCCCTTGTTTGTCCTGGGCTGCCTGTTTTAAGTGGAGGTTTTATTATTATTCAGGTCTGGCAAAGCCAACAGATCAGGAGACAATTGTCATTGAGAAGATGGTTGGACACTCACAGCTGTGAAGTGGAGGAGTGGGACCTGGGGAAGGACCTGGGTAGGTCTGAAGGCTGTGGGGGAGGGGAACTGTGGGTTCTGCAGCCTTTTGGGTGATTTGCCCGGAAGGAACAGGCAAGGCAGGGTTAGCAGGCTCAGGATTGGCTAGTGTGAATAATTTTAGGACCCCGGGGTATGGGGCTTTCCTGGCTGTCTGGTTTCGGGTCCCCGGGGGAGTTAGGGCAGGTGGGCAGTGGCTCTGAGTGTGAGAGCCCCGTAAGGAGCTGGTTGGGGAGGCTGAGGATTGGCTGGTGCGCATGAGAAAAGTGCGCTCCTGGGTGGATGAGCTGTTTGCTGCCTCGGGAATGGGCCAATCCTGGTGGGGAGTAGTCCCTCCAGGGTCAGCAAAGACTCAAGACATCAAAGCAGCTGAACAGAGAGAGTGAAGGGGTGGGGAACTCAGCTCCTGCCGCAAAGGCTCAGGGGAGGGGGCTTAGGGAGCTGAGCACCCCCAGCCCCATCTGCCAGGGAAGCCCAGCGCCCAGCGCCACCGCCCACCCCACTGAACCATCTAGGCCCGTCCCGAGAGGCCCAGCGACCCGCCTGAGCGAGAGTGGACAAGAGCCCAGGAGAAGCAGGGCTGGTCCCTCCAGGCTGCCCGGCTAGTCTTCGCGTGGTTTCTGGTTCCTGTGGCTTTTCATTACAGTTTTTGTTGAGGGAAATTTCCAAAGTTTGAGGAGGAACCCTCTTCTCTGTAGGAGATGCCCTTGACATGGAGCATTTTCTGCTTCTTGCTACCTGTCTGCATCCCTCTGAAAATGCCCCATCTGTCCCATCGGCTGCTGTGTCCTGGAGGCCTGCACCCACGAGGCCCTGGGAGGCTCCCCAGGCTGGAGTCCAGAGCTCGCTCTCCCTGCCTCCCTCTCGATACCGCTGCGTGGAGCTCCCTCCTCGCTGAGTCCAAGGCTTTGTGGGTGGCAGGGCGTTGCTCCTCCCCGTCTGAGGGCATCTGCCTCCCAGAAGGATGATGCACACACTGGGCATCACCCGGGTGCCAGGTCTCGCTTTTATCGTCCTGTTTTAAAATTATTATTACTTTCAATCTTCACCTGAGCCTATGCTTATTGATTTTAGAGAGAGAGGAGGGGTGGGGGGAGAAACATCGATGTGAGAGAGAAACATTGATCAGGTGCCTCCTGTGTGCTTCTGGACCAGAGATGGAGCCCGCAGCAAACTACGTATGTGCCCTGACTGGGGATTGAACCTGCAATCTTTTGGTGCATGGGACGATGCTGCAACCAACTGAGCCACATGGCCAGGGCTCACCCAGCTTTTTTATGGATCCTGTTGTATGCTCTTCTCCTTTCCTTTCCTTTCCTTTCCTTTCCTTTCCTTTCCTTTCCTTTCCTTTCCTTTCCTTTCCTTTCCTTTCCTTCCTCTTCTCCTCCTCCCCCTTATTTTTTTCCGCTAAAACAATCATTTATCGAGTTAAAGAATGTATATTCAGCTCACTCACTCAGCAAGTGATCCTGTGTAGTAAACCCAGAGACCCCTTTACATTTATTTTAATGAATGGCATATTGCCTTATAATGGTGGGGGGTTTTTTGGAGGGGAATATTTTTCAATTGTGGTAACATATATGTAATGTAAAATTTACCATTTTAACCATTTAAAGTGCACAGTTCAGTGGCATTAAGTACATTCACATTGTTTTACAACCATCCCCACCCTCCACCTCCAGAACTTTCTCATCTCCCCAAACTGAAACTCTGTCCCCACTAAACAGCAGCTCCACGCTCCCCTCCCCCAGCGCCTGCCAACGCCGTTCCGTGCTCAGTCTCTGTGAATCTGACCCCTCCAGCACCTCACTGAAGCAGAATCCTACAGCGTCTGCCCTTTTGTGACGAGCCTGTTTTATGCTTTCGCTGCCTGGCATTTAGGTTTTCTGTGTTCTGCATCCGTGGATGTTAAGGAGGATGGATGTTCTGCTCTTAATTCTGAGGGCTCGAGTCTCAGTTTTCAAAAACACACCTGAATCTCTGGTTCTCCAATTCTTGCTGCTTCCTAACGTGCAAACCATGGACGAGACCGCTCAGTGGGCATCAGGATTGAGAGGGAACCCCTGGGCTCTGTACCCCTCCACCCCATCCCCTTGCTGCTGATGGAAGCGGGGTTCTTGTGGGGTTGCAAGGACAGTATTCCGGACCACCCACACATGGGAAATTGTGCTGTGCTAAGATTTTATTTGTGATGCCAGGTACAAAATCAAATGTGTGTCTGTGGGGTCCCAATGTCTTATCTCCATCTGTCCCATCGTGGAAAAAGTCCACCCTTGCCTTCATCAAGCCCAGAAATAGGGCCAGAGTCCAGAGATTTGGTGCCGTAGTAAGGCTAGGTCCCTTTTCCGGCTGTGCTCTGGCCGGCTGGCGCTGCTGTATTCAGTACACAGACTCTCAGCCTGGAGCCTGCTTGAAGTCCACATGGCTATGGGCCACGTGGCTGCTACGGAGAGGTGCAAATGAATGAGGGGAGTGCATGTTACTGGGAGAGGGGGAGAGGGGTGGGGGGGACAGAGAGAGAGAAAACCTTGCTTGCTGGGGTTATATTGTCTTGGGCTTGGGAAGGACAGGAAGGATAGGCGCTTTTTCAAAATAACCAATCAACTTCCCAAGCTTTCGAGGACTTGCGCTAGGCCTGCCCTCTCACCAATCCATTTCCTAGATTTTTCAGGGTTCTGTGTCCCCTTATCTGTTGGGAGCCGCCCTGCCTGGTTTCAGGATCTCTAACCCCCCATGGCTAAGGCTGAGTGGGAGACCTCCGGACCAGGAGACACTAAGGAGACAAGCTTATCTCCCTGGCAGGAGCGCTGCCTGCTCCTTGCCTGGCCCCCAATGCTTGGTCAGTTAGCCAATGATGGGTAATATGCCTCAGAGGAGGATGTATCTAAGACTGGCACGATCACGTGGGAAGGCCCTCAGGGAAAGACTCAGGGGGCTGTGGAAAAGAGGGGGTGCTCAACCCCTGCCCCTCAGCTTTGACAAAGCCTGAGTCCTCGTTCTGCCTGTGAGACATCCAAATCTCCTGGCTGCCTTTGTCTCCTCTGCCTGACTCAAGCCTGTGACAATAACAAGGGGTGGTGCAGTCCACACTGAGGACAGCGGACTTCCTGGGATGATCAGACCTGAAAAAGGAACATATAAAATCCTGTGAAACCTGCTTGCTGAGGATGCTCTTAGATTATGAAGACCTGGGCAGGAAATGAATTTAGCCTCTTAAGTTCTGTAGTTTTTTAGGTGATAAGACCCCAACTCAGTGTGAGCCCTTTGAACATTATCTATCTGTTTGATCCTCACTGCTAGACAATGGTTAATAAGCTGTATCCATGTTCCTACCCAAAACTACCTAATAAAAAGCCTGTTCAGGCAAGATGATGGGGTGCTCTTCCCTTGAGAGAGAGGCTGTGCCATCCCTATTCCTCCACAGGACTTGGTAGTCTGTGTGTATTTCTCTTGTATCTTGAGCATTCGCAGCGGCCGCAGATACTGCAGGCCGGTATCTGCCTCATTTATGCAATACAATGCTTTTCTCCAGGTTAGACTGGCAGGCCTCTGTGATCACTGTCTTGGCCCCTATTGCACATGTGCTCCCCCCCCCTTACTGCTCTATCCCTCCCCCCAGTAATCTGCAAGGATGGACCAGTGCTTCCCTGGGGAGGGTATGAGGCTGTAACTTTCTGGTTAAGCAGACTTAGGCTCCCTAGTTGATTATGCTTAATAATATCTGATTTCCTTTGCTCCCTTCCTTTATTAACATCTAGCTACCAATGCTAATGCCCTGAGTCGTCAGACCATCAGCATCAACTCCATGACCATGCACTGTAGTGGGCCTGAGAGCACCCAGGTTCTGATGTGAACCCCAGGACTCAGGGAAGTATCTCAGGATAGTGTAGGTAGGGACTTCTTAGGCTCCTAGGATGGACTTGGGACCACAGGGTTCTGGGACACTGGTGTTTTCCCAGGTCTCTTGCTATTTCCCTCTATGGCCAGCCTTCCCAACTGGCTAGTTCCTAAGCTTGACCCGTGGCCCCAGCAAGTGCTAAACTTATACCTCCAGACCTCCTTCTAGGGAGAAAGGAGATGCATCTCTTGCTTAGTTTGAAAAATTCCAGAGAAGCATCTTGATAGGTATAGCCCAGGTCACATGACTCTCCCTTTACCCAATCACGGTGATGTGGCCAGCAGGAGGAGGTGCTGTGGTTGGCCGAGCCCGGGGCATCAGCCATCCCAACAGCATTGTCCAATGCAGAGCCATCAGCCCGCCTTCTCAGAGGAGCTGAGCTCTGTGATATGAGTTGCCAGTCTAGACCTGTGGTCTATACATGGCCTCAAGGGGACTGAAACCCAGGTTCTGTGATTCCAGGTGGAAAAACCAAGTTTCAGAGTGGGAGTAGACTTGCTGGAGTCACACAGCAAGATGGCTGCCCCTGCACAACTGGGTGTTCTTGCCCACATGGTACCACCTCCTCCAGGAAGCCCTCTGGGCTTGGTTGAGACAGGTGCATAAGAAGAACCCTGGGGTAGTCTGGGGTAGTCACCACCAGATATCACACCCTGATGGGGAGACAGGGTTCCTCTTATGCACCTGTCCCCAGTGTCCACTATAGCATGGGCGATGGGTACACAGATACTGAACTCAGTCAACTTCCCAGGGTAGCTTCGAGCCCCGTGCTTAGGAGGTTTGTGGAGTTACCAGTTGTGAGTGCTGGTCCCTCCCTCTCCCGTTTGTCATCCTCTCATTGGCCCTCACTGCCATCTCTCAGGACTCTGATTTCCAAGTGCTGTGACCTCCTCTTCCTTTCTCCCTAGTTTCTGGGCCACCAAGGGGTCCCACACATGCTTCTCCAGCTGGAATGCACCGTCCCTCACTGTTGCCCTTCAGTGACCAGGCCAGGCGCCCTGACCCCCATGTGGGGCCCATGGGGGCCAGCAGAACAGGGCCGGGTGCCGCGCCTCCTGCTGCCCTGGGCCTGGTTCCACAGAAAACGCAGCATCTATTTTGTAAATTATGAACATGTGTAAGTGTTTATGGTGCCCTGGTGTGATTCTGGCGCATATGGTGATGAGTCCAGGGGGACGTGTGAAAACGACAGGCCTTACGCATCAGAACCCGCTCAGTGAAATGCCATTCCTGAGATTTATGGCGATCCCTAAATATTGAAGATTAATTTTTTGAAAACATCTATGAAACAAGAGATTTATACCTAAAACAATACCATACACTATGACAGGAAGGGATTAGAGTCAATTTATTCATGTATTAGTCAAAAACTCAATTTCATATATTGTGCAGAAAAATTAAAATCCTTTCTACGTTTTATAACAAATTATGCATTCTCTCTATATAAAGATAAATAATTGATAGCATTACAAATACTTAATCTAGAAAATATTTATTAGGAACAGACAACTCATTTTTTATGTGTTTTGTTGAGGACAATATTGTACGCTTTAAAAATTAATGACGACTCCGCCAGAAGAAAATGTCTACATCCTAATTCTTTTGTTTAGCATCATGTCTTAGCCAAGACGGCACAGCTGGGGAGCAGAATTCAGTGTGGGGCCAGGATGTCCACGGCCTGGACCCTGGCTGCCGACTGGCCACCGGTCTCAGGGGCCCTGAGACTCGGCCAGCCCCATTCCTCCAGTCTGAGAAGGTGCGTTTGGAAAGCTGACATATTGTGCTTCTTCTGCTGTCCACACTGCCCTTGGCTTGTGATTGAAAACAAATGTTTGACTTCATTTCTGAGAAAGCACCAAATCATGGGATTTGAGGGTGGACTCCCAGAGGCAAGAAGTCAACGCAGCCAAACCTCAGCCTGGAGCATCACAGAGCTGAGAGGTCCAGCCCCGCGCTCGGGTCCCAGGCCCAGCGTGTGTGGGAGGGTGGGTCTCGTGGGTGGTGTGAAGTGGGGCGCTTGTCCGAGGACAGTGGCCTCACACTCCCCCGCTGGTTCAGCCCGCCCTTCCGGGATGGGTGACCCCACAGGCCCTCCCCATGACACACTGTCACTGACAGGGGGACCCCTCAGCCTTCGCCCGGGGCCCACCTCACCCTGAGCTCCTCCCCACCCCATCTCAGAGCTGGCACTGCCTACCCATTCCCCCGTACTGGGCCTGCAGTGGGGGAGATGAGAGGAACCAGGCTGGCTCTCGGGAACTCTGCACCGAGGCTTCAGCAGGAGCTGCTTGCCAGGCCTCCCCGTGGCCCCTCCCTCTGCCCCGTGCCCCTGCGTGAGCTCGGGCGGCTGGGCTGGCACGTCAGGGGGCTGATGGTGGTGGTGCCTGAGCAAGTCCTCGTCGCCCCTGTGCCAGCCCACCCCAGGGAGCACTAGAGATTGAACAAATAACTGCTGTGTTTATTAAAAAATAAATTTGGTGCCTAACAAAAGTGCCGTTTCTATACATAGAAAAAAACGTTTAAAATAAAAAATAAAAACAGTTTCTAAGGCGCTGTAGCATTAATTATTCACCTCTTGCTAATGAAGCAAGCCTTTGCAGGCTGCAGGGCCTCCTCCGCCCCCAGGGACTCCTGGGTAGTCTGGTCCTGCGGCAGCGGCAGTGGGCCCCTGGGATGTGACAGACCCCGAGGGGCCAGGCCAGGTGGCTCTGAGCCTCAGTGTTCCCTTGTGTAAAATGGGGGCAGCCATGGCCATGACTCGTGGCTGTTTAGTGAGCATTTATTCCCCACTGCACGCCACCTGCGAGGCCCACCCTCCCGCACACACAGAGCCTGGGGCCCCGAGCGAGGGGCCGGACCACTCAGCTCTGTGGTCTTCCAGACTGAGGACCAGCAAGTGTTGACTCCTTGGCTCTGTGAGTCCATCCTCACATCCCATTATTTGGTGTTTTCTTAGGGATCAAGTGAAACGCTTATTTAAGTTACAAGCCAAGGGGGGTGTGGGCAGCAGAAGAAAAACACTGTGTCGACTGTCCTGTGTGCCAGGTACAGGCGGCTTTAGGCCTCAGGACCCAGAGGAGGACAGAGGGGACAGCCTGGCCTGGAGGGGTGAATGGTGGGGTCGCAGTCGGGCCCAGCGAGCCGGAGTCTGATCCAGAGGAGGGGTGGCCGGATGGCAGAGCCCCTCCAGGAGGAGGGGAATAGGGATGAAGGCTGGGAGGTTCATCCTGATAAAGAGGCTCAGTCTAGTGCACAGCTGGGCGGCTGTGTTGGAGGGTCTGCCCCTCCAGGCCAAGGCGCCTGACAGAGGGAGCAACTTGGCTGTGGCCCGAAGCCCCTGGTGCTTCCCTGTCCTGCTGAGCTGCTTGCTGCTCACTCCTCAAGGCCAAGGGGACAGTGGCTACATGCCTATCCTGCGGACCTGCTCCAACTGGGTTCCCTCTCTTGGGCTCTCCTTCACAGGGTTCAAGTCTTCAGAGACTGGCTGGCCTGCCAGCTCAGACATCTGGCCAGGAGGGGCCACCCGTGCCTCCTCTGGGCAGCTTCAGACCCTGCTTGTCGCCCTTTTTCTGGTGATTCTCCTGTGCACCAGGCACCAGCTGCTTTAGGACTCCGGACCTGGAGGAGGAGGAAGGGGACAGCCTGGCCTGGTGGAGTGAATGGTGGATTCATAGTCAGGCCCAGGGAGAAAGTGTCTGACCCAGTTTCTTCGTCCAGTGAAGACAACCTAGGCTGTCTCCTGTATCAGTCAGGATGGGTGGATTATGCTGCTGTAACAAACATCCCCCAATATTAAAGCAATAGTAGAGGGTTTTCTGCTCACATTAAACATTGCCTTGAGTTGGCAGGAAGCCCTATTCTAAGTCATTCAACAACCCAGGCTGAGGGGCAGCCACCATCTGGGCATCACTGGATTCAGAGCAGAGGGAGAAGGGGATCCTGCAGGACTCCCACCAAGCCCAGGCCTGCCCTGCCCTACTCTGGCCCACAGCCTACTGACCAGAACTGGCTCCCTGGCTGCCAGAAGGGCTGGCCTTGGGGGGTAGCAATAGGAGCTTCCACCCTCAGCCTCCACCTCCCCACTGCGTGCATCAGGGGATTGGCTGCCAGAGGGCACTGACAGGAACCTCCAAAGAACCCCTCACCCTTGGGACCTGAAGCTCTTGGCTTCTGCCATCTACTGGGGCCACTGTAGCTCTGTGGGGACACCAGGCATTTGTTCTCTTGTTCATTCATTCATTCATTCAGTCAGTCAGTCTTCACAAACATCCCTGAGTCCCCCTATGGCCAAGTCATCTGGGCTTACACTTGGTGGGCAGGTTTCCTGGGTGACAGAGGGTACCGATCCCATAGTCACCTTGCCAGCTAAGGGGTCTGAGGGGCCCAGAGGATCCTCTCTGAGTTGCCCTGGCAGCTCTGGGTAAGGCAGGAGGAGATGAACTGTGCCCTCCAGCAATCATGGAGGGGAACCCACCAGGGCCTTGAGGCTCTGCCAGCCCCTGTGGCAGGTGGCAGGGGGAAAGGTGGCTGTGGTGAGGGGCCCACATGGGATTTGTCCTGGTCGACAAACTATCCCCATCCTGGCTGCCCCCTCTGCTGGGGCGGACAGTGACATGGTTCCTGTGACCCAGCTGCCTGCATTCAAGGATCTGGCACGAGGATTCCTGTGCTGGGTGCTCCCGACGGCCGCCCGAGCCCTGTGGGGCTTGGGCCTGGACCGGCCTGCTCTCTTACAGAATGCAGGTGGGGGAGCTGGCCTGGATGCCTCAGCCTGATCTCAGCCTGTGACCAGGTGAGGCGAGGCAGCCTGGCCCAATCGCCTACCTGCCTCTCCCCGCCGACCCCCAACAGATCTGACCTCGTTGGAAGCGTCATTGCTCAGCCCAGTATGGATTTCCTGTCTTCGAGGAGGAGGCCGCTGGGCAGCCGATGCAGGAGTTGAGCTGATGGCAGGCCAGAGGATGCTTTTCTGTTTTGGTGGAGGGAGGGCCGAGTGGGCCTGAGCTGCTCAGAACTGAGGCCCCCTTCCTGCCTGTGGTTTGGGGCTCCTCATGTGGAGGGGGCGCCAGGCCCTGCCCCGTGATAGGAGCAGGTCTCCTGCCCAGACCCTGTCCTGAGCTAGGACCCTCTGCCCATCCCCCAGGGCAACACCTCAAGGCCCTTTCTGAAGCTATAGTGACAACACAATTGCTGAGCTCAGTGCACATGTGACCTCATGTAGGGGACAGTGTGGAGGCAGTGGACACAGAGAGGGGTCATTGGCCACCTGGCATCAATAGCCAGGCCCCTGGGAGGGGACCCTGAGGCCCCACCCCCACCCACAGGCTCCTCAGAGCTGCCAGGGGTTCTCTGCGAGAGCCCTGTGAGGGGTGGTTCCAGAGGATGGGCACGCCCAGGCCTCTGCGAGCCCTGTGTCCCCGGTCCCCCAGCACAACGTCAGTGGGTGGGGTGAAGGTGGACGGACCACTGATGTTGTGGGAGGAGTGTGGGAAGTGCAGCTGGGAGCCCTGCTGTTGCTGGAAGAGCGGTAGTGAGACTCCAGGCCCAGTTCAGGTCCCATGAGGGGCTCAGGGACCCCGCCCAGCTGGGGCAGGACCCATCCACTACTCCCCAGACAGGGAGACTCAGGTTCCCGGCCGACTGGGCTGCCTTGTTGTCGGGTCCAGATGAGGGCCAGGGAGGGGCATGGGGCGACCAGGAGCTGAGCCCCCAGCAGCATGGAGAAGAATAAGTGCTCTGCTATTAAAACAATTTATTTTGCTCTCCAAGAAGCTAATAGCTGCTTACAGTCAGCGTGTCTGAGCCCCTCCCTGGGTGGCAGTTCTGCTGTGTTCCTCTCGGCTCCGAGTGAGGAAGGGCCCTGCTGGGCCTGGGGTCAGGATGAGCAGAGGGTGCCATCGAGTGCTGGGCCACGTCCTTCTGGCCACTTCCATGACCCCGAGGTCCATCTCTGACCTGCCTGCCAGGTCCATGTCCCCTCTGCTACCATCACAGTGCTCACCAAGGCCTCCGTTCTGGGAGAGTGCAGCGATAACGGGACCGGCAGCCCCCTGGGGGCCCATATGGAGCACCCACGGCAAACTGGAGGGGCCGGGAGGACTGCTGGGGGCACGGAGTGCAGTCAGGAAGTGGAGGTGGGCTGTGAGCACCGGCTCAGGAAGGGGCTGTGCCTGGAGAGAGTGCACAGGCAGGGGTGCGGGGTGGGCAGCTCCTGGGCTGTGTCTGCAGACATGCAGGGCCTGAGAGCACGCACGGCTGCCCCACTGGGGCTGGAAGGGGTACGTAGTGTCCTCTGTGACCATTCCTGCCAGCACCTGGGGGCGTTCCCGGTGACTGCAGCTGGGCCTTTGTCTCCCTGGCCACGTCACTGGATGGCCTCACAGGACCCAGGTACGTCTGCAGTTCCATGTAATCATAGCAGCACTGGGTTGGGTGCTTCGTCCCCTGTCTCTTCCTCAACGAGCAGTGGGGCCACCTGTCCTCATGCCCACCTCTGGCCTCTCAGGAAGCCCCAGGTGAGGACTCCACCAGGTGTGCATGCTCGCAGCTGGGCACCTGCCCCAGTAGAGGCCAGCCCCTCCTGCCCTGTCCCACGGCTCACGAAAGACTGCCCTTAGGGGCTGAGTGTGCTGGACTTTCAACAGCAGTTCTAATTTTAACGTTGCGTGAACTGTGAATGTGCCACACAGCAGTGAAGAGTGTATGAGTTTGCAGTGTGGGGGTGGGGCTTTGGGCCCCCGGCTTCTGGGGCCTTCAGGCAACAGGACCCTCCAGGCCACCCTCCTGTCCTGAACTAGGTGCGGAGGCCCCACCCCTAGGGCATCAGGCAGCGCCAGGGGAGGAGGTCAGTGCTGTGGATCCCCTCCCCGCCGGCCTGAGGGCCACCTTCTTGGATCAGCCTGGATGGGGCTGCAAGGTGGGCCCCCACACCTGTGCATCCCTGTGCTGAGCACCAGTGACGGCCTGCTGGGGGCCTGAGCACGGCCTCCCGAGGCCAGCTGCTCGGGAGAAACTTATCCAGGCAGCTTGGTCCCTGCGCCAGGAGCCGGGGTCCCAGCAGCTGGAGTTCACCCGTGCATCTGCTGCCGGCTCTTTGCTGTGGGCTTTGTGGTGACAGGAGGGGGTCTTAGGTGGGGGGGGTCACAGTGTGGGGGCGGACAACCACAGACACACGAACCCCGGAAGCGAACAAATTGCCAAAATCACAGCCCTGAGAGCTGACATGCTCGATGCTGTGTGGGCCCCTGGTTTGGGTCTCCCTCTGTGCACACGTGTGTGTGTGAGAGTCCACGTGTGCATGAGGTTCCGGAACGTGTACTTGGTCCCTGCTGGGTGCAGCCCGTGGTGAGCTTTCCTTGGAAAGCACGCAGGGCTGGGTTGAGGGCGGTGGGCCTGGGGCCTTCCCTGAGGGTGTTGCTATGAGTCTCACCGTTACCCCATTTCACAGAAGAGGAAACTGAGGCCCGGGGAGAGAGGTGACCCCAGGGGCCCCCGGCAGTGGGAGGCCAGCTCAAGCTCAGTCTCACTGGCCCTTCACGTTCCCTCTGGAACCTTCATCTGTAGTTTCCCTGTTACAAAGTCACGATGTTTGTCCTTTGCTGTGCTTGTGTAATCCTTTCCATGTGGGGAGCAGCATTTTGAGGTCTGTGTCTCAAATGTGCCTCACTGCAGAAGTCACCCAGGACACTTGCTCAGCCCTAGAGGCCTCAGACTGGCTGACCCACTCTCCAGAGAGGAGCCTGGCCCCTGCCTTTCCAACAAGAACCGGGGAACTCTGGGGTCAGGCTGGTGGCAGAAAGGGGCTTGTGGAGGGGGAAGGGCTCTGGAGTCCCACGCAGGTGTCATCCCAGCTCCCGCAGAGGAGGTGAGATGACAGTTAATCCCGGGTGCCCTCATGTCCTGCTGCTCAGGCTGGGTCCTGTGCCAAATACTAATGGTGCCCTCGGCTTGGCCCAGTGCCGATCTGCCCTGAGCTGGGCTTGGGGCCTCCCTGAGTCTCAATGGATTCTGGCCCCGGACCAAGCTCTGACCTGGTCAGGGCAGGTCCAGGCAGCCTCAGCAGCCCCAGGTTGTCCCTGTCACACCCAGGGTCTCCGCCTCTTCCTGCACTTCTGCTGCATAGCTCCCTGGGGACCTAGAGCTATTTTGGCTGCACCAGCCTCTCCATTCTGCCAGGCTCCAGCGAGCAAAGATGGTGCCGATGTTAACAGAACTGGCACGGAGTCCCGTGTGGCACTCTGTCAGGGAGAAGCCCGATTAGGAGGGAAAAGGAGGTGGCGCAGGCCAGGCGGAGTACAGGGGAGCCCTCTGGCCCCGCCCACTCGGGCAGCCCGCCAATCTCAGCACCAGCGGGGACAGCACCAATGCTGGGTGCTGAAGAGAGCCTTGCTCTCCAGGTGCCCACTCGGTGCCCCACTTGCCAGACCCCGAACCTGGTGCATCTGGTTGCAATCTGGATGCAGAACTTGGGTATGTAGATTCCCGCCTGGTACGTAGGGGAGGTAGAGGCTGGGTGCGGCACACTCAGGCAGGGTACAGGAGTGAGCACAAGGATCCGCTGTGGGCACTGGGGACCCCTCCCACCCACTCAGCCAGGCTAGCAGGTCTCTGGGAAGGTGCCTCATGGGCGCAGACCTCTCTCGGGTGCTAAGTGCCTTCTTGTTTTGCTTCCTGCTGCTCTGGGTCAGCTCCCCTTCCAGGCGGCAGGCAGCCAGCGCACCAGCCAGGCTCAGCGACACAGCCGTAATTAGGGGATTTCCTGGCTCAATGAGCAGCTGACCACAGCCTCCAGCCGTGACTGTGCCCGGGCCCAGGCCTCAGGCCTCCCTCTCGGGCACCAAGGGCAGGCTCGCCCTTGGCAGTGTGGAGTGGTCAGCACTGGGAAAAGGGTGTGTTGGGAACAGGGAGAAGGGAAGGTTGCCGAGACCCCAGACCTCAGTAGCTCAGTGGGGTCCCCGGCCAGCCCCTCTCCCTCTCCCTGCATTCCTCCTCCATAGACCCAGGCCCCCTCCCCAGGCTCCCCCCCTAGAAGAGTCCAGCAGGAGCTCCCCAGGGTTTGTGGACCACTAAAGTGGCAACACCTGCCTCACCTTGCAGAGGGCCCAGTGGAGGGTCCTCACTCCTGACCCCAGCCACGTGGCCGTGATCTGACCCATGGAGACACCCACCCCTGATGCAGTGCCTTCCCCACTTGCCACCCATAGACAGCCCCATCTATGTGCCCAGCTCAGCTCCTGCTGAGGGTGCTCAGCTCCCTGTCCCCTGCTGGGCCCATTCTGCCAGCCCCCACATTTTGACGGGGGACCCAGGAGGAGGAGACGGGCTGCTATCATCAGGCCTGAGGACCACCCACCCTCAGAGTCACAGCAGGGTGGCTCCTGACTGGGGCAGGAGGGGTATGTAGGCCCCCAGAGCCATAATCCTGTGGGGAAGGGGTTAGGCAGGTCCCCCTTCCCCGCTTCCCTCCAGGGTTTAGGGAAGGGTGGGGGTGTCACATGTCTTGGGCTTTGCCTACTAAAGACGCTGGGACCAGTTGGTGCGGGGCACTGTCTCTCAATTTGGGCTCCCAGCCTGTCCACAACACTATCCTCGGGCCCTGAGTGGGACAGGGACCAGGGTGACAGGCCTAGGGTCCTCTGAGCCCCCTTTTCCAGACACACCCCTACCCAGGCCAGACCCTGGTGTCCTTCTGCCCTGAGGCTTGGGTTTCAGGTCCCCTAGCCCACCTCCATGTGCGCATGTCCGCTTTTAGCCCTGCTTTGCACAGACTTTGCAAGCCCAGTCCTGCATCACTAAGCGTCTATCTGCTCGATGTGTAGCCAGCGGAGCCGGAGGACAGCTGGGAGCGAAGGAGGCTCTGGGTGCTGTGGCGGCAGCCACCCAGGAAGAGGGTCCGGGGGGCAGGTGGGGCCAGCCCTGCAGCCTGGCCCTTCCATAGGTATCTGGTCACCTCCCCCCGCCCTTGGCCTTGCCCTGCTCCTGCCTGGCACCCCTCACTGGGTTCTCTATGGAGACTTGCCACCACCCCTCATGGGCAGCAGGTGAGGTTGACAGGTGAGTCCATGGAAACCAGGGTGAGGTCTCCACCCTGCTCCTCCCTCCCCCATGGCTCCCCAAGCTCAGGGTAAGTCATTGGCCTTATGCTCTCCCGTCTCAGGAGCCTGCACGGGCAGTTTCTTCTGCTAGGATGGCCTTGCTGCTGATTCTGCTCAGCCAGGGGGAGTGAGAGGGGAGAGTCCCTCTTCCACAGGGCCCTCCGGGACAGAGCAGTGGGGACATGCACAGTGGACAGATGCCGCAGACTGGCTGTCCAAGGGGCTGAGCATGTTTTAGCCCCTTAGCTGGAGGACCCACTGCTCCTCGGCTCCCCAGCTTTCAGGAGTGTTTCAGGGGAAGATGAGGGGCTGCTTTCCTGTCCCTGCAACCCCCCAACCTCTCCTTGTACCTACGGTGACGCTGAGGCCCAGCCCCAGGGGCTGCAGGGGGCAGACCCGCCGACTCAGATGGTGGAGATTGTGTCCTGCGGTCTCAGTGTGGGGCTCCAGGAGAAGCAGCAGCCTCGGGGCTGGCAGAGCCAGGGGACCCCCTTGACTATGCCATCTGTCCTGGCTGTCGGCTCTGGCTTGGGCTGGTTCCAAGACCCCAGAACAGTGAACACTTTTCTAGGTGTCATGGTCTCCCCCACATCCCCTCTCTGGACCGTGGGAGCCTTTCTGGGGAGTGGCCAGCAGATGACTGTCACTGTCACCCTGGGCCGCATTTGGGGAGGTTGAGGACTCTGCCAGCCGGGGAGGAGGAACTCTGGGTAGGGGCTCAGACTCCAGGGCTGAATGGGTACAGTCAGGGCCAGCTTCCAGGAGGTGGTGGCCCCAGACCCAGGTCTTAGGACCGCTATAGGATGCATCAAAGTGGAGAATGCTGGTGCCAGACACTGCTTGCTGCCTGGAACGCCCACGGCAGCTGGCAGGACCCTGAGGCTCCAGCAGAAAGGACACCGTTGTGCGGACGGTGGATGTGGGCGCCCCCTCCCTTCACCACACGTGGCTCACATCTTTTCTCCGGAGTGCAGCGCTGGATGCTTCTGTTTCATTGTGTTAATTGGGGTTGATTTTTACAGAACAAGCCTAATGGGGTGGGAAAATTGCAAGTCTTCGTGCGCCAGTTAACCTGCACGCGGGGAGAGGGTTCGAGGGGGAGTGTCCTCACTATTTGGGCACGTCTGTTCCTGGCAGACCAGGGTCCGTACAGGGGGCAGGGCTGACGCTGTCTACATCCCCCACCTGGGCCCCTGAACAGACCAGACCTAGCTGGGTGGGGGCCACAGGCTTCCCTGGGCATGGGAGGAATTCTGGCAACAGCGCCACTGCCTTCTATTCACACCAAGTCGGGCTTGGCTCAGCCTCGTGACCAGTTCATTACTCTGCAGGCCGTGAGGTCATCCCTGGCTAGGAGGGGGCATGTCCTGGGCCAGACTGACCTGGGGTGGGAAAGCCGCTATCCCCCTCCTCCAGGATCTGCGAGGTGAAGAGCATGGGAAGCATTACTGGGCGGACCGAGTGGAGGGGGATGGACGGATAGTCAGAGAGGATGTGTGGACTGCATGCAGATTCTGACTGGAGCTCCGGGGGCAGAGGGGGAGAGAGGAGAAGGACCCAGGGGTGAGGGGGGAGGCCTGGGGGGTGGGGACTTCGAGGTAGGCAGCTGCTCTTGGTTGGCAAAGGGAGGGCTCAATCTTGAGGTGCTCTCCCACCTCTCCTGTTGGTTCTCAGGGGCCCTGTGGTCCGTTGGCTGGGCCCCCAAGCTCCCAAGGCCCAGAGACTGTCCCTGTCCACTTGATTCTGTGACTGCCTCCCAGAAGCCCCGAACTCCGGAGGCTACGGCACCCCCGGCCCCAACCCCCCCCCACCCCCACACCTCTGCTTCCGTGCACTCTCTGCCCCATCCTTTTCCCAAAATGACTGTGTGGCAGCAGGCTGCCCGGCCCCCATGGCCGGCTCCCAGGTTGGCCTTGCCGGGCTGTGAGTGTCGGGGTGTTTTCCCTGCGAGGTCTTTGTCACCCCTAATTGCTCACATTGATTTTCCTCCCTCCCTGATGTGCGTCCCTTGGAGCCTCGCTCGCTCGCATTCCCTCTTCGCTGCATCAAAATGAGGCTGCTGTGCTCCTTGGGAGGGAACTGCAACCCCCCCCCCCCACCCACCACAACCCCGCCTTAGCCACCCTGAGATGGATGTCCCTGTAGTGCCCATAAATCTCTACACAGCCTGTGTGAGGACAGGTCGGGGGCCTCCTGCTCCCAGTGTTTGTCGGCAGTGGGCGTAACTAGCCCTCCCAGCAGAGCAGCAGGCCGGGGAAGGGGTCCTGCGAGGCCTGCCCGCTTCGTCTGGGGGAAGCGTGGCCAGGGTGCTCCGCCCTCATGCATGCACGCGGGCAGACTCAACATGCCAGGCTGCATAACAGGCCTCCCCGCACTCAGTCCCAGGCAGGCCCCTTTCTTGCCCAGTGGCCCGGGGGTGATGCCCGAAACCCCAGCAGCACCTCTGCCAGTGCCCAGGAAGGAGGCCCGTTAGTTTTACCTAGCACGCTAATAAGTGCATGGCGGGCTGGTGGATGCCAGAGTGAGCAGAACCCCTCTCGCCCTGACTCGGTGCAGAGAGTGAAGACTCCCCCACCAAGCCCAGCTGCAAAGCTCAAAGCGTACAAGCCCCAGCAAAGAGGACGGGACACCCCTGGAGCTGGGAGTCCCTGCCAGTGGCCATGGAGGCCCATCCTCCCCCTTAGTCAGCAGGGCCCCGCCAGCCCCACTGTGCGATGGGCTGCAGGAATGAAATGCTGTGTGAAATGCTTAGGGAGAGAGACTTCAGAGGTGAGCTCCAGTGGCCCCTGGGTGGGGTGTGCTCATAGGCCCAGCCTGGTCCCACTACAAGCTGCATGGCCTTGGGGCTCCCTCTACCTGCTGGGCCTGGGATTCCAGGTGTGTGCTTGGTGCCTAGGTCTGAGGGCCGAACAGACTCATGTGATTGGTGCGGGTTGACTGGAGGGAAGAAGGGCCTTGAGATGGTGCAGCAGGAGGTCCCGCCCAGCCTCTCTCCCGGGAGCTTGGCTGTCTCAGAGTCTCTGAGCTCCTCCTGAGCTGACCCCCAGCTGGCCCCCTCACAGTGGCTTTGGGGGCTGCAGGGACCCCTTCCACGAGGGTTCACTCATTCCTTCGGACAGGCAGGAAAACTGAGGGCCACTGAGATGTGGCGATGTGCCCCAGCCGCAGCCTGGCTCCAGACTTCCCAAGCCCTGAGTGACTTGTATCACTCAGCTGACTGCCCAGCTGGGTGGGGACCAGCCTGGGGGCGTCAGGGAGGGTTTTCTGGACAAGGGTGTCATGTCAGAGCTGGGTGTGGAAGTGGAGGGTCCTGAGAACCCAGAGGCTTTCTAGGTCTGGGAGCTCAGTAGGCAGTAGCGGGAGGGAGGGAGCAGGGCCCTGGGTCTCCCCAGGATCCCAGCCTGACTACACAGAGAGGGCCGAAGCCAGGATGCTGGTGGGCAGTGGCCCCTACACTCTTCCCTGGGGCTGCCCAGGCTTCAAGTGGAGACCCTGCCACGGCCCTGGGCTGTGAGGGGCAGGGAGCCAGGCCTGTCACCGGGCTCTAGGGAAGCCTCAGGCCAGCGCAGGGAGGGAAAACAGAGGGAATGGGAGAGGCAGGACCCAGAGCAAGGCCTCTGGAGGGGCTGGGATGTACTAACACAAGTCGTGCCGGTGTGGCCACATGTCACACGGCTCTGAGCGCATCCACGCGCTGCATGAGTGGCATCCCTGGGCCTGGGCACTCCCAGGCTGACTGGCACCTGGAGAGAGATGGATGTCCAGGGTCACGTGACATCCCGGAGCTGGGACGAGGACACGGGGGCAGGGCGAGGGAGCCACGTGCTGGTGTGTCTGAACAAGTGTGGCCTCAGGCAGGTCCAGTCCTGCCCAGATATGTCCCTTCACACCTTGGGGCTCAGGGTCCTCGCCTGCACACTGTCAGCAGCTTCTTCCTGCGAGGACATGAATGAGACTCGGTGAAGGAGGCGCTCACCCCACGCCAGGGTGGCTGAGAGCGGGCACAGGGCTGGTGGCCAGGGCAGATGCCCCGGCTGTGACAGAGGCCTCGGCCTGGCTGCCTGCGGCCCCAGCTCATCCAACAAATACACACTTATTTCCCTCAACGGGTTTCCTGCTTGTTCTCAGTCTCACCGGACATCCGTGTGCCATCGGCTGCTGAGCATTTTACTGCTTGCAGTATTTCACACCGGTATAAGGATTAAAGACTAATTATTTCAATTACTGTGCAAAGCCCCAGCAGCCAGGTAAATGGGGTAGGTACGCCCATAGGATGGCCTAGGCCAAGCCTGCCATCCCTGGGCAGATGGGGGGCAGCGCAGGGTGGCCCTGGGGCCCCGCAAACCTCAGAGGGCTTGCAGAGAAGTGGCCCCGGGAGCAGCCCAGCCCCGGGCCCAGTGCCCTGACACGGCCACTCGTTTACCCCATTCACCCAAGTATGGGCCCTGGCTCGAGACGTCACCCTCCACCGGCTGTGTTCAGCAGCCGCCACCAGGCCAGGGCCTGGGACACGAGGACGGGCCTTTGCGCTGTGAAGGGTTCTGTCCACAAGCTGTCCTGTGGCTGGCCTGGCATCCTTGGCCTGGGGCCAGCAGCATCCGCGGTAAACCAGTAGCTGGTGTCGGGGGAGGCTGACGTGCTCAACACCGATTCTCCTGGCTTTAATTAGCTTCCACCCGGGTAGCGCGGGTCTCGGGGTCTGGGAGGCAGAGGCTGAACGTCAGCCGCCCGCCCATTCGCCAGCCCAGCCTCCAGCCCAGGTCCATCAGGTGTTGGTGGCCCAACACCTCCACCAGATCTGGAGGAACCAGCGGGGCCAGCCAGGGGTAGGTGTCGGGGCGGGAACAGGTAGGAGCTGAGCCTGCTGCCTCGGGCCCAGCACGCCCACCCCTCGCGGCCGCTCGCCAGCACGGGCTGGCGGGTGATCTCATCTCTTCCTAGGCTGTAAATATCACCCAAATGCTCATGACTCCCAAATTGTCCTCCAGCCCGGGCCCCCTCTCCTGAGCTCAGCCCGCAGAGCCCACGCAACACCCCCGCCCAGATGTCTCCTGGGCCTCGACAACTCGGGAGGCTGCTTCTCCCGGCGTCCCCACCCCAGGGATGGGGGCACCCCGTGCCGGATGCAGACACCAGGAAGCCTGCCCGCCGCTGGGTCTAACTCAAACCTGGCCATGTCCCTCCTGACCCCCCACCCCACTCTGGCCAGACTGCGCACCCTCTGCCCCCACTGCAGGCAAAGCAGCCAGAGGGAGCTTCTCAGGAAATCAGATCCCACCCTTGTCCGCTCGGGACACAGTCCCCAAAGCCTTAGGGACCCTGCGCACACGCCCCAGGTCCACCTGGACTCACCTGCTTCACCTTCGGCATAACTGGTCGGTTCCCATTCTCCACC
This sequence comes from Phyllostomus hastatus, assembly GCF_019186645.2. NCBI lineage: Eukaryota > Metazoa > Chordata > Mammalia > Chiroptera > Phyllostomidae > Phyllostomus > Phyllostomus hastatus. The sequence continues at coordinate 2,807,511 of NW_025334027.1, forward strand.
ACGGCCTCAGTTTCTCCCTCCTGGGGGAGGGGAGGATGCACCCAAGGGCCATGTTGTAGCTCAGTGTGGGCCCTGCAGCCTCCAGGGATTCTACCTGCTGGTGACAGGCATCGTCAGACTGAAAACTGTCCTGAGTGCACACAAGTGTCGGTGAGGAGCGGGCTCAACGGAGGTAGTGAACTTCCACCTTGGGAAGCACGAAAGCTGAGGAGCTCAGGTGGGCCTCAGAGCCTTTTGCGAATGGGCGTTTGCAGTTTCCCGGCTGCCAGGAAGACAGTGGGAGACCAGGGGCTGCCATGCCCAGCCAGAGCCCCACAGTCTCCGCCTGGGGCCCTGCCACTCCTCACACCCAGCAGTGCGGCTGCTCAGAGAAAAATGGACAAAGAAACTCCTGCCCATGCTCTTGCTCTGCCCACCAATGCCCAGGCCCATGGTGGCCCAACACCTTGACACCAGAGTCCACAGAGCTGCCTCCTAGGAGGCTTTCAAGGGGGACACTTGGGTTTCCGGGGCTTAGAGGGGTTGGGGTGAGAGCCTGTGTAGGGCTCGCCTGAGCTGCCCCTTCTGAGCTCAGGGGCAAGGTGCTGGGTCTTGGAGGTAGGACGCGCTCGTACCCACTGCAGAGGGGCAGACCGCTGGCACCACACAGAGGTGGGCAGCTCCAGGGGGCCTGGGCCCAAGGGTCTGGAAGAAGAGATGGGGTGTGTGGGAGGACCCGGATGAGGAGGGGTGAAGGCCAGATGGGAAAGGTAGGGGCGCCTCCCCGACAGTGCCCTGATACTGCCCCAGGCAGCGGAGGGAGGGTCTGCGCCCCACCGAGGGACGGAGGAGAAGGGGCCTGGGTGCTGAGCACGTCCTCCCCTGTCCTCCCTCCCTCCTGTGGGCTTCTGCAGCCCCAGCGGCCCTCATAGCCATCTGGCTCCACCAGCAACGCCCCCTTCCTCCCTCCCCAGTCCGAGTTTTCCTCCCTCTCCCTCTCCCCGGGGCCCCTGCCCGAGGAGGGTAGGGAAGCCTCCTCCACGTGTCCTCCTTCCCTTTGCTGTCTGAGTCCTCCCCACCCAGGCCTGGGGGAAGCGTGTGTGTGCATGTTTCTGCCTGTGATGCGTGTGCGTGTGTGTCCACGTGCAGGCCCTGCCTTGCCTGTGTGTTATGCATGCACACGTGTGGACAGGGTCATGCAGACCCATGTGGGCCTGTGTCTGGGGTGTGCCTTGGTATAAGTGCAGGTGCCCCGGGCACACGCCTGAGCAGGTGTGATGACAGGTATGGCGTGTGACCATGAGCAGGGGTGTGGGGGTGCACACAGCCCCTGCCGGGCCCCTGAAGTGAGAGAGCTGGCCTCACACCCCAGTCCTTCGGCCCATCTGCACAAGAGCCTTCTGGGAACACTCCAAGCCACATGGGAGCTGGGGGGCCACTTGGGCAAGGCTGGCTGGGGTGGCGCACTGGGACCTCCAGGGACCTCACATGGCACCACAGCAACTGTCCCCACCAAGAAAGCCACATCTAGCTCCCCTGGCTGGTGTGTGGTCTGTGCTGGACACACTCTCCTCCCTGGATGCTGGTATCAGCCCAGTGTGGCTGCGGGGTGGGCAGGGGCGCTGCTGGGCTGAGACAGCCCGAGCTACCCACAGCCCTGATGGTGCCACTTGCAGGGATGGGCCCTCCTTTTGGTCTCGGGTCCCCTGTGGGGCTGTGAGTGGGGCAGGGCCATACCTCCAGGGCCCACCTCCCCTCTCACTGCCCATAGCACCCACAGCTGGAGAGGCCACAGCTTAGAAAAGAGCTCTTTATTCCACATTGCCCAGTATTTTTACACCAGTAAAATAAAATGCATATTTCTATACCCCGCAGTCCGGGCGGGAGGCGGTGTTCTGGAACAAACACGGCCACTGCTCCCTGTAAACATGATGGAGTGGAGATGGGGTGAGGGGTGGAAGGCGTCCTTCAGGGACGGCACCTGCGCCCCGGTGCCAGTCGCAGTGTGGAGGGGACCCCGTATGTACACACACCCAGCCACTGAGAAAGGCTTTGCTGGCCATCGGGGGCTGGTTAGCAGGGCCCCAGCACGGTCCACAGCACCAGTGCAAGACCAAGGGGCGTGAGGCCGCAGGCGAGGCCAGGAAGGGCTCCTGAGCCCTCTGCGTCTCCAGCACCACCGCCTGCACTGCCAGCACCGCCCGCACCGCCCGCCTGGCCCAGCCGGCACTGGCTGCGAGTGCGGTTCTTCCGGGAACAGCCTGGCCTCCGGCGAGGCCCCACGGTGGGGGGTCCTGGTGGCTCAGAGCCCTGGGGACGAAGGGCGGTTAGTGGGGGCTCAGCTGAACCAGGCAGAGCCCCAAAGGGGGAGTCGTTGATGTGCCTTGGGCCAGAGCCATTGCCTGGAGGGCTGTCGCCGGGTGGTGCTCGTCCTTTCAGCGCATTGCCGGCCGAGGCCGGACCGCCGGCCTCCAGCACTGAGGCTTTGTCTGCAGCCTCCGGCTGGCAGCACTTCGGAAGCCCCAGCAGCTGCTCATCGGCAGGCCCGCCAGTCCAGAAGGGACGGGAAGGCCCAGCAGCCGCGGTGCAGCCTTCTAGGTCGGTGGCCGCCAGGCGCTTGAGGTCTTGACCAGCCAGGCGCCGGGGCAGGCTGCAGGGCAGCTCAGAGGAGGAGCCGCGGAACTGCTGCAGCCAGGCCCAGAGTGGGCGGGCCCGGCAGTCGCACACCCAGGGGTTGTCGTTGAGCCGCAGGTACTGCAGGGAACGCAGAGGCGCCAGGGCCTCTGCGGGCAGTGCCGTGAGGTTGTTGGCGAACAGGTAGAGTGTCATGAGGCGGCCAAGGTCGCGGAAAGCGTGCGGGTGCACGCGGGCCACACGGTTCTGGTGCAGCAGCAGGCGGTCGAGGCTGTGCAGGCCTCGGAGAGCGCGCTCGGGCACGCTGGGAATGCGGTTGCCGTGCAGGAAGAGGTGTGTGAGGTTGCCCAGGTCTCGGAAGGCGTCATCCGGCAGCGCCTGCAGCCCGTTGTCCTGCAGGTAGAGGTACTGCAGGGCAGCCAGGCCGCGGAACAGGCCGGGACCCAGCTCCTGCAGGCCGCAGCGGTCCAGGTGCAGGGTGTGCAGGCGGCCCAGGCCGTGGAAGGTGGCGGGGTCCACGGCCCGCAGCTGCGCGTTGTCGCTGAGGTCCAGCTGCTCCAGCAGGGCCAGGCCCGCGAAGGCAGCGGCGTCGATGCGGGCCAGTGCGTTCGAGTGCAGCCACAGGATGGTGAGGTTGCGGCAGGCACGGAAGCCAGCTGCTGGCACGTGCGCGATGCGGTTGCCGTGCAGGAAGATGCGCTGGCTGGCCGCTGGGATGTCAGCGGGCACAGCCAGGAGGCCCTGCTGTGGGCAGCTTGTGGTCACCTTGGGCTGGTCGTAGCACACGCAAGCTCCCGGGCACAGAGCTGCCACCCGCCACACCTGCAGCCACAGCACCCAGGCCAGTAGCCGGCTCCCTGTGGGTAGAGGAGAGGGCAGTTAGCTGGCAGGGGGCCCGTGAGGCTGGGGGTTGTGTGGGAACCAGCCCGCCCCAGGATAGGCTGTCCTGTATGGAAACTCAGGTGCTGTGATCCCTGCTCTCCTTGCCACGTGGAAGCTGCTGCCCCAAAACCTGCTGGGGAATCACACGCTCCCTTGGAATCGGACGGGGCCTTGGTGCTGGGGGCTGGTATTCCAACCTCGACCAGAAATGAGCCCCGGAACTTGGGCCATCCAATGACAGCCCTCCAGACAACAGCTCTGGCCAGAGGTGCATCGATGACTCCCCTTCGGGACCCTGCTTGGCTTGGCAGAGCCCCTTCTGACTGCGCTGAGGCTGAGGCTGAGGGCTCTGAGCCACCAGGACCGCCCACCCTGGGCCCTGTCCAGAGGCCGGGCTGCTCCACGCCAGGAAGCCCTGCCTGCAGAGGCCCACGCCGTCCTGCCCAGAGCTCCAACACACCAGCTGGCGCTTGCAGCCCTGCCACTCAAGTTAGCCAGGACCCTCGGGGGCCTCCCGGGGTGAACACTCGCACCTGTGGACACCTTCTTGGGACCCACGCGAGCTCAGTTCCTGTTGGCCCGGCACTGTCCCTGGGCTATCCCCAGCCCCACCAGCCCACAAGCCAGGCTGGGGGAGAGGCTCTTGGCAGACACTCCAGGGCCAGCCTGGCAGAGCTCCTCCAGAAGCGCCCCAAGTGGAGGTTCTTGCCCAGGCCTGCCAGGTGGGTCAGCTGCTGGGCCTCCTCTGGCTCCAAGGGGGTAGGGGAGCTGTGGCTCAGACCCTGTGCACTGCCCTGGCTCCAGGACATGCTGAGGCCCCAGGGCGGCCCTGATTCTGAGGAGGCCTCAGCACCATGGGAGCTGGGCTTTAACAAGGAAATTGCAGGTACTTTGGTGGAGCCGGGGGCCACCACCTCCAGTGGCTCTCCTGCTGGGGCCTGGGGTCCCACCAGCTGGCCCCGAGCAACGCGCTGTCACAGGATCAGGAGGCTGGATGTCGGAGGGCAGGTGGGTCCGAGGCTCAGAAGGGTGAGTCCCCCACCCCCGGGGCAGGCCGTTCCCTCCTCTGCACACACCACAGCCTCTTGGAGGGCTTCCTGCCTTGGCCCGAAGCACCTACTGCAGCCTCCTCCCCACAGCCCCATTTGCTGCCTGATCGCTTCCCCAGGCGAGGAGCTAACTTCTTACCAGCCCAACCACCTTCACACAATCCCAGCTGCCTCCAACCCTCCCATCAGACCCATTCTCGGGGGTTCCGCCCCAGCCCCAAGGGGCTACACCCTCATTCTTCCTCCTCCACTGAGGGGCCAGACACTCGGGGCCTCACCAGTGGCCTATACCAGGCGGCAGACCCCCTCCGAGGCGGTGCATCCAGCCCTGGTCTCAGCAGGAGGGCCACGCGATGCTGAGCTCAGTGCCTATCAGCCCACCGGTAGAGCTGCCGTCTTTGAAAGCGGAAGGTTCTTTCTGCCTTTAGGAGTGAGTCTATTAAAATGCGAATCCCCCTGGGAGGGTTATGGCTTATCAGCTAACATTTGAGTTATCAGCTAACACCTGCACTGATAGCAAACACCTTCCTTGGCAGCTAGCTAAGAGCAGGATTCTGCATACAGGAGCTGGCTAAGCACTGGGGATGGGCGGGGAGGGAGAAGAGGGCTATGAGCTAACTTCCTCCACCCAGAACTGTGACCTTGGGGTTCCGGGCCCCTGCGGGGCCCTCTCCACCTGGGCTGGTCCAGAAGCTCGCCCTAAGCTCAGGGCCCCAGCAAGCTGGCATGTGCGGCAATCTCAAGGGGCGTGCACACCCAAACTCTGATCCCCAGGTCCCAGCTGCCCCCTCCCCAGTCTGGGGACCTCCTCTGTCCTCTGTCACCTGCTGGGGATGTGGCAGCCCCAGGGTGGGGATCCAGAGAGACAGGCGCGGCCCAGGATCCCCCAAGCTCTGGGCACCCCTCCTGGCTGGCCTCGAGTGGGAGGCGGCAAGGGGCACCGCTCCGGCAGTTGTTCTATTTATACTGCTGACGTCCTCCCCGGCTCCCTCCTCGTGGGGCCTCCTCGGGAAGTCAGGCCTCATTATGCCAGCCAGCTCCCACCAGCATCTCACCTGCTGTCACAGGATGTCACTGTGCTAGGAAAACAGCACTTCCTGTCCTTGAGACCCAGGGTGGGGTGGGGCGGGGCCGCAGGTACTCACCGGGCCAGGCTCTGATCCCACCTCAGCAGAACCAAGGGCGGGTCCTGTCACGGCTCTGCCATGCCACAGCTGCACCATGCCACAGCCCAGGCCACACCCCCGACCGGCTGTGTCACCAGCCACCACTGTATCCGTGCTGCCGCCTCGCTGGCCCAGAGACACTGCTGTTGCGCAGTGCTCCGTGGCGCCCAGGCCTGCTCTACAGTCTGAGCTAGGCTGGTGTCATGTTCAGCTGACTTCACCGGAATGGGGGCCGGCTGCTCTGATGGCTGGCCCGCCCCAGCCTGGGTCCTCGGGAGATGGTGCACCTGGGGCCACCCCCACTCTAAGAATGCCCCAAGGAAGGTTCTGGGCCTTGGCCGAACCACCGAGGGCGGGGGCGGCTGGCAGAGGGGCTGAGCGGCTCAGCCCTGCTGGGAAGCGGGCATCAGGCACAAAGACGTGGCTCCATTCCCGCTGAGCCAACTGCTTTTCGGAAACCAACTTCAGAGGCACGGCCCTTGGGCACAGGGCCCTGCTGCCGGGGCAGGAGCAGGCGGTGGGCTCTCGCCTCGCACAGCCGCAATAATTGGCTCTAGTCCCGCCCTGCTTGGGGCCAGCCCGCTGGTCTCCATGGCAACCCCTCTGCTGAGCAAGCAGAAGGGGGCATCTTTATATGAGATATTCAAACCCAACTTTGCAGTGTGGGTTCACACTCACCGCAGGGGCCCTGGGGACACCAGAGACCAAGCCAGGCAATGGGAGGCTGTCCCCCAACCCCGCCCCTTGGGCGGGCCCAGTCGCCCACCTGATCTGTGCAACACCCACTGTGGACTGCAGCCCCTCCCAGCCCTGAAACACCTTCCTGTCCCGTCTCCTCACCGTCCCATCCCGTTCTCCCACCCACCTGTCCCCTCTGCCTCTCCCTTCACTCTGTCCCCCATCTCCCTGGCCTCTGCAGCCCCCGGAGCCAGGCCTCTCTGGCTTCTAGGTCTACACCCTTAAGGCTCCCTCTGCTCATTAGAGGCTGCAGGCTGCACCCCAGCCCGCCTGCCCACGGGCTGCAGCCTGACTGCCCGCCTGCCCCAGCCGCATCTCCCAGCTGGGCCCAGCCTCTCTGGGCCCCGGTCCTCAGCGACCACTAGTGCCAGCTTGCCTGCAGGCACGTGTGGCGAGAAGACAGCCCTGCTGTGGCTCTGGCTCGCACACATGGAAACCACGGTGCACACACATGGAAACCACAGTGTGCACAGGAAACCAGGGCGCAACATGCCCCCAAGGCCCTTGTCACTGTCGTGGCCCCACACCAGGTCGCCAGGCCCCCTGAGCTACACACACACCCACACCAGGCCCTCTGCCGCCATCCCTAAGGCAAACACTGGTTCAGCGCCCTGGGGCTTTGGTGCTCCCACTCGGCAATCAGGTGGCAGAAATGCCCACTGGTATAAAAGGTGTGAGTCTCAGCTGCATAAGAATCAATTTTCTTCCCAGTACCATGAGCCCATTTTACAGATTTGGAAACCGAGACAGCGAGTGGTGAGGCCCTGATCTGCCCCCATGGGAGCGGGTCCAGGAGGAAAGGTGGGAGATGGGAAGAGCCACACCGCCTCCTGCCCAAGCCTGAGGAGTAGCCACCATGTGACCTCCGCAGGAAGGGACCCAGGCTGGGAGGACGTGGACAGGTGCTGGGCCAAAGGGCTCCCTCCTGTGCCATTGGTGGCTGGGAGGGGACATTTCTAGGAAGGCTCTGAGCTGCTGCCTGCCACCCCCCAGCCCCAGGAGACTGGGGTCAGTGGGCTGTAGAGGGCTGGGCAGCTATAGCGTAGCCACGACAGCGGTCAACTCGGAATCCTCTCGAACACCGAGAACATCCCTCGCAGGGGCACGGCACAGACCGCAGTTACAACGGAGAGCCAGAGGCCAGAGCTCAGCACACCGAGGCCAGAAATAGCTCCAGGCGGGGGTGGAGCCAGCGGTGTCCACCTGCCTGGGAGGGTCAGGCAGTGCTGTGCCCGCTCTCCCCTTCCCCGCCAGCCCTCCACCTACCACGGGCTCACCACCCATCCCCCGCCTTCTGTCTGTCCCCTCTTGGTCTTCACTCGCTTCTCACACTCACTGTCACCGTCCGTTTGTCCTGGGGTGGTGTGCACGTTCACTGCATTTCCCAGGCCCCCTCCCTGGCTCCAGGTGGGGGCAGCCCACTCTTGCAGGGGTGTGGCCAACACCCTGCTGTCCCCCCAGTGCCCTAACAATCTTCTCATAGCAGTGGCTGCAGGCGTGGGCCAGATCCAAAAATGGACCAAGTCATCGCCCTGGTGGGAGGGTGCTGGACCCAGGCCAAGTGGTGCGAAGCGGAGGAAACCGAGGCCCGCTCGGGCAGGGCCTGCCGATGTGATGCCGAGACCTGGGCAGAGCGGGCAGGACCAGCCTCCTGAATACACACAGGTGGACCCTGGGCCAGCAGGCCAGGCCCAGGCCGGGCCCCTGCCTGCTAACTCTCCTAGAGGCTCAGCTTATGTACCCATCTCACAGCCGAGGAAATGAGTTTCAGAGGGGGAAAGCCGCTTGCTCACAGCCCAGGGCTAGTAGGGTCCCCACGGTCATGCTGCCAGATCGATAAAAGGCCTGGCTGGGCAGTGAAGGGTCAGGGCTTCCCCCTCCCCCACTCACCCATCGCCAGCCCCCCAAACCCAGGCTCCGTTCCCTCTCAAAATTTCCAGCCCATACAGCACCTGGGAGGGCAGCCCTGGTCCCTTTCAGGTCAAGGAAACAGGCCTGCAGGAGAGGGGCTGGCCCCCCTAGGAGCTGGAGGCCAGAGGCAGCCCCTGTGCCTAGGGCCTCACTCTCACCCAGCCCTCGCTTGCTCAGCAAACTGCGTCAGGTGACACGCTGGGCACCATAGGCCTGAGACCAGGACACAGGCCTTGGCTTGTGACGGCTGTGATCCGGGAGGAGAATGACCACAGGTGCTCACCCTGCCGTGTGGCTGGCATGTGCCACCTGGGGAATTTGAGGTGCCCCAGAACACTGAGCCGGCTCTGGGTGTCAGGGTACACCTGGGGAGGAGTCCTGGAGCCCCCGCCAGGGTCAGGGTCCAGGCCGGTGGGCTGGTGATCAGGACCCTTGGCCTGGAGCCTTGGAAAAGCTGGACTCCTGGCCTGGAACTCTGGAGCCTCGCCCTGTCCAGCCCACATGCCTCCACATGTCCACCTCCTTTGGCCCCCACCCCAGGGACCCCCGTGCCAGGGGCTGAATGCCAGCACCTGCAGGCTCTGTCCAGCTGAAGATCCTTCCAGCCCGAGGGGGTTGGCCAGCCTCCCTGCCCTTCCACTAGGCCACCAACAAACACCTGCTGCCTAATTACCTGGAGACTTCTGTCTCCACAGCCCGTTCAGCCCAGTCCCTTGGCTGATTGATTCCAAAGGCTATCACAGGCATGAGTTCCCAGAGAACACTAATGAGGAACCGGCCGGTGGCTGACGTGCCCCAGCCTGCGGGAGGGGCTCAGGAAAGGGGCACTCCTGCCCCCACTCCCATCTGCCCAGCCTAACTCCTTCCCACCAACCACCTGCTCCCGTCCGTCCAGGGCTGAGCGCCCGGCAGTGCTGGGCCTGCCTCCCTCCCCATACAGCCCTCCTCTTCCCAGGCCCCTGCTCCTGCCACTTATGCGAAGCTGACCATTCTTTTGAGCACCAGCTGCTGATGGGGCAAAGTGCAGGAGCGCACAATCAGGGTGCACACAGTAGGAATGCGTACTTGGGGTGCACGCTATAGGAACGCACACTGGGGGTGCAGGTTGTAGGAGTATACTCCTGGGCCTTCAGCTGTGGGGTGTGTGGGGGGGTGGTCAGGGCACAGGGGTGAGTCATCAAACAGCAGAGGAGTTGCCGGGGTGAGGCTGGACAAACGGGGGAGCCCCTCCCAGGAGCCGAGGCTGGTGGAGGACGCACGGGGGCAGATCCCCATGTGCTCTCAGCACTTGTCGAGCATTGCCGACAGGCAGGCAGACGGCCTCAGTGCGAGCCAGATGCACCTGTCCTGAAAAGGCAAGTGCACACCTTGGGAGGCCCGCGTCTATCTGCCCTGCGGGACCAGCCCCCCGTGTGCAGGGAGTGGGCGGGCTGCGACCTGCTCAAGCTGTCCCAGAGCAGCCCAGCTCCCGCAAACCCTGGACTAGGGAGGCTTGGGCTTCTGTGAGGGGTTGAGCATCTGCAGGGGGCTCGGGAGATGTGGAGCTGAGCGGCGGCGGGAGCACGGGACGGGTGCCTGCAGAGACTGTGGAGAGGCCTTGTGGGGTCTGGTGCTTTTCAGGGGACGAGGTTTCGAGAGACAGCGAGTGACCCTCCTCAGCCTGAGAGTCTCCTATTGGAGTCACCACCAGCCCGGGCCAGGGTGCCACGTTCAGGTGGCCAAACCGAAACCCTTGTCAGAGCCTATGGGCCCTGGGGCCTCCCTGTTCCATGGGCATCCAGCAAACCAGCTTCTCCAGTCACTGCCTGGGTGGCGGAGTGCGGCGGCCTGACACAGCATGGGGCCCACAGCGCTGAAATTGTTCAGTATTTGGCCATTTGGAAAAATAGTGTGCCGACCTGGCTTGTGACGGGAGCATCTGAGCACCTGCTGCCTGTGGATGTTGCTGCCTCCACCCTCCCCCCGGCCTCACGGAGGTCCGTCAAACCCCCACGTGACGAAGGTGCTGCTGAGGCCATACAGCTGGAAGAGACAGCGCCTGGCAGCCTCGCAAGGGGCCAGAGGGAGTGAGGAGAGAAAGTGGACCTGGAACAGCATGCGGGTCAAGAGAAAAACAATTTTGCTAAGGAGGCTGTCAGGAGACTGGCAATCAGACACTCACAGAAGAGGACAACTTAAAGCCCGGGACGAAACTGGCTGTGAGGAGCAGGTGTCTCTGGGCACAAGGAGGAGGCACAGGCCCCCACAGTCCCTGCTTGGGAAGAGGAGGAGGAGGGGGGCCTTCAGGGAGGCGTGTCTACAGGGAGGAAGTTCTGGGTGGGCAGGGGGGCCCTGGGGCCACAGCCTCTCAACTCTGATCCAGCCACACCCAAGGTAATGCGCCCTCCTCTGGGAGGCCCTGCAGCCAGCTGCCCTGAGGGGGCTCGCTGACTAACTAGCATCGCCCTGCACACTTGGGCTGGGAGGAGGGGAAGTGGCTGGTCCTGATGCACTTCCAGGTTGATGGGATCTTCCCGTGTAAGTACAAAGATGGGGCGACAAAGCCCAGGGAAGAAGGGAGGCACGGGAGGGTGGGACCCCCGTGGAATAAGGCCCCTGAGTCACCTGTGGACCCACGGCCAGGGTCTTGAGTGGCAAGTGACCTTGTCATCATCACATCAGCCACGTGCAAGGCCCTGGGATCACAGGCCACGGGCACCTGGGGTGACCTGGGGCCCGCCTGGAAGGCAACTGACCTCACACGAGGGCAGGGGTCCCCAGAGGCGAGCGAGCCGTGGGCCGGTGCTGGGAGGCCACCAGACATGGCTGAGCAGGGAAGGGGCTCGGGGATGCCCCCTTCTAAAGCCAGCACCTTGATGCTGCCCAGGGGCTTCTTAGAGGAGCCTGCCTCCTGTCAGCCTACCGCACATCCCGGCCTCGGCCTCACCCAGCACTGCCCCCAGGGCGGGGCAGGAAAGAGGGGAGAAAGGGGAGCCTGGGCCTCGCTGGGAATGGCCCCAGGTGCAGACTTCCCCCCTTCCTGGAGGTTTCACCACATCCCACAGCTCAGGGAGGGGTGGCTGTCAACCCCACTCCTCAGGCAGGGCCACAAGGCTGAGAGACGTTAGGTGACCACAGGGCACCTGAGAAGCCAAGGACAGGGTCCCAACCCACCCCACTGTCCCAGGAGACCAGACCAGGCCCTGAGTCCCAGGGACCCATGCAGCAGGAAGGGGCAACTGGCCCCCACCCTGCAGCGGGCCAGCGGGCTCTGGGCTCCCTGACCCCCACAGCACCTTGTCCTCAGCCCCCACCTTCTGTCCCCAGGCTGCTGAGGCGGGCCCAGGGGTCCAGCAGCTTTGGGCTCAGATGTGAGTTCTGCACTCCTTCCCTGAGCGGCTGGGAAAGCTGCAGGCCTGCTCCGGGTCTGTTTCCTGCCAGTGACACGAGGATGATGGCGGGTCAACATCTGCCTCCCTGGGTCCCCATGGTGCCTCCAGCCTGGATCCCACTAAGCACCCGCACCTGGGGCCCCAGCCCAGTTCTACCTCCCCAGAGGCTGGTGTGGGGCCTCTGCTAGTCTGGTCTGGTCAGCCCTGTCTCAGGTGAGGAGCCCAGGGGAGTGAGACCCACCCAGGGCTGGAGATGGCACCCCAGAGCCACGCTGATGGTCCGCTTCCCTCAGTCCAAGGCTGCTGCAGCCGGGCCTGACAGCCCTGCTTCACTGGCCCAGGAGAGGCTGTGTCTGGGTGGGAGGAGGCACCTCGGCCAGGCTGCGCTACAAGCATGCCGAGAGCCTCTCTCCGCTCCTGCCACCACCCCCACCCCACCCCCACCCCACCCCCACCGAGCACAGCCTCACCGCAGAGCGCAGACTCTCAGGCTCACAGACAGGCCCGCAGCCCCGGGCAGCCGCCTGGCCTCAGGAGACAGCCCTGTCCGCACTCAGCACTGAGTCACGTTGCTGCTCGGACGGCACCGCATGCTCGCTGGTCCGCTTCCCCGCCCACCCTCCAGCTGCGTGGGAGACGTGTGCATCCCTGGGACCCACGGTGATGGCGAAGGTGTTTGTGCTGCACGGGGCAAGGAGCAGGGTGTCGGGCTGTGCCCCAAAGGGACACCCAGAGGAGAGGTCTCCCTATGGCGGCTCTCGCCTGGTCGCCCCAATCCTGCGTCCACAAGCCCGACCCTCAGCGGAGCATCCCGTCCCTTTTAGTGCTTCCCTCCCAGGTGCGACCAGAAAACCAGGCGTCTGGGAAGGGCACTCAGGGACTCGAGAGGGGAAATGGCGGTAGAGCAAGTAGAGATAGTGCGGGGACCAGATGCGAGTGGGGGAAGTCTAATCAGTGTCCTTGCAGGGATGGAGGAGGATTTGAAACAAGAACAGGGTGCTGTGACCAAGGAGCCATCGGAAAACAAGAAGAGTGCCTGGAAGTTAAAAATAGAATTGCTAAAATTAAAAAAAAATCAATAGAAGTGTTGGAAAGCAAGGTCAAGGAAGTCGGGAAAAGAAAAACAAAAACAGGAAGAGAGGGAAAATGATGATCTCCAGAAGACAAATAGATAGATCCAGCATCTGTCTTACTGGGAGTTTCAGAGAGGGAAAACAGAAAATAGAGGAGAAAAAAATTGTCAAGGAAATAATACCAGAAAATCTCCCAGAGCAGAAGACCTGGCCCTCCACCAGGCAGGAGCCTAGCACAACCAATGAAAGTTGCCATGTGATTTCTGGTCTCCAGGGTCACGAGAAGCAGCCGGAGAAAAAGCCACGTGGCGGCAGACATCGCCACGGCGTACCAAGAGCCAGTTGTTCGTCGCTGTGGCTTCACAGCTGTGAGTGGAGCCCATTTCCAGCACGTAGTTCCAGACCAGGCTAATGCAACTTGAATGGATTTGCTAACATTCGAGGACTGGGAATGATTCTTCACTGTGTCTGCCTTAAGGAGTTTGTTGGGGATGTGTTTCAGATAAAACAGAACGTAATCCCTGAAGGAGGAAAACGCAGGGTCCGAGAACACTGGGGGATGAAGGGAAGTCCTGGGCGGCTGTCAGGGGGCCGTTGCTCCCTGGCCCAGGTGAAGAAAACCGGTAGAATGCCTGACGTGGAGAAGAGTGCGCACATAAGGGTGGCTGACGGGACAAGAGAAAAAAATGACCAAGTCTACTGTAAACTCCAGGAAAAACAAAAGGCCACACAAGAGTGGTGAGGTCACTAAGGTATCCCTCTGTGGCCGGGCGGCAGAGAGAATTTATTTATGTGGCCCGAGCTGGTCAACACTGGTTGTGAATGGAACTGACGGTGGCGCGACGCTGGGGGAGGCGCTGAAGAAGAGGGACTAGGATTGGAGCCGTGGAGATGTGAAGCCGAGCACGTGGAAACACGAGGAACAAGGCACTGGTGGCTGCAGCCCAGCACTGCAGACCGGTTCTCCAGGCTGGCCTCCGGGGCTGCGTGCAGGTGTTAACTCTGAGCAAGATACGGTGGACCAGCGTGTTATCTTCCTAAAAAGCCTGCATGTTGGCATTGGCATCTCAGAGAGAGAGAGAGATAAAAAGAAGACAATAAAGTGTACGTGCTGGAAGGCGGGGAGGAACATGGGTCAGAAGCAGGTGTCTTCGTGGTGCTGGAGAGGGTGGGGCTGCGGGAGGGCCAGCAGAGCTCGGCCTGGGGTCCGGGGCAGGGACCAGGCTCCTCGGCCCCTGCTCAGCCACAGGTGGCTCAGGACGCCCCCAGTCCCCAGGGATGTTCCAGGCTCCCGGTTCCAGAAGCCTCTGAAACCCAAACACTTGAAGGGACAGCTTCCGGCCTGAAAATCCATCTGTGTGCTCAGGCCACCCACAGTTCTGCTGCCACCAGGCAGACACTTCTGCCGACCCCTCCTCACCTCCGCCCTGCTCCCGCCCCCTGGGTCCGAGCCCCCAGCCCCCCACTGAGGTCCCTCAGGAGCAAGGGATCTGGTGGATAAGCCCAGCGGGGGCCTCCTGCACTTGTGGCCCCAGGGAGGGTTCGCCCTGGCCTTGGCTGAGCACAGACGAGCTTCCTTTGGCTTCTGTGAGAGCCCTAGTCACGTCTCTGCAACTGAACCCACGGCACGCAGGCAGGGGCGACGTGAATAAGTAATTGCTCTTTTATTAACAAGTGATAAATTATTCCTATATGATTGTGTGTGATTACTCTTCCTTATTTGAAATCAATTTGGGATGGAAACCGTTGGCGGCTTCTCACCATCCAGGGTGGGAGAGGGAGGCGCCGCTGCCTCCTGGAAAACAGGTCAGTGTATTTCGGCTACTTCCTGAGGCCGCTGTGCTTGGCGCTCCAGCAGCAGGAGGGGGTCGGCTGCCCTGGGGGCAGGGCCAGGAGGATGGCCTCATTTTCTCAGCATTTGCCCCGGGGATGGGGAAGCGGTCAGTGCGGGTAACCCAGCATGGTCTCCCCTCACACACACCTGAGGTAAGCTCCAGGAAACGTCCAGCCCTCCCCCTACCCCCCAGACCCAGGGCGTAGATGCTCCTGGGGCCAAGGATCAGGCCGGAGGGAGGGCCCCCAAAGCCCCTCAACTGAAGCCCCAGGCCTTGTGGGGGACCACGCAGGGGTGGGCAGCCACGGCTCGGCCATCTGCAGGCCCTTCTACTCAGTCCCCCGTGGAGCCCGAGCACCAAAGCCACTGGATTTTTCACCTCACAGACCACCCAGCGGGCTCCTCCCACCTCCCTGCCCAGGCTGACCATGGCTTGACTTATTAAGCCTGAAAAGGCATTTGCCTTTTTCCTCAAGATTTTCCCAGTGATTTCACAACACCCTGTCCCCATCCCCCTTCCTTCCTCCTCTAGCCCGACACTGGAGAATCCCCAGTATGAGGTCAGGCCCAGGCCAGACAGACCTGGTCCCCCTCCCAGGACCCCCCGCAGTCCCAGCCTGCTCAGAGCTGTGCCCTTGGCCCAGGGCCCATGGGCCCCTCTTCCCCTCTTCCCCTTAAGGAATACGCAAAGCCCTGCAGGTGGCCAGCTGCCTCCTTCTCCTGCAGGGCTCACAGGAAGCCAGGCCCCGTCCACTGGCCCACCCCTCTGCTCCTCCCCAGCTGCCCACCCCCACCAGGGCTGTAGCAGGCCCACAAGGCTGGGTCATGCCCAGCCCAGCCCAGCCCAGCCGCTTTGCCCAGTTAAGCTCAGACACCACCAGTGACCCTGGCCTCTTAGGCCTGGGTTTGTCATCTGTGAAATGGGAGCTTGGGTCTCAGAACCTCACCAGGGGTGGGAGCACTTTGGTGAACCCCCCAGGCTTCCTGACACCCCTGTTTCTGTCCACTGCCAGGGAGCCCACTTCACTCCACACCTCCACGATCCACTTCGCAGGTGCAAGAGCTGTTGTGGCCCTAGGCTGTGGGCCCCAAGGGGGCAGGACTGCAGCAGGGGGCCAGCCCACAGGGGGTATTCCATAAACGTCTGCCACTCAAATGCAGGAAACGCCCACCTCTGGGGCACCAGGCAGCCTTCTCACGCCTGTGGTGGACAGCATTGCTGGACGATGTCCACTGCTGTCCGGGCCCAGGAGAGCCCATGGGGTGCCAGTCAGGTGCTTGGGTTTAACGAAGTCCTGAGGTATGGCCCCACGGCGAGACCTGGCTTTCGCTCTGTCCACGTGAGGACCCGGCCAGTGAGAGAGCCCTCACCGGAACCCGCCTCTGCAGCACCCTCATCTCAGACTCCAGCCTCCGGAACCGCGAGGAGGTGCCTCCCATTGTTTAAGCCGCCCAGTCAAGGGGACACATACGTGCAAAAAAAACGGGGCAGAAAATAAACCGTTCAGTCTGTGGCCTTTTGTTACGACAGCCTGCTGTTCGACACAACTCCTTTCTTAAAACTCCGGTGTTTTTCCAGGTTTTCTCTCAGGACAAGGCACACAAACTGGTAAAATCAGAAGTGCTTTTGGTCTGTTCTGTTTGGTCTCGTGGACAACACTGGACAGGCAGCCCTGCCCTGGAAAGGTGGGTGGGGCTCTGCTCAGGCAGCAGGGCCCCCTTCCGGTGGCCCCAGGCCATGCGGTCCCTGCCCAGGGCTCTGCCTTGCTGAGGAATCAGGCAGGTCTCCCAACCTCTTGGAACAGGCTCCTCAGCTGCAGACCAGAGGCCCGCCGCACATAGGGCAGAGAGACCACTCAGCTCACGTGGGCGGGGCGCACAGCAGGTGCACAGGAAATGCCCAGCCCGCCCACCCTGGGGGAGCATCTGAGGAGCGCCTCACGTCGCCCCCAGCAGGGACCATGGTCCCACCTGACAGAGGTGAGGTCAAGTCACAGCTAGAATGGGCATGCTGGTGACCTGGCCTCACCTCAGGCCCTGCCCCCGGTGGGAGCGCTGGGCCTCGCCTTTGCTCAGGGAGCCCCATTGGGAATGCCCACCCTATTCCCAGAGACACCCCCTTGGGAGGGCTCTCCTCCCCAGATCCCCACCACACCACCCCTCCGAGGCGGGACCCTTCCCAACCTGCTCTCCTCCCATACCACAGCCCTGCCCGAGGTGTCCATCCTCAGACTGGCCCGAGCTCTGGGCTCAGCCCCGAAGGGGCTGTGGAGGGGCCGGGCCACAGGCAGAGCAGGTGGAGCTTGGCTGGGCTCATGGGCTCATGGGCCCCCCACGGGCCAGTGAAGGACATCAGTGAGGCCTGAGGGGTGTCGTATGAGTGACAGGCCGGGGGGGGGGGGCGGTGTGTGGGTCTTGACCCTGCCTGGGCCTCAGGGCAACTTGAGTGTAGTGAGCCCACTGCTGGCTGCCTGGGCTGCGGCTACACAAGGTCTGCAGCCCCTCCCTCCCTAATTCCCATGCCTGCCTGAGGGGCACACTGCCCCCTCCCCTGGCCCGGCTCACTGAGGAGGATTCAGCCTCTCTCAGACTGGAGTTGGGGGGGGCGGCGGGGCAGGCAGCCACAGTGCAGGGAGGGCTCCATAGGTACACACAGGCCGCCACCCACCTCAGGCCGGCCCAGGGGCCAGGCCGAGGCTGGCCCAGGCAGCCGGTGAAGGACGGAGCCCATTAGGGCCGCCGTCTGTCTCCGGCATGATGGGTGCTCTCAGTGGCAGCCAGGAGGCGTGCAGATAGAATATCTTTATGGGGAGAGTTTTTCTTTTGCCAATTTTCAAACAGGAAGCCAAACACTTGTCACACCTGTCCCCGTGTCAACCTCTGCCTGACATAAATTGGGGCCGAGGCAGGGAGATGAAAGACAGCCTGGACATGGCTGCGGTGCAGGGCCCACGGGCCCCACAGCCCGGAGCCGGCAGCACGGTGGGCAGGCCCCCTGCTGCCTCTCTGCTGGGCCGGGCCGGCGGCAGCAGCCTCCATAGGGCAGCCATCTGGTCCAAGGTGCCCACCCCCTCTCTCTGCTACCCTTTCAGCCTCCACAAGCCCCTCACCTGCCTCCCATCTCCCTCGTCCCCCTGCACAGGGCCAACCCCGGGCCCAGCCCCACACAGCGGGCTGTCCTGGACTCTCCGAGCTTCTTCACCCTCCAGGACCCCTCCACTCAGACAGCAGCTCCAGCCCCTATGACCGAGGGCCAGTGTGGCCTTGGGGGAGGGGAGTGGCCTCAGGGTCCTCACCACCCTGCTGGCACCCACACAGTACTTCTCTCTTCTGGGGACCTCATGGGCTTTAGAGTATCTTCCTGGGTCCTGGAGGCCTCTTGGGTGGAAGGTGTCTCAAGAATCTAGGAGACTCCGCTGTGCAACATGGGGCTGGCCTGAACATAATGCTGGAAAGCATTTGACGAGAGAATGGAGGGAGAAAGCAGTGACCTTCTGGGACCTGCCTAGGGCTCCACCCAACCTCACCCTGAGTGTGCACCCTGGCTAATCCCACCAAGGGTGGAAAGGGTCCTCCCGGGAGATGACAACGATGGGGGTCACCTGCCAGGCCACACTCAGGAACCACGTCCCATGGCCCTTCTCAGCCCCTCCTTCAGTCTCTGTCCTGTGGGGAAGGCCACCCATGTGCCGGGGTAGCGGATGCTCACTGCACCAGGGGACAGTGACAGTCCTGCTGCTGTTCCGTTGGCCTGAGGGTCTTGGCCTTGGTTCCCAAGGAGACCTGCCTTCCTGGTCCCCACCAGGCTCACTGGCCACGGTCTTGCAGGGCCTCACCCCTCAGGAGGCCCTGGCAGCTGGGTGGAGCAAGGGCTGGGGCTGAGTGGGTGCTGGGAGAGCAGGGAGACCTCACCAGGGCGTGGGGGGACTTGGATAGAGGCGAGCACGGGGGAAGGGCGTTGGCGGGGCTCTGGAAACAGTGGGTGGGCACAAGGGCCATTCCCGGGGCCCTGGCTGGGCTGCTCTGTGGAAGCAGGTGGGAGAGCTGAGCGCAGCGCTTACTGTGTGACCTCGGGCCCCACAGCTCTCCTGAGGTTGCTCTGACGGGACACCCCGAGTGTCCTGGTGGTTGGCCAGGTTTGGCCCTTCTCTAGAATTCTGCTTCTAGCCACATCTTTGGGGATAGGAGGTGGTTCTGGGCTGCAGGCCACACCCAAGAGGTAGATGGCCCACCCTCCTGCTGCCCAGACCCCACTGTGCCCAAGGACAGGGTAGGAAATGGGCCGCCCCTCCCGTGGCAGTGTGAGGCTGGTGCAAAGAGAACCGTGGGTGGAAGTCTCCACACAGCCCTGGCTCCTTGTGCCGCCTCTCCTTGGGCTGGATGGGCCTACTGTGTGCCTGGAGGCACCACAGGGTGCCATATGCCCAGCCCCCACCCCCACTGGCCCTGTACACAGCCGGCCCCCACCGTCCCCAGAGCCCAGTACCCCGAATGCCTCTGACTTGGCGCATTTTCCTACCCACGAAGGCACCGAGTCGGTCAACAGCAACATAACAAATGAGGCCTCCGGTGACCAGGAAGAGCGAGTGCTACCCAAGGTCACACAGCAAGCTGGCACGGCACAGGCCGATCCAGCGGCTGCCTAGACTTGGAGGGGAGACTGCTGGCAGGTCCCCGAGCCTGCCCCATCTGGGCCCTGGCAGCAGGTAAATAAAGGCAACATCTCAACAATGTCACAGTGTTTGGCTGGGACAGACTGAGGACACGGTGGTGGGCCTAGGCACTCGATCGCAATCCAAGAGGGCTCCTGGGAGGAGGTGAGGGTCCCAGAGCCCCGCCTTGGCCTGAGCCCCTCAGCACTCCGCCCGCTTCCTCCACGGGCCCCTTACCGGCTTCAGCCTCAGCCTGACATTTCCCGTGACATTTGCTGCAAAGAAATAGAGTCATAAACCCAAAGGTTAAATTTGCACATTGCCTCACGCTGCCAGGAGAAGCATGGTCTCTCCACCCACCAGGTAGCATGGCTACAGGGTGTGGGCAAGGTGGCCCACCCATTCCCAGTGCCCTTGCTGGGGGCCCAAAAGTCCCTTCACAGTCCCCCAGAAGGACATCGGTCACTGTTTCCCAAAATAACTCCAGGGCAGGCCAGGCCCTGGGGGGTATTGCAGAGGGGTCAGCAAGGGCCCCTTCCCACCCCACTCGCAAACCCGATGCCCTGTAGCAAAAGGAGCTCTGTCAGCACCGCTTAACCCGGCTGGTCCCAAATCTGCTTGACTATGAAACCCTTGTTCACTTCCCACCAACTTTCCGTGGAACTTCGATTCCACGGAGCGTGATGTGTGACGGCCAGTTAGGAGCAGCTTGGTGCCGACAGCAGAGTGGAGCAGCACCCCAGGGTGCCGAGTGGGCTGCTTGAACCAAGCCGGGTCAGCTCCTGACATCCCAGCGCCTCCACCCAGGCTCCCCGAGTCACCATTGGCCCAGCTCCACCTGCCAGGCCCACCTGGTCTCTGCCCAGGCAGCATCTCCCCGTGGCCCCTCTGGCAGGTCTGCCCAGTGCCCTGCCTTTCGGCCACACCTCCCAGGGCTGGCTGCCCTGTCCTGCGTGTGGTGGTAGGGGCGCAAGGCTGTGGGAGGTGCCTGATGGCTCCTCCTCCCTCCTCCCCCTCTGGAGCAAGGCTGCGGCTGCATGGAGATCAGGCAGTTGGACAGCTGCAGGGGGGAGGCAGGGGCTGTGCGAAGGGGGCAGGAGAGGAGTGGCTGGAGGTGCCAGAGCTGGAATATCCTGATCAATAGGGACGCATATTCATTCACTACCAGCGAGAAACGCAGAGCCCACCCTCAAAAGGTTGGGAGGGGTCAGGATCAGGAGAGGGGGATGTGACCACACCTCCGGGGGAC
Source organism: Phyllostomus hastatus (assembly GCF_019186645.2). Classification (NCBI taxonomy): domain Eukaryota; kingdom Metazoa; phylum Chordata; class Mammalia; order Chiroptera; family Phyllostomidae; genus Phyllostomus; species Phyllostomus hastatus. Next base: position 2,828,049 of record NW_025334027.1, read on the forward strand.
ATTGTGGGGTCTCCATGTGCAGAGCGGGTCTCCCCACGCCCAACCCCACAACCCTGGACGGCGGGAGAGGCCGGGGCAGAGTCGGAGGAACAATGGCGCATCCTCGGGAAGGGGCTCTGCACGCACCACTGAACCCATGATGCACAGGAATAGTTCCCGATGTGCAAAGTGTTTAAAATACAGCGACAAAAGAAGAAACTGCCGCACAGAACACCCGTATGGTGGGACTTGGTGGGCCCACGCACTCCAGTGACGGTGCAGCGAGATGCAGGGGGTGTGGACAGTGTGCCTGTCCTCTGGCGAGGCTCCACTTGCAGCTCTGGGCCATCTGCCCTTTACAGGGTTTAGTCCTATAAACGCAGGGGGCCAAAGGTCACACCCCTTTCACTGCCTGGCTCAGAGTAGGGTCACACAGTCCAAGAAAAAATAAATGAATGAATGGATGAACAAGTAAATGAGAGAATGGATGGGTGTCTGGGGTTGGGTCGCTCGAGGGCGCAGAAGCAGCCAGGCCACAGGGCAGGGGACGCCGAGGGGTGCAGAGGACACAGAGGCTGGGCCCTGAGAGGACACATCTGGGTACAGCTGGGGTGGGGCGGCCAGGCAGGCTCCTGCAGACCTTGAGGCTGAGGTGCTGGGTGGCCACAGAGGGTCAGGCAGCCCTGCCTTGGGTGGGGGGTGGGGGTCTTCAGCCAGGGCCCACCCGCCCGGGGGTCAGGCAGCATAGATGACATGGGTCAGGCACAGCCAAGGACCCTCAGCCTTCCCACACTCACTGACACACTCACTCCCTCACCACACTCACTCTTTCACCGTGGAACTCCCCCCTTGGGCTCCATTCTCCCAACCCCTTTCCAGGTTCACAGACTGAGGCTCCAAGGAGTCTTCCTGGCCACAGGCCCAGGAGGGCAGGAACCTCATCCCTGGGGTTGAGGTTCTGCCCCCACCAGCCAGGACCCTCCTGGCACTGTACCAGCTGCCAGAAATGTCTATGCTACAGAGCCATGAATTCAAGGCTGGGGCAGGGAGCAAGGCGGGGCCCCTGACGTCTGTGGGCCAGGAGGCAGCAAAGAGAGGGTTGGGGGGAGTCAGAGGGCCGGGGAGGGCTCAGCCTCCTCGGGCTGCAGGCCTTCCACAGGCTCAGCACGTCCCACTCGCCCTCTTGCTTGTTGAGATCCGCCAGGCCAGCCTGCGCCGCCACCCCTGGCCCTCTCCCTTCCCCGTCACCCAGGACCACAGGGAGAGGCCGACCCGACTGCAGGGCCCCAGCTGACCACGAAGCTGCACACAGAGAGAAGCGAGGCCCTGGGTCCTGCAGGCTCCCTGCTGGTGAGGGGCAGAGCAGAGCTGCTGCCCTAGCTTGGGAAATACATGCGGGGGTGGCCACCGCCCACCTCAATAGTTCCCTCTCCCTCCCTGCTCCCCTCCCTGTGCCCCCCCCTCCAGCTTCTCTGTGACCTCTAGGGGCCTTTATTTCCCATCTGCCAATGGGTAGGAGGGAGGGGTCTGGCTGGCAGTGCAAGGAGGACTTCCCTCCGTGGGAATGGCTGACGGGGGTGGGACAGCGGTCCTTCTGGGCATTTTGAAGGTAGAAGCCCTGGGGCCAGAACTCAGTGGGGGCCTCTGCCTTGAAGTACCCCCAACAACTCCTGAGGTGATCCTAATTACTGACCCATGTCACACGTGAGGAGACTGAAGCACAGAGTGATGAACTGTCCCACCAAGGTCATACCCCCCCATGGGTGGCACTGCCAAGACCCAAATCCAGGCCATTGGCCTCCCGCCAATCCGCACCCTGGAGCCGGGGACCACCACCTGTCCTGGTCCTTGAGTGGGCGCTTGCTTCTTCCCCACTATGACTGGAGGGGGCAGTGGGGAGGGCGCCTGATTTACAGCGGGAAGGACAGACTTAGACAAAGGACAATGGCTAGCCTCGCTGCCTGCCCTATCAGGGGACCCACCCTCACACACCTTTTAAGAATGGCTGGCTTGTCCCCATTCTACAGACAAGGACACTGATGGTGGCCAGGGAGCAGGCGGTGTGCCTCTGCCTCCCTGAGCCCTGGCCGGGGTCCTCCTTACCACCACCAGAGCGAGTCCCCAACACCCTTATCTCAGAGCCCCACACAGCTCCTGGGGCAGGTGACGCACCATGGAGCCCTCAGCATGGAGATACCGAGGCACTGGGTCCAAAGCCTCCTAAGGTCGCCCTGGGTCAGCCGAGGGCTGGGCACACACCTGCGCCCTGCTGGGCTGAGCGGCAGTCACTGCTGAGCAACCAAGGAGTCTGGCCACTTTGTCCCTGTGCTGACCTCCAGGTTTGAAATGGACCTTCCCTGTTCAGGGGCGTCCCAGTGCCCACTGGCCACCACTGCCCCAGCATGGTGGAGGGAAGGGAGTGCCTGGGGGCCATTCACTCCGCAGCCTGGGCTGTGTGCTGAGCCGGCCCCCAACACATTCCCAGGCCTCTGTTACAGATTTGGGCAGACCCTGGCCGCAGCCCACCTGGGCATGCGGGGGCACCTACACCCAGAGGCCATGAGACACATGCTGTTGTGTCCACAGGCACACACGGTCATGCATGCAGGCACACATGTTCAGATGCATGCTGAGTTACACACACACACACACACACTCTCTCTCGCACACAGAGGCCTGAGGGGCTGTGAAGGGGAGACTCCCCAGACACAGGGGCTGGCGGACAGAGGTGGGTCCAGGATCTTGTAGCGGGTTTCTCACCTCCTCAGTATGTGAGCTCCAGCTGCCCATTGCCTCCCCCTCAACACATGTGCGTGTAGGCATGGGAGCGGGTCCTGCTCAGGGGCCCCAGCATGTGCCAACCATGGCGATCACAAGCGTGCTGTGTACATGTGTATGGCCAGGGGCATAAGGGGGGGTGAGTATGCGGGTGTGCACCCACAGCATGCATGGCACACTGGGGCAGCCTGGCATGCATGTGCATACAGGGTGTGCAAGTGTACAGCCCTTGTAGACTCGTGCACGTGCAAGGAAACGTGTGTGCAGCCTGCGGCATTGTGGACATGAGCAGGGCAGCCCATGGGGAACCAGGGCAGGGCAGCAGTTGGGCCCCCCGCCCCCACTCTCTGGACCTCATACCAGGTAGAGGGAGGAGCCCCATGGGGGCTGCCAGGTGAGCCTCTCAGCAGAGCCCCGCAGGGGCCCCGTAGGCTGCGGATGCTAGGTGCTGGGCTGCCTCCTCTCATCGCGGGCCCCCTGAAGGGGCAGCGCAGGCTAACCCCGCACCCCACACCCTCTGCTGTTGCCAACGCCCCCATTCAGCCCGCTGCAGCCTGACCCCAGAGACAGGAGAGGTCCTGAGCTGAGTCCGCGGGGCAACCGCGGAGGAGGCCAATGCCTCCACCCCTGCTCGGTACCCACGTTTGTGCAAATCTGCTCATTAACCCCTTCGCGGCCGGGGTGCTTCCAGGCTAGACCGCGCCCTTCCAGTCGGCAGCCCCCACCCCAGCTCAGGCCCGGTGTCTGGGGCCATCCCGATCTGCTGCTTCCCGCTCCGCCGCCGCCGCCAACTTTCCCGGGAAGCGGCAACTTTTCCTGCAGCCGCGGGCTCCGCCCTCCCGGGGCCGGGCACCCGCGGCCCCAGTCGGCGCGGCACTGCGGTGGCCCTCACCGCTGCCTGTGACCCTGCCGCCTGCCTGGGCAGGCGGGACCCGCCCTGCAGCTCCGAGAGTCTCCCCCACCCCAGCGCCCCACCCAGCGGCCCGCTAGGGCACGGCGCAGCACTCACCTCCGCTGGACGCCTTCTTCATCGTCGGGGTCGGGCAGGGCGCGTCGGGGATCGAAAGTCGCTTCGGGGCCGGCGCCCGTCTTCCCGCGGCCGGGTCCGCATCCAGGCGCCGCCGCTCCGGCCCGGCCCCGGCCCGGCCGCGGGACGAGGCTGGGCGCGCTCCGCTCCGCCAGTCGGATGAACTGGCGGGGCCGCGGCGCGGAGGGCGAGGGCGGCGGCGACGTGGGTCGGGAGCGGATGAATATTTTATGGGATCATGTGGTCTGACGCGCGAGGAACCCGCCCGGTACCCACGCTGGCCCGGCCAGGGCGGGGCGGGGGCGGGCCGGGGCGGAGCCTCACGGCGGGCGGGGCACTCACCTGGGCGCGGGCCCCGGGTGGGCAGGGGCGCGGGCAGCGCTGGGCTGTGGGGCGGGCGGCGCGGGGCGGTGGGGTTGGTGGCTGGAAGCCGGGGGGGCGCAGGCCGAGCCGCAGGAGGCGCTCAGCACTCCCGGTGCACGGGCGCCGCGCGGCCCCAGACAAAGGCGGCGCATTTCTGAAGAGTCGGCGGCCCCTGCAGGCGGCCGCGGGCATGGCGGCCTGGGACGGAGAGGCTGGGAGCGCGGGCCGGAGGGCGTGGCGGCCCGAGCTAGCGGGGTGTGCAGGTGCCCAAAGTAGCCAGCTACTCATTGGAGCTTTGTCTGGAGGCCTGAAGATGGGGGTTGGGGCGCCTCTGCCTGGCCCACTCCCTTCCTCGTCTCGTAAATTCTATAGCCCCCATGCCCAGCGACCCCTTGCTGGAGGAGGGTTGTTTGATTTTCAGTTTGAAAACAGGCTCGAATCTCCAGAGACTTCTGAAACCCCTTACCCGTCCTCGTGGCCCTTTCTGCACCACCCCAGGGAAGGGACACAGGCACAGTCCTGCCTTTGCCCCTGAAGGTAGCCTGCCACCTGTTCCCTCCTGTGGAATGGGGGCTCCAAGCCCAACTGCTTAGTACCCCCACCCTCCACAAAGCCAACCAGGGCTCTAGGACTAGGGAATGGAATGATCCCACCCCTCCTCCATGAACAAGGGCACAGGCAGGCGGCCCAGCCTGCCTCTACCTGGCCTCACAGATAAGCTCCTGCGTGTTTCCTGGAGCTGCCTGGCTGGTGTGCCTGCAGGCTGAGCTGCCCACGGAAGAGTGCTGGGAGGCAACCAGCTGGGTCTGGGCCTGGGCCCAGGCACCTCGGAGCCCACTGTGCAGGTAAGAAGATGGTGTGAATGGGGGCTGGCTGGCTAGTTCACAGTCAGTTCCAGTCTGCAGGACCCAGGTCCAGGGCAGAACTTGGACCCCTCCCCGTGGCTGGCGCTCCTGGCTGAGGGCTTGGTGGCCCCTGTGGGAGCCTTAGTGTGTGTCACCTGGTGACGTGAAGCTGAGAGACCTGGTAACTGGGAAGCCCAGTACACTCTGCTCCTCATCAAAGCAAACCTCCTGACCTTGGCGGCGGCACTGGAGAGGTCAGCAGAGCACAGAGCTCATGGCCTGCCAGCCCTTCGAAGGGAGCATGGCACCCTCTGTGAGCCCAGTGCTCCCATCTAAGCACAGGGCCCCGGCAGCCCCGTGGGGTGGAACCACAGCTGTCTGCCGGGCTAGCATCCTGGCCCTAGTGTGGGAGCCATACCGCCTAGTCCCCTCCGGCTGCCGCACTGTGGTCCTGAGCACACTTTTGCCCGATTGCTCCTCATCCCAGCCTTGGTTTTCCGGGTCCTGTGGAGTGCATTCAATTCCCAGACACACAGTAGGTGAAATAGAGCCTAGATACACCAAGCTTCTGTGTGGCTATTCCTGCCCCTGTCACCCTAAAAGGGCAGGATGTCAACCCCTGGGCCCCTCTCCAGTGGGTGCTGGTTGCTGAGTGCCACCAGTGAATCCTCCCCACAGCCACATGGGAAATGCATCCCCCATCGGACAGCTGGGGGAGCTGAGACCGAGGCTCATGGAGCCATAAAGGGATCGGTGCTTGTCCCTATGCCAGCACTCTTCCCCCAGAAGAGCTCCCAAACCAGGAGGAGTTCTTCTTGCAGGGCCACCTCAGCTCAGATGACAAGCCATGTGGCACTGGCCATCAGTCTGAGGTCAGGGCTAGTGTGGATCGAGGTCTCAGGGCTGCCCATGCTTGCAGAGGGGCCTGGAGAGGACATTTGCCTGCTGACTGCTCCTGGGTTCTTAAAATGATACAGCACCCAGGGCTGGCCCACCATGGTTGCAAACTGTGTGCTCACCTCCCTGTAGGCTCAAAGCCCCCATGGCAGCTGGGAGCAGGCATTTTGGGGCAAAAGTGCACGTGGAAGGCAACGGGGAGCCAGTGCTGCTTGCAGTGTGGAGGCTTCTGGCACCAAGACCCTCTCCAGCTGCCAAGCCCGGATGTTCTTGGCTGTTCTGGGCTGGGGCCTGGGCCTGCCACCTGCCACAGGTCTTTGTATGAAAGCCAGACGCTGTGGGCCATGGGACGGGCATCCTTTGCCCCTGTAGTCAGCACCTTGGCCAGCGCCCTCCTCACTGGAAGCCTATTGGCTGACTGCCAGGTGTTGGCTGGGGTAGGTGGGTGTGGGCCTGCCCTGAGGGGCTTCATGGCAGGCAGACGGGGAGCTGAACAGGGCTGGGTGACTGGTCAGTCTGCCATCAGCAGGACACAGCTCGTTGTTTGGGCTGGAGATGTGGGGACGGTTTGGTGAGGCACATTCATCAGGGCGTGGGCAGGTGCAGGACAGCATGAGGGACAGTGTGCTTGCTGGGTGGGCAGCTATAGAGCCATCACCACCCCAGGCCTACAGCGTGAGGGAGGGACGGCATATGACAGCGGCTGAGGAGCCGGTGGGGATGGCTCCACAGAGGCTGCAGCCTCGGGCGAGGGACACGGCCAGCCCTAGGGATCCACCCTGCAGGAGGAGCCAGAAATACCATGGGAAGAGCCTCGTGGAGCTCTGTCCCCGTAATGCCAGCTACACCTGTCAGTCCCTGGGAGGCCCAGCATGGGGGCAGGCATGGCAGGACACTTGGGCTGCAATGATCTGTGTCCCCCAGGCTTTCTGGACACAGGTCTCTGAAGACCAGGAGTGGGCATGGGCTGGAGACTGCGGGCAGCTCTGCTCTCTGGCTGATAAGGCCTGCCACCCCTTGCCTGGCCTGGGCTTCTGCCTGAATTGTCCCCTCAGACTCATTACACCTGGGACACAGCCTCTGAGAAGCTTGCCCAGTCTGTCACACCCCTCCAATGAGGTCTGGCGCTGCCTCACTCCCACCCTCTGGTCCTGGGGACCAGCCTCCATGACAGCATGTCAGGCATTCAAGGCCCACCCCCAGCTGCATGAGCACACCCAGTCTCCTGGTCTCTCTGAGCTCAGGGCAGCATTTGGATGAGACAGACACTAATACCCCCTGGGAGAGGTCAGCTGCTCACTGTCCCTTTTTGGTCCACCTCCCCTATCCCCTGAGAGGACCATGCAGGGCCCTAAAGGGACAGCTTGAGGTTTTCAGTCAAACTCATGGAATCCAGCTAGGGCAAAGGGATCCTTCTCTGTGGCCAGTTCTGAGGGACACAGTTTGACTTCCTTAGAAGGTCACTGCTTCCATGGGCTCCAGGCGCCTTGTTTCCATCCCGGGGAGACAGGACTGTGGTGGCTTTTCTCCAGCAGCCTGGTGGGGTGCCTGTGGCCATCCGGTTTCCCAGTGGCCTCCCAGGGAGGGGTGGGGAGGTGAGAGACAGGGTGTATGCCCACTTTCTGAGCCATCCCCAGGCCAGTGCAAGGAGAGACCCAGAAGGAAGCTCGAAGGTCATACAGCAAACCTGTGCAGGCTGCCCAGGTGCTGCTCCAATGTAATCCTCCCCAGCACTCTGAGTGGGCAGATGGGAATGCGGTCCCAGTGCCAGGGAGCTGGGGGTGCACCAGCTGCCATCTGCTCTCACCACGGAGGGTGGCTGCCTGCCTGAGGCCTGAGAGGACTCGGTGCCAGGCCTGCTAGGTGCATTGTGCCATTCTGTCCGGTGGTGCAGACACCACACCACTACCCATTTTACAGACGAGAAAATTGAGGTCAAGGTGCTCAGATAGACCTACCTCCTGTCAGCCCCTCCCAGAACTTTATTTGCTTACACCCACTGCTTCCTGCAGAAGGCCCACCCCACCCCACCCTCCCCCCAACTTTGGGGCTGCAGGGGATGTCTTGGCCTTCTGTCATCAGCCTTGCACCCCCAGGGTCCTTCTGCCCAACTTCAGTGCCATAAAGATGATCTGCTTCCTCATTTCTTAGCCATCAAAGCCAAGCACAGCAGCAACTCAGGGTCAGGGCAGGAAGGGGCTGACAGCCCGACCCCTGGCAGCGTCCCCAAGAATCCCACTGGGCCTGTCCATCTCCATTTGCCTCCAACCTCCACACCAAGCAGGGGCCTCCTCCCAAAGGAGGAGCGCATCCTAGATTCTGCTGTGTTGGGCGAGCTCCTGGCTTAGCCACGTGTCCCTCCTGCCTCTGAGACGCTGCTGGGGATTGTTGATGGGGCATGTGCATTGCACAGTGGTGGCCCTTACCATGCCTGCCCTCTGGGCTTGGAGCACCCACGGGCGGTCTCCAGGATGAGGAGACTCAGGCTGGGTGGACATGCAGTGCCAGCAGCTGTCTCTTAAATTTTTTTTAAAATTCTCACCTGAGGATATATTTATTGATTTGAGAGAGAGAGAGAGAAACATTGGTTGGTTGCCTCCCATATGTGCCCCAAGCAGGGATCGAACCCACAACCCAGGTATGTATCCTGACCCAGGATCAAACACCCAACCTTTTGATGTGCATGGTGAGCCACTTGACCAGGTCAAGGCCCTGGCTCTTAAGGCACCTGACCCTTTTTCTTGCTCCCAGAGAGAGGAGTGAGTGTCCAGGTCTCCCTGGTGGTCACCAGCAGATGGGCTCAAGGTCTTCTCCCAAAGGGTGCAAGCAGGCTGGTAGCCTCTGTCTGGGCACCAGCCTAGGCCAAGGATAAGTCAGAGGTTTCTGGTCCCTGAGGGCCCCAAGTCTTGTGCAGGGGCAGAGTTCAGGAAAGCGGGGTCCCCAGGCTGCATCCAAGGCATCAGCACTTGATTCATTCCCCTCCCCCATCCCTATAAGAAATGCAGTCCTTCCAGAGCCACCCACCTGACAGTGATGGCTAAATTGGGAGCCACCGTTCACACCAGGGGCCCAGCAGACAGTTAAAGCTGGGCACCTGCAAGCGCCCAGTGGAGCAGGGAATGCAGGCCTAGGCATGGCCACAGCCGCCAGCTGGAGGGAACAGGAGTGGAGGGCGGGGCACGAACTGCATACCTCTCCTGGAACCGCAGTGAGGGGGCTCTTGCTGGGCTAATTCAGATTCTGTGCCCAGCCTCACTTTCCCCAGGGCTCCTCAGCCCCTGAGCCCCTTGCTGAGCTGCCATGACCCACAAGTCCTGCAGATTTGCTCATTTCACTGAGAGAGAGGCCAAGGGCTCATCCCATTGATGGCAGAGCAGGGCTGTGGGGCTCGGAGACCCCACCCACAGAGCACCGTGGAGGAGTCCCTCCTCGCCTTTGTGCCCTCCATGCTTTCATCTGCGCTCTTGTTTGGTCATTTAGTTACTCGCCAACATGCCGGGAGACTGGTTCCAGGTGCCCTCGTACCTCTCAGCTAGACTCCACTTCCCTCCCCTCTGCGGGGTGCAGGTGGGGAAAGTGAGCCTCAGGGAGGATGGCCTTGTCTGGAGTCACTCAGCTAATGAGCCCAAAACAAAGGGTGTGTCTGTGCCACACAGTCACCCAGAAGTCCACAGGGACCAATGTACCAGTGGGGCAGACAATTAGAGCCCTCCTGGCATGCTCTTGCTGTCCCAGATTTTTCTGTATGGGCTCAGCTCAAGCCCTCTGCGTTCTGCTCCCCAGCAAGTGGCTCTGCACCCTGAGAGCCACAGGACAGAGATGGATGCAGGGTGGGGGCTGGCGGAGCCTTCATGCCATGCTGAGCTTCTCCTGGACTGAGCCTTGCCCTGACCCCTGCCCAGGGTCGGGCAAGGAGAAGGGCAGGGTCCAGACCTGGCCTTGAGGTGAGACAGGAGATTCTTTGGCTGGTCCCAGAGATTGGGGCCCTGGGCTGGGACTCAATGGGTTCAGGGCTTGAGTTTCCTCACCTGTCCAGTGGGCCCTTTTGCCAGCCTTTTGCATGCAGGTTGAAGGGCACATCTGTCATTCCTGGTGTGAGGAGGGGGCTCGGGGGCCTCTGAGACTGGGGTATTTTTAGCCAGGATTCCTACTGACAGCCCAGGCTGGCTGAGGTTTGCTGCCAGCCTCTAAGGCACTTCTCCCAGCCTATCAGGAGTCTGGGGTCTGCCCACCCCACGGCTGGGTGCCCTTACTCAACCAGCCCAGCCCACAGCTGCCCTTCAACCAAGTGGCTGGTTTCTCCCAGGTGAGGCCCAACTAGGCTGGCTGAGCTTGGGTTCTGGGAGTGGAGGAGAAGAAGCGAGGGAAGACCTGGGCACAGAGCCATGGCTGCCTGTGTCACAGATTCCGGGCTCTCAGCTGCCGCTCTTGACTGGCCGGCTCGAGGATCAGGTTTCTGGGAGGTTTTGATCGATGCCCAGGCTCCAGGCTCCGGGCTGAGCATGCACAAGTTCAGCTTGAAGGCTGACTGGCTTTTGCCTCCCACCTGCCTACAAACCTCCTCTGGAATGAGTGGTCAGCAACGGGACCACAGCGGCTCCTCCTGGGCCCATCTCCTCTCCTGAACTCTTGTGCTCAGTGCTGCCCACCTGCTCTGGCTACTGTTCCTCCCTGGCCCATTCTACAACACCAGACGGGCTCCACCCAGGTGCGTGTGAGCAGAAAGGCCCACACTAGGGCTCTCAGAACCTCTCAGCTTGGCAGCAACCATCTTCCTTCCCCTAGGCAAGTGATGCCGCCTGGGGCAGAACCACAACGCAGCACCCTGGACAGCGCCACGCCTGCGTACTCCACCCTCAGGGCGTGGCTAGGCTGGAGGGTGAGACCCAGGAACCCACCAATGAGGAGAGTTCTGCCCTGGGACCCAGGTGCGTGTTCTGAAGTTCTGTTTGCTCTCCAGATAAACTAAGAAACCTAGCTTTAGTAATTCTGAAGTTCACATGAAAGACTAAGCAAGCAAAGAAACCAAGGAAAAATTTTAAACTAAGGGTACTACGGGAGATTGGCTGTGTGGGATCCTAAAATCTATTCTAAAACAGCAATGATTAACCCTGCCCATGGGTAGTCAGAGGATGGAAGAGAAAGTCCAGGAAGAGACTCTGGTGCAAATGTGGGAAGGGGGCAGTGTAATCCAGCGGGAAGAAATGGAATTACTCACTAAATAATTTAAAACGTGCAATAAATACCTGGCTGTTGTAGCTCAGTGGATTGAGCACGGGCTGTGAACCAAAGGGTTGCTGGTTCAATTCCCAGTCAGGGCACATGCCTGGGTTGTGGGCCAGGTCCCCAGTGGGGGCCACGTGAGAGGCAACCACACATTGATGTTTCTCTCCCTCTCTTTCTCCTTCTCTTCCCCTCTGTCTAAAAATAAATAAATAGAATTAAAAAATAAAAAATAAAATGTACAATAAATACAGTCTTAGGACTACTAAGCAGACATTTAGGGAAAACTTCTGGACCGCTGCCTGACTCCTTTGCACTGAAATAAGTACCAAATGAACCAAAGCTTTAAAAAGTTTTTAAAAATCAATAATCTTGAATTTTTCTAAGAATTATACCAAACCCAGAAGCCATTAAATAAAAGATGGATACATGCAACCTCATAAAAATAAAAGGCAGCTGCATGGGAGGTGAGCCCAATAAAAAGCTGACAAACCGTGGGAATATCGGCAGTTCCTCTTGCACAGGGCTGTTTCTCGTTACAGAGATGAATTGTTACAAATTAGCAAGAGAAAGACCAACAACCCAGGAGAAAGATGAGCCAAGACATAAAATGAGCCCATCAAAACAGGCTCACCTTCAGTCAACACGAGGAGGATGGACGTTTAAATTACAGCAGAGGCAGCATCCCACCGCTGGCGGGATGGCAGGGTTTATGAACAGGGAGGGTTCACGCTGCTGACAGCGGCGGGTGCCGCGGGAACTGCTGGGGGTGGGAGAGGGGCACTGACAGGCGTGGCTGGGGGCTGGGGGTACCTGCAGGTATGGCAGGGAATGTCAGGTGGCTGGAGATGGGTGGGAGGGAGACACTTCCTTGTGCCCCTTTATTCCACATCACAGTCTCGGAGAGCCAGTCTAAACCAAAAAAATATATATATATAAATAAATAAAGCATTCTTCTAAAATAAAACAAATGCCACTGTTCTTTCCTGGCTGACACCCCCCCATGAGGCAGTGGGCAGAGGTGCTCCTGGCTGCCCACCTGCGAGTGGCTGCCAACAAGAGCCCGTGAGCACCTGCCCATGAGCATCTTCATTGGCGCTGCGCTGGCAGGGACCCGGGTTAATGACTCTCTTGCCCTGCTTCTCGGGAGCAGAGCCAAATCCAACAGAGGTGCCTGGTGGCTCTGCTTGGCCCGAAGCCCTCACTGCAGGCCCTGACCCAGAGCCCCGCCCTCCTCATCAGATCCGGTCTCCCGCCCACCTCGCTTTTCACACCCCAGCTGTCCCGATGCGTCACAGGTGGCCAGTAAGTCCTGGACCTCCCACGGACTGGCCCCGTGTGCCTGGGGTGCCTCCTCCTCTCCCAACCTCAATTTCTCTGATGGTGAAACGGGGGTGACATCTACTTCGCAGGAGGGAGAATTAGCAGAAATGGGGAGAGCAGGAAGGGTGGGGCATGGAGGGAGCAACGTCCCAGGGGGTCCCAGAGCAGGTCAGGGGTCCTTGTGTTTGCAGGGATTGCCTGGGGACATCATCTGGGAGACGATGCAGAGACACCAATGGGATGGAAAAGAGGGGGTGACCCAGGAGGGCTGCCTGCCGGAAGAAGCCTGACGGCTCGTCCCTGAGTCCAGGCAGGGGTGGTCAAGGCCGGCTAGGAGCACTGTGCAGGAACTCGCCTGCCTGCCTCTGCCTGCCCTCCCCTCACCTCCCCACCCTGAGCAGGGCCTGACAGACCTGAGCTGGGGGCAGCCCCTCATGCTGAGCGTCTGGGAGTGCAGCGAGACAGGCGCCGTTGTCACCACAGCAGAGCCCTTGGGTCTCCCCTGCCCCAGAACCTACCAGCTTGTCTGGTCCTGGCAGAGCTTTCTGGGGAAAAAGGTCACCTTTCAGTCGAAGCTGAGGTGGAGGTGGGAGGGTGAGGGGCCGGGGGGAGGAGGAGAGGGGTGTACTGGGGACTGAGAGATGACAGGCGTGAGAACTGGGAGAGGCACCTCCAAAAACCACTCTGCCTCGCAAGTCAGGGAGCGCCTCCTGTGTGCCCCTAGGAAGCAGGTTGTGCCGGCTGGCCCTGTCCCACCCAGGCCCTGGGACAGAGGGGTCCTGCCTGGCAGGCCCAGGCCGCTAGAGCGGGGAGCCCAGCTCCGAGAGCCCTGGGCCACAGTCGAAAGTGGGAGAAGGGCTCTGCTGCCCAACGGTAGGGTGCTGAGCACCGAGTGAGTGTGGCAGCCATCTGTGCCCACGTCACAGATGCGGAAACTGAGGCCCAGGAGGGTCCCCATGGTACACAGGGAGTGGGAAGGGTGACACTTTCTCCACTCTGTCCAGGCCTGACTCTGGGGAAGCCTTCCCTTGCCTCCCCCCAACACCCCCAGTGCCTGGGGAGGTCGGGAACAGGGAGGGCGGTGGGGGTGGGGGAGGCCACGGCTGGAGGCCCTGCTACCACACCGTGTCCCTTTGTTTGGGGGAATTTCTTTTTTTTTAAAGTCTTTCTTCATTTTTATTTTTAGAGAGAGGGGAAGAAAAGGAGAAATAGGAGGAGAGAACTATCAATGTGTGGTTGCTTCTTGTGCGCCCCATACTGGGACCTGGCCTGCAACCCAGGCATGTGCCCTGACAGGGAATTGAACTGGCGACCCTCTGGTTCACTGCCCGTGTGCAGTCCACTGAGCCACGGCAGCCAGGGCTGCTGGGGGGATTTCAGTGACTGAAAGTCAAGCAGATCCTCCAACACAAAGAGAACATCAGGTAAAAGCTAGGGAAATAGGTATGAAAACACACTCTCGTCGGTGTTGATGTTCCAATATTGGTCCATCAGTTATACAAACCCATGTAAGATGCTAACAGTGGGGGGAAGCCGGGTGTGTGGTGGATGGCAACTCCCTGTACTATCTTCTCAAATTTTCTGTAAATATAAAACTGTTCTAAAATTAAAAGTTTATTTTTGAAAAAGATGGATTTGTTAGCAAAAAGCTGGGCTGTAGAGAACCGAGCGGGAGGACCACCCTCCCTCCAGTGGCCACAGCTCAGGCGATCCGTGCGATCCTCCGTACGGTCCCTACGCAGCTGTTTTCCTTTCAGTCCGCCCCAGCCCCGAGCCCCCTTTCTCTCTAACCCTCTAACCCCCTCTGCCCTCCTCTCACCCACGCTCCACCCTGCCTGCAGGGCCTCTCAAATCTCTCTTCCTGGAAGCAGGAGGCCCGATGGGCGTCATCCTTCCATTCCGCACCACAGGATGCAGCGGTGGGCCCCCAGTTAGGCCGGCTCTTACTCTTCAGGGGGCATCTCTGCCCATCCGACCCGCCCAGCCCCCTTTCCCTCGGGCTGAGGTCACCCCACTCCCACGGCAGATGGAGGGGGAGCTCCCTCTGACCTCCCGAGAGGTGGGAGCCGTGGGTTCACACACTGCCAGCCCCCTCCTTTGAGGCTGTGGCTGAGTCTCCCTTCCGTTTCTTCTGCAGAAAACTGAGTGGTGGGGCCGCCCAGGCCTGAGGGGCAGGCAGGCTGGGTTCGAACCCCCATGCTGTAGCCCTAACCTTTCCTGGCTGGTGGACCTCATGCTCCTGGCGAAGGGCCCCCTTGACAGAACAGGCACCATTTAGCTCCCTCAACTCATGGGAGGGGTGGCCCCAGAGGACAGTGCCCAGCCAACTGCGCCCTCCCAGGGAGGGGCCGGGAGGAGCTTTGCTCATTGTAGGGTTTCCTCGATGGGGCCGGGGGTCCTGGTGATGTCTTCGAGCTCATTAGGAGCGATGGGGAATAAAAGGTGGGGGGTGGAGGTGGGGTGGGGGGTGGGTTTAGCTCTGTCAATGACCTGCTGTGTACCAGGCTCTATGACTGACCATGGCAGAGACTCCCACCATCAGTCCCAGCCTCTCCCCTTCCAGACATGTCCTGGGCCAGGACCGCTGGGGGCTCACGCGATGGGGAGGAGGCATGGGGTTCCTCTGTCTGTTTGGGCTGCTGTCACGCAATACCACGGGCTGGGAGGCTTCTAACAGCATGAATGTACTGCTCGCGGCTCTGGAGGCTGGAAGTCAGATCAGGCGCCTGCACGGCCTGGGTCGCAGGCTCTTTGTATCCGTACACAGCCGAAGGAACAAGAGAGCTGTCCAGAGCTTCATTTAGAAGGGTACAACTCCTTTCATGAAGGCTTGAGCACCTCCCACAAACTCCGCCTCCTAACTCCAGCACTTGGGGTTAGGATTTCAACGTATGGATTTGGGACTGGGGGACACGTTCAGACCTTAGTGGAACCTGACAGGCAGGGACTCTAAGTGTGGAGCCCCGGCCTCGGACAGGGGAGCAGGCAGCTCACGTGCACCCTGTCTCCTCACACAGCCTGCAGGGCTCGCTCGGGGCCTGCCTGGCGCCCGGAGCCCTGACCCAGCCCCGAGGCACACGTGTCCACTAAAACTGCCCGTTTTCGGACCCAAGATACTGGCCTAGATGTGAGTGTGGCCCCCTCTGCTGGAATTGGGCCCAGCTGAGTCGCTGCTCCCAGGGGCTCACAGGAAATGCTGAGAGTCGCCTAGATGCTGTGCCGGGCAACACTCAGAGGAGCTGCCTGGCTCCTACTACACCCTGTCCCACGGGGGCACAGTCTTTCTTTGTGTCTAAGCCCCTTGTCTAGTCCTGGGACCAGGACCGTGGTGTGCCACCTGCGAGGTAAGGGCTTCCCTGGGTCAAGCCGCTCAGGTGGGATGGGAGTCCGGGCCAGGGAAAGGGGGTACGAAGCCTGGGGTCACCCTTGGAGCCAGCCTGGGGTGCAGCCTGCTCTGCTGCCTCTCGCTGTTTCCTTCCCTTCATCAGTAAACTCCCGGGGAAGTCCCTGACTGGCCCAGCCTGCCTGGGACAGGAGTAAGTGGGAGGGTCTGTGAGCGGCTGCCCTCAACAGAGCTCCTGGATTGGATCAGGAGGCATGGAGTCTCCCCCAGAGACGTGAGGTGTCCTGTTCCCGGGCCCAGCATGGAGCCCAGTGCCCCAGATGTCTGTGGACGTTTGCTGAAGGGTGGACAGCTTCTTCCGTTATGCGGGAGAGGAAACTGAGACTGAGCCTTGAAGTGGTCCCAGAGCTGCTTGAGGGCCACAGTAACTGCATGACACATCCCAAACGGCCCCCTGTCCCTCTGCCACGCCAGGTGGGTGAGAGGGAAGTGGCTGCCGTCCGAAATCCTGCTGCAGATTCTTCCCGTCGCATGAGTCAGAGGAGACGATTAAAGGGTGGATAACGGAGAGAAAAAGAACTGCGAGTGCACGCAGGGTGCAGAAACAGCACGGGAACCTCAAAGACCCTGCTACGCTCTGGGGGGTGGGGGGTGACTCAGAGACAGACTCCACACCGGACCAGGGAGGTGCAGAGGGAACAGGCTGGGTCCTGGCTCAGGAGCCTGTGCAGCCCATCCTGTGGGCCAGCTCTGGACTGTCCATGCCGGGGGCACAGAGAAGGGGACAGCATCTCCCCAGGCCCGTGCCCAGGAGCCTCAGGGACCCTGTGGGTGCGTGGGCGAGAACAGCCCACTGTACAGATGGCGAATTTGGCTGGGGGGCTGGGAGGATTTGTCTAGAGTCACATGACCGCCTCGGGGCATGACGCATCCTCCAAATGCCACGCACCAGACTGGGCTGCAGAAAGACCAAAGGAAGCAGGGCCTCCCCAGGGACCAGAGTGCCTCAGTTCCCCTCATCGCATCCAACTTTGAATAAGGTTCCTGTAAAAGCACACCTGTTACCCAGGTAGGCCCAGAGTCCATCCATACCAGAGGGAGAAGTGGTGGGCGCGCCGGCCTGGCAGGGATGGGTCTCTAGCTGGAGAGAGACGAAGTGGCGCTGGCTGGGCTTGGGCAGCCATCCTAGCTACCCCCACCCTGGCCCACCAGGAGAGGATGGAAGCCTTGAAGTGCCAGGCCTTTGAATCCCTGTCTCCATGGCAACGCGTGGGCACAAAGGGCCGGGTGGTGAGCGGGCTGTGGCTGTGCAAGGCTGAAAGGAGGAAGGGAATCTTTTATTTATGGGGTGGGAGCATTGGGGATCCGAGCTGCACCCACTCCTGTGACCAGATTGAGGTCTTGAGGATGTGGCCTGCACCCTGGACCCGGGACCCCTGTGGCCAGCACCCACCGACACGCCAGAGCCACCGGGGAGGAAGGAGCGTGAGCAAAGGGAGGGCAGGGTCGAGGCAAGAGTCTGGCACGTATGCATCCTGAGAAGTGACCCCAGAGGCTCCCCTGTCCCCTGCATGCCGGTCTCTACAGTGCGCACTCTCGAGGGCAGGTGCAGGCCAGGTGCTAGGGCAGGTGCAGGCGGTGAGGAAATGCGACTGAACCAGATGCTGCAGACACAGAATGCAGGTGAAGGTAGGTACTAAAGCAGGAATTCTTGGAAGAGGAGACCGAAGGTATCAGACAAGGGCAGAAAGAACCACCAGTGCAAAGGCCCTGAAGCAGCACAGAGCCGGGAGTACCTGAGGACAGGCAGGAAAGCCAGAACGAGAGCGGGGCAGACCTGCCCGCTGCAGCCTCTGCTTTCCCCACCTGGCCACAGGCTCCAGGCCTCCGACCTCAGGGGCCTCGGGCGTCAAGCGTGTGGGTCCCACCTGCTTCAGGGGCGGCTGCCCCCCAATCCTGGCTTCCCCATATCCCTTTTCTCTGTGCTCCCCTGTTCTCTGAGCCCCTAAATGCAGAAAATTGCACCCAGTTGCCACGAAGGGAGAATTCTGACCCAAGAGACCCTGGGAGCAGTGTAGAAACCGCCATTGTGGAGCGGATGTTTTATTTCATTTTTTAAAATATTTGAGACAGATTGGAGGGAGAGAGAGGGAGGTGAGCGTCAGGGCCCCGAGGCTGCTTGCCTCGACTCACCCACAATAGCCCTTTGCTCCTCTGACGCCCCTGGCAGCACGTCCCACCTCCTGTCCTGGTGGTAAATGTCTCGACTGGGGTAATATTTTGTGAAATTGGGAGAACCAACTGGAAATTCAAAACCAACACATACAATGAGCTGCATGTACATTCTCCAGGTTGAGTCTGGAAAGGGACACTGGAGGCCACCCCCCGAAGCTCTCAGACCCCACAGGGGCTGGGGCGGGGGGCTCCTAGGAATCCCCAGCTCCCTTCCAACTGGGACCTGGCCCTGGCGGGCCTGGGGAGCTGCACGGCCTTTGGGGAACCTGGAGCCTGAAAGACCCACGTGGCCTGTCTGGACTTTTCTATGCTGACAGATGATGCCCCAGCCCCTGGCCCCCTGAGCACTGGCCTCGGGGGCATTTAGGGCCATTGGGGTTGTTTCCTCTCCTTGCATTTGGAGACAACACCCCCTTACCCCCACCTCTGCCTCAGCTGGATGGAGCCCCTCCCCGGTGCATCTCCCACCTGCTCCACGTTGGGGTCTGAGCCCAAGGTGGGGGAGGGCTGCAGGGGGCCGGGCAGCATGGAGGGGAGAGTCTGGCAGGCAGGCACGAGGGAAAGGGCTTGGGCAGCACAGAGCAGGGGCGCTGTGGCCGACGTGGGCAGGCCTCCAGCTTCGCCCACAGGTGCTGTGCCCGGGATGGCCCCTGGCCCCCACCGCCCACAGATGGGACCTTCCAGTGCAGGGAGCCTGGATGATGATCCCCAAACCAACCCCCTTCCCAGACCCCATTGTCAGTGACGGCAAATGGGGCACTCCAGCTGCGGCCACTGCGTAGCACCGCCGGGCTCAGCCCAGACATGCCCTGGTTCCTCCAAAACTCCAAAGGCAGACCACAGTGGCCACGTGGTTCTGCTGGGTTCCCTTGGCCCTTCTCCACCCCCACCAAGGGCGTTCTCTGGCCAGACGTGTCTTGTGCTCATTTCGCCCCACATCAGCCCCATCGTAGAGATGAGGACACTGAGTGAGTGGCAGGAAAGCGAAGGGTGGGGTCGAGTAGCTGGGACCGGGGGAGACAGAGCGCAGGCCAGGCCGGCCTGACTGACTGCGGAGCCTTCGGTGGCCGGGACCCTGCCTACCCGCCGATGGGACCTGGGCGTGGGGGCGCCCTCACTACCACTCACGGCCTGCCACCTCCCGCCGGCCTCTGTGTGAGCAGACCCTCTCCGGGCACAGGCTCAGGCCCCGCGTGCCTCCTGCCCCGAGCTGCGGCTGACAGGTGCGGTGGGCGCTTCGCCTCCCCTTCACCCTCCCTGAGGCGGCTCTGCCTCCGGACGCTCCCAGCCACTGGCTGTGGTGGCCGCTGCCCTGCACCTTGGTGGGAAGGGCATGAGGCTGAGCCAGTGGGGGCCTTGCTGCCCCCTCACCAGCCCGTATCAGTGGGGGCCACTTCTGGGGACCCAGGCCAGCCCCAGAGGTGAGGGGGGATGCATGCCAGCTGGGGGAACGGCCCAAGAGCAGGGCTGGGTTGAAGGCCTCTGCTCCACACGCTGTGACCTGTAGTGGAGGGTCTGTTCAGTTTTTTCGTCAGTGGGAAGTTGCTTCCCTCACCCAGCACACCTTCCATTACGAAGTGCTCCGTCTCTGAAGACCTGCGTCAGGAGAACGAGGGGGAAGCGGGCCTGAGACGCCTGCCCTGCCTGCCCTCGCCCTTGGCGCAACTCCTAGGAGAGGCTCCCGGGGTCTCTTGAGTGCACCCGGAGGGGTGGGGGGCTGCAGTCGGTTGGTGTGGGCTTATGGAGCTGGATGAAGGACACCAATGTCATGCAGGCCTCTAAGGGTGAGGGCATCGAATGGGGTGGGGGAGGGCAGGGGGTAGAGCCAGGCCTGCTGGAGTCCCTCTGTGTGGCCTGGGGGTGAGGAAGTGGGGTGGCAGGACAGTGGGGGTCCCCTCAGAGTCAGAACTGAAGCTCTGGCTTGAAAGGATCCTCCTTCTGGGCAAAATGACCCCCAGCAGGATCCTCCTAGGAAGTGCTCCCTCTGCTCATCTGATCCCCCAAACAGGCCTTTCTGTTCGCAGGCACTGGGTCTTTGGGGGCTGCTGGGTGCCTCAAGGTGGCCGTGGGCCAACCTCATTGTTCTGGAGGTGGCCCGGCCCAGCCCCCTCCTCAGCTGTGCCCCCAGAGGCCCCAGGCCAGGTGAGGAGCTGCACGGAGCCAATAGCCCCCCAGGGTGAGCCCATGCAGCTCATTGGGAAGACAGCGTCTAGCGAGGCAGGCCCTCGGAGCCCAGTGCCAGGGCGTGCCCACCCGAACCAGGACTTGGGGACTCTGTGGCTCAGGGGCTTGCCATGCCCCGCGGCCAACTGGGAGCCCTTGTGCAGTGCCGTTGGCTTGGGAGGTGGCATTTTTTGGTCAACTGAGGTGCAGCTGAGCGAACAGCTTCGGACACTAGAAATAAAATATATGCCACCCCGACCCTCCTGATTACTTCCCAGAAGGCTCCTCTCTTTTCTTTCTCAAAAACCAGAGCTCACTGGGCCTAGAACAACCCGTCTCAGTGGAGGAGATACGGGCAAATCCTAGAGGTGCTGCGGTTTTGTCCCAGATCCCTGCAATGAAGTGAGCTCCACCGCGAAGTGCGTCGTCATCTTTCTGCTGGTGCAGGTGCTGCCTTCCACCTGGGAAAACTGAGGTGTACTAAGGCCAAGTCTGCCTGCACTTGCATTCCACCCACAGGCCTTGGGGGTGAGGCGAGGCGGGGGAGGAGACCGTCTCCCTCCCTCCTACTTTTCCTCCCACCTGACTGGGCCAGAAAAACCAAGAGCTGAGTTTCCTACTGGAACAGGTGGAACCCTCCCCATCCTGGTCCCCAACACGATCCCCCTGAATTGTTACACCCCCCATGCCTGAGACGAGAGAGAGGACCAGCATGGGTGAACCCCGTGTCACGGTGCTGGCCAGGCTGGCACTAACCAGAGGGTGTGGTCGGGGGACCAGTACACATCGGAACCTCTCACTGTGAACCCCATGGCTGCAGGTAAGGGGTGTGGTCTCCAGCCTGCCTTTCCTCTTGGGTGGCATAGCCCTCTTGGGGTCTCTAGGGTTTTCATTTCCCAGAATCCCCTTGGGGTGAGGCTATGGGTCAGGGGGCCCAGCTTGGTCCCCCGACCCCAGCCGGCTGCATTGAACACTGAAAACATGGTTACCCCAACTCGAGGCAGGTGTGAGGATAAATAAGGAGCGAACAGCACTCAGCAAAGAGCCTGACCAGGGGAACCGCCATGGCAGCACCTCTGGGCGCGCTTCGGGCAGGGTGTGGGGGCCGACGTGGGGTAGTGGGAGCTCACTTGGTGTACTGTGATGGGCTGAGGCGGGGGCAAGGTGGCCGGACGGAGATGGTATGCAGACAGCGAGCCTTTGGCTCCAAGGAACAGAAAACCTGCAGCAAACTGGATAGGATGGTGATGCAAAGCTGTGGGCTCGTGTAATGGGGAAGAGTCTTAGCAGGGCAGCCTTCAGGTGCTGCTTGATCAGAGCTCAGCTCTGCTCCTTGGGGCTCCCTTGGCCGTGCTGCCTGGTGGGCCTGCCTCACCTTCTGGGGAGTCCCCAGTCTGCATGGCTCACCCCTGCCATCCGGCAGTCACCCTGGGCTCCACCCTCATTGCGCAAACCTGGTCCATCGCTGTGCCCGGGGCAGGCCAGAGAAGCCCGGCTGGCCTGGGTGCTGCCCACTCCAGACCCGCCGCTGTGGCAAGCACAGGTCTGTGCTGACAGGCTGAGCCAGCCTGGAGCTGGTCCTCACAGGGGGAGGGCGCTGGGCCCTGCCACGTTCCAGCTGCTGCAGGCAGGGTGATAGGGGATGGGTGGCAGGGGCAGTAAGTGAGAAACTGGGGCTGGCCCTGGGAGGTTTCTCGGGTGGGGGTGCGGGGAGGAGGGCAGTGAGGGAGGCATTTCTGTCCAGGGTAGTTGCCGGGGCTGGCCGAGTGGAGTCGGGGAGGAGGCAGAAGGTTACAGACGTGGGACAATGGGGCAGGGAGTGGGGGAGGGATGCTGTCACTAGGACCAGGGGTGCCATTTGGTGGGTGGTGAGGACAGAGCCAGGTGTGTGTGGCCAGCAGTGGGAGCTGGGCACACGGGTGGGTCCCTGGAGTGGCTGGGCTGGAGAGAGGACAGTGGGCCTCACTAGTGACAGCAAGGGACTCTAGTTACAGCCAAGAATGCATCCACCAGAGAAAGGAGGTGGATGGGGAAGGGAGGGGCCGAGGACAAGACAGGGGCCAGCAGGGGGAGTGGGGAGGAGGAGGGCTTCGGGATCTTGATGGCAAATTTGGAATACACTCCTGGGGCCGAGGGAGCTGGCAGAGCTGAGCCTAGGCCGATGGGAAAGAGCCATAGAAGGTCCTGCAACTAGCAGCCTCGAAGGGGTGGGCTCCCCATCACCAGAGGACACAGAGGGACTGGCCATTGGCTGAGGCGACGGGCTCTGAAACCCTCAGGATGCCGGGTGTGAGGGAGTCTCACTGGGTCCAGCGTGTGGCTACCTGTGTAGCCACTGGGACCCCCACTGGGGGAAGCTGGAAGCTGAGGATGCTTGGCCGGGCCCTGGAGGCTGAGTCTGTCTCTGTGAAGTTGTTCCCTCTTCAGTGGAGGGGGACTTCGCCCAGAAGGGCCACATGTCACATGTCCACAATGTCACTGTCGGCCACGCCAGCCTGCTGGCCAACTGGGGGTCTCCCCACTGCTGGGAGGTGCATTCTTGGGGACATGTGATGCAGTGGTGACACAAACCTGCTTTATGGTCCCTGGTTTGTGCTCTGCATGAGGGCCACCCAGAATGTTCTGGGACCTCACCCCATCCTCTGGGGCCTGGAAATGCA
This sequence comes from Phyllostomus hastatus, assembly GCF_019186645.2. NCBI lineage: Eukaryota > Metazoa > Chordata > Mammalia > Chiroptera > Phyllostomidae > Phyllostomus > Phyllostomus hastatus. Next base: position 2,850,885 of record NW_025334027.1, read on the forward strand.
AAAGCGAGACCCTGTGCTGGGCCCTGGGATGGACCAGGGCAGTGTCCAGGAGGGTGGCTTGTGTGTGTGTGTGTGTGGAGGGGGGTGATGGGGACAGTGGAGGGAGAGTACTGAGAGCTCTGCTGGGGGCAGGCAGCAGGGGGCAGGCCTGAAAGGAGTGGCCCCCAGGCCAGCAGCTGGACTGGGGCAGGGAATGGGAAAGGTGAGGTCTGACCTCCCCCTGCAGCTGTGGGTCAGAGTCCGGGTGTCCTAGAGGTGGGACAAAGCCCCAGGGGGCAGGGGACTCATCCCGGGCAGCTCTGTGGCCCTCTGCTGCCCTCTGCTGACCATCTCTGTCACTACAGTCCCATCCCTTCTGCTCTGCCTCCCAACTCCCTGGGTCCTCCAAGGCCAGGCCCTGCATGGCCAGGAACAAGCGTGGAGTTGAATTGCTGAGGTCTGAGGGGGCTGGGAGCCTGTGCCACCCCATGGGCCCAGTTGTATCCTAACCAGAAGCTCTGGGTGGGCTCTCCGACCTTGGGTGGACAGCCTGGGGGTTGCCACTGCTGCCACCCAAGGTCGCAGGACAGCATGGATTAATAAACTCCACCCTAAGCACCTTGTGCTGTGGCCCCCCTCCTGGGTCCATGGGAGGGGCTAAGGAAGGATAAAGGCAGGGGCTCCACAGCCTTCTGGCCCCCACCACACCCGGAATGGGGGCCAGGACCCCCCAGCCCCCTCTCAGCTCAGGGCTCACCCCCAGGCCCCTTCCTGTCAAGGTGTGGAAGTACCTGTACGGTGGACAGAGTTCCGGAAGTGAAAAAGCGAATTCCATCAAATGTTTAAATCCTCACCCGAGAACATACTTATTGATTTCAGAGAGAGGGGAGGGGAGGGAAGAGAAAAGGAGAGAAACATCAATGGGTCACCTCTCCTGTGCACCCCAACCAGGGACCGAACCCGCAGCCTAGGCATGCACCCTGACTGCGGATCGAACCAGCAACATTTCGGTGTACAGGACGATGTCCAGCCAACTGGTCCACATTGGCTGGGGCTGAATTCCATCAGTGTTAGTGGCGTTTGATAGGTAGTTCACACAGGTGGGCTATCCCGGACGTCCAGTGACTTTGATGCTGCCCCTGGTGCCAGGCCTGGCGAGCCTCCAGGGGGGTGGTCACTCTCTCAAGGCAATGATGGCTGCTCTCCCTCCCTGTCTGTGGGGCTTGGTGGCTCTCAGAGGATGGCAGTCTCCCCCGACGATGCCCCAACAGGCAGAGGCTGGCCACCTTCCTCTGGGTCCCTGGCACCCCACTCACAAATGAAGGTTCTGACAGACGGACAGGCGGGCCTCCTGTGTGCAGGGGTTGGCAGCTGGAGGCTGCGCTGAGGCCCAGTCCTCACCTGTGGGCACGAGGACGGGGCTGTGAAGGGCTCAGGGCGAGAGCCCCCCGTGACTCAGATAGGTCCCCGTTGCTGAGCAATCCTCAGTGCTCAGGGGCTCCCTCCTGGCTCCCCTCACTCCACACCCCAAGGCCCCTGCCCCTCCAGGGCATCACCCAGCGCCTGCCCTGCTCTTTGAGGGGAGGAGCGGCACTGGAACCTCACTGCAGGTGTTCCTAATCACACCCGCCCTGTGGGGTGCAGGACCACTCCCCTTGAAAGCGGCTGGTGGGACAGTGCTGAAGCATCTCTTGGCTTTGCAGAGGCCACTGAGCAGCGTGACCATGGGGCTGTCTGGCTGAGAATTTGCCCTGACTCAGCCCAACCACTGCACCCACCCCAGCCAGACATTCAGGCCCCTGTGAGGATACCACGGATGCCGTGAGGGCTCGCCAGGGGCCCAGAAGCCCAGAGCCAGGAGGGGTGGAAAGTTCCAGAAAGGACAGAGCATGCAGTTGGTGATGGGAGGTAGGCATGAATATGTCATGGAAAATTTGTAATGAAATAGCAATGTGCCTGGCAGATAACGCACAGTGGTCTACTGTCGAGTGGCCTTGAGTGTGGGGTGGGTGTGAATGAATCTGTGCATGCACACACACTATATGCATATATACATGTGTGTCATGCCTGCAAAGAAAAGAGAGACAGACACTCAAATTTCAGCACTAGCTTCCTGCCTAGGGTGCTGGGATTTCAGATGACGCTGTTCTGTCCATCTCCCTTCCCTGTACTTCTCAGGTTGTCTCCAAAGACACGTGCTGGCCTCATACTCACAAAGGAATTCCAAAACATCAGGTGACATGCAAAGCAGGCAAAAGCCTCTGAGGGCCTGAGGCTGAGGCCTGGGTGGTTCAGAGCAAGGTTCTTGGAAATAGGGAGGGGGAATGACACTGGGTCTGGGGGACCCCACAGGGCCTTGCTCCAGAGCCCAGTGCTTGTATGTGACATTTCCTCACCCACCTCCCCACAGCCCCTGGGCAGCCCATCCCCCAGGGTCCCTCCTGCTGAAGCCTTCACAGCCGAGAGGGGGGACCATCCCAGTGTGCCCCATGCATGCTCTGCTCTGCTCTCTGGCGCCCACCCTTGTCTCTCCAGACTCTCCCCCGGCTCCTGGGGAACTTGCTGGGTTTTGCCTGGGGTGGGCACAAGACCCCCGACTCCGGTGGTCTCCTGCTTCCCCGTTAGCCCCCACAGCTGGCAGCGTCTGGGCAGGCAGGAAAAACAGCTCTCTCTGCACCGCACCTGCACGTGTGCTGAAACATTAACCAAAGGGGAGGCCCCTCGGTGCTGCTGTCTGCGACGGCAGGGCCTGTCACAGCCAGAAACCCTTCATTGCCCACTCCGAGGGGCAGGCCCCTCGAGGGCCCTCAGGGCCTGCCTGGCTGTGTGGGGACGGCCGTGGGACTGGGCATTTGCTCCTTGGTGCACAATGGACTCCTCAGGAGGAGGGCGAGATGCTCAGGAAGACATCAGCTGTGTGCTCTGCAAGGGGCGGGGGAAGGGGAGGCCAAGGTCAGCCTCGCACAGCACCTGCAGGTACAGAGAGTACCAACATCAAAGCCTGGCCGTCAGGTGAGGAGGGAAAATCAATGTCGGGCTGAGGGACTAACGCAGACACGTGGGGGTGGGGACGGAGACAGTGCCGAGGGGGTGCCTGGCTGACCTGGCTCCGCACAACCTGAGCACATTTCCACCTTCGGCAGAATGTGCTGAAGGGGCGGCCAGGCCAGCAGCTCTGGATGGCCCCCGCGGGGCCTCTGGGCTCCTCGCCCGACTGCGGCAGAACTGCTGATGAGGCTCTGGGCGGGGCGGTTCCCCCCGAGGAGCCAGAGGCCTTGAACAGCAGTCCAGGGACGCTGCCAGCCAGCGCCAGCCAGGCCCTGGACTCGTGGCCAGTAAGTCCCGAGAGCCTGGGCCGGAGGGCGCCTGTGAGGGGCTGCCTGGGCCCACAAATCTGGCCAGCCCAGATGGCCACACGTTACAAAGTAAGCTGTGGGGTTGTTTTATTCTTTTTGTGACACAGGACAGAGAAGAGGAGCGATTGATGCAAAAATATCACCATAAAAAACACGGGTCATCCAAGGGCTTCCTTCCTCAGTTCATGTGTTCCTGCCCCACTTTCCTCCCCTCCGTGTGTCCTCTGGGGGCACGCTGCTTCCCCTGCGAGGTGTCCCCTGCCTGCGTGTCAGGGACACGTGTCCATGCGGCTAACACCTGCGTAGACTCTCATCTTATCCTGTGCACGCCCCGTCAACCGCTGTGGTGACAGTGAAGATGTCCCAAACCTTCCTCGTCAGGAGAGGCTCCAGCCTAGGACGCTGCCCTGTAGAGGCCTAGCCTGCCGGGCCTGCCCTGCCCCGTCGCCAACGACCCCCAGGGAGGCCTGGGCTGAAATGTCCCCCATGAAGCCCACGGGGAGGAGGTGGTCCTGCAGGAGGCCTAAAGCCCCGCCCCCTCCCAGGAGGTGCTGGGGCAGCGGGAAAGACACAGCCCCCTCCTGTCTCTGTCTCTCACCCAAGGGGACCCATCTTGGTGACACCAGTGGAAGTTCTGATCTATACCTAGGGGGCAGGGCAGGCAGGGAAGGAAGCCCAGACCTCCACCACGCCCCAAACCCCAGGAGAGGCCATGGTCCGGCACCCCCACTCAGGGAGGTGGGACTGATGGGAGCTCGCAGGGGGCTGTCAGGGGCGGCAGCAGGCTCATCCCAGTGCTGCTGTGGGGAGGCGGGGCACAGGTGCCTGCGGTAAAGTGTCAGAGGTCAGAAGCAGAGGCTGGGGGTGGCCCAGAGACTCCGCTGGCTGGCAGAGCGGGGGTGCCAGCCTCCCCTCCTCAGGCCAAGTCTCCTGTGATCCCCGAGGCCCCAGCTCTCCCTCACCAAGCCAGGGTCCTCCTTGTTCTAGCTCAGCTGTCACCTCCTCCAGGAAGGCCCAGGCCCCTGAGCGGGCACGCAGGAAGCACAGCCAGGTGGGGCCCCGAGGACGCTATACAAGTCCAGGCCTGCGGGGGCCTCTCGCCCTGGGGCAGAGGGAGCTGGGCACGTCCCAGTGGGGCGAGGCCTGGCGGGCTGGGGCCACTTCCACCTGTGTCTGAGCCCCTGAAAGCCTGGTCACACAGCCCTGACTCCAGCCAGCCCCTTCTGGTGTCCAGAACTTCAGCCAAAGCCATGCTTTGCCTTTTCTTTTTATGGCTATTTATTTAAGCACTTGAACAATATTTGTCCAGCACAGAAGTCATACATGCTTGCTGGGAGAAAAGCCCAAAGCAGTACACCGAGTGGTACGTAGAGGAACGAGGGACGTGTCTGTCCCACCGCACTGTCCCTGGGGCACCCTGCTGGGCCTGGTGCAGAGACCAACAGAGCAGCCTATCGGTGGCACCATTCTGTGTCTCCCCCTGAGGCCAGGCAAGTTCTCTGCAGGAGCTGTGTGGAGTGGCCAGGCCCCTGCTTGCTGGGGAAGTCTCCACCCAAGCGGGGGTGTCACCATCACTAGGCTGGAGCAGAGAGGGTGGCCCAGTGTCACCAAAGGTCCTGACTCCTGGTCAACCCCATACGACCCAGGTGACACATCTCTACCATCAGGCCCAGATCTGAGGGTGTCAGCCTTCAGGCTCATAGGATGTGCGTGGGGGCCCCCAAGGGGGCTTCAGAGAGACCACAGCTGCAGCTTCCTAGGAAGGCCCTGCCTCTGAGACCTGGCCCAGGACAGCTCAGGCCTCCCCAAGGTCCATGTCCCCAGGACCCATGCCAGCAGGGCAGCCCCTGTGACCTGCTCATCTTTAAGCTTCCCTGCGCCCTCAGGTGCCTCGGGCAGGTGGTGAGAGCTCGACTCTGGTTTGTCAGGTTCTTAGTGGACACAGGGCTAGTGCCAAACACCTTCAGGTTGAGTCTTGGCAACATCCCTGGCCAAGGGTGAGTGTGTGTGTGTGTGTGTGATTATTATTATTATTATTATCCTGAGGAAGAAGCCCCAAACTCTCTGGCACCCAAAGCTCTGGCTCTACAGCCCATGTGCTCTGGGCACGGGGCTGTGCCCAGGACATAACAGGAACTGGGTCACTGCTGCTGTTGTCACATTGTCCTGGGCCTCACGGGGCACGTGCCTGCTAGGTCTTGCTGAAGGCCTCTGGAGCCCTGAGCCAGCCGCCTTCTTCAAAAGAGGGTTCTACTGCACTGACCACAGAGATGCTTGTTTATCCCGTCTCCACTCTGTTGTCATTCGCCCTCTTTGGTCACCAGGTACCTCGGGTCCTCTGGCTTGGCCCCCTTTCAAGGCCTGGGCCCTGGCTGGGCTCCCTGGCTTGTAGGCTCCCAGGATGCCTCTGGCCAGGGCTCACCTGGTGCTAAAACAGACTTAACAATTGGACAAAATGGAAGAAGTGACCTGGGGACAACAAACCTGCTTTCTAATCCTGCCACAGGCCCTAGGGCAGGTTGCTCCTCCCCCTGAGTCTCAGTTTTCCCTGCATAGCACATGCAGCAACGGTGGCCCCTAGACGGGGAGGCCACAGTCACCACCCTCGTCAGCACTCGGAGTACGCTGATTGTTCACAGGGACAGACTCGGGCTGGGGAGCCAAATGCCTTTCTTCACACGTGCATCGTAAGTGACCTTCCAAAGTGGCTGGTGTGGCGAAGTGTGACTGCATTCACACAGCCTTAATGTCAGGAAATGCAATCATATGTTAGCAGTTCTGAAACACACAAAATGACATAGCTCAGTAGAGCTCAGGCAGGATCTGTGAGCACGGCATGGACGGCAGGACAACGTGCCGATGGTGGACCAAAAACGAATCGTTTCACTGAGTACCCATACAAGATGGGACAAGGGAGGGATTCGGAGAAAGGGCTGTGTGGGAGGGACCGCGCACAACACAGCCACATGCCTGCGGCACAAAGGGATTGTAGTCGTCCTGAGGTGGCCGGGCGGGCCTCCCATTAAGGTCTGTTTCCTGCCTGCTTCCACTCAGGAGCTCCTGGCCTGGCACCTGGTGGGGGCGGGGGGGTGACTGGTGGGTGACAACCTCAAGACCAGGTCCACTGAGGCCCTCTCTGACATGCCTCAGTCTCCTGACCTGGAGGACAGGAGCCCCGGCCTCCACCCTCTGCCTCCAGCTACCCCCCACCTGGCTGACCTCCTGGAGGACCCCTGCACAAACCACCTCAGGATCTCTTGTCCTGGGGACCGTGCTTTTAAAATGCACCACCAGCTATTTGCAGCAGAATTGCCTTCTTGGCACTGCAGAGTGTCTGTGAAACTTAGTTGTTTTATTTATTTGCACGTTGGCAGGCCTCTTCCAGGCTGGCCTTGTCTCCACAGGCGCATTGACGGGCAGGTCATCCTCCCAGGAGACCTGGGCACGGCGGTGCTCACTGCCCCCAGCCTCAGCCTGGGGGTGAGAGGATGGTCTCAGCAGAAAGTCCATGCACCGCTCTAGTGTCTCCTCTCTGCAGCCCTGAACCTGGCAGCCCTACCAGCCTTAGCCTCCATGGCCAGGCCATTGGCTTCCTAGAAGCAAATGCTGGAACTGTAACCCCTTTGCTTTTTGTATTATGACCGCTTTTTGAAAAATAAATTTTTAAAAAGATTTTAGTTATTTATTTTTAGAGAGAGGGGAAGGGAGGGAGAAAGAGAGGGAGAGAAACATCAGCGTAAGAAACACCGATCAGTTGCCTCTCATACATGCCCTGACCAGAGACTAAACCCATAACCCAGGCACACGCCCTGACTGAGAATCAAAACAGCGACCTTTTGCTTTGTGTGAGGACACCCAACCAGCTGAGCCATGCCAGTCAGTGCCATAACAGCTTTACTGAGATACAGTTCACATACCATACAACTCACCCATTTCAAGGGTACAGCTGCATGGCTTTTAATATATTCACAGAGTTAAGCAAACATCACCACTATCCAGTTCCAGAGCATTTTCATACCCCAACTCCATACCCATTAGCAGTCACTCCCCATTCCTCCAGGAAACCATTCATCTGCTTTCTGCTTCTGTATAGACTTGTCTATTCTGGGCACTTCCTAGAAATAAAATCATACAACATGTGGCCTTTTGCGGCTGGCTTCTTTCACTTAGCATGATGTTTTCTAGGTTCATCTGTGTGGTAGCACGACACATCAGTGCCACGTTCCTTTTTTATTGCCAAGTAATATTCCACTGTGGGTGCACTACAGTTTGTTTCTCCATGGGTTCATTGATGGACACTGGGGTATGGCTGTTGTGAACTGAGCTGCTGTGAGAAAGGATCACTTGCCCCTGAGCCCATGGTTGCTTGCCCCTGGGTCGAGGAATGTGGGGATGGTAGCTGATCTGCTAAAGGTGGAAATTGAAATGAACTGAAATTGACCCTCTTCATTGCCCTGTTGCCTGGAGGCTGCACGTGGTTAGCAGTGCTGAACAGGGCAGGACATCCAATTCACCAAGATGCATGGAGCACCTGGTGAACCAGGCGAACCAGGTGGGCAAGTGGGGGAAGGGATGCGAGTGAGGCTGCCATCCACAGTCAGACCCAGCACCTGTGGGGGTATAGAAATGTCTTTAGGAGATATGGGAGGGGCCCAGGTGTGAGTGATGGGGAGGGATGTGCTAAAGCAGGCAGTCAGGGCAGGTCCCTCCCAGAAGGTGATATCTAGCTTGTAGGAAGGAGGGGCATCCTAGGTCAAGGTGGGAAGGCCCTTAGGAGTGAAGGGAGGTCCGAGGGAGGTAGCAAAGCCGGTGGCTTTGTTGTCAAGCTCCAAGGGTGGCACTGAGGCCCTGCTGAGGAGGATGGGGAGGGGACTGAAACCAAGGGGACTGCAGGGGTCCAAGGGAGTCTGTGAGTTCCCGGCTGCCCAATGGGTGGGCGGTCGGAATGGAAAGACAGGAGAGAAAGGAAGTTAGGCAAATTCCTAAGGGGCCTCCTTCCTAAGATCAAGCTTTAGGCTCGGGGAAGAGAACGGTTGGCTTCCCAGCCTTTGCCCTTCACGGATTCTCCGCAGACCCGGCTGCCGGGCGTCCAGGCGGCCCAACGACCAGGGAGGAGTCCAGAGGTGCAGGGGTGCAATGGCGCTGACGAGCAGACTCCTGGTGCACGAGGACAGCTGGGCGACTTGAGAAACCCGAGAAGGAATCGCAGGCCCAGCCCCCGGATGCAGCGGGTCTCCTGCAGGGAAGGAGGAGACGGGGTGAGCTCCCTGGGAGACAGGGTCCCCTTTGTGGGTGTGTCTACGGGCTGAGCAGGCTGGTTTCAGGCGTCTGTGGGGTGGCTCAACCGTCAGGATCTGCCACAGTATTTACACTTGCCGGGAACGGCCTGGGGGCGGGGCCTGCAAGGGAGTGGGCGAGGCAGGGCGGGGCGGGGCGGGGCGGGGCTTCCCTGGGAGAGACGCGGGTCCCGGGGCCTTCCGAGAAGAGGGCGCGTCTGGGCGCGGGGCGGGGCCTGAGGGGCGGAGCGGCGGCTTCTACTTAAGCACTCCCGGCACAAGCAACCGCGCAGCCATGGCTCTGAAGCGCATCCTTTCCGCGGTTCGCTCCGGCACTCCTCGCCTCTCCCCGCTGTCAACGGCGCCGGCGACCCACGAGCGGCCCGCCGCGAGCCCGGGGGTCGTGCCAGGACGCGGGGCGGCGGAGCCCGTGCGGCCGCCGGTGCCTACCGTGGACTTCAACAACGCGCAGGAGGCGTACCGTAGCCGGCGCAGCTGGGAGCTGGCGCGCAACCTGCTGGTGCTGCGCCTATGCGCTTCGCGGGTGCTGTTGGCGCACCATGAGCAGGTGCGCACAGGGGCCGGTGGGTGGGCGGCTGCGCGGGGGCGCCCCGGCTTCTTCTGCTGGTCCCGGGATGCGTTATGAAGTTTCAGAGTGTAAAGAAGGGGCCTCTCGAGCATCGCCTATTGCGAGGAAAGTCAGGAAGGGAGGTGTTTCCGGCATTCCTTTTGGGGTCCCTGAATTTTGCTACATCTCAGTACCAACTAAAAACAAAGAAAAATTTTAATTCTTAAGCTATATTCCACGTGCAGTATACAAAGTTGTGATGTGACATTTAAATTGAGTGTCCCCCATGTTGCCCAAAGCGAAGTCTGGTGGTATTGAAGGGTTCATAGCCCAGAACCCCCAAATTCTCAGTGATCCAGGGGCTCCCTAGACACGACCACGACAAACAGATGGTGTTGGGGAAAAACGGGAATTGGCTCAAATATCAAACTCATAAAACTTTAACATGGTAACTGAAAAGTGCGAGGGCTTTGGGGAAGTAAGAAGCAGAACTCTGTCTTAGCGGCTGTCACTCTGGGGTACAGAGATGTACTTATTTCAAGGTGACCCTGGGAGCAGTTTGCAAGGCTCCATTTGCTGGTGCAAAGGCTCTGGAAGGCTCCTCTTGCAGTTGGTGTGGATTTCTCAGGTGGGACTGCTGAGGGCATGGTGCCGCCCCCCTCGGTCCCTGGGGAGCCTGCACGGAGGGGCACTGAGCCATCCTCAGGCTCAGCTAAGTGAAGGCCAGACCCCAGCAGGTGGGAAGCAAGGGCAGAGGCCCAGAATGTCTCGGAGTTTGGTGGCTCCGAGGGGACTGTGAGGCCAGTGGAGGTGTTGGCCTGGATCCCTCCAGAAGCTGCCCTGTCAGGTTTGGAATCTGGGTCTGATTGGGGGGTGGGATTCGGAGGGACAAGGAGCTGAACTGGAGAAGTGGAGGCATCCCGGGGATGGCCAGGTGGAACTGGGATGAGCAGGGCAGGAACTGTGTCCCTGTGTACGTGGAAGGGAGGGGAAGAGAGGGCTTGGAACCAGCTAGGCCAAATTTTGTCTCCACACAGCGTGGACTTTCCTTCCCTGGGTTTAAAACCAGCAGCGAAGCCAGCAGAGCTGGGAGCCCTCGGCTACCACGGGAGGGATGTTTCGCCCCTGCTCTCTCTGTGATGCCTGCTAGGGGTACCTGCTGGAGTGCAGGGACTGAGCTGTGGGTGCCTGAAAGAGGCGGGGGGGCCCATCCAGGCCTTCTCAGATCCTGCATGTGACCTGGGGACACCCTCAAGGAGCCCACTATCAGTGGGGGTGCTCTGCATGCCCCCCAGCATGGGACCTGTTCTACCTTTGTCATTGCTGGTGGTCCCACCAGTGATGGAAGCCTTGGTGCCTGTTGCTGGCGGGAAAGGGGCAGAGGCCCGACGGACTGCATGGACTTGTGGGCCTGTCCTCCCTGACCTCCACCCTGCAGTAAAAATTCCTCTTGCAGGAATTTTTTCCTGCTGAAGGGCACTGGTTTCTGCAGTTCCTGCCGGGGCGGAAGTCATTCGAGTCTGCTCTGAGGGAGGGTCAGAGTACAGGGGCCCACTCTGCACTCTGCATTGGTTTGGGACTCAGAGGTTAGAGAATCCAGGTCTTCCCCAACAAAGGCTTCTGTGTTTGGGTGTGAGCCACTGCAGAAGAGGCTGATGGAAAGAACACTGCAGATGCTGACAGTGGCCCTGCCAGAAGCAGGGAGGAAGAACCCGCTTTACCTGTGCTCTGTAGGCACCCGTGTTTTACAATGAAAACTTGAGTCTGTGTTATTGGTGCAAGATTCTAAATCCACCTGGAGACAAGGTGGGGCAGCCCTTATGCCAGGCAGTGCTGCCCAGATGGTTTCAACGCGGCCACTTTGTTCTGGAGCTGGCTCTAGAACTGTCAGTTCTACCCTGTGTGCCGCCTAGGTGAGAGGGTGAATGACTGGCTCGTGACATGGGTGGCCATGCCCTCCGAGCCCCTCCCGCCCTTGGAGCAGAGCAGAGGAGGTCAGTGCAGACTGCAGTGCCAGGTGTGGGAGGCCACCAGCCCAGGGCCCATCTCAGTCTTCCTGTCAATACAGCGTCAGCCTTACCCTTGCTCCTTCGATGGGTGGTGGCTGTGGTGTCTGCTCTTGCACTACACTGGCAGAGCTGAGGAGCAGGACAGAGGCAGTTGGGTCCACTCAGCCTAAGTGCACCGTTGACCACGTGGCCCGGGCTGGGAGTTTGCTGGCCTGCAAGGAGGCACTTCTGCACTGGGTGCGGCAGGGTCGGTGTGTGCACTGCAGGGCATTTTTTCAGAGCTGCCCATGGCTGTTCCTCCCTGGCTGCGCCTGGGGCGATCCTCGATTACGTTCCACTTCCTGCCAGGCAGCTCTGGCTGGGCGTGAGGTGGTGGGACAGGGAGAGGCTTGCCCTGCCCTCCCCAGATAACATTTTGTTTCCCTTTCTAATCCTCTGTGTAAAAATTTTCACTTTTCTAATCCTCCTTATAAAAACAAGGACTGGACGGAAGCTGCAGCCAGGTAGAGGTGATGGCCTGAAAAGCCTTGACCTTAGGATGCCCTGCAGGTGTGGCCTTGAGGCTTCTCCACAGAGTGTCACCCTGCATTTCCAGGCCTGTCTGCCTCTGGTCCAACGTGGGCTGCTTGGGGCTGGTTTGCAGACTTGCTCATGCTTTTGCTTAGAGTAGAGACTGTTGCTTAAAACCCTGATCCCAAGAGACATTCTCCACAATACAGGGGATCCAGTTATCCACTGGGTTGAGAAACCTCAGGCTGGCTCTGTTTTGGAGCTGGGGTGGGGGCAGTGGGCGCATGGGAATTCCCAGACAGGTGGTGGGTGTGCCGCCCCCCCAGCAGCCATCCCTCAAAGCCTCAGGCCTCCTGCCCTGACTGTCCCCAGTGTGCCAGCTCTTGGAGTCACCCCCCACCCTGGGCCAGCCCCCCTCTCTGGATCTAAGTTCGAAAACACCTCCCGCTCTGTTCTCAATCACCCCTTGGGGTAACCTTGCCCCTCCCTCCTTCAGAGTCTCTCCCCCAGTAGGATGTGAGTGCCTCTGTTTTGCCTGGCCTGGAATTGTGCTGGGCGTGATGCAGCTGCTTAGGGCCTTTGGATGATGACGACAGAAGTCCGGGACGTGATTGGAGGGGACGCTGGGTGGTTCATGGGCGGTTGTCTTCCTCGGGGGCACGTTGGCCTGAGCTGCTGGTGTGTTGTGGCCCTGGGTGACTGTGCTGAATGCCCACTGGTCCTGGGGTGGCCGCTTGTCTGCAGAACTTTGTAGATGGTCACCTGGGTGGTCGGCAGCCCACATCTCACTCCACCTGAGCGCAGATTCTGAACTTTGCACGTGTTCATTTGTTTAACAGCTCTAGGAGAGCCGGCCCCTTACCAGGCACTGTTTTAAGAACTTGGACTAAGCAGTGAACGAACTATTGAAAAATCTGGTGCTCGCCTTCTAGAAAGTTGCACCAAACCCTCCTTTTCCCCAGTGTCATCTTCTGAGGCGTGGACGTTATGAACACGCCCATAGCTGTCTCAGAGAGACCCGCCATTCGCTCCTTTATCCACCGAGTGGTGGTCAGGCACCTGCTGAGTGCAACTGGGGTCATCTGTGAGCCTGCAGGGCAGAGAGGAAAAGTGGCCACAGGGGTGGTCCCTGGGACCCGCCGTGGCCACAGGAGTGGGTGATTGACAGTTGCTGCAAGCAGATAGCAAGCTGCTTTGGGTGGTCTCCACTGTAAAATGGGGGCCGTGAGCCAAGTTTGGCCCTGGGAGAGTAGGTTTTGTGACTTGGTGAAGGGGGCAGGGAAGCAAGGTGTCTTGCTGGGGACAGGGGAGGCTGCTGGCCCAGGACAGCTTCTTCCCTTTGCCTTTCAGCTGCTCCGTCTCACCAGTAGACTTCTGGGACAACGGCTGTTCGACAAGCTTATGAAGATGACCTTCTACGGACAGTTCGTGGCCGGTGAGGACCAGGAGTCAATCCGGCCCCTGATTCAGCATAACAAGGCGTTTGGTGTGGGCTCCATCCTGGACTACGGAGTGGAGGAAGACCTGAGCACAGAGGAGGCGGAGCGCCAGGAGATGGAGTAAGGCCTGCCTGGCATCTGTTGGTGCCCCAGAGCACCGCTGGGGGGCCGGGGACTGGCTGAGGCCTGGGTTGGGAGGGGCCCGGGGCTAGGAGAGCTGCATCTGCCTGATTACTCGGAGCCCTCGTGGGTTCAGCCCTGGGGGCTTGCATTTTCACCTCGTGAGGATTACAGCCCTGTGCTCTCCGGGGCAGCCTGGTGTGTGCAGGGCCGGAGGAGCACTGAGAATAGGGGTCGGCCGCTATTCCCCACAGCGGGGCCCACCCACCGCCTGGCTTTGTGCCGTCTGCACACTGAGAATGGGTTTTGCATTTTTAAATGGTTGAACCGAATCAGAGCAAGAATAATAATTTGTGACATGAAAATTATATGAAATTCAGATGGCTTTCACCCGATGGGGGCAGAGTTTGGTAGCTGTGACAAATGAGCTGGAACGGCTCTCAAGGCCGAGAGCAGGGCTGCCCAATCACACATCAGCCCTGTGACTTCCTGCTCGCTTCTGGGCGGGTCCCTGCTCTGCTGCAGGGACCCCACTGCCCCACCCCTGCCTGGCCCTGGGAGAGACAGCTTCCCCAGACGCAGGTGGGCTCTGCCTGGCGGGTGTGCAGCCTGCCGGGCTCCCGGCTCTGTGGAGAAGGGAAAGAACAGCCAGGAAGAGCAGGCTGGCCGGGCGTCGCCCCATGAGGCCGACACCTTGCTTGTTGCCTGGGCAGTGAGTACGGAGACCCTTCCCTGGACCTCTGCGCTGGGTCAGAACTAGGTCACCCTCTGCTTCCTGGCGCAATGTCCTGAGGGGAAGCCCAAACCGCTGAAAAACCTGCTGTCTCAGGCTGTGGAGTTTGCTCTGGCCCGGGGAGGTGGGGGGGGGCAGGAAGGAAAGCTGTCACGTGAGGCTGCCGGCCTGGGAACAGAATGTCCGAGACTCACAGCAGTCAATTGGGCTAGGGAGCCCAGCCCCTGTCTAGTGATTCGCTGTCTTGGAGGCGGGGTTCTCTGGCTGAGCACCCCTTCTGTTCCCAGTGGGGGCCGTGGCTGCCTGAGGACGAACTAATGAGCTGTGTGTCCTGCCATGTCAGGGTGGGGGCTGGGTGGCTTCACAGTGGGATTTTCTCTGGTTTGAGAAGCCTGCTTTCCCAGGGTGGCCTGCCTGGCTTCCTTCCCGTCCTGCTGAGGCACCTGTGCCCTTGCACTGGTCACAGTTGGTGCCCTTCGTCCTGCTGGAGCGCCACATATGGGCTCTGGGGCGTGAGCGGTGGTCCCTCCCCATCCTAACAGGGTGACCATCATCGATGCCTGTGGCACGTGTCAAGGACTCAGGCCCAGCTCTGTTGCCGGAGGGGCTGGGCCTGAGAGGTGGGACCAGGCTTGCAGGCGCTGGTCTGCACTATTCAGATGCCTGCCTGGTGGACTGGGTGTTCCTGGCCGGGGGTGGCTTTAAACATGGCCTTGAACCCTGCTCTCGGCAGTGACGTGGAGGCCATGGCCCCAAATGAAAGTGGAGGGTGGGGATGGCTGGGCCTGCCTCAGGCGTCACTGTAAAAGGCACAGAAAGTAAAGAGGATCTAAAGACATGGGAGGCCCGGTTGGCCTGAAGGCATGACGAGTGGACCCAGGAGGCCTTCTCAGGGCGGGAAGCAGGAGGTGGGGAACAGTAGCCATCTAGGGAGGATGTGGGATGGTGTTTCCCAAACACGTTAGGAGGCAGAGGCCAGTGGCCCAACTCTAGGAGAGGGCCCCTTGGGGTGTCCCCAGAAGGCTGGGAGCCATGGGGGTGGGGCAGGGGACTGGGGTTTCTTCCTGATGGTCAGGACACCCGGGGACCCTGTGGATGGCAGATGTGTCTGTCCTGCTTGTGCAGCCCCAGGGCTGGCTGGGAGCTGGCCGGGCTCTGTTCCCCGGCGTGGTGGCGGCTGCCCTGGGATGAGTGCAGCGCACACAGAATGTTACAGATGCTGCCTGGAACCGGGCCCGGGGAGGCCTGGGGGGTGGGCGTGCCGGCAGGAGCGCCCCATGGGCTTGGCCGAGCTCCTCCCCGCTCCTGCTGCCTGACCTACATCTCGCCAGGGATGTCTGGAGTGAGAGGGGCTGGCCTGATCCCCCCTCACTGTCCACTCCTCTCTGAAAGGCGTCCCACTGACAAGTCTGGCCAGGCAGCTGCTGGGAACTGAGCTTGGACTTGGCTGAGGGGCTGCTTGGGTCTTCCTGTCACCTCCACAGACCCCTGGGTCTCTGTGTTCTTTCTCTCCTTCCCCCTTCCCCCCAGTGTGCTTCGTTCTCCCGGTCCTGGGGCCTGCACAGGTGTGTGCGTGTGTACACACACACGTGCACAGTAGGGGTTCTCCTCCTTCCCGCCATGGTGCTGTGGTCTCCACTCTCAGATCCCAACAGATCCTGGCACGGCTGTCTTTGTCTCCTTGTGACCCATGCACCTGACCTGAGGCTGTGCAGCCTGCCCGGTCCCTCTGCTCAGCCCATTTCTGAATTGCTTCCCCTCTGGTCTGTACCCAGGAGGTTCAGGGATGGAAATAGCCCTGGCCTCCGGCAGCTTTCCTGCCACTGAGCACGCTGGGCGAGAGAAAGGGAGAGTCCTCGGAGCCTGGTTATACCAGTCAGGCAGAATCTCGATCTGGTGACTCAGGCCCCGGGAGCCTTTCTGCTGGGTAATGGCCCCGTCTGACAGCAGGAGGGTGTGGGGCTGGAAGGCAGGTAACTGTGTGGCTGACGTTCAGAGAGCGGGGCTGTGGTCACAGAGCAGGCTGAGTCCGCCAGCTGCCGCCCTCACTGGCCAGGCCCCTGCCTTAGTGCCCACGGTGGGCTCCCGTGTCGGGCCTCCACTGTAGTGGATGGCTTTTGCCTGGTTGTGGCTGGGCCACAGCTCGGAGGGGGGGGGCTGGTCTCATCGGTGCCCTTGCCCAGGGGCCTCAGGTTGGGGTGGGGACGGGAGCTCCTTGTTCCCGCAGGGAGGTCGAGTTCGGGGCCAACACTGTCACATCCCTCACCCTCTTCTCTTCTGTCACATCAGGCACTCGCTTCTGCTTGGCATGAGGTTGCCGGCCATTCTTGTCCCCAGCCTGTGGCCACATGGGGATACCGCTTCGCGGGCAGCACCTGGCCCCTTGGGTCCTGACCTAGGCCTTCTGTCTCATGCCATCCCGGACTCAGGCCCTAGGGTGGTACAGAAGCCAGGCCTGTAGGGACGGCTCCCCAGAGGGTAGATGGGCACCTGGGACTTGCTTTGGGGGCAACCAGGTGAAAGTTGCCGTAGCTGCTTGAGTCACGTGAGGCCTCCACAGGTGCAGGTGCCTTTCAGCAGCTTATCTGGCTTTACCTGGGCCTGGAGTGCCCCTGGGGGAACTCAGCACCCTTCCCTGCTGGGGCGTGAACAGGCTGCAGGCGCCCCACCCCACCCTGCGGGTATGACCAAGGGTTGGGAGGCCATGCGACGGGTGTAGGGCTGCAGCCGAGCCCTCTCTGGGTGACTGGCTGACGAGGCCTTCAGTACAAATTCCGGTGACAGATGAAGCTGGGGGGGTGCCACCCCTGGACTGGCGGCAGCGATGGGAGTGTTCCCTTCATCTGAAGACAGCCATGACGCTTGCTGTCCCAGACTCCATGGCCACTGGGAGGAGGAGGTGGGGGTGGGCCAGGCAGGGCATGGCCAGGCAGAGCCAGGCAGGGGGCAGCTGGGGACGGTGGAGAGGCCAGTGTGGCTGAGTGCTGGTCGGGTGGGGCAGCCAGGGCCCAGGGCTGCCTCGCTGTCCTGTCCCTGTGAAGCCCGGGGGTGTTATTCAGGTCTGATGGGAGGGTTTTCAGTTTAAAAGAAAAACTCCAGTTGCTGCTAGATCATAAACCTGAGGGACAAGAACGAAGCAGGGTGCCGGGGGCTGGAGGGGGGTGGGCAGGAGGCCAGCCTCGGCCCCGGTGGTTGAGGTACCTGGATGTGGGGGTGGAGAGTGAAGCAAGGGGCCCCGCTGGCTGATTCGGGGAGTTGTGTGCGCCAGCGGCTGCCCGTCTGTTCCTCACCAGCCCTGCCTGGCTCCACAGCTGTCTCTCTTCCAGAGGGCGCTCCTTCACGGACTTGCCTGGGCTGTTCAGAGAACCACCCCCCAGCAGGTGGTCTTACTTCTCAGACACTCTGGAGGGGCTCCACCCATGGGGAACCTGGGGCCTCTCCAGGTGCAGGGCTTGGAGGCCGGGTCGCTGCGGAGGCCACTGCCCCTCCCAGCTCAGAGAAGGGGACCCTGGAGGCCTAGTGGGAGGGGCGGTGAGTCACTCCTACTTGTCCTGGCTCACCCAGCCCTCCCCACACAGCCTCTGGTGGTCAAGTTCAGGTCTCAGCCTCTAGTGTTCTCTCACCCTGATGGGTTCATACTGTCGGTGGTACTCAAGGCGCCATGACCCTGACCCTTGCCCTCTCTCTTCCCACAGGTCCTGCACCTCCGAGGCTGAGCGGAAAGACAGAGGTGAGCAGTGGCCAACAGATGCTTTCACCGCCCCCCCCCCCCCATGGCCTGGGTCCTGGATGGGACACAGCCAGCCCAGGGGACAAGGGGTGGTGCCCAGTTCTGACCCATGTCCTAGGGCACATCCTCATGGTCCTTGGTCAGTCTGGCTCTGCCTGCCGGCCCAGGTCTGCCATGGGATTAGGGCTCTTCCAGGCAGCAGCGCGTGTCCAGGGCTGGGTGGCACTGGACGCTGGCAAACAGCCGTCCGCACAGTGTCGGGGAGCCTCGGGGCATCTTGGGTGCTGGGCCTGAGGCTGGAGCCGGTTGTGGAGTTGGGTCAGAGCTCAGGCCGTTCGCAGGAGCCAGTAAGAGAGAGAAGCAGTACCAGGCCCACCCGGCCTTTGGAGACCGCAGGGACGGCGTCATCAGCGCCCGCACCTACTTCTACGCCAATGAAGCCAAGTGTGACAGCCACATGGAGACGTTCCTGCGCTGCATTGAGGCTTCAGGTGGGGCCTCGCTCTTTGCCGGCTGTCCCCTGGCCAGGCCCAGCCTGGGCCTACCGGCGGCAGGTGGACGTGTGGCGGGAGGCCCGGACCGGAGCACCCACTCAGGCCTCCCTCTCTGTCTGGGCGGCCCTGGTGGTTGTGTGGGTGACCTGGGGTGACCGGGTGGGAGGGTGACAGGGAGCCACAGGTGAGACTTCAGTCACACTGGGGTCACTACTGCACCCAGCGCCTCCACAAAGAGCCTGGTTGCCTCCAGGAGGGGGTCCCCGCCCCTTTCCTGGATCCAGGTGCCCGGTGTGTGGACCCTCGGGAGGGCTTTCAGTGGTTGACGGCCCCCAGCTCTGGCAAGGGCAGATTTCTGGTCGTGCACGCACGGGTGCGCTGAGGGCTGCACCGCTCAGGGAGCTGGTGCCGGATCCTCTTTAGTGGAGAATTCCTCCGCACACGGCCTCGGGGCCGAAGCACCTGCCGGGGGAGGTGGGTAGTTGGGGGGTGCCTGAGGCCTTCATGTCCTGTAGTCTTTCGAAAGCCACCAGGTCACACTGTGCCCCACACTGTGCATCCTCAGCAGCCCCCTTGTGATGGCAAAGTGGGGTCCGCACTTTCTGAACACTTTAGGAAGTGGGAGCGAGTGATGGTCAGGAGTAGCCTTCTGAGAGCAGCGCTGGGGAGGCCTTGGCCGGTCAGGCCCACACCTGGCTGTCCAGTGCCCAGTGCCAGGGGTGTCTGGGCACCTCCCTACCCGCTCCGCCTGGGGACAAACAGACGGGGGGGGGGGGGCTCACACGGAAGTGGAGCCGTGCTCGGGAGGCCAGAGGACAGGTGCAGATGCAGGGGTTGAGCGACCCCCATGCTCCAGCCTGCTCTCTGCTCTGCGGGCGTGTGTTCTGTGAGCCCGCTGGGGCAGCGGGGAGAGGAGACTGAGGCAGGGAGAGGGCGTGGTCATCGGGACTGGGTAGGAATGCGCAGTCCTCCCCACCGCCTTCCTGACCCACGTAGCAAATGCCAATGAGCCACTGTTCCCACCTCCCGGGTGGGTGTGGGGAGCAGCCGTGTCCACTGTGGTTTATGAGCGAGCACAGGCTCCGGGTCCTTGATCCCCGCCCCTCGCCCCCACCCCCTGAGCCCTAAGGGCCCTTCCTGTGGCTTCCCACAGGTGGAGCTAGCGATGATGGCTTCACAGCCATTAAGCTCACCGCGCTGGGGAGACCCCAGGTTCTGGTAAGTGCTGGAAACATCTACATGCAGAGAGAGTTTGCAGGACCTGGGGGCAGCTGTGAGCATTAAGTGAAAGCTCACGTGCCTGTACCTTTGGGGCTGAGAGCCAGGTACACAGGTGGGCTGGGGCGGGGGCCAGGGGCTATGCGGGGGTCCTGGGGGCAGGGAGCTGGGCGTGCGCCTGAGATGGCAGCCCAGGCCTGCACTTGCAGCTGCAGTTCTCAGATGTGCTGACCAAGTGGAGACGGTTCTTTCACCAAATGGCTGCCGAGCAAGGGAAGGCCGGGCTCGCTGCCACGGACACGAGGCTGGAGGTGGCGGCACTGCAGGTGGGCAGCCCTTCCCTAGTAGTGTGAGTGGGTGGACCTGGCGGGGCTGGGGAGGCGCCCTGCCCAAGGAGGACTGGCTGGGCCGTATCTGAGATGGGTTCCTAGGGCTGCTCCGGGGCCTGGGACCTGCCCTGAGGCTGCCAGGGTTTGTCTGGGAAGGCGTCTGACCGGAGGCCGGGGACAGGAGAGTGGCGGAGGGGCAGGCCCTGCAAGGAGCAGTGCTGTGGGGCTGCAGGGACGGGGGTGGGGGGTGGCGGGGGAGGGCGTCGGGACCTGCGGGGATAGACTCCACTGTGGATCAGCAGCCTAGCCTGAGCCGCATCCTGTTCTCACTAACATGCAATCAGGTCCAAGCAGATCACAAACCAACAGGCAGAACTAAGTGTTAGTGAGTGGGGCTCGGGGTGCCAGGGGACCGACACCTCTCACTTCTCAAGGAAAGCGTGGCGAAGATGGGCATTGCGTCCAAGAAGGAGATCGAGAGCTGGTTCACTGCAGAGACCCTGGGTGTGTCTGGGTAAGAGCAGCCCCTTGGCTGAGAAGGTGGGGGTGTCGGCCCCTCTTCAGCTGTGGTTCCAGCTGGGTCCCTGCAGCCTGCCCCAGTCCTGGTCACCCTCCTCATCAAGTCTGTGGGCCTTGAGGTGATGGTGCTAAGGAAAACGCGCCCCTGAGATGCACAGGGTGGGAGCTGACAGGGAACCCGGAGGCCATGGATGAGGGCCAGCGGCTCGAGCACAGGGCCAGGTGACTGTGCTGCTCGGCAGGAGTGCCAGCCAGCAGACAGGTGAAGGGTCAGGGCAGCTAACGCCTGGAGAGCCGCTGACTTCATCTTTAGGGTGCTGGGGGCTGGGACTGAGGTCCCCGGGGCCCCTGGGCTGGCAACAGGATGCTTCGTGCTTGCATACCGTGCGTGCTTCTGCCTGCTCTCCCTTGTCTGCCCGCCCCCCAGACTGATGTGGCCAGTGGTGGTCTTTGTGCAGGCCCTGCGTTTTCCTAGCTGCCACCGCCCCTCTGCAGAACATGCCCGTGTTTTGGTTTTCATTTGTTAAACAGATGACGACATTTACATTTTATCTGTCTTTTGAAACTGAACACTGGGGCAGGTTCTTCGGGGACTGGGTTTGGAGGTGCTCTTTTCAGGGGATGGGCTGGTTTGGGGTCCAGGCTCCCAACAGATCCTGGCACCATGGGTAAGGCTGCCTGGCTGGCTGGAGAAGCGGCCGTGCCGCTCTGCTGACCCACGGTTGCCCGCAGCACCCTGGACCTGCTGGACTGGAGCAGCCTCATCGACAGCAGGACCGAGCTCTCCAAGCACCTGGTGGTCCCTAACATGCAGGTGCGCCGTGCCCCCCACCCCCCCACCCCCCGTCTCAGGGGATGCCAGGACGGGCTGGGTAGTGTTCCCTGTGCCTTAGCCTGCTGTCCTCCCGGGCCGTGTGAGACCCTGGGGTCTAGAGGGAAGAAGACAGGCCCATCAGTGCCCATGGAGAGGGACGGAGACCCTAGAGGACAGGGGTATCTGGGGAACCTCCCCCACGTCATCTGCCCTTGCACGCTGGGTCACCCCAAACCTCATTGGCCTTGAAAGGGCAACACGTTTTGCTCCTCTTCGAGGTTCTAGGTGGCCCTCAGATTTCCCTGCTGTTGTATTCAGAGGGTGGCAGGAGCGGGGTCACTGTAGAGGGTCTCCACCCACACAGCCAGCTTTCGGCCAGGGCTTCCTCACCACATGGCTGCTGGGTCCCCAGTGTGAGTGTCCCCAGGAGTCAGGAAGAAGCTCTGTCCCCTCTTCTAGCCTAGCCCCTGAAGTCCCACAGCATTACCTGTGCCCAGTCCCGCTGGTTAAAAGTCAGTGACTGGCGGGCCTGTGTACGCAGGGAGGGATAAGACCCCACCTGCCCGTGGGAGGGGTGTCTAGGAATTTGCAGCCATGTGGAAACCACCTCCTAAGCAGGGATGCGAACAAGCAGCAGAGGCAAACACTGTCTTCCACACACCTCCAGCCTAGGCCACTGAGGGCCCAGCCCCCACACTGAGACACTGAGGAGCCCTCTCCCCGGTGTGCCCTGGACAGGGTTGGTGGGCAGGTGGGGCGAGCAGAGGGCCCAGGGCTGCACAGGCCTGCAGAGTGTGTGCCCACCGCCTTCACATGCCATGCCAACCTGCCCCACTCCCTGAAGGCCACCACCAGGGGGCGGTGCCTCCGTCCCTTGTCAATCTGTGTTGAGAGCTGTCCCTGTCTTCCTGTAGCCCTGGTTTCTCTGAGCCCACTCCCTGCTTGGGGCTGAGACTTTCCTGGTGATCGGATGGGTCAAAGGTAGCTTCCTTAGTTGTCTGGGGGCAGAAGGGGGACCCTCAGCTTACTGGGGAGGCTGTGGGAGCAGATGCCTTGGGGGCAGGTCTGACCTGAGGCAGCTGACTGGCTGGCTGGGAGGTTACGCCCCCAGGTGGCCTTGTTGCTGGGTCACCAGCTGGCCTCAGGGCAGGGCACTGACCTTCATGCACAAACAGGGTGGAGGAGGGGCCCAGGTGAGGGGGTCTCGCTGGTCCTGGGGACCAGGCAACAGGTGTTGGTAGGCTCTGGGCTAGGGCGGGGGGGTGCTGGCTTCGAGAGCAGTGTGGTCCAGGGCCCTGCTGTGGCCTGACCGCGTGCCACCCCCCCAAGACAGGACAGCTGGAGCCTCTGCTCTCAGGGTTCACCGAGGAGGAGGAGCAGCAGATGACGCGGATGCTGCAGAGGATGGACACCCTGGCCAAGGTCGAGGGCCTGGGATGCGCCCAGGGGCTGGGGGGGGCACCTGCCTCTCCTGAGCCCCCGACAAACCCTGTCTCCCACCCCTGACCTCTAAGAAAGCCTTGGAGGTGGGGGTGCGGCTGATGGTGGACGCCGAGCAGACCTACTTCCAGCCGGCCATCAGCCGCCTGACGCTGGAAATGCAGCGCAAGTTCAACGTGGAGAAGCCGCTCGTCTTCAACACGTACCAGTGCTACCTCCGGGTGAGGCCCACCACCGCCCCACCAGGGCCACGGCTGCAGGGAAGGCCGGCCCCTCCTGGGGGCCCCTGGTCCCAGACGAGGGTGTTGAAGGGGCAGGAAGACAAGGAGGGAGCTCATGTAGGGCCCACGTAATGTGCTTTCATCCCCAGATGTCGTTGAAGCCTTTAGGGATGACCCTTTTCTCCCGTCTTGGTTGGGTCCCTCTGAGAATCCAGTGAAGGCTCTGGCCCTTCTTGGGAAGACAATGGGGCTGGAATTGTGCTGCTTCCTCAGTGACTCCTCAGGGTGGGAGCCCCGCGCACAAACCGAGAATGGGCCGCCGCTGGGGGGCCAGTGAGGCGTTTGGGGGCGGTGGGTGGGTGTTGAGGCTGTGGGGGCAGGGGGCTCTCCAGGCAGGCGCCCACCCCAAGTCAGCCCGAGGAGACTGCCGTGTACTGTGGCTGCAGGCACCTGGCCTGTCCCCTCGAAGGACTGCCTCCAGGCCAAACAGAAGAGGCTGCAGGTAGCCTCTCTGTCAACATTCCTTGAGGGCAGAGGTCAAAGGGCTCCGTCACCCACACCTGTCTCCCAGATCCCGAGCACCCATAGGGCCCCGGGCACCTCAGCCAGCTGCTGTCGCCCTGGTGCCCCTGGCAGACTGTGCCCCTGATGCTCTTGGGCCCAGGAAGCCCCTGGGGCGGGCGGCGGGGGGTTGTTGCTGGCTGGAGAGGGGCTGACCTAGTTACTGACTTTTGACTTTGACTCTGCAGGATGCCTATGACAACGTCACCATGGACGTGGAACTGGCTCGCCGTGAGGGCTGGTGCTTTGGAGCCAAGCTGGTGCGGGGAGCATACATGGCCCAGGAGCGGGCCCGTGCCGCGGAGATCGGCTACGAGGACCCCATCAACCCCACGTACGAGGCCACCAACGCCATGTACCACAGGTGCGCCGGGCCTCCTTGGCCCCCAGGGCTTTGGCCCCTGCGGAGGGGAGTGAGGAAACCTCGAGGGAAATGTCCCTCCTCGGTGCTGGAGCTGAGCCAATGGACCCCCATCCAAAGGGGGAGCCGCCCTGGGGGTCGGAAGCTTCTGGTAGGAGCAAAGCTTTTGCCCTCAGGCCCGAACTGATTATTTTCTCTGCTTTTGCTTTACTTTTTCAAACACATTAAGGTGGCTTTTTAACAGAAAAGTCGACTGGACTAAACTGAGCTCGCCTGGGTCCTGGCAGCTCCTGCTGGTGCCCGAGTGCCCTCCCCACACTGCACCCGCCTTGCCTCTGGGGCCGCCTGTTGTGGTGTCTGGTGCCACCGGGACAGGCCAACCTCGTGCCATTTCTCTTGGAGGCTGCGTGGATGGTTGTAAATTCAGAGACCACAGCGTCTCCCCTCACCGCCCGGCACCTGCTCGTGCAGCCCATGTGGTGGCTGGCGCCTTGCGCTCCCCACTGTCCTTGCTTTTCTGGAAAAGCTGTACCTGGATCCCCCAGGTCAGCAGCAGACCATCGCAGCCACTACTGGAATTGGAGCTGCCAGGTCAGACAGCAGGCACCTGGCGGAGTTGCTTTCACTGCCAGGAGGAGGCGCTGCCCCCACACACCCACCCTAAATTTCCTAGAAGACCCTTTCCTGAAGCTGTGCCTGTCATGGGCACACAGGGCACTCTGCCTCAGCTGGGTCCCTCTGAATGTCTAGACCTTGAGATGCTCACCTTTTCTCTCAGTCTCAAGGCGCTAAGGAGGGACAGGTGCTCCCTGCCTCAGTCCTGTCGCCATGGGCACCTTTGGGAGGGGCAGGCTTGCTAGACAGCCCCGGGCCTTTGCTGCTGTGGGGGACACTCCAGGCCCAGGCTCACGTGTCCCCCCCCCCCAGGTGCCTCAATTATGTCCTGGAGGAGCTGAGGCACAACGCCAAGGCCAAAGTGATGGTGGCCTCCCACAACGAGGACACAGTGCGCTTCACGTTGCGCAGGTAGGCACCCCCTCCCCTGCCCCAGCGGTCCAGGTGCTCCCTGGGCAGGGCACCTGGAGGGCTTGGCAGCGCTGGCTTTGGTGCCTCCCAGGCCCCCATCCCGCCAAGGCCGCCTGGGCCTTGGCTCTACTGTAGCAAAGGCTATTTGCGGTTAATTTGGTTCTTGAAATTAAAACCTTACTGAAGTTTCAAATTCAAGTAAGTTTATTAGGTGACTGAAATAGCTCATTAAAATGCAGACAGTGTGAAATGTTGGAATGCCTCAGCCTCTGATGCCTGGTCTCTTAATGAACAACACCCCCCTCCCCCCCGGCCCCCTCACTGCCATGGAGCAAAACTGGCAGAACCCTTACAAGTCAAGTACATGAATACGGCGAAGCAAATCCTTATATATTCCCTGTTCTTCTATCTCATGTCCTAACCCAAGCAGCCCTCACCAGGGCTTCTAGTTCCCCTGCTTCTCCCCAGTCTCTGCCTTCCGGGGGCTTCCCCAGAGTAAAGCAGGGGCCCCCGTCCCCCCGTGGGAGCACCCCAAGCCCAGGACTTGCTGCTGAGTGGGGTCTCCCAAAGGAGCGGTGAAGGTGCAGGTGGGGTGAGGGTGCAGCCTGGAGAGCTGGCTGCTAGTTCTAAACCCACCCAGTAACGTCGCTGTCCACGCTTTGCTCACGGTGGTGCTGCTTTTTCAGTCTGAAGTTGCAACTGCAAACCGCCATTCCTAACGCACGGCAGTGGCAGCCACCATGCTCGGGAACCTGAGCGCCAGGGCTCCCTCCTGAGCGCTGCTGCCAGGGTTGGGGGTCTGGCGGTTTCCGGTGGGGGCAGAGCAGAGTCCCGGCTGTCTTCTTCCCTTCATCCCTGGGGACTTCTCAGGTCCTCATTTCCCACCTTGGCCGCCCCAGTCTTGTCGCTGGGTGTAGGGGGGCCCGCTTGCGTGCGCAAGGATGAGTTCTGGCTTCAACTGTTAAAATGAACATGATGGAGCCACAAATTTTAGAACATGGCTTTCCCTTAGGATTAAAAATGGTATTCTGTGAAGGAGCCTTGATTGAGGTTTGATCCCTTGGGTGCCGGGGTCCTGCTCTGGGCAGCGGCGAGCCCATGAGGCCGACGGGTGGACAGTGGTGCTCCGTAGGCTTCCATTATGAAGGCCGTGGTCCGCGCCAGTGCCGACCTTTACAGCTGGGGCCACAGGCTCAGCTACTGGGAGGCTGGCCGGGCAGAGAACTAGGAAGCTTCTCCGTGTGGAGCTTGCCCCCTGCACGGCTCCCTTTCTTCTACATCTTCCCGCTGAGACACACCACGGCAGCCCCTGCCCAGATGCAGTCTCCTGCCTCCCGGGGGGGGGGGCCCACCACTGTCTGAGACACATCACAGCACCCACTGCCCCAGATGCAGTCCCCCCCGCTCCCGGGGGGCCCCACCAACATCTGGGCAGCACTAACAGGAGTGCGAGCCACATCTCTTAACTCTCTGTGTGTTGGTGGCCACATTAAAACAAAAAAATGAGGTTGATTTCAATGATGCATTTCAATTAACCCAACACATTCAAGCTATTACCATCTAAACACGCATTTGGTGTTTCTGGAAAATGACGAGACGCTCTGCATTCTCTTTTCGCACTGTCTTCACAACCCCACGTGTGGTTCATGCTGGCAGCACCAGCCACCTTCCAAAGACTCCGTGGCCACTGGTCACTGCCTTACGGGACAGCAACCAGCAGGGTGTGACAAAGGGCCTGGCTGGGGTTGGGGGGTGCCAGGCGAGAGGCACGAGGCACTGAAGTGGAATGGCTGGAGGAAGGGGCAGCACAAGGGCTGCAAGCTGCCACACGTGGGGCAGGCTGCTGGGTGGGGCCCCCTCTCTTGGGTCAGAGCACCAGCAATGGGGGTCTGGGCCAGCAGGAGGAAGGGGCCATTGGGGAGTGAGCACAGCAGGAGGGGAGGCTGGCTAGGGAGGGAGGGAACTTGGTAGTCGCAGGCTGGGGTGGGAGTTGCAGGGCAGAGCTCCTGCCCACGCTCCACCCTGAGGGGTGGAGGGGAGAGCATGTGGATGGGGGTCTGAGGGTGGCAGAGGGGCTCAGAGCCAGCACAGGGCCCAGGGGGCTCACCTGCCACCTTGCCCCCTTACAGGATGGAGGAATTGGGCCTGCACCCCGCTGACTGCCAGGTGTACTTTGGACAGCTGCTGGGCATGTGTGACCAGATCAGCTTTCCGCTGGGTGAGCGAGCGGGCCTCCTGGGGGGTGCGGGATGGTGTTGGGGGGCCGGGCAGGGCTGGGACTGATGGCCTCTGCCTGTGCACGCAGGCCAGGCAGGCTTCCCTGTGTACAAGTACGTGCCCTACGGCCCCGTGATGGAGGTGCTGCCCTACCTGTCCCGCCGTGCCCTGGAGAACAGCAGTGTCATGAAGGGTGCCCAGCGGGAGCGGCGGCTGCTGTGGCAAGAGCTGAAGCGGAGGCTCCGCACAGGCAGCCTCTTCCACTACCCAGCCTAGTGCCCGTGGGCCGCCACCGCCACCAGACTTGGCCTCCAGCTGGGGCAGGGGTCTGTGGGTCCAGGTGCCCCGGGCCAAGGCTGTGCCAGCCCAGCCTCACAAGCATTCACCTTTTGACACCTAAGACTATGAGACCTGCTCCAAGTGGGGCCTGTGCGACCCCAGCCCCAGCCAGGATGTGGGCACTCAGGTGTAGGCCGGCTCTGATACCTGCCACAGCCAGAGACGGCCAGGAACCACCCTTTGAGTGGGAACTGCCCCGTCTCTGTCTGCCTTTCTGACCCAAAGCCCGCCTCCCAGCAAGGTCTAACCCACAGAGCTAAAGCCCCCCCAGGTGGAGGGTGGCCATGCTGAAGAAGGTGGGCTGACCAATAAACCACTATTTCTGCAATTAAGAGCCTCAAAGCCCTTTCCGTGGGGGGCGGGTGTGGGGGTGGCCCCCAAGGCCTGAGAAATCTCACCTCAGTCTCTGCCTCTTCTGAACCCTGTGCCCCTGGGGGCCCGGCCCATGCCTCCCTCCGGACAGTACCGCAGTTCCTGCCATGCAGGGTGCTGGACCCCCCGCCCACCCAGATAACAGCAGGGCCAGACTTGGACCAAGGCAGATAGGATGTTCCCGGGGTGGGTGCTGCCCCATCCTGGGTCTCTCCCTCCTGCACCCTTCCTGCTGCCTTGAGCCCATGGCCCACAGCAGACTTTTGCTGCTCTGATAGGAGCAGGCCCATGGCTGCCCCCCGAAACCCCCATCCCTTCAGCCCCATGGAGCAGACTCAAGTGGCCCCAGTGCCAGGGGAAAGGTGGTAGGCGGGACCTGGGCTGCGAGGGAAGTCCCGGGGAGGGGCCTCTGTGGAGGCATCCTTAGCCAGGCCTTCTGTAGGCCCCAGAGCCACTGGGTGAGGACTGTGGCAGGGCCCTGGTCATGACAGGCACCACAGAGCTGTCACATGAGCCACATGCAGGCCGTACCGAGGCACCTTTATTTCCCTGGGTCACACAGGGTTTGGGTGGTGGGGCCTCTCCCACTCGGGGGGCCGCACACACCCAGGGCGGGGCCAAGACCAGAACAGGCACAAAGCCCAGGGCATGGCAGAGATCAAGGTGTGCCTGGTGGAAGGGAAGGCGCCAGCACCTCCAGCTGCACCCTGTGCCCAGCCCCAGGGCAGAGAGCCAGTAGGCTGGGCCTGCCCGCCTTCTACCACACAGCTCTAGCTGACAAGAAAACCCAGACAAAGGTGGGTGGCAGACACAGTCAGGGCCCACCCTGCCTGCCCTTAGAGGGTATATGACCCCTGCTGCAGGCACCTGGGAAGGTAGTGGCCACACGTCAGGAAGACAAATTCCTTAGCTTTCTGCTACTTGTGGGAACAGTGGGACAGGGTTGCCTTCCCAGCCAGGATGGGCAGTAGGCAACTGGCAGGGACTCCACCTGGTCACAGGGCTGCCTTCCCCGCCTGGCAGCCCCTTTGCTGCAGCTTCCGGATGAGTTCCAACAGGTTCATCTGTAGGGTCAGCTCCTGGGATGCAGAGGGGCCACTGTGAGGCCATGACACCCGGTCCCACCTGGGGCAAAGGCTCCAGGCAGAAGCCTCCTTTCCTAGGGGCCCGGAGGCAGGTGTCAGGGCCTAGGGTGTGCCAGGCAATGAGCCCAGAGGGCTGACTCCAGTGAAGCCTGGCCACAGCCTGCCAGGGGCTGGGATTCCACCACGCAGCAGGGCCCACAGCTGCCTGGGGCTGATGCACAGAGACATATGCAGGGAGCAGCAGCAGAGGGCCCTGCAGTGCGTGTCGGAGCAGGGGTCAGTGAGCACCTCCCCGGCAGCTTGCCCGCCTGTGGGCAGAGGCAACTCCACCGGCCTATGCACTGAACACAGCACAGAAACCCTTCTTGCAGCCTAAGCCCTCTCCCCGCGAGACCTACCCCCATACCGTGCCCAGGCAACCAGCCCCAAACCCCAGATGGAATCTGGCCTTTGGGGATTAGCATCCTCTGGGCTGTGCCCAGACAAGCCCAGGGTGCTGACCTGTGGGTTGGTGGTCACATAGAAGCCAGCGACCCCCGCCTTCTCCAGTGTGCTCTGCTGGTCCGCCACCTTCCGGTCTAGCTCCAGGATGATCTTCTGGTCCATTGCCCGCTGCTCCTCCCGGATCCGGTGCTCCATTGCCTGCCACGGTGAGGGCTGCTCAGGGGTATAGCTCGGGGGCTCGGCCCGACCCATCAATGCCCCAGATACAGGATCCCAGCCAGCCACCTCCCACCCTCCCAAAAGCTCAGGCTCCAAGACCACTGATGGCACCCTTACTGCCCACAGATAACACCTTGGGCCACAGCAAACCCTCCAGAGGGGCCTGGCTGCCTACCCTGCCCCCCCCCCCCCGCAGGCTCTTCCTCTAGGATCTCCTGCCCGGTGTCCTCCCTTGGCGTGCCAGGCCTTGCCCAGTGCCAACAGCTCAGGACCGCCATGAACTGGCCAGTCGCCCGTGCCACCCCTGCTCACTAGTGACCTGGCCACCACCCCACGGCCTTTGTGTGCACTGCTTCCCCACTGGGGTCACCCCAGACTCCAACTTGGCCCCTCCTCCCTGCACACCCAGCCTTACAGCTGCCTCGGGCCCTGCACACGTCTCCACATGCACCCCCACCACCTGTGGCTTCTGGGTTTCACGGAGGCTTCCTGGCTGTCCCTGAGCAGGATGGGCCCCTGCTGACTGTCCCTGTCACCTCACCATTGCCCTTGCACCTCCAGGGCCATGTGCACAATGGTTGCTACTC
This sequence comes from Phyllostomus hastatus, assembly GCF_019186645.2. Taxonomy (NCBI): domain Eukaryota; kingdom Metazoa; phylum Chordata; class Mammalia; order Chiroptera; family Phyllostomidae; genus Phyllostomus; species Phyllostomus hastatus. Next base: position 2,880,851 of record NW_025334027.1, read on the forward strand.
AGCACCTGCCCTGCACAGGCCCGGGCCACCAAGAGCTGCAGTCTCGGGGAACACCTGGAGGGGAATGCACTGTCTCTGCCCAGTCCTGGCACACCCCAACACCCCAGGTGAAAAGCTACATGCAAGGACTCACTGGAACTCCAGCAGCCCCCAAGCCACCCCGAGCCCCTCCACCATGCTTGTCGGCAGAGCCTGCACCCCTACCTCCTGCTCGCGCTGCTGAGCTGCCTGCAGCATGGGCAAGTTGTGGGGCCGGCAGGCCTGCTGGGCTTCCTGGTGCTTCTGGCGCAGGGCTTGCCTGAGCACTGGGTGGGAACAAGACCAGAGAGTCCATCAGGAGGCAGCAGGGACGAGATGGAGGGGCCCGGGAACACCTCCCATCTCAGCACCTGCCCCACCTTGGCACTGGGTTGAGGCCCAGGGCAGCCAGGCCAAAGGCATAGACATGAGGCCCCAACTGATGGCCCAGCCCACCCGAAGTCCTGCACCAGAAGCTGGGTGGTGCTCCGGAGGACTCCCAGCCACCCGGCCCCCTCAGCCTCGCCCTCACCCATGGCAGGGCCTTTCTCCAGCAGTGGGGCTCCAGGGGACCCAGGACGGGTCCTGGGGCATGAGAGGAGGTGAGGCAGGGCAGTGGCATGGGGGCAGGGCCGGGGCTGTAGCCTGGACTTGAGACCAGTGGGGTGGGAGACTTTGGTCTGGAGCCTTCTGGGTTCACATGGCCACTGGCTAGTGGTCCTGGGTGCGACCTGTGCATCATCCATGGGACATCCACGGAAATGTCTAGAAGACCACCCAGGTGAAGGGATAGGAGGGTGAGGAGAGGGGTCACTGCCCAAGGGAGTGTGGCACTGCTGCTCCCTACTTAGCAGCACCCTTCAGGTGGGCAGAGCCCCCACCCCACACAGCCCCCAGAGGGAGTAGGGTGGGCCCGGACCTGGGAAGCCCCAGGCCGGGATGAGCTGGGCAGTCTGTGTTGCCGGGACAGGGCCTCACCTGGGCCAGCAAGCAAAGCCCCTTGAGCCCCACTAAACCGTACCATTAACACAAGCACACGCCCACTGTTGGCAGCACCGAACTCTTCTGAAGGACGCGCAGCAAAGGGGCTAGAGAGTTATCTAAAAATCTCCACTGAGCGGAACCGAGCCCCAGGCTCGCCCAAGCAGCACGTACACTAAAACTGCAATGCTACAGAGATCAGCATGGCTCTTGCACAAGGATGGCACACGAATTCGTGAAGCACTCCGTGTCTTTAATACATACATACATACATAAATACAATGAAGTACAATTTATAAAAAAAAGAACCAAAGCTCTATGGAGAAATGGGGGGCTTCCCTTTCACAATTATTATTATTGAGTGCTCTACTTGCTCCCCCAACGACTAACCTCTGTGGAGGTAAACAAATATCACCAAAACCAGAGCAAGCACAACTTACTGACAGCAAGAGTGAGCCGCCACCGCGGCCTGCATTTGGCAGAGACTCGGCCAAAGGAGGGAGGAGTGGAAATGCTTCATGGTGGCCCAAGGGGAAGGTCCATCCCAATGGGAGGCTGGTCAGCTGGGGGACGCCGGAGGCGGGCTGACCAGAAGAGGGGCCGAGGCAGGGAAAGACAAGATGAGCCTGAACACCTTCCCCTACCAGAAAGCAAGGAAGCACTCAAAGAGTGATGGGGACACATCAAAAAAGACTCGGAAGCCAGGCTGAAGTTCCTCCACTGGCCACATGTGGCACGATTTGAGCATTAAAAAGATTAATGATCCCTGGCTGGCTGGCTCAGCTGACTGCAGCACTGACCCGCACACCACAGAGGCTGCGGGCTAGTGGTCAGGGCACATACCGAGCATGCGGGCTCTATTCCCGGTCGGGAAGCGGACGGGAAGCAACTGATCAATGTTTCTATTTTTCCCCCTTCCTCTTGCTAAATTTTTTTTTAATTTTTTAAAAAATATTTTATTTATTTTCTTAGAGAGGTGAAGGGAAGGAGAAAGAGAGAGAAACATCAATATGTGGTTGCCTCTCATGTGGCCCCCACTGTGGACCTGGCCCACAACCCAAGCATGTGCCCTGACTGGGAATCGAACCTGCGATGCTTTGGTTCGCAGCCTGTGCTCAATCTACTGAGCTACGCCAGCCAGGGCCCTCTTGCTAAATTAAAAAGAAATAATAATAATAATAGACATATCCTTGGGTGAGGATTAAAAAATGACAAAAATAAACTGTATTTTGGATCTGTATCTGTGAACGCACGCATCTTGTGCCCCAACAGAAACGTTTACAAAGACAGCCACGCACATGTGGAAGAGGTAACACCGATCCTACATAAACGCTTCTGGAAAACTGGAGAGGACACTTCGCAGCCCATCCCACGAAGCTAGCAGCCCCTGACACCAGACAGACCCCAGAAGAAGTACAGAGTAATGTCCACCATGGACAGAGGTGAAAATTCTTGAGAATTTAGCAAATCCCGTCCAATATAGACGAAAAGGATATACATCATGACCAAGCAGGATTTATTCCAGGAATATAGTTTAGCCCAGAAATTAAAAACTCAGTGCAACTCACCATAGCAACCAAAAAACTACTGATCACCTCAATAGATGCATAATAAGAATCTGATGAAACCATCACCCACTTCTGATAGAAACACAGGAATCCTGGGGCAGATGTACATCACCTGTCCCCCTAGAGTTGCCTTGCATCACTAAAAGAATTTCTGGCCAGGAACATTTACCCTGCATACCACCAGGCCCTACCTGCTGTTCTCTTCACAGGACACACAGAGGGCAGAGAGACAGGTTAAATGCCAGCCTGAAGCAGCAATATGACAGAGCCAGCGGGGGGACATGCTGCAGGTGGAAGGCCCTGGAGTCTTGAAAAAGTCAATGCTGCAATAAATGCTGGGGACGGTTCCAGAAGCCGAGAGACCAAAGTAACCAATGGCAATGCACAACCTACACTAAACCCTTACAAACAGACGATCTGAGACAAGTGGGGTCACGTGACTATGGACTGAAGGTCGGAAGACACCTGTGAATGATTAGTTTCTCAGGAGGCTACCCACTGTGGTCACACAGGACAGTGTTACTGTCCTGGACCACTGGCTCTCAATCCTGGGCTAAGGCTGACCCCCAAAGAGGTCTGAAGACATTTCTGGTTGTCATGACTCGCAGAGCGAGGGCCTGTCATCTACTGGTGGAAGCCAGGGATGCTTCTACACGTCCTGCTATGCACAGGACACAGTCTCACCACTAACAGTTGTCTAGCCACAAACATCGTCAGTGCTGTGGTTGAAAAGCGTGGTCTAGAGGAATTCTGACCACTCCTGGTGAGGCCCTACGATGCTGCAGAGATTTAGGGGTATAAAGAACTTTGGCAGAATGTTAATTATTGAATCTGGCTGGAGCACATATGGGTGTTCATTATACTATTGTTTCAGTGTTTCTAGATGTTTTAAGTTTTTTACAAATAAGACGAGGAACGATAAAATAATAAAAGTGGGAAATCTGATGGGGCAGGGAATGCTGCCCAGAATACCTTGCAGGAAGGGGCTTGGGAGCACCCCCCACACCCCGTGCCCAGTGAGGATGCCTGGGAGAGGCCGAGACTCACGGGGCTTTGGCCCACCGTGTGGCTAAGTTTTGGGGTCCCAAAGGGTGCCACAGGACACAGAGCACGGGAATCCGATGTACAGCTGGTGGGGGGTTCTGCACCACAGGAGAGGAAGCTGACCAGAAAGGGCGCTACACAGCTGTCAACACTTCAGGGCATCCTTGGAGGCGGCCAAGTGCTAGGCGGACCGTCGCCACCAGGATCTGCTCCAGTGTTTGGCCATCCTGCCTGGATCGGGGTGGGAGCACGGAAAAGCCCGAGGAAGAAGTTGCAAGTGTTATGCTAAAAGGAGATCAGTGCAACTGAGAAAATGAAGCTGGCTTGGCCCATTTGTCACCAAAAAAGCCCTAGCAAAGCCTCCGCGCCCTTGATCTGGTCAATTTTAAGAACTTCTTTCGAACGACACCCAGGGAAGGGCTCGGCTCTCAGAGACCGAGAGCTACCAGGCTGACCTCCCGCAGGAGGAGCGTGCGTCGTCCCACCGCCCCCCTACCCCGCCCCGCGCACCTCGGTGCTCGTTCTGCAGCCGCAGGCGCTGGTTGTATAGGCTCTTCTCGGTGAGGTGTTGGATCTCCAGTAGCCCCTGAACGATCTCGAACACGGTGCCGTCGAGGAGCGCCAGGGCCAGGTCGCTGAGCGTGGTGTAGGACAGGCGCTGTTGGAAAGAGCTGCGGGCAGGGGGGCGCGGTGAGCTCGGGCAGGACCTGGAGCGGCCTCACCCGCCGCGCCGCGGCCGCGTACCTGGGCAGCTCCTTGACCAGGCTCTGCAGCGCAGAGAGGAGCTGATAGTGCCGCTCCTGCTGCCGAGTCCCATCCACCGCCTCCTCGAAGGCCCCCGCGTAGCGATCCATATCCCCTTCAACCTTTCACCTCACAAGTCGCAGAGCAGAGCAAAGAACCCCACCGCTACGTCCCTCCCGAGCGCGGAGCGTCCCGCCCCCTTTTACGACAGTTCTGGGCAGGTCGCACCCAGCTTTCTGCGTCCGCCAAAACGAGGCTCGCCCCGCCCCTCCGCGGAAGCGCCTAGGAGGGTCTCGCATTGTCTACGCCCCTTACCCTGCCGTCCCGCCCACGCAACCACAGGGGCGTGACTCTACAGTCTAGAGCTCACGAGATTTCCAAGCTACTCGCAAGCATGTGTTCCCAGCTTCTGCCCTCTCAGCTTGCTTCCTCTGCACAGTTTATCTCCTAGCTGGGTTTTGCAGTGCGGCGGCCTCGTCGGGCGCCAGCATGCGACTGTGGGGGCGGCTTGAGAATCCTGCGGCCCCAACCCGGTGGCTCCCTGCGGAAAGTGCTTGAGTCACTAAGCCCCCTGAGCTCCACCAGTTTGAAGCGGTGTGACCTTGAGCCGCTTTTGCCACCTTTGGGCTCAGTCTTCCTGTCTTTCACTCGTGGGAGGCTTGCCTGGGACCCTTGTCAAGTGACTTCCCACCACACCTTCTGTCTCCAGGCACGGCTTGTGCCGTGGAAGTGATGGAGGAATTTAAGAGCTAGAGGTTTTAGCTGTAGTTCTCCTTGATAGACTTAGGTGAATAATGCGGGTGGAAAGCTGATTTTCCAGGAACTAGTCACAAGCAATTCTGCCTTTGGTAGGGGGTGGGGGTGGGGTTGGGGGGTCTGCAAGTGAGGGAGATGTTATCTGAGCCATTGTGTTCCAGGGAGGGAAAGTCAGAAAGATAAAGAATTGACCGGCAGATAAAAACTAGGAAAATTGTCCTTGACGGCAACTCTTATCTGATTAACCTTTTTTTCCAAACCCCATGCCTACCCTTTTCTTCTTCTTTATAACTGGAGATGAAATGTTAAGACAATTTTGGGCATACATAACCTGCTGTCTTCTCAGATCCCTGGCATCTGAATAAAGTGCCCATAAAGATTTAATCCTTGTCTCTACTTACTGGTTCTAGTAGTGACAGGTGGCACTAACGTGGTTTCTGCAGCCCACCCCCCACCCCCTTTTCAGAGGCAATGCCTGGCATTCAACTGCCATCCGCAGCCCCTCATTCTGCCCTTGACAATAAATTATTGGAAACCCCCGATTACACTTTTTATAAAAGATAAAAACCTACCAAAAAGTTGGACTGCTGAATATTCTAATGGGCTCCTGGGGGCAGGAGACAGGGATTTCCTGCCTTAGAGAGAACAAGCCTTGTCATGGGAGAGGGACCGGGGGAGGCAGGTCTGCCCCCTCACCGTCCGGGATGTGTGAGTTCTGGACTTTGTGTGGGAAAGAATTCAACACAGAGTCCAGGGGCTTTTGAGAGTGTTTATTGAAGCTGGGGACAGTGAGACAAAGGATGGGCTTAGGACAGAAGGAGCAAGATCACAGCAACAAACGTGAGCCCTGGCTGGGCTGCCTAGACTTGGGAAAGGAAACCACAGCAACAGGAGTGAGCCTCATTAAACCTTTTGGGTCTGTGTTTCTATTTTAAAAAATACCTAGTAGAGTCTGGGCTAAAAATTTGCTTTGAAGAAAGAAAAAGAAGTGAAAGGAACCTTGTGAGTAATGCTTGGTCTGATTCGTGGGAGACACTGTTGTACAAACGTGTAATTGGTTTTTCAGTGTGCACTGTGGGTGTTTCTGTAGTTAGAAACCGTCCTCTGATGCTCAGGTGTTTGCTGTATAAATGATACCTTGCTGGCTGAGCAGATTTTCTTGAAATAAGGTCAGCCGACTCACAGCACTGCCTCCCTTGGGCAGGCAGAGAACATTTTCTATCTTTTACAAAGTGAAAAGTTTATTTATGTTCCTGTTGCTAAAGCTACAGCTCCGGCAAAAGTGGGCGCATCTGTGCTGCGGAAAATAGGCTACATGCTAGGGGGCCTTGTCCTGCATTCTCCGAACAGGTTAACACCATCAGGCCTTACCCTCTCCTCCTGGAGGTTGGCAAGGTCACAATGCTCTGGAAAAAAGATAGGGGAGACTCTGCAAGCTCGCTGGCCAGATGCAGAGTATAACCCTTTGGGCTGTGGACCTGGTCGCTGAAGTGTTTGGTAATGAGGGGCAAGTGGTCTTTGCTGTACCAGAGACCCCTGATGAGTTTGCACTGATGGTTGGTTAGAGATTAAGCAGGGGACCCCTAACGCTGAGGAAAGCACTCCATGGTTGGTACTCACCATCCTGTGCCATGGGGAAAGTGAAACTATTTCACTCCAACTGGTAATGAAACTCTTCCTGGGGCTCACTGACGTCAGTAACACAGAGATGTGCTGAGTTCTGCACTTAGAGGCAGCAGGGAAGGAGGGAAAGGGTAGAAGGCTTGGCTCCCCTGCAGCACAGAAGGAGTCTGCCTGTCCGCTAGACGACAAGAAGTGGACCTCACTTGGTTGCCTAATGATCACCCTATTCTCCCTGTCCACCTGGCCATGAGCACTGTGCCAATGACGTGGGCCTGGAGGAGGAATTAGCAAAGAGCATGTGGGACTCATCATAAGTGGTGTTTACACCCACAACGACACTATGCCCCCCCCCACACTGCATTTCTGTTATCGCATACGTGCCTGTGGACAGTGGTAGGGGGATGTTGCTTTCCCAGAGCCTCTGTAACCAGGCCTGGCTTTATAATGGAAACATGAGTGCCCAGAAGATGAGATGGTCACTGGATTAGTGTGCTTGGGCTGTCGGAACAAAGTACTGCACAGACTGTGTTATTTAAACCACAGAAACTTATTTGCTCACAGGTCTGGAGTCTGTAAGCCCGAGATCACGATGTCTGATGGGTTGTTTTCTCCCGGGGCCTCTCTCCTCGGCCTGCAGATAACCACCTTCTTGCTGTGTCCTCACATGATCTTCTCTCTGTGTCCCGTGTCTGCGTGCTGATCTCTTCTCACAAGGACATCAGCCATATTGGATTAGGTTCCACCCTGAGGACTCATTTAAGGTAATTACATCCTTCAAAGGCCCTGTCTCCAAATACAGTCATGTGGGGTTGCTGTAGTTTTCCACCGACCTTGATCCAGGACGTGGTTACACTGGGAGATGGCCGAACAGGTCTCCTGCAGCCCGGACACACTCTTCCTTGGCTCCACTGCTGAGCAGAGTCCGATTTCCCATTGGTAGGTGAGGTTAGCACTGTAACCTCCTCCTTTGCTTATTCATAGGTATGAGGAGCCCCAAATGGCCAAGTGGCAGCCTTGACTTCCTATTCAAGAGAATCACTGTTGTGGCCCCTCCTGGAAGCCTCTCTCCCTCTGTAAGTCAGTCCTTCAGGCAGCAGAACATAGAGTTTGTGAGACATGGGCATGGTGCTGCTACTTATCCACCCTTGATGTCTGGATCCATGGAGCCTGGCTATCAGAAATACAGCTCCCAGACTGGACACTGCTTCAGAGCTTGTGCAGCCTTCTGGAGAACCTGGCAGCAGCCCCACGAGGTAGTGCTCCCTGGCTGGTGCTGTAGCCGAGTCTTCAAAAGGCCATTCTGCTGCACCATGAAGCCAGTTGGTGGGGGACATGGCAAGCCTAGTGGATTCCAGAGCATGGCTCCATTGCTGTGCACCCTCTGCTTCGAGGGGAGTTCCTGGATTAGAAACAATGCTGTGTGGAATAGCAGGATGGTGAATAAGGTACCCTGCAAGTCCATGGGTAGTAATTCTGGCAGTAGCATTGTGTGCAGGGGAGGAAAGTCCATATCCAGAGTAAGCATGTATTCCAGTAAGAAGAAAACGCTGCCCTTTCCATTTGGAAGGGCTCCAGTGCAGTCACCCTGCCGCCAGGTAGCTAGCTGGAGGATCACCCCATACTGGGGACTCAGTGTTGGTCTCAGCCATGGTGGGTGAAGCCAGGTCTGCCCTGGTGAGTGGAAGTGCATGTTGCTGAGCTCATGCATGACCTCCATCCCTGCCACCGTGACCACTTTGTTCATGAGCCCATTGGGTGATGGCAGTAAGTCATGGGGTAGCATAGTGACAATAGTAGATAATAGTGTATTGCATATTTGAAAGTAGATCTTGAAAGTTCTCATCATAATTTTGTAACAGAATGACTCTGTCCTTGCAGATAGCCTCCCAGGCTCTGTCGCAGACACTGGGCTGGATTGGATCCCACTCGCATTTCCACCGGAGCTAGAGAAGAAAGCTACATAAAGTGGCCGCCAGGTGGCGTGCAGCACGGCGCGCGGACCGCACAGGGAAGGGCCTGGATCCCCAGGCCTGCTGGAGCGCGCAGCTGCGCCCTGGGAGCCTGGCCTTCTTGCAGTCCTGCCCCAGAACTATATGGTGGGAAAGAAGACAAAGAGGTGGTGCGAAGTCCCCTGCCGGCCTCGTCTTGGCCGAAGCTCCAGGGAGGGGCCTTGGAAATATTTGGGGAAGTCCCGACCACCGGGCATCACTCACACCCACACTTGGGATGGGCTCTCTACACAGATGTATCCGTCCAGCCCGCGCTGGTTCCCTTGTCCAGAGTGGGACTAGGAAAAATTAGTGAGAGTCCCGTCCTCTGGAGACGCCCTTCCGAACCATCCAGCGGGAAGGAGCAGGTCTGGTCTCTGAAGCAGAACTTGGAAAAACTCCTTGGAGGCGCCTCCGACAGCCGGAACACTTGTGGGAAGGTGCCCAGGAGCGGGAATCCTCTCCGTTTAACCCTTGACACCCCTGTCAATCCCACAGGGTACGGGCACCTGCGTGCTGGTCAACCCCCAACCCCGGCAGCCTCATAATCTAGCCCGGGAGAGCGGCGATGGAAACCCCTGGATGTTTAAGCTCAGCGAACAGATGATGCGGCTGACGACCTGGCATCACCAGGATGATCCCGCTAAGGTCGCCGGCCTCCTGGAAGTAGGCAGCTGACACCAGGGCCACATCCCATCCGTTGCATATTTCGAGGGAGCTCCGGAGGGAAGACACTACATAAAAGTGGCCGCCAGATGGCGCCCGACAACTGGCACGAAAGCCAGCAGGACCCATCCCAACGCACGGGCTGACTGGCGAGGGCGCTCTGCGGGCCACCCGGACACCGGATCTCCTCTCAGTCCACCTAGGATCGGGTCTCCCCGCCCGGGGCGGGTGGCCCGTGGCATTAACCACGAAGCTCCCAGCTGGTAGGGCATGACCCCGACAGCAGAATGGAAATTTGAAAATGTTTATGGGTTGCTGACAGGAATGGGTTAGAATTCCCCCCACATGACTCCCAGCTGGCGCTGGCCGTTTCTGGGCTCTGGAGAGGACTGGCAATTCCCCTAGACGCCCAGTTCAGGCTTCCCAGAGCTTCTCCCCGGCCCCAGAGTGGGCTTCATCAGTTCTTTAGGGACTTGGCGGGGCGGGGCTGTAAAACTGAAACCTTGGAAGTACTCAGAAACACTTGAATAAAGTTAAAAACAAAATTGATCTCTGCCTATACTACAAGCAAAGTCAAATGGCAACACATGGGGAACATGTGTGCAAACACACGTGCAATATGATTATTGATTTCAGCGTTACTTATTATAATAATAGAAAACTGGGAAAAAATAGTCATTAAGAGGGACCAGGTTAAGTAGATTCCTGTGCTTCAGTACAATGCAACAGTATGGATTTGGGTTCTGGTTCATTGTTATTTTTACTTTTAAAATGAAACAGATCAATAGGTACCGACATAGAAAGGTATTGGTGATGGGCTGTTAAATGAAAAACAACAACAAAAATGACAACAACAACAAGAAGTTGTAGAGCTCTTAAAAGTGAAAATATGCACTTTCTTTTAAAAATACTTATAAGGAAAGGCAAATGAGTTAGAATAACAATTTTGCAAAACCAGAATAAAACTTCCCCTATTTTAACAGTTATTATGGAGCCAAGAATTCTGTGCAATGTTGGCGGAGGTACAGACAGGTCGGTCAATGGAACAGAGTAGAGACCCAAACAAAGAAGCCCAGCTGATTTTAGCGGATGTGCAAGGATGTGCAAAGCAATTCATAGGAGAAAAGACGGCCTTTCCATTGAGTGGGAGTGGGGCCATCAGATATCCACAGGCAAACAAAACAAAAAGCCCTCGACGTAAACACCTACACCTCACAGCTCATGAAAACATTAACTCCAAGTGCTTACATATAAGCACATAAAATGCTTATATGTAAAATGCAAAACACTGGGGAAAACTCTGTAAGAAAAACTGGGGCTCTAGCGCCAGGCACAGGGACTTTAGACTCGAACCCCCACATGTGATCTATCTAAAAAGAAATGAATAAATTATAATTTACTAAAATTTAAAACCTAGGCTCTGTGACAAATGAAATGACAAAGTGCACACTGGGTGGAAATATTTGCAAACCACGTATCCAGTCAGGGGGCAGTGTCCGAAGGTTTGAGACTCCTCAAAACGTGGCAGTGAAAACAAACAACGCTGTTACAATGGGCGACGGACATGAACAGGTGTTTCACTGAGGAGAACGTACAGATGGCAGAGAAGCGGATGGAAACGTTGAAAGCATAGTGAGATAGTCTGACGCACATATCAGAAACCCTTAAAATAAATGTAAGGACAGTCAGTCCTGCATGCTGGTGAGGATGTGGAGAAACCAGTCACTCACGAGTTGATGGCGGTGATGTAAAATGATATAGCTGCTCTGGAAAACAGTATGGCATTAGGAAAAAGAGAGAAAGCAGACAACAATAACAAAAGCATGCTGTCATTACACATCCCAGCAACACAACCCCTCGGGGCGTTTATCCCAGAGAAATGAAACCTGTGCCATAAAGGGCTGACTCTGCAGGTCTGGGACGTGCAGCACTTGCACGTTATAAAGAAAGGTCTGACCGGCTTGGCTCCAGAAGGAAACCTGCAAGCCCTTGGAACATCCTGCCTGGTAAGTGTCTTAGGTCAGCCAGGCCTTGGGTAGTTTGGGCCGACAATATGATATATGGTGGGGCAGGCTGGGCTGGGGGCCTGCGGGCCGTGTGGTGGTGTCGGTTTGACCTCCAGGAAGTCAGCTCAGTGGAGTCCTGTGAGCCCCCCAGGGAGTTCAGCATCACGCTCTGGAGGACCCTCCCTTGGGACTGACACCACTATGTTCACTCAAAGAGTCTCGGGCCGAAAGTTCGTAGCAGCTCTGTTTTTCACAGCTCAAACTGGGGGGGAAAACAAAAACAAAGTGGTTTAAGGAGTGAGGCAGGTGTTGTTTGTCTTGGAAAAGGAGAGAAGTGTTTGGAGGTACCTGCCAGAGGGAAGATAACGAACAGTCCCAGGCAGTGGACCATCTGTGACATGGGGAGATGACGTGGGCTGAGAAAATGCTTCTGGGCCAGGGAACGGGTCCCTCGGCCAACAGTGTCATTGTCCTTTTGGGTGTTATGTGTGGGGCTCGGCCAAGATGAGCAAGAAGGAGACGGAGATTTTGGAGCTGGACCCTTTGTGCTGTGTCAGGTCTAGGAGGCATCCGGGTTAGAAAAGAAAACCAGTGTGGTGGGTGGAGATCTAGTTCCAGATGGAGAACAAATCTGGGGTGTGTGAGCATTGCATTCATCGTGAACGCCATAGAGACGGACAAAGACTAACTGGAACTTTAAGAAAACATAACCAGTTGGGAGAGTCTGTGGGAGGCTGTAGGACTTTAATGGAAGCTCTCGCACTCTGCCTAATTGTGAAAACGCTACATCCAAGAACCAAGCAGTAAAAACCGTTTCTAATAAAGCTCTATGGTTCTAATGTCCCCTTGCCTCAGCTGCCATTTTCCCTTATGTAAGCACCCCTCCATTTGGCACCCAGGTGAGAATGCACACACGGCTTGCCATGTCTGCTTGTCCGGGGTTGCAACCCTTTCTTTTTCCCACATATGTCCTTTTTGGTGATGAAACCCCTTCCTTACAGTAGTAGCCTTGGTACCCTTGAACTACCCTTCTCGTCAGTACGATGCTGCTCCTTCCACGTGTGTGTCCGCAAGGTGGTAAGTGTGAGGAAGCCCTTACTGCCCTTTGCTGCCTTGTTTCTGGTGCTGAGACACACTTGGAAACTATCCAGTTTTAGGGAAGGGTTGGAGAAATATAAGCAAAGCAAAATGCATAAACTCAGTACTTTACACAACTCTCCCCATATCCAAAAAAAGTATGAATACTCTTGACAGAGGGTTTCTGTGAGGACACCCCACATTCTAGCCTCTGCTCAGAGTGGGTCCCCTTCTTCTGACCACACGAGTCTTCACCCCCCTCCTCTCCACATGGGTTGCTCTGGTTGCAGGTTCACCTTCCTGCCTACGCAAGGGGCAGTTTTGGAGGAAGTATCCCTCAAAATTGGAGCTATCCTACACAGAAGAGAGCGCCTTCAGCAGAGCAGTTCGGAGTAACCTTTGGCTCTCAAGATCTGGATCCCTTCCAAGTCTCCCTGCCAGCGGGGAGTGTAATATGATTCTTCTTTCTCCCTGATTCTTCTAACTGTAACACACACACACACACACACACACACACACACACACACACACACTTAGAGACAGTAAAGTCTAAATTTACTATAAAGAATAGAAGGATCTCCCCAAATGTCCCATAGTGTACCTTCAGGTCAGGATAGAGGTAGCAGGTAACATACTCACATACATCCACGGAGCTTCTCCTTTTGCTTTCAGCCTTACTATCCAGAGCCCCTAACTTGACCCAATTACAAGACTGCTTACCCCATGATTACTATCCCAAGGCCAAAGAGTTCTAAAATTGAAACAAAATATTTTAGTTTCGATTTATCTTTACATTTCAGACCCTGGCCAGGTGGCCCTGTTGGTTGAAGTGTCATCCCGTGCACCGAAATGTTGTAGGGCACATACCTAGGTTATGGGTTTGGTGCCCAACAAGGGCAAGCACAGGAGGCAACTGGTCAATATTTCTCTCTCACACCAGTGTTTCTCTCTCTGTCGCTCTCTGCTTCTGTCTGTCTCTGTCCCCATCCTCTCCCTCTAAAATAAAAAAAAATTTCAGACCACATAAGGGGCTCTTGGGTGAAGCCTTCTCTTTTGTGTATATTTATGTGTATGAAAGAGATGATTTATGATCTTTCCAGACAAGCAATCTCTCTGGGAACTGGGAGACGATCTTACCTATGGTCCAAGGCTGCTCCCATAACTGAAGAAAACCACATTCACTCTTGTGGACCTTCATATCACCACTTGCCCTACCTCCCAGCCAGAAGTGTCACTCGGATGAGCCCATTCAGCCTACCAAGAAAAGGACGGAAGGCATGGGACCTTGTCTTACTCATCTCTTGGGCCCACATTAGAGTCAAGTAAGTAATAGCCACTTAATCAATGCTAAATTGCATGCAATGAACCCATTTATGTAGTATAAAATATATACTATTATATGCACATCCTCAAGAAGAGTATAAACAAGAGACTTCCAACTATTAAAGTGGAGAGAAGACCCTATTAGAGAAAAAATGAAAATTCCCCCATCTGTAGATAAAAAGATACAATGATGCTTCTCAGTAATTAACTGATATAAACAGAACCCTCACAAAAGCACTCTTTTCAGGGTTTTACCCAGGGCAAGTTTAACGTCCTTGTTCCTCAAACTGTAGATCAAAGGGTTGAGCATGGGAACCACGTTGGTGTAGAAGACGGAAGCATACTTGCTCTGGTCCACAGACCCAGGGAGAGAGGTTGCTAGGTAGGTAAATGCCCCTGACCCAAAAAACAGAGCCACAGCAAGGACGTGGGAGCTGCATGTGCTGAAGGCTTTGGCCCTTCCCTCTGCAGAAGGGATACGGAGGATACTGTGGAGAATCAAAGTGTAAGAGATGAAGATGCTAACGCTAGATGTCGAGATGACCACTCCAACAACAACAGAAAACACCAGCCCATTGGACCGGGTGCTGGTGCAGGAGAGCTGCAGGAGGGGGAGTACTTCGCACAGGTAATGGTTGATGACGTTGGAGTCGCAGAAGCTCAGTCTCAGCATGCTTCCAGTGTGGGCCATGGCCCCCGCGAACCCTGCCATGTAGGAAATGAACATCAGCAGAGCACAGACCTGGGGGGACATGGTGACCGTGTACAGCAGAGGCTTGCAGATAGCCACATAGCGGTCATACGCCATGGCTACCAGCACGTAGCACTCAGAACTGACAAAGAAACAGAAGAAAAATAGTTGAGTCATGCATCCCGAGAAAGAGATGATATTTTCTGACACAAAATCATTCAGCATTTTGGGGGTAAAGACGCAAGAGTAACAGAGATCTACAAAAGACAAGTTGAAAAGGAAAAAGTACATTGGAGTGTGAAGGCTAGAATTCAGCCCAATTAGGGTGATCAAGCCGAAGTTGCCCACCATGGTAAACACATAGATCCCTAAGAACAGGAGGAACAGGGGGACATGGAGCTCTGACTGTTCTGAGAATCCCACAAAAATAAATTCAGTCACTGAGGAGCTATTTCTCGGAGTCATTCTCTTCTGAGGGGTGCTCTGTGGAAACAAGGGAAAAATACATCAATTGATGATCGGCAGGAGCATGGATGATGAGAGAGATGAGATGGAGCTGGCTGCCCTCCCTTGCACCTTGCTTCCTACAAGCGTGAAACCAGCTCAAAATGGTTCTCCCCTGTCTGATGAGGTGCTCAGTTGTTATTCAGAGACCACAGACCAAAACCACAAGTTGCAGCTGGAGCATGCGTAGATGGGAGAACTCTGGCCTCCAGCTGCACCTGGAACCAAAGCCCCCAACCCCTGCCCGACCCCATAGAACCGAAGGACCAGGACATAACTGGAACTTGGTCTGTTGTCCAGGAAGATCTGGTGTTGATGCCCCTTCACCATGTGTGGCCAAGTTCCAAGGTCCTCCAAGAATACTCGCTCCACCAGCACTTCTGCACACCTGTTCCCCTTAGCCCCTTAAAAACCCTTTGCCTAGTCAATCAAGCAAGATGGATTTGAGGCACCAGTAGGTCTCCCATCTGCTTGCTTGGTACCTTTTCGATCAATAAACCCTTACTTACGTCAAACCCTGATGTTTTGACTTTTGGTTTTTGGAAGCATCGGGCACACAGGCTGGTTCAGTAACACTCCCTGATGCCCCCACCTGAGCACTGTCATGTGCCTGTGACTGAGTCTCAGTGCCCCTGGGCTGACCCTGAATCTTGGCTAGAGTCCGTGAGCATGTGTGGCAAGAATTCCATCCCTTCCTCAGAGATGAGAAGATTGAATACCTGTGTTGGCTGCCCAAGGAGTCTCAGAAAGACAGCCCAGGAGCCGGGAGTACAACCTGAAGCCCACTGCCTCAGGATGTGCTGAGAGCTCTCGTGTACCCCACTGTCTCCACCCACCCTTTGCCTCCTTCCCCTGCCAGCTACGGGGTCCTGTCCCCCACCCACCCCCTGGGGAGAAAGCCAGCAGTGTCCCTTGCTGTCTCTGCTCATCCTACCTTCATCTTCTAAGCCCCCTCATTCCATCTTTTCAAAGTCAGTGTTGAGAGCAGAGGGGAGATCAATATACCCCAGACCTCTTGGTTATGGGTTTACAAGAAATTCATCAGAGAAGATGGGATTCAGGCATTCACCTCCCTTCCCTCTGGTTCCCTCAGTGCTGGGTTGCCTGCATCTCTTCTTCCATCAGCCCACCAGAGAGAATGGTGTTAGTGCGTGAAGCAGACAGCCTCGTGTCAACACTGCTGACTCCCCTGGTGCTGAGGACCGGGGCTTCTGCAGATCCCAGTCTCCAGGTGCTCTAGGAATAGACCAAGATTTCTGTCTGTGGATATTCTCAGATGGTCTGCATTGACTTCAGGAGAAAAAGTAGCAATGCTCATTTTCCCCAGAACCCCAGCTAGCATATCATGAAGAACTCGATGATGCTCTTTGGTGATCTCGGGACCTCATTAGGCGCCATTTCCTCTAGGAATTTTTCAGACTGTCCCTGCAGGGAAGGTATTGCACTCGTTGCTTAGGGCGAGGAAGATGATTCTTACCCAGCATCTTGGGACTCTGGTGAGCCATTCAAAGTTTCCTTTTACTCCAGAGATTTCAGGACTTCTGGTGTGAGGTTGGGTACCTCATTTTTCCTCTCTTTCATTAACTTGGACACCTGAGCTTGACTTTAAGGAAGAGTGGCTCCAAACTTATTTTGGCTACCATTTCAAAATTTTCAAAGGGAGATTTGAAAATAATACAAAAAAAAAAGTTAGACCAGAGTTGTAGGTGCTACAGAAAGAGCACCTCAGACAACAGGCTTCTAGCACCTTGAGCTGCTCAGAGCAGTAAAGACACTCCTCCCCCCACCCCCCGCCCCTGCCATCTGCTCTCAGCTCTGCCAAGGGCCACAGACAGGCCTTTGCTATATATGAGAAGGTCAAAATACGACACTGATATGTAAGAAAGCACACACACTCACCTGCATCAATTTACTTTATAGATACGTGCAGGCTTTGGGGGTAACAGGGGTTATACCTGAAGTTTCCAGTCCCATGATCCTCCAGTGACAAAGCTGCTCTCCCTACGATCTGCTACATGAATGTTCTATGAAACACTCAAAGACGCATGAGCAACTGCATTTATAAGTTTCCACTGAGGTTTATTTTCATGCCCTATCACTATAATTATTAGTAGCACACCCTATCACTCTTAAGTGTCTGGGTTCTGATAACAAGTTATGTAGTCACCTTCCTGGAATCAGCATAAGTAGCTACTCAGACCCTCTGGCCTCTGCTATTTCCTGACCCACTGACCTCCACCTCAGTTCCGACCATGGGAATCTCTGTCTTTACCCGCCTTGCCCTCTGAGTTCTCATTAACTGAACCCACTCTCCCTGGCCAACCAATATTATCTTGTCAGTAAATTAGGCTTTAAAAATGGGTAGAGCATTAACAGCAAGCTGTTTCTGGTTTTATGTAGCCCAAAACCCTGAAGCAAAGAATTATAAACACTAGCTACTAGATAATAAATCATAGGATATTAAGAAAATAGAATTCCATGTAGCTATGACACTTAATAGCATAGAACCTATTACAAACCTATTGTCACAAACCTATTATGGAACAAAAGAAGCCAACCACAAAAATCATACTTAATGATTTCATTTGTATAAAGTTCAAAAACCAGGAAACCAGTTTTTGGTGTTAGAAGTCAGATAGCAGTTATTTGTGGTTGGGCAGCTGTTTCCAGCAATCTTACAAATTTTGTATTCAGAAAATCTCTACTGAAAGAACAAAACTGAGAATTCTGGATAAGATATAAAAGTCATTTATTTGTTCATGTTTGAGTTGGCAGAAACAAAGTGAATTCTCAAGAGAGCAAAAGAGAAAAGATTTAAAAGTAAGAATCCAGACGGAAGCACAAGCAGTGAACTTGGGTTTGTCCTTGGGGAACTAGTGGAGTCCCTGTGGCTCAAAGTCAGGGTTTAATTGGGCTGTCTATGCAGGACATGAGAGAGACAGTCTGGGACTCAAAAGGTGGGGCGTTTGGAACCATTACTGGCTCAGCATACTGAATCCCAAAGGGAAACATCTTCCATGGCTACATTAGGGGAAGAAAAAACCCCACAGAAGGCGGCAAAGAAGGCGTCTGAGTTGGCATTGGCTGTAGAAGGGCAGGAAAAGAAAAAATATCCCCTATGAATTTCTAACCACCTCTGTGTTTCAGATAAAACAATTAATATTATACATGTAACAAAAGAAAAAAGAAAAGAAAAGAGAAAGAAAAAAACAAACTCCTCTCTGGAGAATAAAATTTAAATCCAGGTATCAAATAATTTTTTCCAGGTAACCATTCAAGGATCATGAACTCTTTGTCTTTTTTTAAATCCTCACCCAAGGATATGCTTTTAAGTTGGTTTTAGATAGAGAGGAAGGGTGTGTGTGTGTGTGTGTGTGTGTGTGTGTGTGTGTGGAGAGAGAGAGAGAGAGAGAGAGAGAGAGAGAGAGGCATTGATTGGTGGCTTCCCATATGCATCCCAACAGGGAAACCTGCAACCTACATATGTGCTCTGATCGAGGATCAAACAGGCAACCTTTTGGAGCATAGGACAATGCTCAACCAACTGAGATGCCCAGCCAGGGCAAATCATGAGCTCTTAATGGAAACCACTAGACAAGAACAAAATAAAATGATAGGAAAGAGAATCACCATGCAAGATGAACCACAAGCTACAGAATCAGACCTGCAAAATTACTAGGCTTATCAGGGACAGAATACAAAATAAATGTACTCAAAGAAAAAAAAAAGAATAACTCGAAAGTACAATAAAAAACAATAAAATTAAGAAGGCAGATTAAAAAAATCAAATATAACTTTTAGAAATAAAAATAATAGTTGAAATTAAAAACTCTCTGAATATGTTAAATGGTCTATGAGACACAGGTGAACAGAAACTAAATAAACTGGAGAGTAGATCTAAAGAAATTATCCAGAAGTCAGTATCAGCTGAAGAGGGGTGGGGAGAGACTGTAAATTAGAAATAGAGAAATAGAGAAGATCAAACACATATGGAGAGAGGCTTTACCACATTCTAGGCCCTGCAGTTTGCTTTAGGAATAAAGCAACAGTCACAACTAACATAACTCCTGACCTTTCAAATGTATAACCTAGGTGGAGAAACCTGGACTAAGCAGATGCCTACAGATAACTCATTAGGAATACAGTAAGTGTGCTAAAAGAGGTTTTGGGGTGCTATGAAACCATTTAATGGGGTGTCCTACTAAGTCTGGAAAGTCAGGGAAGGCCTCCCTGAGGAAGTGAAATTCATATTTAAAACTAAAAAGTAAGGAGGGGTAATACTTGTTCAAACTAAAATGTAAGTAGGGATAAAAAGAGATTCTTGTCTGTGACTGTCCAGCATTGAACCTCCAACTGCGCCGGGGAAGGACTGAACCTCCCTGGGAATCTGGTCTTGCATGAGCCTCGGTGGGAGTCAGGACTTGGCCTCCTCCTGTGAAATCTGTCCAGAGAACGTAAGACCTGCACTCAGCTAGCCATATTCCCATGCAGGACTCTGGCTGTGGGACAAGTGACACAAAGAAACAGAAACAATTTCCATTTCATTTTGCAAAGACAAAGGACCTACCAGTCGGTGACACATGTTGGGTGGGTGTCGGTGGGACCAGCGGGACTGGGCAGCACAGCCTGACCAGCTGGGTCCCTGGTGCAAGTTGGCCGCAATTCCACCACCTGGCTCCCTCTAAACCCTTCCTGGCTCGGAGAGCTGGTTCCTCCGCTTGCTCTAAGAGTCTGTGAACCAGAAGTCCCATTTCTTGCCAATTAACACTTTTTTTTTGTCCAAAATTAACCAGAATCAACTCCTGCTGTTTGCAGTAAACAGCCCTGGATGGTATAATAGAGTCTGGAGATACAGGGGGCTGTGGGCAGGGAGTGGAAATGGGGAATCATTCCAGCCTATGGGGCAACTTTCTCATAGCCCTGTGATGAAGGCAGGCACACCTGCCAAAGTTGCCTTCTTAAAGGGTATAACCAACCCTACCCCCGAGTTCTGCTCTATTTTAAACAATCTTCCTCTTCCAAGGAAATGTTGTTTGGAGATAAAACAGATAAACATTCCTAATTTCAGAGACCATTCTTTACAGTCCTGCACAAAAATTTTAAAACAGCCCGCTCTTTGATGACTCCTCTTTTCTTTAATAAGCCAAATTATGCTGGTTGGTAGAATGACTAAGTTTCTAGGCTGGGTAAACAGGGATGCATTCAATGAATTATCTGGCTAGCTTTTTTAATGCAATGTGAGCCATACCCATAATAATAATAATAACAACAATAATAATAAACATTGAAGGAACTAAGACAATAATTATTTTTATTAATGGTTAAGAGCTAGTGTATAATTAGTTGGTCAATGTTACAGTAGGGTTCTATTTTTTAAATTTTATTTATTTGTTTTTAGAGAGGGGAAAGGAAGGAGAAAGAGAGGGAGAGAAACATCAATGTGTGGTTGCCTCTCACACACCTGCCCCCCCAGGGACCTGGCCTGCAACCCAGGCATGTGCCCTGACTGGAAATCGAACTGGTGACCCCTTGATTTGCATGCTGGCATTCAACCCACTGAGCCAGGGCTAGGGTTCTATTTTTCATGTGTCCTATAGTCTGTTTATTGTCTTTGAGGATTGTAATAAAATCAAAACATGGAATAGTTTTTAAAAATGTTTTTAACAGCACCACCATGATTTAACGCATGGACTAGCTTTGCACATGCTTTGTAAAACTTGGAAAATAAGTTTACTCTTAAAAAATATTTATAGAGTATTATAGAAAGTGTGTATTTTATTTTATAACAGGTTATTTTGTGCTAGATCTTTATTCAGAAACAGTCTCTGATTATTACATTGTCATTATGGAAGTAGATAATATGTTTTAGGATACGGTTTTAGAAATGCATTTGCTTTTAATCTTGATGATAAGTAGAGGTTTACAAGTGGAGAAAATCAGGACATTCTGAGCAAAGGGAATCACAAACAAAATATAAAAGGTCACAAGGGAGAAAAGCACTGCAGATTTGGGGGATGGCAAGTGATAGGGAGACTTGAATCATTGTATGCATTGCCAGAGAGGGGTAGGGGATGGTTGTGCTGAATTAACGGTGACAATAAATCATATCACTACTTTTTTATGAGTCCAGAATCAATTGAGAAATTAAACACAGAAGTCAGATAGAAAAAAATGTCAGCTTTACTGCTGATAAAGTTGACTGGAAGACCTAGCTTGGATGTGCGTCCACAATGGGATCTTGTAATTCCCTATAGTACATGACATAGACTGAAGTTATGAATCCAGGTCTAAACTGAGCTGGACAATGGTTGGTCTTCTCTACAAAGGGTAAGGGTTGCAAATGAAAGACATGGGCAGGGACCCGACAAAGTGCCTGTCCTAACTCAAACTTCGGAGAGGGCCATAGCAGGGGATGGACCACACTGAGCCACATAATAAATTCATTGTCCCAATTTCTCATCAGCCCTTTGGGGTAGAGTTTGGAGAATAAGAGGGAAGAGAAAGGGCTGCTCCTTTATTTACCTGCTTGGGACATAGGAAGGCTTCTCCCCTGCTACGGAATGTGAAGTACAAAGCAAACATAAAGCTAGAATCACAGTCTGAGCACAGACTGGTTGGCACCAGAGTCTGGACTTGACTGTAGTCCATGGTAGCAAAACACGAGAGATTTTACAGCTCTAGACTTGCCTTTTGAATTTTGGTAAAGCATGGAAGAGAAGGATGAGACTAAACAAGGAAACCTCAATTAAGGTGGTGGGAGGGATATGCAAAATTTGACACCTAAGAATAAATCAAAGAGAAAGCCACTCTTAGAATATAGAAAGGAATTCAGGATATCAGATGAATACATCACTGTTAAAAAGCTCTTTAAAAAGAAGGAAGTAGCTGTGAACCATGTGGCTCAGTTAGTTGGAGAATCATTCTGTACCTGAAAGGTTGAGAGTTTGACTCCTGGTCAGGGCACATGACTGGGTTGTGGGTTTGATCCCCAGTCTGGGTGTGTTCAAGAGACAACCAATCAATGTTCCCTCTCACATTGATGTTTCTCTGTTTCCCTTCCTCTTTCTCTCTAAAAGCAGTGAAAAAAATGTCTTCAGGTGAAGATTAAAAAATTAAACAAATAAAAAAGAAGGAAACAGGGTTGTCTTTCTATGCAGTAAATCAAACATTTCAAATCATTCCACTGACCTTCCAGGTTTAAACACAATTAGGGAAGTCATTAAAAATCATGATTTTCATATACATTTAATCACATGGAAAGCTGTTTACAGTGTGTTACAGAATGAAAAGAGGAGTTACAAACTCCTACTTAACAGGATCACACCTGTCTGTGCAGTATACACCTATATGCTGTTGACATGGCGGGCACGCACATATATGCACAGAGTTTGCGACACCCTGTTTAAGCCATCACAACAACACACAAAGAAAAATATGCTAAAATAATATACACAAAAATCCTAAGAGTGCTTAACTCTAGGTGGTAGGATTAGGGAGTTTTTATAAATATTTTTCTGGTCTTTACTTTTACATGTTCTTACAACACTTGAGCCTTTCAAGGTAGGACGTGAGTGAAGGACACAAGTGGGACAAGCAGTCATATCTTTAAGGGTCCAGGCTCAATGGCGTCTACAATGAAACCATGCACGCCAGAGTCTGGGGCTTTACTTCCTCCAACCACAGCCCATTTCCTCCTTTCCTGTGGTCTCCCCAGGCTCTGATGAGAACTGTCACGTGAACAGGTAAAGAGTGGTGAGAAGAGGACCACAAGGGACACTCAGGAATCACCATCAGCTTCCCACTGGCCCAGTCACAGAGAGCAGGGTTATCACTCCTTACAAATACACCTCTTCAAGGAGAAACCTGTAAATGAGTGTTTTACAACCACAGATTACTCTCCCATTGAATAAATGCCAGCTTGCAGAATTGCATTTCATACAGCTCATCCCAGCCAGCATTTATGTCCTAGTTTTTAACTCCATTTGTCTCCACATAGAACTAGCAATGGGGCAGGGAAAGTACAGGATGTGCCTAAAAAGCATTTTGCCAAAAGTAGCAAAGAGTTAAAGATCTATTTTGATCTATTAGAAAGAGATAGGAACCAGTGTGAAGAGGCTTTCAGTAGACAAATGAGGGGCAAATTGAGTACCAAAGTAAATAATGACAATAAGGAGTCATAACCCATTAGATAAAATTAGAATGCATGAGTTCAGTGATTTAAATAAATTTTAAAAAGTACAGAAGAAGAAAGGTTCTTCCTGACAGAATGCCAAGTAACAAATCACACAGGATTGATACAGTTACAAAACCCATTTTTCAACCCTCAGAGTAGTTACTGATTTGGGCCAGAATCATTGATGCATGCTAAAATCAGAGTGTGAAACATGGAAAGGGAACAAGACATTCCATAGTCTCAAAATATTGCCTCATGATTTCTTTTTAATTATAAATAAAAAAAAACATCTTCCCCAATAAATTACTAAGCAAGTTGCAAAATTCCAAAAACTGTCTTCTCAAATGTCCTCAGAAGCAATTCTGAAAAGATATAGAATGTATTCATTTGTCAGGAGAAAGAAAGAGGAAAGTTTGCTCTGGGAAGAAGGAAGGTTTACTCTCCTGGGCCCTGCAAAACCAACAAAGAAGAGGCAGACTATGGTCTTGGTGACACTCTTCTAAGTGTATTTGTGTTTTGGATGCAACCACGCAGGCCCACAGGCTCTGGTACTCTGGGGGAAATGGGAACTGCATACATGAAGGATTCACTTTTTCACTGTACAAGGTTTTCTTCAGTGTGTCATCACTGGACTATTAGTCAAAATGGGGAGCATGCAATGAATGCTCAATTGCTGGCCTTTTATAAACTTCCTTTGAAGCCCTATGTTCAGCTGGATAGCAACTTAGACTTGCATGAGTTAACCATTTTATATAACACTACATACATTTTACCATATGAAGGAGTGGCAAGTTGGGGTTTCTAACCCCAAACCTAAGGGGGAATCCCCACATCTAAGATAGGATCTGCTTTCTGCTACAGCTGCCTGGAGACAAGTGCCTAGAATTGGGGATCACGAATGAAATATAGCAAGACTCTAAACAAGGCATCAGGATCATGGGATAGTAGGGACCAAGCACGTGTCTATCCATGCACTGAGGGGGGCGGGGGGGAAGAAGAATATGTTGCCAGAACATAAGAACAGGAAAGTCCCTCTAGCAAGTCAGCCCTTAAACTACCAGGTGCTTCATTCTTGCATCCAACACCTGGATGTCCCCACCCACCCACTCTACACATGTCAGGCACTGTGCTAGGTGTGGGGGATATATCAGGATGGACTCTGCAGGCAGACATCATAGTCTAATTGATGGTGCAGGTAGACACAGAAAAGTAAATGAGCACATAGTAGGTGAAGGGCAGTGTGCCATGTGAGCACAGAGCCAGGGCCCTGAAACCATCCCAGGTAGAGGAAAGATATTCCAGAAAGGCATCTCAAAATGGAGTATCACAGAAGTAAGGGCTGCCGAGTATCTTCCTTCCCAGGATGAAAAAGTTTACCAGAAATAGGGTCAAGTCAAGGAAAGTCATTTAGGAAATAAGGGGAGTATGCAAGGAAGGAAAGGAGGAAGAAAATGTTTTCAATTTTGGTGCCACTTTCCTCTTTTTTACCCATTTAGATTCACAAGTAATTTATAAAGTAGAGGAAAAAAGATATAAAAGGAGGAGACAACACCACAACCAAAATGAAAGGTAACAAGTTCTCCCAAGTGCTGGCCAAGAGCAGACCATGTGGATATGTTTCTGCTGCCAGTGAGAGTGCAAATACACCTTCTAGAAGGAATTTGCAATAAAATTCAAGAATCTGGTGTAATTCAGTGATTTCCTGTCTAAGGATGTTTCCTAATTAGGGAAAAATGGAAAGATTTAGTGAATAAGTGTATTAAGCAAGTATTATTCATAATTTGAAAAATAAAATAATATACAGTAGTAAAACGTGAATTAGATAGAAACATCCATATGGAGAATTTTACACAGTCATAAAAATCAAGTTGGAGGCAAGAGATCAGAAAAACCAATTCTTGCTGTGAGCCACATTCTGGGCTGCACAGCAAGAGCTCAGAACAAGAGCTGAGGCTCCCTTGCTTTCCCAGGATTCTCCTATTTCCCCCTCTTCTGGGCTACCCACCACCATTCACATACATCCTTCCTGCTTTTCTATTCATTTCTTTATCACAGTAACCCTCCCCATTGCCTCCTCATCTAATTCATTTTCAGCAACAGATACATTTTAAAGCAGCTTTTGTAAGACTTTGAAAACAAGGACAAGATCCTATGTATGTATGCACAGGTGCCATACATGCAAAGACTGTCTAAAAAATACAAGTTACAAGCAACCTTGATGGACCCAGTGGGAGGTATAGGAGGACCCAGAAAACTGGAGTAAAGGCAGATTTTTCTTTCATTGATTATTCTATGGGAATGATTTTTTAAAAATCTTACCTGAGCACATTTATGCATTGCTTTTAGAGTGAGAAGGAGAAGAGAGGAAGGGAGAGAGAGAAACATTGACATGAGAGAGAAACATCAATTGGTTGTTTCCTATATGTGCCTGCACCAAAGAATAAACCTGCAACCTAGGTATGTGCCCTGATCAGGAATCAAACTGGCGATCTTTTGGTTATGGGAGGATACTCCAACCAACTGAGCCATACTGACCAGGGCTCTTGGGTAACAATTTTAAATGAACATGTACTACCCAGTCAATATACAAATATATGTATTAAATGAAATGCAGAAATTATCTGATTGAGCATAATCATTTTTCATAGAAGGAGGCATGAGCACAGAAAGGTGAAACAATTGTCCCAGGTTCATACGATAAGTTCATGGAAGTGCTCATATACTACGTCTGTGGCAGAGAATCTAGCAGAGATGAAGGGAGAATTTACTGAGCACTCAGCATTTAATCGTTTTAATAATTCTTCAACAAAGTTTTTAAAGATAAAAGCATCAGTGCTTAGAGACATCAAGCAAGTTGGTTAAGGGCACAGAGCTGCAGAGTAAAAGCTAGGAGCTCAGATTTGACCCCACCCTCCAATTCCCTAGTCTCTGGTCTTTCTGGGTCTTTCTGCTGCTCTGTTCCTCCCCCTGCCACAGTCACACGAGTTCAATGCTGTCCATCTGTCTTGTGCTGTCTAAAGCACAATTCTCTCACTGCACTCTCCTTCTTTTGAATTCACTTTTACCAATCTGTACCATCCCAAGGACAAAAATGTATCCATGCAAACTTCATTTTTCTAAGAAGAAGACGATTTTCCTAAAGAGAATCTTGTTCAGTCAGAAGTCTTTTCACAGCATTTCACATGTTGTTGCTTCACAAAAATATTTACACTTACAGTTTTCTTTTAAACCAAAAGGCAACTCTACCTGTCTTGACACAGCACCAGGAGGCTGTGGATTTACAACCTGAGCCACAGAACTCTTCCACCCTTTACTGGAAAACGTATCAGTCAGGGCCCCAGCAGAAAACAGATGACTCACTGAAACAAACTAATTGAAAAATACACCCCTGACTGGTGTGGCTCAGTGTGTTGGGCCACCAAAGTAAAAGGTTGCTGGTTTGATTCAAAGGGATGGGACATGCCTGGGTTGCAGTTCTGTCCCTGGTCAGGGTACTTACAAAAGGCAACTGTTTGATGTTTCTCTCACACGTCAATGTTTCTTCTCTTCCTCTCTTTCTTCCTCCTTTTCCCTGTCTCTAAAAATAAATAAAGTCTTTTTAAAAATAAAAAATTAAAAGATGCTTAAAATGGGAAGGATAAACTTGTTTGAGAAAGAGTTAACATTTCCTCCATGTAACCACTGGAACCCGCATCACCTATGGAAGGAAGAATGTCCCTTCCCTAAGATTTCCCCTTCCTCCAGTAGAACCACAGTCTGCTCAAGGTTCTCTGCAGAGCAGCTTGGACATCCCTGTTCCTCAGGCTGTAGATTAACGGGTTCAGCATGGGCACCACAGTGGTATAGAACAAGGAGGACACTTTCCCCTGGCTCATGGGTAGAAGAGAAGATGGCTTGAGGTACATGAATGCCGCTGACCCAAAGAAAAGAGAAACTGCAATTATGTGGGAGCCACAGGTGCTGAAGGCTTTGAACCTGCCCTCAGTGGAACGAATGTGGAGAATGCTGGAGAGGATCAGGGCATAAGAAATGAAGATGGTAACAGCAGGCACACTGATATTGATGCCCACAACCACGAAAACCACCAGCACATTGACATGTGTGCTGGTGCAAGAGAGCTCAAGAAGGGGCAGGATGTCACACATGTAGTGGTCAACCAGGTGGTCGGCACAGAAGGTCAGTCTGACCATGCACACTGTGTGGGCCATCGCCCCCAAAAACCCCATTCCATAGACACCCAAGAGGAGCCACAAGCAGACTGGGGGAGACATGGTGGCTGTGTACACCAGTGGGTGACAGATGGCCACATAGCGGTCATATGCCATTGCTGACAGGATAAAGCACTCAGAGACAACAAAAAAAACAAAGAAGAAGAGCTGAGTCATGCACCCTGTGTAGGAGATGATGTTCTTCTTAGAGACAAAACCCATCAGCATCTTGGGGGTGATAACAGTGGAATAGAAGAAATCTATGAAGGACAAATTGTAGAGGAAAAAGTACATGGGGGTGTGCAGGTGAGAGTTCAGCCCAATCAGTGTTATCAAGCCCAGGTTCCCCACCATGGTGACCACGTAGAAGCCCAGAAACAGGAAGAAGAGGGGCAGCTGGAGTCCTGGCTGGTCTGTTAAGCCTGCAAGGATAAACTCTGCCACAGAGGAGTTCTCACCGACCATTCTCATTTAGGGAACTCTGTGGGAACAAAGGAAAAGGATCACTGAGAGAGAGAGAGACAGAGAGGGAAAGAGAGAGAGAGAAAGAGAGAGAGATGGCTGTCCTCTGTCCCCTCCCCATTCTGGAGAATTAGACCCACACAGGCAGGCACTGGACGTCAGCAGAGAGGCTTTCTGGAAGCCCTGGGCCTGCTCTCACCACACCCTGGAGTAGCCTCTGGGTCTGTGCAGTGGGAGCAGGTGCTGCCTGAGGAGGAGCTGAGGAGTCTCCCAGATCTTCACTCTGGTCCATTTACTGTGTCCTTCTGACTCTGCTTTCTGCTCATGGTCACCCAGACTGGGCCCCGTCTCTGGAGAAAGCCCCCTCACAGGCTGAGGCAGCCCAGCTGTGCCTGAGGTGTCACCTCACAGTCAAGTGAGACAGAGTGCAAAGGTGAGGGGACCTTTCTCCAAGCCTTTCCTACCCGAGGTTGACGACAGAGAAAGGTCATTCCCGATCCAGTCACTCACGCTCCTTCAGCCTGATGTTCCTTTGGGTCTGACCCTTCTCAGTTGTTCAGAGAACTAACTGGTTGTAGTGCCCACACAGAAGAAGGGACTGATAGCAGATCTGTCTGGTCTCTGTCCTGTCTGGAGGACCAGGGCTGGGGTGGCCTTAGAATTGTCCCTGAGCTGCAGAACCTGAGAGCTGTGGGAGGCTCTGCCCCGAGGCTCTGATCCCAGCTGGCAGGAGGGAGACTGCGTTCTTGCCTGTGACTGGTGCCAGCTGGGGCCAGGGCACTGAGCAGTTTTATTCTGGGTTCAGAGACCTGGGGACCTGATTACAGGTAGGAAGCCAGAGGTTCCCCTGGGAACACAGCCCTCAAAATTAAGGTTCCAAAGGAGGAAATTTTGCTTATACCCTTGATAATATTTTAATGGGGTTTAAAAACATTATTTGTTCAGTTAACCTCTACTCAGGAAAATGAAAAGCAGTGTGTAAAAATAATAATTTGTCCCTTCTTTTGCACGAATGATGTATGTCCCACACACTTCCTGTGCTCACACTTGTATCCTGACCCCAGCATGCCCGGGGCCATACCATCTTACATATAATACTTCATTTTAATTCTCCCTTGAATCCTGGGAACTGGGTTTTATCTCTCCCATTTTATGTTATTTTTATAAATGTTTTATTTTTTTATATTGGAGAGAGAGGAAGGAAGGGATAGAAAGACAGGGAGAGAAACATCAGTGGGCATCCAGCCAGCGGCTCTTCACACTGTGGAAGGAAGTCCATCCAACCAGCCACAGCCTATAGGCCAGGGCTGCTGCTCCCATTCCACAGATGTAATTTAGCAGATGTCAAAATTACAAAGGATGTATGAAATCTAAGTGCCTCTGACTGCAAATCTGGTGTTTCAAACAATTGCATTTAATACTTCACTGTGAGAAATAATCAAATGTATGAAGCTTTGCCTTCAAGGCTCTGACATTCTCTTGGAAAGGATGATAGAACACATTTACCTAAATATGCAAACAAATGGATAAGTCTAGAAAAGGTAAAAATAAAATGCCATGTGAGTTCGGAGGAGGGCATGCTACACACCACTTACATCTCCGGCACAGTGCCCAGTCCAGGGAGAAGCAAATCTTCTCTGGTGTCACTTGGAGTTTGAGCTTGGCAGGAAAAGCAGTCCCAATTAATTTAGAACATTTTTTCCAAAACTGCTAAATTGTTGGGCTTCTCCTTGATGGCTCCTGCCCTCTGTCTTCCCAGCTCTCTTTGGGCTCCAGTGCCCTGATAGTGACCCTGATGACCTTGTAGGTTGAGGCCCTTCACCCCACTGGACCCACCAAGCTTGGCTTCCCTGTTTTGCTTGTTTTGCTCTTTTTTTTAACTACCCTATCTCATGACAAAACTTAACCCTCTGTGGTCATATCTTTCATAGCCCTGCTTGAGCTCAGTGACAGCCAGTTCACACTTCGGTGGCTGAGGTTGATGTCATATTAAAAGATCATCTAGCCCTGTGGCTAGCAAGGCTGATGGTGCAATGTCATAGGGAAGTGTGTACATGCCACCAAAAGTGCATATTCTCACTGCTACTGTCCAGTCATAACATGCCAGAATCGCCAGTGGTGAGACTTTATCGTCTGTTTTCTCTTTTAAATCTTCCCTGGTGACCTGGATCTTTTGCCAAGTTTGGAATTCACCCATCCAACCCTGAACATTTACCTCCAGATAGGAAACCGGGATCCGATCCCAGAGCTGGTTGGTGGTGAGACATGAATGAAACATGGGCTACCCTCCCCAGGTGAAGAGGTTTCCAAAATGACCCAGGAGAAGCCCACCTGGCTTTTAGTTTGGCTCAAATAGGGGTGCAGTAAAAGACATAACTGGACAGCAGGCCAGGAAGAGCATTCCGGGGGCGTACTGGGGAGCGAGTTGGATGTCGTGATGGGAAAACTGTGCACAGTGTGATCCTTGGAGCATTTCCAACAGGTGATGGCATGACAAGGTGTCCTGGGGAAGACCAGCTGGTCTCATGGCTACTGGGAGTCAGGGACTTGAAGCAGTTGTCCCTCTAGGCATGATGGTTTACCTTGTAGTTCAGACAAAATCACTCCAAGGACAGCAATGAGATAAGGGAGAAGGGATGTACTTTCTACACAAGTTGCAGCTAAATGGAGCAAAAAGCCTTCCTCAGATTTGTAGCCCATTACACACCACAGTGTGCGGGCCTTGCCTCGGAGCTGGGTGCCCTCTGTCCTCCACTCTGAACATTCTCATGAGGCCCTGAGTTCAGGGTCCATTACCAGCTCTGTGTGCTGCACATCTTTTCAGCCTCACTTTATATTATTCAGCCCATCTTCTTGATTTCTCCTGTTGCTGGGCCTGCTGGCTGCAGGCAGTTAGTGTCAAACAACACTGCTCCTCAGATGTACCTCGGATACCCTGCTTTCTGCAGAAGCACCCTGTCTCTGTCACCACATAAGGTACCTATATGGCAATCCACTCAGACATTCTTGTAATGGTGGGAACTGTAATCCACCTCACCATTCTTTTGGCATTGTTCCTGTAAGTGCTAACTCTCATTAATACGTAGCTGAGAGATGAGCAGCATGCTAGGAACTAACTTCAAAAGATACAGAATCTAGCCCTGGCTGGCGTTGTTCAGTCGATTGAGCACGGGCTACGAACCAAAACATCGCAGGTTCGATTCCCAGTCAGGGCACATGCCTGGTTTGCAGGCCACGGCCCCCAGCAACTGCACATTGATGTTTTTCTCTCTCTCTTTCTCCCTCCCTTCCCTCTCTAAAAATAAATAAAATCTTTTAAAAATCTTTTTAAAAAGAGTACATTTTAAAAAAAGATACAGAATCTGACCTTTGGGCACCCCAGCTCCAGGATATTTGCTGACTTTCCAATGTGAAGCCAGGATGATGTGGAGCCGGGATGACTAAGCCAGGGGGATGCATAGCGGACCATCACTTGCCTTACAGACAGGGCTGTGCTCATCTGCACACAGAGAACTTTTCAACCCCCTCCCTTAATTTCTTTGTTCTGTTCCCCTCTATGTCCTTATAAAAATCTCTGGCTACAGTGAGAGGTGGAAATGGGCTTTATTTATTTAAAAAAACTATTTTAATATTTTTATTTTAGTTGTTGTTGCAGTACAATTTTCTATCTTTTACTCCCATCCCAACCCACCCACCCAGCCCTCCCCTCCTCCTTCCCATTTCCACCCATCCCTAGTTTTTATCCATGTGTCCTTTATACTT